>NC_133156.1:168934172-169559172 GCF_040802235.1 Manis javanica | reverse complement strand
AGGACAGGCCCTCAGTATACACTTCCAGTGGCCTTAGCTGCAACAGTCAGGGGTCCTTCTCCACATGCCCTATGCCCTGACTATGCCCTCGGCACCCTCATAACCAACACTAGCCTTTGTCCCCAGGCTCTACTAGGGCATCTCGGGACCCATCTGAGCCCAAGAGACTGTGGCAACTTCAACACCATCTGCCATAGGGCCCTCCTTGGTTCTGAGTTCAGAGAATGAGGCAGTCACACAACAAAACAGTTGCTCACAGATCAATCTTGTGAATATGGACATCAAGTTCCTCTCAGCACTTTGGAAATAAGTAACAGGCAATTTGAACTCTCTGCCTAGTATGTTGGAAAGTGGTAATACCTCAAGTCAGCCAATAGATGGAGCTGTCTATACCGCCCCAAACAAGCTGTGGGACTTTATTCCTCATTCTATTAATGGACTCCTGCTGAAATGACAGTAGAGCAGAGGTCCATGTAAGGTGTAGACCACAGCACTAACACATTCATACTCTATTCTTACTGTTCAGAGGTTGAGTCTGGAAGCCCTGGACACCAAGACAATGATTGTAGTATGAATTGAGAAATGGTCAACATTTCCTTGATACTCAGCCTGGTCTTATAAGCCTAAGTCAGTGGTCTCTGCCTCAGACACCTGTGGAACCTGGTCGTGTCATACTGAGGTACCCAACACATAGGGTGGCTGCCCGACTCATGGGGAAATATCCAGAAATGGGAAGGTAGGGTCCAAGAGGTCAAGTCTGAGCTGTTGACAACTCCTCCCTGACCAGAGTTGATTGGCCCAGGGGTGGGTGGGTGCCTGACTCAACACAGGATGGAAGAAAGGAAATGTAATAATCCCACTCTGATAAAGGATGCATCAGAAGCTGTTACCCCCAATTTCCTCTTTGCATAGAAGAAGACCATCAATTAGAAGGAATCTGAGCCGACATCAAGGAAAAAGAGAAAGGAAGAAAGATGTCAGCAACATTTAAATCCTTGGTTCTAGAGCTCTGGTTCCAGCTCCAACCCCACTGTCCCCATGTTTGTATCTTTACCACACATCCCCCTTTGGACATAGGGTGGATTTCTGGCACTTGCAGGCCGAGAGTTCTGAGAAATAAGTGTATTACCCTGGTATAGGGCCCTGGGCCCCTGGCCAGCCCACCTCCTCAGGCACCTCAGTGAGGAATGGCCTAGCTGTCACTATTACTCTTATATCTGTGTCACCATTGTTGAATGTCTTGGGTTGTCTGAATCCCCTGGCCACAGGCCAGGCCAATATAAACCCAGGTGCCAGCCAAGTGGGTCAATCCCCATGCTTCAGCCTGCTGAAGGTGGAGAGACAAGTCAGGGCAGAGCCCATGAAGACAAGCAGTTAAAACTCAGAGGCAAAACCCAACACCAGGCTGAAAGGCAATGTGGGAACCCAAGAATGGGAGGCAGAGCCTGGGGCCTGGGAAGCTGGTTTATGGGAATAGATCAGCCAAGGTGGAAGGCAGGTCCCTGGCCATTCTTCCAGCAGTGATAGGCACCTGCTAGGTGAGAGGATGTGGTTTGCTCATTTAAGGGTCCAAGTCGAGAGGCCATGAGCAGGTATTAGCTCAGTACCTTACTAGTTTGGGGTGAATTTCCTGGCCTTCATGAGGCTCATGTTTTTCATCTATAAAATGGGGACAGTGATACATACCTTGTGTTGCTGTTGTAAAGATTAAATGTAATAACTTAGATGTGGTGGTTTTTAAAAATGTCTGCAAATTCTTTGATGTGCCTTCCATCAGGAAGCAGGATCTATGTTCCACCCTCTGGAATCTGGGTGAGAAGATGAATGGTATGGCCAATATTTTATGGAGGAATTGATGCCATATAGCTCCCAAGGCCGGGTCATAAAAGCCTGAGTAGTTTCTGCCTTACCTACTACTGATTCTTGAAGTCCTGAGCCAGCAGGCTCATAAAAGCAGTGTGGCTACCTTGAAACCACCTGCCCAGAGGAAGCCAAAGGCCTATGGAAAGGCCTCATGTAGGTACTCCAGTGAATGGTCCTAGCTGAGCCCAGGAACCAGACATAGGAGTGAAGAAGCCTCCAGATGTTTCTGGCCCCCAGACTATGGCCCCCAGCTGTTTGAGTCTTCCCAGTTGAGTTTCTTTATGTATTGGAGGAGATAATCCATCCTTTTGTGCCCTATCCAAATTCCTGATCCATAGAATACTTGAGTATAATAAAATGGTTGTTGGCTTTTGCCACTAAGTTTTGGGATAATTGGTTCCACAGCAATAGATAGATAACTAGAATGCCATGTAAAGCTCTGGGTATCATAACAGAGTTGGGATTTGAACGTATTTCTCTGATTCTCCAGGTCATGAATTTTCCACTTCATCAGCAGTTCATGGAATGAGTGCCTGGCAATGATAGCATTTTCAGTGAGAAAAATCAGGAAAATATAGTGAATTTTTCATAAAGCTAATGTATTCCACTTAAAAGACCATCTCTTATTCTGAGATCATCTCTACCTTTGGGATTACTAATATGTCCTTTCTGTTATGACATAATGGTGATAGCAATTAGTGATTGTTGTTTTATTAATGTCTTTCTTGGCAAAGTAAAAACCTACCAAACTTATGTCATTCTTTTCAGTTATTTTTTTAAAACTTTCATGCAAAAGTGAAGGAGCCACTGCTCTGTCCCATTCCTTGAGTATCACAGAATCAGAGGCAGATACATTGAAAACTTGACATTGTTGAAGAGTTAGTTGTGTTATCTTTGGTTGTTCCCAATTCCCAGACAGGACTGGCACATGTGCTCACTCATGATTTATGCCCCACCTGTTTCCAAGAAGGATTCAAGGCCATGGGGTGGTCTTTCACCTGGCACAACCCAGATTCTTGTGACAGCTCTGAGTCACACGGGACCCTTCCTCAGGCACCAACAGGAGTCAAATAACAGAAAGGGGTGGATTAGGGGTAATGTTGCACTAGCTGTTGAATGCAGAGCTGCCATATTGCCATTTGGCAGGGCTTAGCAGCGAATGCAGAGGGTTAAGACCAGGGGCTCTTGACTCTCTTCCTGGCCCAGCCCCACATTATGGGCTGGCAGCTGCAAGTTTCTTCTGTTTCCTGGTATGTGGCTCATCAGACATCCAGCTTTAGGTTGTAAAACTTTATCTAGGCAGAGCCTCTTCTTTTCAGGTGACTGGATGCTGTTTCCAGCCCTCCTTATAAAGGACCACCCATGGGGGAGCCCAAGAACTTTTGGGGAGGCTAGTGTAGCAGAGAGGTTTAAGGGTCCGATTGCCTGGATTGAACCCTGGCTCTGCCACTTACTAGGTATGTGGTGACCTTAGGCATACTACTTAACCTTTCTGTGCCTCAGTTTCCCCATATGGAAAACAGGAATATAAAGGTATACAAAGGGCCAACTGTTCCTTTCAAAGGCTTTCTGACCACTGGGAACTCCTGGAGGCTAAGGGATATTCACCAACAGCCAACTACAGGCATAGTAAGCCCCTCGGGCCAATTTTCCAGGATGGGAACCTGGCACCCGCACCCACAGCCCAGACCCCTAGACCACCAAACAGTTCAACCAGCCTTCAAGAGAGTTTTATTTTCTTTCACAGCTTGTCACTTTTTAGTATACTACCTACAGTCCATCCTCTTTATTTGTAGATTCCTTATTTGCGAATCCACCTACTTGCTAAAATTCATCTGTGACCACAAAATCAATGCGTGCAGTGCTTTCACAGTCATTCGTGGCCACGCACAGAATGGAGAAAAACTGAGGTGCCTGGTGCGCACGTTCCCAGCTGAGGTCAAACAAGGAGATGCTCTGTCTTCTTTTACTTCTCATACTGCTGACCTGTCCTTTCTGCTTCCTTTCTACTTAGTGCATTTTGTTTGCTGGGTTTTTGTGTGTTTTTTTGGTGATTTCACTGTTTAAAGTAACCCCCACATGCAGTGCTAAAGTGCTGTCTAGTCGGGTAAGATTCCTCAAGGGAGGAACAACCTAAGACAGGCACAGTCACAGGGGAGCCATCAGGTGAGAAATTGGGGATCAACAGAGGTGAGGCTTAGAACCTCCCCCTCCCTGTTTTGAGAGAAATCTTCTGCATCCGTAGATGTTTTGTTGCCCTTGTCTAGCTTGGATTAATACTTAGTCTATAGGCACACACCTGATCATCTGCATTTGCCCTCTTACAGCACTAAACTATGTTTTCTACCTTTATCTTGCATCTACCTACCACTTCAGCATTTTATTTAAAAATAATAATAATAATAATAATAATAATAATAAGGGAGAAATGTGGGATTCACATATAAATCAAGTATAAAAATCAAACAAATAATCATATTTGACCTGATTGTTTATAGTTCATGATGTGTGATCAAAACCAAAAGTTTCTGTGATGACTGCCCTTGCACTGTTCACCATGTAAGAACTTATTATTCACTATGTAAGAACTTGTTCACCATGTAAGAACTTGTTTGTTATGCTTCAGAAGATTGGAGACTGTTGAGAATTAGGCTTGGGGTTGATTAATGATTGTGCATTGAGTCCCCTATAAAGAATTTTATTGTTGTGAACAACCTCTTGATCAATAAATATGAGAGACGCCCTCTCAAAATAAATAAATAAATAAATAAAGTGCTGTCTAGTGTGCCAAAGTTCAAGAAGCTGAGACGTGCCTCATAGAGAAATATGTGTGGTAGATGAACTTTGTTCCCTCACACGTCTGGTGCTGTTGGCTGTGTGAGTTCAGTGTCAATGAAGCAGGTGGTAGTGAAAAGGCTTGTATCTGATTACACACTTTCAATCCCAGTAGACCCGGAGCTCTGAGGGAGTTTATTCATCTATGGCTTTTGGCTCCTTTGGCTCATGGCCCTATGGTAGGCATGTGGCAGTTACATATAACTTTGTTGTGTGAATGAATGAATAAATGAATGAAAAAGCAGACAAACTCCTGGGCTTTGTTTACTTCACCAGACTGGATTTTCTACCCAAATCAATCCCATTTAGGTGTGTCTTACTCTGCCTCTCTGATATTTGTACCTGTATGGAGGTGGTGGCCACACAGAGGGCTGAGGACAGATGGCCCCAGAAATCCTGGACTTAAATCCCCAAGTTGGCAGCCCCAGAAAAAGAGATCCCCTATCCCCCAGGTACAGATATCAAACCCAGAGAAGAAGCTGATCAATCTTCTGTCCACAGGCCAAGCTTCTACCCAGGAATTGCTTTAGTTTCCCAACATCTTTCAAGTTTGTCTGCAGTCTCATTGGTGACCATCTAAGGTTCATTTTTTACTCCACAAAGCTGGTGCTATAGCCTGAATGTTTGTGTCCCCCCCAAAACTCATATGTTGAAATCTAATCTCCAATGCAATGGTACTTGGAAGTGGGGTGTTTGGAAAGTGATTAGGTCATGAGGGTGGAGACCTCAGAAACAGGATTAGTGCCCTTATGAAGGAGACCCCGGAGAGCTCCCATGCCCCTCTGCTACAAGACAGCAAGATATGAACCAGGAAGTGGACTCTTACCAGACATGGAATCTGCAGTGCCTAGATTTTGATATCTAGCCTCCACAACTGTGAGAAATCAATGCTTGTTTTTTAAGTTACCCAGATTATGGTATTTTGTTATAACAGACTGAACAGACTGGGACAGCTGGGCTGGGCAAATGCTGAGCAGAGCTCATGCACACCCCTTCTTTCCCACCAGTCCAGGATCCCTGAGTGGGGGCCTAGCAAAGCTGATTAGATCTTACAGTAATATGTCACTGAAAAATGGGAAGGAAATTCATGCTCCTCTGCAATGCCATTGTTCCAGAAGACCTGGTTGACAAGTCTGAAAAAACAAGTAACTATCTCTCTGAAGTATGAGAACAGTGCAGACTATACAAGTGGATAATTTTCAGACAGGAAGAAAC
This sequence comes from Manis javanica, assembly GCF_040802235.1. NCBI lineage: Eukaryota > Metazoa > Chordata > Mammalia > Pholidota > Manidae > Manis > Manis javanica. The sequence continues at coordinate 169,553,259 of NC_133156.1, read as the reverse complement.
CTTGTTCATCCCCCCACCTATAGGAAACATAAAATTTAAACTATCCAGGAAAGAAGAACCTCAATAGAAATAATAATAATAATTGTTTTTTGGGACTGCAGTTTCTTATCCACAAAATGGGTATCTCCCAGTGTTGTTTATAAGATAAAAATAAAGTTAAATGCAGTAACATATGAAACAGGTAGCAAGTAACAGGGCAGACACAAAAGAAGCTCCCTAAATTTCTGCTTCTTCTCTGCTACAACCAGCCTCTATCCTACCAAACTGGAAAATGAAAATCCATAAATGATAAGTTAAATAAACCCCCACACACACTTATTCTGGATATGTATATTCTTTTCATTCAATGAGAAGATATCATTTTAACAAAATAATCTTTTACTTTTGTATTTTAATTAGTTAAAAATGGTTACTTCAAATTCAAGGTCTTTAATAATTTGAGCCAGCTGGGTGTATGAAACTTGAAATCTTGGCTTCTACGGGAGTTTGATTTTCAGTTTGCTTTTTCTAATTGGTAGCCTGGAGACACTTTTTTTCCTGGTTATTTTAATTCAGAATTACTTAAAGCCTTTTCTTTTTCTCTCCAAGAAGAAGCAGGTTCTGTGGAAGCTGGGTGAATTCCTACCGTAAACTCTAATTAATCTTGTGATGAGCACCAGCTAACCATGGCTCAGGAGAGCAAAGCTCTGGGACACCTGGATTTGGAGATGGGAAGCATTTAAACCCAGAGCCAGGGCCACAAGAAAAGGCCCAGAAAAGGCCGCTGTGTCTGTTCTTGCAGCTGAGCTCATTAAAGCGGATTACTGTCCGGACAACCAACCCCCAAATTACAAACTCCGTTGTGCTCCAAGAGCCCTTTTGAAGTCTGTTGTGGAAGCAAGCTTGCGTTTCCCCATGGAAACTGCGCTGCTGGGCAGCGGTGAGGTCTTGAATAGCACCACCTTCTGATTAACCGGCAAAGTGGCCTGAATTCTGTCACCTGGGAGCATGGAGCCCAAGGGGTGGGAGGGAGACCCTTCTTTTTTCCAGGATAAGGTTGCTGCCCTGGACCTGAGGATGTTAACCTGGAACTCATAGACCCTCTTTGGACCCCAGAAAGTTTGTGTAAATGTTGGTTTGTGTGCACATATGTGCATTGTACCAGGGAAGCGGATCCAAAGCTTTCATGTGACTCTCAGAGATGTCACTGACAACTCCACCTGCCCCTCAGCCCCAAAAGGGCTGTGCGTGTCTGCTTGCCTCTCACCTTCTGTCCTGCTTCTATCTCCCTCCCTGACATGGCAGCATGCCTGCCACACACAGACCCCCTACTGAACCCCCATCAGAAGGTGGGGGTCCTAAGGTCCAAGACGCTCTTAGCCACCTAGGAGTCCCTCCTAAGGCTGTTTCCTGGAACCTGCTCTTCCGTCTCTATATTTAGGATCATTTCAAAAAGGACAGATCTCTCTCTTCCTCTAAATGCAGTCAGCATCGTATTAAAATGCCAATTCACACCCCTCCTGGTCAAAATGTCCCGGATGGCAGAGCTGATGCATCCCCAGGTACAGGAGGCACATGTACCTAGCACTGCACCCCCTTATTTTAGGGGCACATGAAAAAGCTTTAATTTCAAATGAGAAGAAATACCAATGTGGTGGTAAAATATAATATTTAATATTTCTTATGGAGGAAGGTAGACATACCCAGGGCTCATGGCAGTCAGAAGACAGCCTTGAAGGGCAGGTTCCAAAATCTGCATTCTAACCAGCCCTGCCAAGGGATTCTGGTGCACCATGGTTTGTCACCCTAGTTCAGGTGGCAGTGGTTGGAGGACAAGGAATGTGGAACTGAGGGGCGCAAGGTGTTGGAGGGGCATCTGGGCAGATAGAATCAACCAGACAGCGGATCATTTTAGGGCATGGCACGTTAACTGTGCAGTGTTCCAGGACAGGGGTGGGGTCGGGGCATGGACCACCAAACCAAACCTGCTGGCACTGGATGCCAGCCCCAAGTCCTCCCCTGTGGCCCAGCCCTAAAGCTTAATTGTTGGTTTCCCTACTGCTGGAGGGGTGGGATGGGGTGGCAGAGGAAAGCTGCAATGTGGCTGCAGTTAACCTCTCTCCTGGTTAATCACAGGAGTCGGCTCTGCCCAAGCCCTGCCAGCACCTGGTTACTGTGAGGGACTACTCATATACCACACTGTCTCTTCTTCATGGACAGGCCACTCTCTCTTCAGGAAGGCCTCTCCTCCCCTCCAGATTGGAGCAGCACCCCTGTCCCTCACACGTGGCCCAGTCCCCATTTATGATTATGCATTTGTTGATGAAACAATATGTCAGGTAAAGACAATATGTATTCCGAACAGCTCCCTTGACTCCCTGGTACCTGTACACAGTAGGTGCTCAATCTGTTAAATGAAGGACAGAAAATGTATTAAGGGTGGGGTAACATTTTTTTCATGCTCCCAAATTGGGACAGCAGTCTGACAAATACACGTGTTGTTTTGGATAATGGGAGGAATATTTGAAACAAGAATTGTCTCAGAAAACATGGGAGGCAGAAAGGCCTTAGTTATAAACCTCAAACACCCAGTATTTGAAAGTCTTTGAAGCCAAGACAGGCTCTTTAGATTTTATCCAAATCCTGCACCTTACTGAACTTAACAGGTACCCTCTAGATCTGGCTTTGGTGAACTTTTACAAATACCCCTAAATACTACCCAGCATTTTCTATGAAGATCACTGGGAGACCTTCCTGTCTGAGAGATTTATGCAGAAATATCTGAAGTGAGACCCAAATGTGTCATGCTACACTGTTTTTTTTTCTATTTCATCCTAATAGCACTCTTCCCCCCATCAGAGAATGATAGGATTAGATCAATTCAGACATGATGTTCTAGCCTAGCAAAGAGGCCCCAGTTAAAATGAGAGTCTGTCTGTGTTTTGCTGAATCTAAGCACAGTCTCAGCTTTGCAGACCATGTACCTCAATCTGTGAGGGACCAGGACCACAGCCCTGGGAATAGCAGCAACCCCACTGATGGGATGGGGAGTTGAGGGAGTAGAGTGGGATGGGTATGTTCCCCAGAATTCATATCTGCCTGGGAATGTGACCTTATTTGGAAATAGGGTCTTACAGATGTAACTAGTCACTACGAGGTCATGCTGGATGAGGCTGGACCCCAATTCAGGGATTGTTATCCTTAGAAGAAGAGAAGACACAGAGAGATACACAGGAAGGAAGGCCATGTGATGAGGGAGACAGGGATTGGAGTGATGCATCCATAAGCCAAGGAGCATCAGGGCCTGCTGGCCAGCGGGTCTCCAGATGGAACAAACCTTACTGACCCCTTGGTTTCAGACTCTGGCCTCCAGAACTGAGAGAATACATTTCTGTTGTTTTACACCACCCAGTCTGTGATAATTGTTTATGGCAGCCCTGAGAATCTAATACAGTGGCTACATTCAGAATCCCCAGGGGGCTGCCTTTGTGTTTCCATATCCTCTGTGGTCTGGGCCCTGCCTGCATCATCTGCAAAGCCCGGGATGGGAATCAAGTCATGCGAGCAAAGCTTACAGGGTGACAGGTTTGTGATAGCCAGCCACAGGGCAGCCCTCTGAAAATAGCCCCGAGCCAGGGCTAAGTTAAGGCACAGGGCAGGATGCACTCCACATGTCAGTTGCCCCCTCTCTACAGTACAGATGATGCATAAGTTCTTCTGCATAGGTAATATTAGTGAATGAGCAGAATTTTGCTAAACCTACACAAGGCTAGGCTCCAGGGGAACAACAAGGAGGCAAAAGCATTTGGAGGTTATGATCCAGTTCTTATTAATAATGTAATAATAAAAACTACCATTTATTGAGCACTTAACATAGTAGGCACTGTGCTAGCACTTTACAACCATTGGCTCATTTCAACTTCACATCAGGCCTTTCAACATAAATCACGTGTCCAAAGTCAAAAAGCCAGTTAAGTGACAGGGAAAGGCAGATAAGACATGTGCACAAAGAAAGGAAGAAACAGCAAAGCTGATATAGCATGTGCTCAGGGCACGATTCAGCTGAAGAAGCAACACGCGGTGTAGAAAAATCTGTAAAACAGGGACAAAAATAGCTCCAGCCCCATAGGGTTCTAAAGCCTAACTAGATGAGCTAATATTTCAAAGGACTTTTTCTCAAGTGTCTAGCATAGCGTAAGTTTTCAGTAAATATTAGGTAATTAAATTATTATTAAAATGGATGGGATAGAGAGCCAGAGCCTTCTAGATAGAAAAATTGCCTCTAGGAAAGTAGAGATTAGGGAGTGGGTATATATTTTTCTGGAGCCAGGTGTCTACACTGAGCATGGAGATGAAGAAAACAGATATATGCATGGCTAAATAAGATAGGCATTGGGAAAGTGTTCATGGTCTCCTGAGCTGGAGTTGTTGGGGAAGAATAGATAGAAGTTAGACATCACATGTCCCAGGCCCTTCCCTACCTCCCCCATGCTGAGACAGACCACGTTGAACTGATTTATCTACAGGACCTCATCATGGGATTATGTCTGAGAAAGGACTCCTAGCTTTGCCCCACCTCTCCCCGTGATATTGGACAGATCACTCTGAGCCTCAGTGTCCGCACTGTGAAATGGGGATAATTTCACAGCTAACTTCCACAGCAGCCAGGAGTGGTACATGATTTAATGCACGTCAAGACACAGAACAGTGCTGACACCTAGTACCAACAGAAGGATCCCGCTGCTTCCTTATGGAGGAGGAAACTGCTGGAAGAGACAGGAAATGACTCCTGGAGGGTGCCAGGCTGGCTAGTGGCAAAACCAAGCCAGGCCAACCTTTGCCACGATGAATACACTCCCATAAACCTGACCTCCACTTCCTCTAGGCTAGACACCATACTTCACAAATATAATTCACTTAAACTCCTGACAATCCTAACAGGTGAGTATATAGTTGTTTCTCCCATTTCACAGATAAGGAAACTGAGGCCCAGAACAGTTAAGTTATTTGCCTGAGGGCTCAGAGCTGGCTGGTCAGGCAGACCCGGGATGCAAACCCAGGCAGCCCAGCACCAGGCTCTTACACTTTAGTTCAATCAGATGACTTAACCATTTGTAAGCAGGAGGGCTGGGATATAATTTCAGAGGCAGAAGGAGGTGGTTTGCTGGGCTGTGTGTGGGTCAGGTAGACTTGGGGCTGCCTTTGCCTGTGAAGCAGCACACTGGGGACAGTGTCCTCTACAACCCAAGGTCCCTTGCTGAGTTCCCTTTGCCCTTCTTTGGCTGCCTCTTACCCTGAGCATCCTCAGTGCCCTGGCTTCCACTTGATGCCAGTGTGAAGAGTAGCCCCGCTTTTCAACTCCTGGTTCAAACCCAGCTCTGCCACATGCTGACCACCAAACAGGTTTTTTAACCTCAGTACACCTCATTTGCCGCCTGTACAACAGAGATGGTTTTCTTGTATTTCCTTCTTTTTAAGGATTGTATCAGTGTCTATAAGGCAAGTGGCACACGGTAGTCACTAAATTATTGTTGCTTCTTCCCCCAACCCTCAGTTTACTACCCACACCTTCCCCCTAATTGCAGAATCCTGTGTCCTGGCTGTTTCCTGCAAACATCCCTCCATCAGATGAGAAAATACTCAGCTCAAATGGAAGTCAATAGATCCAATTAGTAATAGCAACTAATGTTCAGAACACTGTTATTATATAGCAGGCTGGTGGAAGGTGCTCTAAATGCAGTTTCTTGTTAAATCGGCACACTAATCCTGCAATTTCCAGAGGTTTCGGAGACGGTGAGTAAGCTGCCCGAGGTCAGGAACATGGTGGCAGAGCAGGACCCGAGCCCCAGTCGAAGGCCCCTCCCAGTGCCTGCACCCACCGTCCGCCCCTCTGAGAAGCCAGCCTGGGCGACCCCATCTCTCCCGCGGTGAGCACGGGCTCGCCAGCAGGAGGCGGCGAGAAGGGGCCCGTGCAGGGGCCTGGGGCGGGACCGGGCCTGGGGCAGCAGCGGGAAGGGCCCGGGAGAGCCCCGAGGCCGCGGCACCGAGGAGGCCTTAAGACCCCCCACCCCCGCAGCCCTCAGCAGGCGCTCAGCTCTTCATGTGGGATGGCAACACAGTGAGGCTCCCAAGTTAAACCCGAGTTCAAACCCTGACTGTTCCAACACTTGTGTCCTGTGATGATCCAGAATGAATCGGGTACTGGTGGGTGAGAATTTCAAAATAAGTGAGGTTCCCACAGGAGCCCGCCTCACAGCCGCAGTCCCTGGAGCCGGATAGCGTCTTCAGTCCTGGCCTGGTCAGAGGCAGTCAGGGGAGGTGAGAGCTGTTCGCGTCCAACTCAGAGATCCAAAATTTGAGGAGCAGAGTCAACCGACTGCTACAGAGGTGGACATTTCAAGTAATGAAAACCGCTTCATGGTCAAGAGGGTTCCTGCTTTGGATACAAAATGGGCATTCCCAGAAAAATTGGTTTCTCTGACTGAAATTTCTGTGTCAAGAATCTATGATTCGATGACAGGTGCTGCCCTAGGGGACAGAGTCTTCTGGGAGTCTTCTCACACCTGGGATTAATCAGAGGATTACGGAAGCACATTTGGGAGGACTATTGGGAAAGATGGGAGTGGGCCAGGCTGGTGGTCCTGACCAGCAGTTGGAAACTTGTTTAAAGTGCAGAGCTGGGGATCTAGTGAATTAGAAACTCTATGGGTAGGGCCCAGGAATCTGTGTTTTAGCAAACCTCCCACCCCAACTGGCCCTTCTGCTACCCCCACCCCTACCCTGGGATTCTGACAGCAAGCTAAAGTTGAGAACCACTTGTCTAGAGTTCATCCTGTTCTGATTGTTTTTGTCCTCTGTATTTTTATCACATGGTGTTGATTTCTATTACTGTTAATATAGCATTCATTAATTAGGCACTCATGAGTCAACACAAAATTGAATGACATGGTACCTTTTCAGTAGGAATTCACAATCTGATGGGAAACTTGATTTTAACCTAAACAGTGATCAGCAGTACAGTCAAGGTATAAACACACTAAAGCGCAGAAGAGAGAAAGGATACATTCCACTGAAAGTTGAGGGAATGCCTTCCTGAAACAGTGACACGTGGTTTGGACCTTGAAGGATGTGTGTGATTTGCAGAAAGCCACGAAGGAGGAATTTATAATTGCTTAATAGAAGTTCAAATATCCTTAAACTGAGGGTTTTCTTTTACATTCAACAGAGCAGAATAGCTGTTATCCTTGGTACTTTTGTTACTTACCCAACAAGTCAGGCAGCCTCATTTGCTGGTGGCTCTGTATGATAACAGGAAAGGAAAAATAAATGATCCTTATTAGTTCACAAGGTCACTAAATAGCCAAGGTCATGGCTGGGGGCTGTTAACTCAAATGCCACTGGTTTTGAGTAGAGGAGCAACTGCAGAAAGGAGAATTGCCTGGTGACAGCAAGAAAGCCTTGCTCTGTTCAGAGGGTTGGATTCCTAAAATGAGGAGAGGGGGATTGGGAGACATCAACAGAGAGAAGAGAGGAAATGGAGGAGTAATTGACTGAACTGGGTGGCTGCTGAGTAGAGGTCATCAGAAAAGAGGGAGAAGCAACAGTTCAGTGGTGCCTATAATTCTCTTCCTAAATTAAATGTCAATAAGGCTTTCAATCTGAAAGCTTAAAAGGACATTTAAGTCAGTTTCAATTATTTAATACTGCAACATAGACTATTTGGGGCTGGCTGAACTAATATCTAGGTTGGCTGGAGGAGTCAGGCTGCCTCACCCATGAGAGAGATCAGGGTAGTGTAGCTCCTGGGTCCTGAGTCAGGGTCCAAGCAGATAAGAGAAACCACACAGCAGTTTGAACAAGGTAAGCTGAATATAAATAATTATTCACTATAATAGTGGATTGGTGTAACAAGGGATTGGCTAATAAGGTGCAAAGAGAACTCCAGGGAATACAGGAAGAGCAGATTCAGGGAGCAGCTGCTACCCCTAGGGCTGCCCTGGTGCACAGGACGCAGGGTTGCTGGGATGCTGCAGCAGCAGAACTTACCAGGAGTCATCTCTCTGGGGTGCTGGGGAAAGCTGCTTATGGGAGATGTCACTGGAGGCACTCTGCTACAAAACACCAGAGGTGGAGGGTGCCAGGGGAAGCTGTTGGCCTCTGGATGCAGCAGGAACCTGCTGAACAAACACACTGGAATATGGAAGAAAAACTCTTTTTTCTTCTGCAATGTCTCTCCAGCGCCCTCTACTGACAAAGCTTTAATGCCAGTTGGGAAAGGAAAATTTTTGAAAGGTCCCAGCTTTATTTTCACAGAGCAGTCAAAAAGGATGAATTTGGAGGTGCAAAGCTAATGAACTGATAGCCAGCACACTCTACAACTATTTTAGAATTCAGGACACTGAAAAACAGTATCCTTTGATTTTCACAAGACTCACATAGGAAACAGCCTGATCTTGTCTATGATTGGAGTTTTGGCAGGTACAGACTTGCCTGATGGGCACCTGCTCATGTGTGCATAAAAAATGTACACAAATTCATGTTCTTTGAGCTAAGATTTTCACTCCTGAAGACCCATGATAAGAAGATGTAAACAAATGCTCATCGCTATGTTATTTACAAGAGGAAAAAAATGCATAAAAGTCTAACAATAGGAGGCTAGTTAAATAAGGTGTGTTTACAAGATGGAATATTATGTGGTCATCAAAAATGATACTTCAAAACAATTTTTAAGGAAAAGATAAAATACTCATGATATAATGTAAAAAAGGAAAAAGGGTCAAAATAATATATCCATAGTATAGTCCCAACTATGTTAAAATAAAAAGAGTGTTTGCATGTGTGTATGTGTATAGATATATAATGAAACAAAAGGAAATTATAATAGCATTTATCCCTGGAGAGTGATTTTCTTTTCCCCTTCATATTTATCTAAACTTTCCATGCTTTCTAGACTGAGCATGTGTTATTTTTATAATTAACAGAAAAATGTATGATATATTTTAAGGAATATGCACATCGCCAGCATACAGTAGCAGGAGGAAACTTGATTTCACAATTCCTTCTGGGAGCTTACACTCAAGATCTGATTTCTTTCCAAGAGCACAGACATTTAACTGCCTATTTACAGCTCCACTGGGGTGGGGGTCTATTTCTGCCCTTCTCATTTCCTCTTCATATCTCTCTTGAATCTTTGCTCTCATTGTGCAAGAGGAGAGAGAGAACAAAAACATGCAGTGCTGTGATAACATGGTGTTCATAAAACTCTGCTCCTGACAGCTGACAGCAAGGCATTCCACAGTTTATTTACTGACTGCAGAACCTCCCTCTCTTCTCTTCAGACCTTCCCTCCTGCTTTCCTAGATGTTTACCAGTTCGTGTGTATCTGATGTTCCCTTTGAAACAATCACTGGGATAAGATAAGATTCTTTCTTCTCAGATTTTCACTTGCCACAGCAGCATTCCAGAATCCCGTTTGTTTTTTTTTTTTAACAGAACTCAGTTATGGTACAGAAATGTGTATTATATAATGGCAAAATCTAATCTTCATATCAAGTAATAAAGTGCTTTTGTATCCATTTTAATAGACTTCTATATAATAAAAGAAGTGCATGTTCATAGGATACTTTTATTAAATCACTGTATGACCCATCTCTTCCTCTTCTCGTGAGTCAGAGGAAAGGTCAGCAATTCGATGACTGACATCACTGAAGAAATCATGGGAGAAGAGAAATAATGGAAAAGTGAGGGGAGAGGTGTTTTAAACTATTAACTAATAAGCCTCCCATGCCCCACCTCCAGTTCCCTACACACACACTCAAGAGGAGATGGAAATTCTTTCTGGCCTATGCAACAAAAGCCAGCTGGAGAGGAAGCAAGAGCTGTCTTTTCTCACCAAGGTTAGGTCCACATGGAATGGGAAATAATAGTCTAGCACTGTCCAGTGGAACTTCCTGCAATGACAGAAACATTCTAAGTCTGCTCCATCCAATGCAGCAGCCACTAGCTACATGTGGCTGTCGAGCTAGTACACCTGAGGAACTGATTTTTAAATTAAATTAAAAATAATTTAATTTAAATATCTCCATGTGGCTAGTGGCTACTGGTTGGGCAGGACAGAAAGAGATGTAGTAACTTTGGAGATCTTCTAAGAACAGAGGGCTCTGTCCCATCTTTCTCTCCAGAACTCTGCTACCTCACAGGGGTTTCTCGTGCCCTCATGCAGTGGGAGCTGAAAAGTACAAATGCGAGACTGGGATGCCAGGGACACAGAAGGGACACAGCCTCAACTAATTCCATGGTTCTGAAGTGGCAGGGGTACAGCCAGCCCTGTTTTCCTCAGCCTCTCTCCAGAAAGGTATAGAAGTTAGGTAAGAGAGAGAAATACCAGCCTCCAAGATCTCTTGGTCACCAGAAGGGGAGGTTTCCATAGAGAGCAGTGTGTGCTCTATGGTTGCAGCTGTATGACGACAGGGACCCAGAGCCGAAGCCTGGCTATAGTGGATGCTGTGGTGGTCCCCCATATTCCCTCTCTAGGATATGTACCCATCCCCCAGCTGCTGGGAATACCGGTGGCTGACCAGTATTCAGTGGGAATTGCCCTGGCTGTGGAAAACTGCCCTTTGGGTGGGAGCAGCCCACAGCTAGGGATCTAAGGGCCAGCCTCTCTTGCTTCAAGTTGGAACAATTCCAAAGCAATATTCCCACTTAAGAGCTTCTCATAGGGTGTGTGGAGGCCTCAGTTGCAACCACAGAACAGGCCAGTTCTCTCTCTCCCTCTTCTGTCTTCCTCATTCCCGTACAGACATATCTCCAGCAAACATTTGTGTAATACCTCTGTATGGGTGGAGAGTGTGCAATTCTCCATCTCAGAATGAGAACTCATTCTGAAATAGCTGATGCTAGGAGTGGTCATAAGAAGCCAGCTCTGCAAAAGGATTTGGGAGGTGGCTCATCTGCTAACTAGTTGGTAATGAGGATCCCATAACTGGTGGTTGGTGGACTACAGATAGCCCCTGGCATGCTATAGCCAAGTGACTGTTAAAACTTTCATGTGGGTGGTAAACTGGGATGGGATGCCAGTAGAAGGGGACACACTGGCAGGGACAATAATCCCAGCACTGGACAGGTATGAGGGAGCTAGGGACAGGAAGCACTATGGATTTGGGTGACCTTTGCTGAGAGCCACTGACTACTCACTGAGGAGAGATAGTGGACAGTGCAGGGTGTCACTCACCAACTCAAGGCAGAATGTGGAGGCCAGAGGGCTTCCTAGGTATGATTTAAGGAAACCCTAATCTGCAGCCAGAGGGCAGACAGAGCAGATCACATTCAAGCTCAGACTGAATCATAATTGTGGAGCATCTGAGAATGCTGAATTCTCACCCTGATGGCCTTCCATCATCAGGAGCCTAAAAGGAGCGGAGTGGGTTTCTGAGGCTTCAGATGCATGTATTTGGGTAGACATGGTCCAGAGCACTGGATGCTCAGATTCCCCTGAACACTTTGTAGAAGTAGCAGTCACTCCTGGTTTAGCCCTTTAGAGTTTAACAAGAAGTTTTATAAATGACTTCCCAATGCTACTTGTCCCTGAAAATGCCTAGTGAGATGGGCAAGGCAGGTATTATTTCCCCTGCCTTCAAATGGGGGAATCGAGGCCTGGAGAGCTGTGAATGCTGCGAGATGACTCTAGCTGGGGGCATATGGCTCCTAACTCTACTGCTTTTCTCATTGGAGGGACAGAGTTTGGACTAAGTGGCCACCAATACAGTTGCCTTCTGTTCCCGGACATGCAACTAAACTACACTCTCTGGTACTTGTCTTGGGTCGGAGTTCTGTAACTGAGTTCTGGACGAGGGAGTCAGAAGCGTTGTCACCACTTCCAGACCTGCCTGCCTGCCTGCCCTAAAATACTGCCTAAGGGCCATCTTCATTCTCTCTTCTCTACCCTTAGTGATTCTGGCAGATCTGTGTTGAAGATGGTGGCACTACCAGGTACATATTCAGTTTACATTTCTTCTGTTTATGATAGTCGAAGGCAGGCTGGAGGTTCAGTAGTCTGGGGATGCCTCTTCCTCGGCTGCCCTTGGCTCCTGCTGGGGGCAAGGCAGCATGCTGGGGGAACCACCCTTCTCTGCCTTCTGCACCCCAGGCCCCAGATGAGCCACCTGCCAAGGAAAAATTAGCAATCCTAGGAAGGCATGTAGGGGAAAAATCATAGAGGTAGTGCATGCCAGAGAAACACTGCATTATAACCTGCCACATTCCTATTTCAGACACAGGCATAGTCATGGTGGTGAGCAGAAGAGTGAAGAGGCAAGGGAGCAGGTGAGTCTGGGGAGACTCATGGGAAAGCTGTCCTGCAGCATCTGTGGAGGCTATTAAGGTGTGTTGGGTGTGAGGGGATGAGCAGTTCAGGCTGGTCCCATGGACCCAGGAATCAGTAACCAGGCATGTGACTGTTATGTACCTGTTTCACATCAGGCTGCTCCCCAGAAGCTGAGTAATGTCTCCTTGAGGGCAGAATGCACACCTCTCCATGTCTGTGCATGGCTGTAAGCCTGGGGCCACAGACTCAGGAGACCTCCAGGTACACCGGGTGTAGGAACTCTGTGGAGAACCAGGTGAGGTCTGGGGTTTCCATGAGCCCTGAGTGGGATAGGGGCACACTTCCCTAGAGGCCCCAGATGAGCCACCTGCCAGAGTATATCTCCTGGGAAGCATGGCTGTACAAAGCTCTGGGAGGATGGAGGTTCAGTAGTCTGGGGATGCCTCTTCCTCAGCTGCCCTTGGCTCCTGCTGCTCTGGGTGTGTAGTGAGGGGCAGCAATAGGGAATTTTACAGAGAGGGTCTAAAGGGAAGAGACTGGCAAGGCAGCATGCTGGGGGAACCACCCTTCTCTGCCTCTGCACCCCAGGCCTCTGCGCAAGTGCAAGGTGAGGAAACTTGGGTTTGCTCCCCTGCCTCTCCTGGCAGGGCTGGATGAAACAAGGTAAGATGCCTTTCCCACACCACTGTTTGCATCATTCTGCACCTGCCAGCTACCAGGCTTGGCCCAGTGAGTCCCTGAGAAGCCTGCCTGTGGGAGTGCTGCAGGTGTGATGATTACACCCTGAGGCAAAGGAAGACAGAGGCCCCAGCTCGGGGCTGAGGGGCACAGACACAAGGGACCCTGTTGGGAGGTAGCCCTGTGAGGTGAGGTCCCTCCAGAGCTGACAGCTCCCATCTAGAAAGGGATCTCACATCCAGAATTTGCATCTGGCGCTATCGCAAAAGGTGAGTGATTCTTTCCCCTCCCCCACACCGTTTTCCCTCTTGTTCCTTCCTAGTTTTCCCATGCAGCCAAGCTGACAGGTCCCTCCCATCTGGACTTTTCTTGAAGTAGAGCTCCAAGACAGTCTTAAGAGAGAGGCCTATCTGCCATCAACAGCACAGGTTGCCACTGAAGGGATTACAGTGAGTGGGCATGAGGGGCAGGGCCACTGAGAATCACATGGGGACCCCGCCCCACCCACACTCAGACTGAATGGGAAGGGAAAGCCGTCTTGGGGCCTGTGAGCTATTGCCACTCTTTCTGCTCCAGGTTTTGTGAGATGGTAGCCAGGCTTCATGCTGATGACTGAGTGTGGAAAAGAGGGAGGCTGAGGCCCCGGCAGGGCATTCACAACCTCAGAAAGGATCCCTGGTCCCACAGGTGGCCTCAACACCAGAAGGGACCATACCTGGAAACACTATAGGCCTGAACAATGAGGAGGGTGGTGGCAATTGTGACCGACTGGAGAGCAGAGGCCCCTCTCGGATCCTCAGGGCTCTATTTCAGCACCGTGGAATGCTATGACACCCTGGCAGGGGCAGGGGCGCACAGTGCCCACCAGTCAGAAGTGAGCTGATTTAAAGAAAATAAAATAGCAGACTGAGATTCATACACATTACATTTGTTTGATTGTGTAGCTTCCTATATTAGCCCTCTTAAAATATACACATTATCTTACACAAATGATAATCTACTTTTGTGTGTATGTACATACATACATTATCACATATAATATATGTGATAATTACATATAATATAATGAATATATATTCTAATTAATAAACTTCTTTTAGAGCAGTTTTAGGTTCATAGCAAAATTGATCAGAAAGTACAGAGAGTTCCCAGGGTACTACCCCCTGTCCCCACACAGGCACACTTTCCCACCTGTCCACATTCTGCACTAGAGCGGTTCATTTATTTCAACTGAAGAGCCTTCACTGACTGATCATTATGACCCCAAATCCATGGTTTACATTAGGCTTCACTCTTGATGCTGTATGCTATATGCTTTGACAGATGTATAACGGCACATACCTACCATTGTAGTATCATACCAAATAGTTTCACTGCCCTTAAAGTCCTTACCTCTTCCAGAAAGACATATAGTTGGAATCACACAGTATGTAGCCTTTTCAGATTGGCTTCTTTCACCAAGTAATATGCATTTAAGGTTCTGCACATCTTTTTAAGGCTGATAACTCATTTCTTTTTAGTGTTAAATAATATTTCATTGTCTAAATGTACCACATTTTACTTATCCACTCACCTAGTGAAGGACATCTGGTTGTATCCACCCTTTGGAAACTATAATAAAGCAGTTATAAACATCCATGTGCAGGGTTTTGTATGAACATAAGTTTTCAATTCCTTCGGGTAGATACCAAGGGGCATGACTGTTGGGTCATATGGTAAGAACACATTTAGTTTTGTAAGACACTGCCAAACTGTCTTCTGTAGTGGCTGTACCATTTTGCGTCCCCAGCAATGACAAATAAGAGTTCATGTTCCACATCCTCACCAGCATTTGATGTCATCAATAGTTTGGATTTTGGTCATTCTAATAGGTGTGCAATGGTATCTCATTGTTGTAACTTGCAGTTCTCTAATGACATGATGCTGAACGTCCTTTCATATGCTTATTTGTCCCATGTGTATCTTCTTTGGTAATGCATCTGTTCAGGTCTTTGGCTCATTTTTTTTAATTGGGTTCATTTTCTTATTGTTGAGTTTTAAGAGTTCTTTGTACGTTTTGGATAATACTCCTTTATCTCATGTCTTTTGCAAATATTCTCTCCCAGTCTGTGGCTTGTCTTCTCATTCTCTTGACATTGTTTTTCACAGAGCAGTTTTTAATTTTAATGAAGTCCAGCTTATAATTCATTTAGTTCAAATATTTTTATGTATCTTGAGATGCCTTTTTTGACCCATGTGTTATTTAGAACTGTATTGTTTAATCTCCAAGTATCCAGGGAATTTTCCAGCTATGTTTCTGATACTGATTTCCATTTCAAATCCACTGTGACAGCAGACATTGTACTGTTTCTATTCTTTTAAAGTCATTGTTATGTTTTATGGCCAAGAATGTGGTCTGTCTTGGTGACCAGAATACATTTTTTTTTTACTTTTTATTATGTGGAGAAAATAGCATAATCAATTATATTTTCATCACTCAGCTCTAACAATTACCAATACACAGTCTTATTTCATTACTGATTTCCCCCCAGCCATTTTTAGTAAATTTTCAGCAAATTTTAGACTTTATATAATTTTACTCATAAATCCTTCAATATATATTACAATGTATTCATCACCTTTGTGAATGTGGCCCTTTGGAGTTCAACAAAATCAGCATGCACTGAGACCAGTGGTATCCTGCCATTAGCCACCCAATACCCTTCCCCTTGGCCAAAGCTAGATAAATCTAATGTGACTGTATATTGAGAAGATTCCAGAGGCTGGTGATGTTAACATGACTTCAGGCAGCTACTTTGGGTGGGTGGTGGGCAAATAAACAATGTTCCAATAGGCAGTCTCAGTCCAGTTGTTGTCACTTTTGGGCCATGTAAACTTGAGCAAGGCACTTTAACTTTCAGAGCCATGCCTTGGTTTTCCTCTCTGATTAAATAGAGATCATAAAACCTATTTTTGTTGTGAATTTAATTAACATAGTAGAAGTGAAAACCATGTTAATCATTATTATCCTGGTTTATGCAACAACAAAACCATGTTAGAAAAGGAGATTTTCAATTAGCCTTTGGCTAACAAGGGCCTCCTTTGTACATAGGAAGCCCTGTGCCCTCTTTAGAGAGTCCAGAACCCTCCATGAAACTGTAAGTCCTCAGGAACCAATTCTCACAACAAGGCTGAATTTGCTCCCTGATAGAGACTGAATTTTGAACATGGGACACTAGGTAATCTCAACTCCCATCAAGAACTGGGTATTTGCTGAATCACTGAGTCATAAAGTTGGAGCAGCGCTCGGTATACAATGGAAATGGTGTAGCTCAATAAGGCTCAAGCAGGTCTATAAACTCCAGAAAATTACATGAGCAGTTGACCCATACACCGTGGTTCTTGCTCCTATTGCTTCACCATCTTTCTCTCAACCCCCATTTATGGCCCTGTGGGGAATTGTGTGTGAGCAGTTGACAGAAGAAGAAAAAGTGCAGGCTTAGTTTGCAGATGGGTCTCTATGATATGGTGACACGTGAACAGCTTCTGTTTTGCATCTTCCCTCCAGAGCAAGGGTGAAGGGAAATCCTCCCAATAGGCAGAGTTTTAAGTGATACATCTGTCGTTCACTTAGTGCAGGTGAGATGGCCTGAGGTAGGAAACTTTACCAATATACAATCAAGGTTAATTAATAGTTTGGAAGACGCTAATGGACTTGCAAAGTACAAGATTACAATACTGGTGACAAGAAGGTCTGGCTCCCTGTCCCTCCCTCTTTCGCCTTCACCCACTTCCCTTTTGTGCCCCTGATCTTCCCACTGTTCCTGACACTGTCTTCTTTTCCAAGCCCCTCATCACTGCAGCTCCCCCAATCTTCATGAAGCAAATCAACAATGATAGTACCAAACTGGCCTCCACCCATAAACATGGTGGACTCAGGGCAGTGTTCCATGGACAACAAAAGAGACAATGCCCCTAACACGTGACCTTGGAAGGCACACTGTGTCACTGCCCCTGCATTCAAAGCGCTCAGAGTCAAAGCAAGTCACAGGGCCAGAGAAGTGTTTCCCCTTCTGGGAACATATTCCAGCAACTCAGGCTCTTCCTGGGTTCTGGAAGTGGCCACTCATCCTGACACCAACACAGTTTGCAGGTTGAGACACTGTGACCCAATCCCTCTCATATTCTTGACTCTTTGGAGGCATTCAGAGCGTGGGAGAATTGAGGTGTTTTTTTTATTGTTTTGCTTGTCAGCATGACTGGCTACCAGCATTTAGTGGGCAGGAACAGTCCTACACATTATCTCACTCAAAAAGTCAGTTGTACACCTTTCAGGAAAAAAATGCTCCAGATTGCACCACAAAAAGTATATTAAGAAATTGAGGAAAACAATACTAAAATTCCAGAATGTAGATTTCTGGCCTTGCTTTATTATGTAGTAACAAGATGGACTTGGTTGGCACAGCAGCCCCAGACCTCCTCCTGCTACCTTGGATCAGGTACCAAGTAGCGTGCTAAGCCAGTATTCCCAGACTCCCAGCATGCAGTGCATATGGGCGGGCATTGTGCTTCTGTCTGTTGGGGTCCTCCACTCTTCTCAGAACCTGCTTCATGGTCTAATCTCTGGAATGTGGACTCCCAGACCACCCTCTCTGGCCTATTCTCTGCAGCGGGAGAGGGCATTTTGGTCTAGCCCTTGTCAGTGACATGAGGTAACCTTTGCACCACCTATCCTGAAATAGTTCTTCTCTGGCTTCAGTCTGTAAGAGGTCAATAAATTATTTCTGTAAAAAGCCAGATAGTAAGTACATTAGGTTTTGTGGGCCATACCACCTCTGTCTCATACTCAGCTCTGCTGCTGGATGAGTCCTATGCCATAATAGCAACAAGTAGTACATAAGCAAACAAGCGTGATCAGGTTCCAATAACAGTTTGTTTATGGGCACTGAAATTTGAATTTCATATGTCATAAAAGGTTATTCTTCCTTTTTTTTCCAGTCATTTAAAAATGTACTAGCCACTCGTAGCTCATGGGCCACGTGTTTACTATGTATATAACCAGGCACTGTCCTTACATTTCACAGTTTGTTCTTCAATCTTTTAGACAGATACCATTATTATTTCCATTTTATAAGTGAGAAAACTTAGGCATAGAGATATTAAGTAATTCACTTCCTTGTCTTAAACTGCAGTACAATAAGGGGTCTCCCACAAGCCTGGCATGAATCCTAACAGGAAGAGACATTCATGGGCATACATACAAGGCCTTGAATAAATTTCAAATGACAGAAAGATCATCCCTGAATGCAAAAAGATTGTGGGGAAGGAGGCTGAGGGGCGGGAGAAGAGCAGGCCAGGGAGGAAGTGGATCTGGGTTTTAGAGGAATGGGTACCCTGTCTTTTTGTCGGCCTCAAAAAGATGCCTGTGTCTTTAGCAGGCATAGAGCAGGAGAACAGTAGAGCCCTGGCTCAGGTGAGCAGTGGCCGCATAGGTGCCCTGCACACCCATCTCTTGGACCAACAGAAGGTTCCCAAATCACAACACAACCTTATGGATATGGACCCCTGCCAGGACTCAAATTAGATTCTTCTGCTAGGCGAGAGGAGGAATTTAAGGTAAATCAGAGGAAGTAAACAGGTTTTGATTTCTTACATACTTGTATTTTTGGACTGAGATTCACACCTACTTGCTCACTGAAGACATTTTTTTCAGGAGCATAAGGACCAAGGACGCAAACATCAGCACAGAATAATCCTGGGTGCACTTCCACCGCTAGCCTCCCATGTGGTTCCAGTTAACTTAATTGCCTCCCTGGCTTCATCATGACATACTGCTCCCTAAACTTAGTGGCGCGGTCCCTGAAATCCATGCCACTCAGTGGATGCACAACGAGCTGTCTTTCGCTGGAAAGGTATTCATTTCAAGAGGAGCGATTTGTCTCTTTTATTGTTCTTTTTCAAGTCTTTGGAATAGCACCGAAGAGCACGTGAAATCTATTCAGAGAAACCAGAGGGACAGCTGTAGCCATAGCTGAAACCTCCCAATTCATGGTGAGAGTTTCTCCTGAAGCCTTCATCCTTCTACCAACTTACAGTAACCATTATGAAAACAAACAGCAAAAAGTAGAAGTTACATATAAGAGGTGGATAAAACAAGATGAAGTTATCTTTTTAAGGGTATAAAGGAATCAAATGCAAAGAGAAGGAAAAGAATCGTGGTTCAAATGCATGAAAAACAAATTCAAAACAGACAAAGCCAGAGCTTAATAATTCAGGTGGTGAAATTAATGGCATGACTTAACTATAAAATTATTTTCTTAAAGAATTTTAAATATAAAATATTTTAAGTAATTTTAATAATATCAAATATGAAAATGAACACCAACAAAAAAGTACTAAATGACTTTTAAGAGTAAACAAGTAAATTCCAAAGCCAATATAATGTGTTCAGATAATAAGAAACTAAAAGCTTAAGAACAGATATTATGGAATAAGTAAAAATAAGTTAGTTAATTAATTTAAAATATAAAGAATTTTAAAAAACAGATTGAAACAAGTAAAACCAAAAGATCAACAATATTGAAGAACAGATGGTGACTGCTAAAGTATGGCAGGGGGAAAAAAGTTAAAGGGAGAAAAACAGCAATAACACATTCAAAATCAAACATAACATTAGAAAAATAAAATATTTTTTTAATTGCATGCAACATACAAGTGTAAAAGGAAGCATTAAAAGCAAACAAAAAAGAAAAGATTAAAAAGATAAAATTAGAAAACTGATAAAGACTTGAAAGTTTAAAAAATAAGACAATGCCATTTCAAATAATTCAAAGCAACATAAATGAGAATAAAAAACATACTTAGTACAAAAGTAAAAATATTTCATATCAAGTCCTTAATAAGGAAAAATATGAAAAATGGTCAAGGGTGAGTGTTTAAGAAGGAATTTAGGGCTGAAGCAGCCCCATGGGGAGGTGAAAAGTGGTCCAGGGCAGGGGTGTAGAGGGGGAGCAGGACCCCTGCCCCCTGCCCACAGCCCCCTGTAGAAGCCCCTGGAAGACTGTTCCAGGAAGAACCACACTGCAGTGATAAGCAGCTGACCTCCAAATCTGTCAAACCAACTGCACTGCCAGGAGGCCCCTCCACCCCCTTGCCTGTGCCCAGCAGCAGCTGTGACAGTCAATAACGGTCTGTGGCAGGGTCAGGCATCTTTTTACACTGAGGGTCACACACAGCAAGAGGACAGGGAAAAATGAAGACACTCGTTTTGAAGACAAACTTACCCTTTTAGCTACATGCTCTGAGGTAAATTTCCTACCCTTTCTAAGCCTCAAGTTTCTCATGAGAAGAGTAGGGATAATATATCTACCTTACAATGGTTTTCTGAAGACTATATAAGATAAAGCTTACAAATTATGTTACAATAAATCAACAATGGACAACATTTTTTATTACTCACTGTTAATAATAAATGCCCAAAAACGGGGCAGAGGAGTAGGGCCCAGTGGTTTGTGGTGAAAGCCATAGGGGTTCCTGCCCCAGTTCTTCAGGAATTCACAAGAATGGTGAAATAAGGGGAAGAACCCACTGGAAGGAAGAAGAAAATTCAACCTGCTTCTTAGACTTTTTCAGCTGCACTTACATAGACTCTGTGTGTGTGTGTGAGACAAAATTCACATAACATAAAATTCACAGCCTCAACCATCTCAAGGTGTACAATTCAGTGGTATTAGGATTTCACAATGCTGTTCTACCATTGCCACTATGCCCAACATTTTCATCACTGAAAATGGTAACCTTGTATCCAATAAGAGGTCACTCCCCATTTCCCCTCCTCTAATCCCTGGCAGCCACTAATCTGCTTTCTGTTTCCATAGAATGTCACATGCTAGATACTTCATATGAATGGAATTACACAGTATGTTGCCTTTTGTATCTGGTTTCTTTCACTTAGCATAATGTTTTCAAGGTCCATCCATGCTGTAGGATGTATCACTATTTCATTTCTTTCTGTGGCCAAATAAATTACATTGTATGAATATACCATGTTTGTTGATCCATTCATCAGTTGGTGGACATTTGGACAGTTTCCAGTTTTTGGCTATTGGGAATAATGTAGCTATAAACACTCATCTGTCAGGTTTTGAACACCTGTTTTCAATTATTTTGGGTATACACCTAGGAGTGGAATTGTTAGGTCATATGGTAGTTATATATTTAATGGACCATCTTTAAAAAATACAACATAAATAAAAATTAAGTAAGTACAACAAAAACCATGATCATATTCTAGCAGTGAGTAAGAGCTCTCAAGGAGAAGAAAATGAAAGTGGAAACAGGGACAAAAGAGGAGAGAAAGAGGAGATGAAAGAGAAAAAAACACAGAAGACAAAAAACATCGAATAGTTGGGATATAGGTTCAGTTGCTGTAAAAGAAGCCAAAATAACAATAGCCTGTGCAAAATGAGAGTTTATTTTTCAACTATGGAAGAGTCATGGGGTCAGGGCCCAGACTACTTCTGTTTTTAACAGCTTCCGACATTCCCACTCCAGTCTCTATCTGCATATCTACACTTGGGGTGACCACCTCATTCCAGTTTGCCTGAGACTTTCCAAGTTTTAGCTCAGAAAGTCCTGCATCTCAGGAGCCCATACAAACAGGGACTGTTGGCCCCTGTAACAATCCTTCCAGCAGGAGGGGGAGAGAAGACAGTGGAGAACATGCCTTCTCTTTAAAGGCATGACCTGGAGGTGCACACTCATATCCCATTAGCCAACACCTAGTTGTGTGGCCATATCAAGTTAAAGGGAAAGCTCAGAAATGTAATCTTGACCTAGGCAGCTATGGGCCCACCTCAAATTTGAGGATTCATTCCTAAAGAGAATGATGGCTATGCAGAGACAACTAGCCAACATACATGACAAAGAGATGTACAGGGACGTGATATACAGAACTGTACAAGAAGAAAAGGCAGATATGTCATTAGGTTTGTCATTACTGAGGTTTGTAAGTTTGATTGTTAGATTATTTCCTTGATATAAAGTATGACTCTGGCAATTGGTGGTAGTAGTACAACAGACAGGTGACTTAAATTTGTCCCTTTCTTTGTTTCTTCCTCCCATCATTCCTTCCTTCCTTATTCCCTTTCTTTTTTTTAATAGAGAACATCCTTCAGCAGTCAAGACCCTGGCAGTAAACACATGCTCCAGGGAGACAACTGAGGAGCGTGTAATGAAGGGACGGTTTCCAGGGTGAGGCAGGGTGAGGGCTAGCTTCAGGATGGAGCAGTACTCCAAAGCTAGCAAAATCATGCAGCCTCACTGCCCCTGCCTCAAGGAGCAAGAGGAGCAAGTTACTGGGGACCTGGAAAGAACAGGTGTGGTTGTAGGGGAGTGCCACTCAAATGGACCCAGCTGGGGAAGAAGAGCCTGGGGAATAAATGCTCCCACCTGTCTCTCCGCTCACCTTCCAATCCCTGACCCCACAGAACGGTCAGCCTCCTGGGGCACAGGGACAGAAGAAGGGCAGATCTGGAGAGGTGGATACAAAATAGCCAACAAATCAACTTTTCACTAAAACAGCTCAAGTAGACAGAGTTAGTAAGCATGATTTAAATGAATGAATAAACATTAAACAGAAGTAGTTATTTTACCTTTTAAATTAGCCTTAATATTATTAATTGCAACTTCATCTATTCCTGGTCTCAGATGGACACCTCAATTTGCAATTCCCTTTGGAACTCACCCTGAGTCTTATTTTGAAATCTGATCTAGGACTTCTGCTTACCCACCAGACTCACTTTGTAGGTTCCTGTCACTGTTCTCAGTGGGGTAATTTACCATATTGTGAAAAGCATTTTGTTCACCCCCAAAACTACCCCCTTGACATGGCTTATTAACTAAGAATGAACTCCCCTCTCTCATAAAAACAAACAAAAACAAAAACTACCTTTTGTGGGCATGCATTTATCTTAGGCTTCCAGTGAGATGTTTTAAAATAGATCTCAGGCTCCCAGAAGGTTATGGATCTTTAAAATTCTACCTCGCATTATGAAGAAGACATATAAATAAGGAGACAAACACTAACTCCCTAACTGATCAATGGACAAAGTATATGAATAAACAGTTTTTAGAAAAAAGGTAAGAAATATTCAGCCTTACTAGTAATCACAGAAAAGCAGATGTAAACAACCAGATTCAAATTTGGTAACAAGAAAACTGGCAAAAGCAGAATTTGTAAATCTGATCCAATACTATCAAGGGTACCAGGGAAAGAATGTAAGTGGTCCAGTTTTCTGGAAACCATTTTGACAATATGTATCAGGGCCCTTTAAAATGTTAATAGGTCCACAACTGAGCATTTACCACGTATCAGGCTTTCATCAGGTTTTCTGCAGCTAACAAAACCCACATGTCTTTTTCTCTCTGGTGTGTGAAGTGGGGGAGATGGACAATGAACAGGTAAATAAATCAAAAGGAAAATTTCAGGTAATGATAAGTTCCTGAAATAAAATATCAAAAGGAAAATTTCAGGTAATGATAAGTTCCTGAAATAAAATAAATGTATTAGTGTGAGGTGGGGAGAGAGGGAAGGAGTACAGAGAGGGGCTTGTCAGGGAAGGCCCCTTTAAACAAATAAATGCTGAGGGGGTACCTGGATGAGTAGGAGAAGCCAGTCTGAGGCAGATCTGAGGGAACAGAATTCCAGACTCGACTGCAGGTGGCGCAGGCTCAGGTGGACCCAGGCGGCAGGTGGGAACGAGCCAAGAGAGTCTAGGAAGTGGCGGAGGCCTGTGGGGATGGTACCAGGAGATAGGAATGGAGAAGACCAGAGGAATGGCAGGGCTGGTGCAGGATGTATGCCATTGGTAAGGGTTTGGGTTTTATTCTGAATATTACTGAAGTCATTGAAGAAGGCTAAACAAGGACTGATACGTGACTTAGGAAGATCGCACTGTAAATCTGTACCTACCAACTTACAAGTATAGATGCCCATGATGTACTGTTCTAGATCCAGTGCTACACTGGAGTTGACAGCACCCTGATGGAGCAGAGAGGCCTAAAACAGAAAGGAGATTGAATTACTGAAAAAGTTATCTCTGTATTTCATAACTGAGCTCTGTGTGCTGCAACTCCTGTGTTTGCATAAGGTGGCAGTATTACACATTGCTCTGAGTGCAACAGCTGCAGCCAGACTGCCTAAGTTGCAGCCCCAGAATCCACAACCCTGCTCATGAGTGATGTGTATCACTTATCAGATGAGTGTATCAGTCAAGATAGGCTAGATAATGCTGTAGTAACAAATGACCCCCGAACTTTAATAGCTTACAGCAGCAAAGGCTATTTCTCCTTCATGTGATGTGTTTTTTGAGGAGTAAGCTATGTCTCTATTCCATGTCATTTTCACTTCAGAAGCCATGCTGATGGAGCAGCCTCCATATGGCATATTGTCAGTCATTGCGGCAGAGGGAAAGAGAATGTGGAGAATCATGTGCTAGTTCTTAAAGCTTCTCACAGCGATCCACTTCACTTCTGCCAACATATTACATTACTTCAGAGTTCAACAGTGTGGGACTGGGGGCTTTCACAGAGAAAGGAGAATGGGGAAAATTCAAGGAGACTAAGAGTTAAGTATTTCAAAATATTAGGCAGCACATAAGAACAGAGAGCACACGGGTCATGCTACGAGGACACAGAACACGGACAAAACATTTTGTGGTGCAGTTGAAGATGCCATAACTGGCACCATCAAGGTCAAATTCTCACGGAAATAGACTTTGTGGTGAACCACAGAAGTAAGCACAGCCACTTAGGGAATGCCAGTCATGAAGAGCATCTGAGTGAAGCCACAACATGAAAATAGGCCACATGTTGGCATGGGTTATGTCTGTGACTCTCCCCTTTCTCTCACATCTCACATTCAAGCCATCAGCAAAACCTTCATAATGCATCTCTAAGCTGACTGCCTTGCACCACCTCCACTGCTACCTCCATCTCCCACCTGACCACAGCAATAGACCCTAACTAGACCCCCAACTTCTGCTCTTCTTCCAAGGAGGGTCCTGGTCAAACATGTATCAGATCATCTCTTGATCTGAAAACCTTCCAGTGGCTTTCCATTTCACTCAGACTAAAATCCAAAGCATTTTCAGCACCTCCAAGGACTGACAGTGGCCTTCTGCCACCTGTTCAGCCTTATTCCTCTTCCCTCAGTCTACATAGCTAGTCTGGCCTCTGTGGGACACTCCAGGGACCCTCCTACCTTAGGGCACTTGCTGGTCTCTCTGCTGGGAACCCTCTTGCCCTAGTTACCAACATGGTTTGTTCCTTTACTTCCAGATCTTTGCCCTGATGTCACCCTATCACTTAGGACCCCATCCTAGCCTTTTATTTCTTCACAGTATGTATCATCTTTTGACACTCTGTAAGATATACTAATTTATTTTCCTCCATCTCCCCACTATCATGTAAGCTTCAGGAGTGCAAGAATTTTGTTCTGTTTTACTTATTAATGTATCCCCAGCACCTAGAACAGAGCCTAAAACAGAAGATGCCCAGTTAGTCTTTGTTAAATGTTAAATGGCTCCACCGTAGCTGAGAAAAAAAATTAAGCTTAAAATGTCCTTAGACCAACTCATATCTGCAGTAAACCAGCTTTCTTATCTGTCTCCTGTCTCTTGGATAGTTTCGTCTACCCAGAAAACAGGGAATCATCCTGGATTCCTCCTGTACGTTAGGCCCTCTCCAAGCATCAAAAACACCTGATAATTATTCCTTGTTATTTCCACATCCTTCCATTTCCCTCTACCTTCTCTGTCACTAACCTGGATGAAGTTACCATCATCTCTCCACCTGATTAAGAGACCAGCCTCCTGACTTACCTCTCTGCTGCTGCTCTCACCTCCTCCATTTCATGATTCATGGTATAGCTGATCAAAATGATCTTTTGAAATGCAGATCTACTTAGACTTGCTTACACCCTTCAGTGGCTGCCCTAGACTCTCAGCATAAAGTCCAAATGCCTGGACATGGTTTAAAAACCCCTTTCCATTTGGGCCCTGTACCACTATTTAGCCTCCCTTCACTGGGCCTTTGCACATGTTCTTCCCTTGGCAGAAAACTCTTTCTCCATCCCCTATTTGCCTGACAGTAGCAGTGTCACTTCTTCCATGAGTTAGGGGCACTGACAGATCCCTGTACTTCCCCATCACAGCATTTTCCACCCTCTCTGTTGACTATCGCCCCACCTCACACACACCTAGTCTGTGAGTCCTGAGAGCAGGAGAATAAAGGCCTGGTGCTCAGCCCAGCCTGGTGTGTTTTCCCACCCCCAGTCAGAGAGGTGGCACTGGAGCTGTGTCTCAAAATTGAGCAGGAATTATTATCCCCCATTATCAATATCCTCCATCAGACTGACACATTTGTTACAATTAGCCTATGTCTACATGTCATAATCACTCAAGGTCCATAGTTTACATAATTCACTTTTTGTTTTGTATGTTTCATGTACAATGTATGTGACATTGTATATGACATGTATCCATCATTATAGTATCATACAGAGTATTTTCAATGCCTGAAAAATTCTCTGTGCTCTGCTTGTTCATCCTTCTCTTTGTCCCCACCAACCTCTGGTAAACATGATTCTTTACTGTCTCCATAGTTTTGCCTTTTCCAGAATGCCATACAGATGGAATCACACAGTGTGTACCCTTTTCAGATTAGTTTCTTTCACTTAGTAATATGTATTTAAATCTCCTCTACATCTTTCCATGGTTTGATAGCTCATTCTTTTTTAAGCACTGAATATTATTTATCCACTTATCTACTGAAGGAAATCTTGGTTGCTTTCAAGTTTTGGCAGTTATAAATAGAGCTGTTATAAATATTTGTGTATGGGTTTTGTGTGGACAAAAGTCTTCAATTCCTTTGGGAAATACCAAGGAGCACAACTGCCAATCTCATGGTATGAGCACGTTTAGTTTTGTAAGAAACCATCAAACTGTCTTTCAAAGTGGCTGTTCCAATCTGCATTCTTGCCAGCAGTGAATGACAGTTCCTGTCGTTCCACATCTTTGTCACCATTTGGTGTTGTTGTTTTGGATTTTGGCCATTCTAATATGTGTGCAGCAGTATGAAAGACGGTTTTAAGGATGCCACATGATACTTAAGTGGATCACTGATGGGATTTCACTTTTCTAGAGCCACATCAAGGCAACTATGGCTTTAAATCTTCTTCATTATTGGTTCTAACATCCAAACTAAGCTGTTAAGTCAAATAACTCAGCTAATAGTATGTTTAAGGGTTTTTTTGGAGGTAAGACGTTCATACTAATTCTTCTGTTGGAAAAAATATTTAAGGTGATCTATTAAATAGTTCATTTTTTCATGAATACATCCTCAACTTTCCAAAGTTAGGTTTTATTTCCCTATAACTCTTGTTAAACCAGGACCTGCAAGGATGAAACTTGTGTTTCCCCAAATAGGGAATGGATAAAACCAGTTTTACTTCAGCAGAACTTTGTGATAAGAAATGTGATCTTTCAGTTTCAGCAAATGAGGTGAAGTTCTGAAAGGCTATCAGGCTCCTAGAAATCTCTGACCATTCATCTGTGAGCCCCTGGGTAGTTTTAAAGTGTATAATTCTTTGTACCTTATATACATGTTTCATATTCCACAGTGCAAACCATGGCATCCTTGACATATTAGGATAATTTTCCTCATTCTTCAACAGCAAGTGCTATGACACTTTGCTATTTTTAAATTATAAATACATATTATAAATATTGTGGTGGTATATATATGTATAAAAATATAACTAAACATCTCTTTCATAAAAATAATAAGTATTTTTTATATTTTTATGAATATCATAAAATAACATTACATATAATAACATACACACACATACATACATATTACTTTATCTCATCATCATGAATAACCCTGTGTTGTAGGTATTACTATAGCAATTTTATCTGTGAGGAAATTGAGCCTCATAGAGATTAGATAATGTGCCCAATCACATCCAGTAAGTGATGGTTTCAAAAAACAAGTCTCAGTAGATTTAAGAAGATTAAAACCATACAAAGAGTCTCCTTTGATCACAACAGAATAAAACTATAAATCATTAACAGAAGGAAAATACAAAAGTTAACAAAGTAGAAATGGAACAACACTCTTAGACAGGAGTGGGTTACTGGGTCAAAGGAGAAATTACAAGGGCAATTAGAAAATATCTTGAGAGAAATGAAAACAAAAATACAACACGCCAAAACTTCTGGGATACAGCAAAAACAGTGTTCAGATGGAAATAAATGATTTCAAATGAATAGCTTAACTGTGCATCTTTAAAAAAAAACTAGGAAAATGAGAATAAACTAAATCTAAAGTTAAGAGAAGGAAGGAAATAATATTAAGATTGGAGATAAATGAAATAGGGACTAGAAAAACAATAGACTTAATGACCCTAAAAGTTGGTTCTTTGAAAAACAACAACAATATTGACAAACCCTTAGCCAAACTGATGAAGAAAAAAAACTCAATAAATAAAGTAGAAATCAAAGTGGGGCTATTACTACCAATATTACAGAAATAAAAAGGATTATATGATAATACTATGCACAATTGTATGCCAAGAAATTTAATAACCTAGATGAAATGAACATTTTCCTAGAAACACACAAACCACTAAAACTGACTAAAGAAGAAATAGAAAATCTGAACAGACCTATAATGACTAAAAAGATTGAATCGATAATCAAAAGCTTGGCAAAGAAAACCCCAGGACTAGACAACTTCCCTGGTGAATTCTATCTGGTTCCTTTGGGGATATTGTCCTGCCTTGTTTCTTTTTTCTTTCCAGATATTTGAGCCCTATTTTTTGAATGCCAAGCCTCTTTAATTTATCTTATTGTGTATATATGTCCATTCTTTTCTGTGATCATATTATATTCACCTGCTAAGTTTGCCTGACATACCTGCTGATCTCAAATATCTATGTAGCACCTCTGGTTCCTCTCAACCATGCCTCGCCATGTCCATTTTGCTGAAAATGGATCCTAGATATAACAGAGAAAAAGGCAAGGATTCAAGCAATCTGAGGAGGACTGTGTAAAGAAGGAAGTTGGTTCAGGATATGCAAATCAGGGGAGTCAGCAAGGAATATGGGAGCAATAGATCTAAACTATCCAGGGTCATTTTATTATTTATTAACTGCTACATGCTAGTAACTATAGATTCAAAGGCAAATAAGATAGGATTGAAAAATCCCAGGCAGAATCTTCAAGTGAAAGGTAGGCATGCCCAGTTCAGATGCAGGGAGCACATAAAGACTGGGGTCAAGACTGGGTCAAAGATAGGTTCATCAGAGATCATGGTCATTCAGGGGCAAAAATTTCAAAGAGTAGATCAGAGTCAGCCCAGCTATTATCAAAAGAGTAACAAAGCAAGCCAAATTGCCTTCTGCTCTACTTTGGATGTAGAAAGCATCAAGAGACTGTTGTTCTGATTGTAATAATGAGAATTAGCTGGGTAATCTACAGAAGCATAGTTATTTTGAGTTTATCAGAAGGTCTCAAAGAAACCTAATGAACAAAATCCCAAGAAGTGGCCAAGCTTATGAGAGAAGGCAACAGTGGCTATTCGATTCTTGGCAGAGCAGCAGAAGCAGAAGAAGGAAGAAGGAAGCATTCATGGATGTAGTCAAGAAGAGAGCAGCTCAATTTTTAATGTGATTTTAAAGGCAGGATATGGTCTGGAATGACAGTTTGGAATTCTTGGATGGGGAAGACACAGGGGAGTCTGAACCAAAGTGCCAACATTTTTCCATTGACTTTTCACTGAGTGCTCACAAGAAAGTTTAGGACAGGACCTGAGACACCCTCTGAGACAAAGATATACTGAGCCTGCTGAAGTCTGAGGGTAAAACAAGAGAATAGAGAAGCACTCTGGGCCCTACACTGAGAATGAGCGAGCAATTCCTATCACTGGAGGAGAGACAGGTAAGCTGAGAGAGCCCCCTGAGGAAACCCCACAAGCATTCCAGGCCTTACACTGAGTATCAGGCAGCACTGAAGTGCAGTCACATGGGACCTGCTGACATCTGTGGGAAGGTCAAGAAAAGGAAGCCAAATCTTCCAGACAAATTCCAAGTCCAGTTAAACGAGAGGTATTGATGCCACAGAGCCAGGACTAGGCTGAGACAAACGAAACAAATAGGAACTTGCCTTGGTAACTATGATAAATAATATTTTAATGAAATATTTTAAAAATTTAATGTTTATGCAGAAAAGGTCTATGATGAGCAAAATCTCAAAATTTTAAGACAGAAATGGTATTACTGATCTTTCCTTCTGCCTCACACTCCAATATGGCTTGACACAGTACTTACCGATCCTCTTTTTGTACCTTGACAAATGTGACACTTGCCTCATTTAGTCCCAGCCTTGACCTGCTCTCATTTAAATCAAAGTGTGTGATAAGCTGAATCTAATCAACAAACACAAAGCCCAGTCCCAGATCAGTTGGGATGGACTAGACAGTTACAATCTCCCACACTACAGCTTGAAGGAAGAAGAGGTGTACCTTTTCTGAGTATGAATATTATTTACCCTAGGCTTTTCTGCCATTTAATTTTAAAAAACTCAGGGCATTAAAAAAAAAGCAAGAAAATTAAATCCATTGTCAAGAGAGAAAACAGGCAGTAGAACCAGACACAGACTGGTTGGTAGAGTCAGACTCTATATTTAAAAATAACTATGATAAATATGTTAAAAATTTAGTGGAAAAGTACACAGTATATATGTTAACAGTTGGAAAATTTCCCTGGAAAGAGGAAAACTATTAAAAAAGGCCAAGTGGAGTTGGTGGGAATGTAAATTAGTTCAACCATTGTGGAAAGCAATATGGAGGTTCCTCAAAAAACTAAAAATAGAAATACCATTTGACCCAGGAATTCCACTCCTAGGAATTTACCCAAAGAAGACAAGATCCATGATTCAAAAAGACATATACACCCCTATGTTTATCA
Source organism: Manis javanica (assembly GCF_040802235.1). Classification (NCBI taxonomy): domain Eukaryota; kingdom Metazoa; phylum Chordata; class Mammalia; order Pholidota; family Manidae; genus Manis; species Manis javanica. Next base: position 169,522,267 of record NC_133156.1, on the reverse strand, counting down.
CAGCAATATTTATAATAGTTAAGATATGGAAGTAACCTAAGTGTGCATCAATAGATGATTGGATAAAGAAGATGTGGTACATATACACAATGGAAAACAAATCCATAAAAAGAAAACAAATCCTACCACTTGCAACAACATGGATGGAGCTAGAGGGTATTATGGTCAATGAAATAAGCCAGGTGTAGAAAGACCACTCTTTTGTGGAGTAAAACAACAAAGTAAAACTGAAGGAACAAAACAGCAGCAGACTCACAGACTCGAAGAAGGGACTAGCAGTTACGAAAGGGAAGGGGCTCGGGAGGATAGTTGTGGAGGGAGAGAGAAGGAAAGTAAGGGGCACTATAATTAGCAATCACAATATAGGTAGGTCATAGGGAAGCATGGAGAAGACAAGTAATGACTCCTTAGCATCTTAATATGCTGATGGACAGTGACTGCAGTGGGGTGGGGTGGGGGGACTTGATAATATGGGTGAATGTTGTAAACACAATGTTGTTCATGTGAAACCTTTATAGGATTGTATATCAATGATACCTGAATTTTAAAAAAAAGGGCCAAGTGGAAATGCTAGAAATGAACAATATAAAAGATAATTCTTTTAAAGGGCTGGTTAGACACAGGCATCAGTCAGCTTGAAGACAAATCATCATATATTACCTGAACTAAAATATAAAGTGGAAAAAGAGTGAAAAATAAATAAAAAGAACAAGTTATCTGACTTGTGTAGAACAATATTGAACAGTTTAGTATGTGTGAATGGAGTTCCACAAGGAGAAGAGATAGAATGGTCCAGAAAATATTTGGAGAAAACAGCTGAGAAGCCTTCTAAAAATGATTATAGACATTATCCCACAGATCTAGAAGTTCAGTCATCCACAGTTGATCAAATACAAAGAAAACCAGATCCAGGCACATCAGAGTCATACTGCTTTTTACCAAGGTAAAGGGAATATTTTGAAAGCATAACAAAAGATACATTACATACAGGGGATCAATGATAAGTATAATGTCTGACTTCTCATCAGGAATAATAGAGACCTAAAGGTAATATATTGATATCTTTAGAGGGAAAACATTCCTGTCCATCTAGAATTCTATATATAGTAAAAATAGCCTTCAAAAATGAAGGTGAAACTAAGAGTTTTTAAACAGACAAAAGCTGAAATAATTTATCTACAGCAGATGTGCACTGCAAGAACTACTAAAAGAAGTTCATTAGTATAAAAGAAATGCTGGACTATACCTGAAAACAGCAAAAATAATGGTTTAAAATAAATGGAATTAAACTTTTTCTATAAGTAGAATTAAGGTTACTTATTTGAAAACAAAGACAAAGTCTCACTTTCCAACTTGCTTTCTCATTATTTCCTTCCAAAGTAAAAAAGCTGTGACTGACATTTTTTCTCATAAGGAATGCTCTCTGGACATTGTGTAGCCTGTAGTAAAAGAGAGAGGAAGACATGTTTAAAAGCTTTGTTATCAGTATAGTCGTTCCTAGTTGAATGCTGTCTTCTTCTTGTTCTATTAACTTAAAATACAAATCAGCACTGATATTGTTTCCAACATTTTTAAATGTAATGTTGGAAAACATTTTATGAAAAGCATTTTTCATACATTGTATATGTATTGTGTATATACCTCAAGTTAAACTAATGGCTTTGTTGCAGGCTCTAAAGCAAAGTGCATAACACAAAAATTAATAATATCTTTAGTTATAAACATGAGATGAGTCCTGACATTGATGGTAAGTGCCACTTTATAGTTTTCCCCTTATGATCTCTGTATTGTACTAAATAACTCCCCAATTGAGCTGTTCTTAACAAAACAAAACAAAAGCAACTTGATATTGTGTACATATTTTCTATTTGTTGATCAAATCACACACATGGAAATGTAGTGCAGCTGAGTGGAATATATGTCAGTTTTGGTTTAGGATCATCAGTGGGCAGAATTGCGTAGTGTTATCAGATTAGTCCTTTTATTGGTCTTTATGGCCTCTGAATTAACAAATAAATTGTCAATCCATTTTTAAATGGATTGTTCATTAATGGAACTTAATGGTAAAAGTTCATTAAGCTGAAAGGAAATTATATTGGATAGAAATATGGCTTTGTACAAAGCAATGAAGAATAGTAGAGTTAAAATGTCTGAAAACATAAATGCAGAACAGAAAAGACAAATCAAATACTAAGATAATGTACTTGAACTAAACAATATTCATAATTATATTATTTATAATAGCCCAAGAGCTGAAAACAGTTCAGGTATCTACCAACAGAGCAATAATATACAAACCATGGCATAATCATTGAGTGGAATGCTAACTAGCAATGAAAGGGAATAAACATCTCATAAATGTAATCACATGGGTGAATCTCAAAAACATACTGAGTAAAGGAAGCTTGACACAAAAGAGTACATATTCTATTATGACATTTAAATAAAATTCAAGATCAGGCAAAAGCCAATTATGGTGATAGAAATTGGAACAAAGGTTACTCTGGGCAGGGGTATTAACTAGAAAAAAGCTCTTAAGAATATCTAGGGGTGATGCAATTTTTCTATCAGGATATCAACTTTTCTGTAAGGGAATGAGAGTAAATATTTTAAGCTTTGATTTTCATACCGTCTCTGCTGCAACTAGTGAACTTTACCAGTGTGCCATGAAATCTGCCATGGATAAAACATAAACAAATGGGTGTGGCGTGTTCTAATTTTATTTATAGACACCAAAATTTGAATACTGTATAATTTTTATGGTCACAAAATCTGCTTTTTTTCCCTCCCAGACATTAAAAAATGTAAAAACCATTCTTCACAGGCTGTAGAAAATTAGGCGGTGGGCCAGAAATGACCTGTGGGCTACAATTGGCTGACCTTTTTTCTATATCTTGATAGGAGTGTAGGGCATATGGATGTAAGCGTTTTTAAAGCTGAAGAAACTGTTCACAAGATCTGTGCACTTCTCTGGATGTAAATTATTCCTCAACAGAAAAGGTCTTTACAAATAAAAGAGGCAAGGAGCTTACTACTGGTGCTCTGCTTCCTTCATTGATTGTCTCAGGTGCACTGTATTAACAGAAAAAGCATAAGATTTAAATTTTCACACAAAACACCATTCTTGAGCTATTTGAGAGAAGAAGGTTTATACAGAAAATACTGTATTCTGATTGTCTTGCAACTGTAGAACAAGATCCAAACAGATTCCAAATTTCTAGTTGCTAACTTTCTTAAAGGCTTTCGGAAACTTCTGAGGGACTTTGGGGTAAAAGTCAACTTAGGAAGTTACTGGCAGGATTTTGACTGGAATATATATGCTTGCTAGAGCTTGGACAGTAGTTTTTACTAACCAGTAGAAGTGATTGCTGGCAATACCACCAGGCTAAAATACATCTGTTGGAGGTGTTGATATCCTGCTGCTCAGTTCTCCACCTACCTTGTCCTCAGCATATGCGAAATTCTCTCCTGCCTAGTTTCTAGGATGGACCTCTCTCTTGGTTCTGCTCCTGCTTCTAAGATCTCTCTTGGCCTTTTCAGTGTCCCTTTTTCGTTCCTGCATGAATGTTCTCCTTACCTGCCTTAGGTTCTCATACCCTAAGCCAGGCTTCCTGCCAATATGAGCAGTCTCTTCACCCTGGTTGGACTCTGACATACCACAGCAGGCAGCTCCTGTTCACGGAGACCCTCCTCACTATATTTGGGCTTTAGATACTCCGTGCTGGTTTGACCTTCTGTATGTCTACCCTCTTATCCCACTCAGGCTCTGACTCCCCATGCCAGCCTACTACTCCTTACTCTTTGTGGCTTAAACCTTCCATGCCAGGTAGCCTCTCCTTATGAAAACCTACCTTGCACTCCTAATGGCTTTTGGACTAAAATGTTCAGGAAGAGGATGGAAAAGAAGAGGAGGAAAGAAAGGGGAAAGAATCTTAAATATTTTATGAGATTTTTATTATTTAGCTCTTTGATCCACCTAGAATTTATTTTTGTGACTGTTGATATAGAGATTTGGCTTTATTTTTTTTCCTAATGAATAACCAATAAACTCCAAGGCATATATTGAGTAGTTTATTATTTGCACTTACTTGAGTACTGTTAATCATATATCAGTTTTTCATACATATATATATCTCTGTATCCTCATCAACTTTCTATTTCCATTTTGATTCATTCACTGAAATTGTAGTTTGAGGAGAAATGACATCTTTATAAAGTTATATTGTGGATAAAATGAGAGTTCCTGTGGCCAGGATTCTCACCTGGCCCTGTCTGACTAGCTCACTGCACACCTGTGGGCAATACATGGCTGTTGACTCTATAAAAAGAGCTCCGCCCAGTGCTCTGGGCACGAAATGGTAGCAGGGCTGCAGGGCTGCAAGGCTGCAGGAGAGCAGAGCAGAGCAGAGGCTGGAGTGGTGGCAGTGCTGAGGACAGAGGCCCAGAGGAAGGCTGTGTGGGATGACTGTGCAGGCAGAAAAGCCCAGAGGACGGCTGTGAGTACAGAGGGGCCCAGAGGCAGAGACTGGCTTGCTGAACACAGACTCACTCTGAGTGAATGCAATTCTAGTGACTGACCTGCCACCTGGAAATAAAGTTGGGTATAACCCTTTCACTCCAAGAACGTTTTGCTGTCATTTTCTTTGGTCACACTGAATCCATAGTGAACTTGCCTGGGGCTGAAACCCATTGGCAAGACATATATAAAGAGATGGAATTTTTCAAAATGTTTATGTACATTGGTAGTGTCTTACAGTTTTCTTCATACAGATTTTGTTCATGTTATGTTTTTTCATAGGTGTTCTGTAGTTTTCATGACCATAAATGGTTTCTTTTTTTCTATTATGTATTCTAACTAGTACTTGTTTAGGAATAGGAATTATTTTGATTTTTACTTGTTGATCTCTTGTAAGAGTCAAAAAGATCATGCAGTATTAGCTCTAAAATTTTGTCATGAATGCTCTTGAGTGTTAATGTAGTGTAATGTAGTATAATGTTCCATCCACAGTATTTTTAAATTAACCTGAAATTTCAAAAGTAATGTAAGAATACATCTGCCTTATATAAATGAGAGAATTACAGTAATGATAAATCACCATTGACTAATACCCTCAATTTTAGTGTGCATCCCCCAATGCCAGTAACCATCATTATGTGGTTTAATATATATTTCATAGAGTACATGTAGTGCTATTTGTGTGTGTATTTTCAAATTACCAAATGCAACCTTCTTTTTCATTCAAAATATGTTTTGCTAATCTATTCTTATTGGTACATCTAAATTAATTCCTTTTCAAATGCTCTATAGCTTCCCATTATATGCATCACATTATATTTATTCATTTCTTCCCCACTTGAAACACATTTAGATTATTTCCAACCACAACCAATGTTGGAATGAACAACCTTGTTGATACCTTCTAGTTCACATCTGTGAGTGTTTTACTAAGGTGGCTATCTTACACTCTTAGGGTCTAAGAAGTTTAGAATTATTTTAAATCATGAATAATTATTGCATATGTGTATTTTCTTAACATTCCTAGTTTTCTATGTAATTCAGTGTTCAATTAGAATCGTTTTTAGCCTCTATTAAAATCCACATATGATCTTTCTCTTTAACCTGTTGTGAATTATAGCAATTCTCTTTTCTTAAAATATCCTTATATTCATATAACCCTAAGTCATGCTGATTGTTTTAAAAACATGCTGTTGGATTTAACTTGATGATATTTTATATAAGAATTTTCCATCTATGTTTATAAGCGTGATTGAACTATAGTTTTCCTTGCTTGTAATTCTCCTGGTTCTGCTTTGATAATTGGGCTTTCCAAGTTTTATAAAATGCATTGGATTACCTCTCCATCTTTCCCAAGTTCTGGAGCCATAAATATAACAGAGGAATTATATGTTCTTTGAAGTTTGGTAGAACTTGTCCCTGCAAATTGTTTTTCAATTAATAGTCATGTAATCTAAGTCCTCCATAAGCTCAGTTACTTTTTAGGATGTGAGATGGCTATTTCTGGGTTAGATGTATTTACATCTCTTACTGTTACTACCGTCAACATTTTCTCAGTTCTAATAGTTTAGTCTTAGTTTAGGCTAGGCTATGTTCCCAGAGTCATAATAGTTCAACAGTGTATATTATCTTTGTGGATTTTATCCCTTGTTTTTGTAAAATCCTTTTTAAAATAATTTTGCTTTGTTACATTAATATTGCTATATTACTTTCCTTTACCATTTGACTAGTAAATCTTTTAACCCAGTATTATCAAGCTTTCTGTGTTGTTGCTGGAATTTGCTTGTGGGCAATTTAAAGCTGGATTTTGTTTTTAATCCTGTCTTTTTACTTTATGAGTAAAATTAACCCATTCATATTTATTGTAAATACTTACTTTTGGACTTACTCCTCCCATTTTATTTTTTCTATTTACCATACTTCCATTCAGTTCCTTTTTTCTTTTCTTGTTCCCATTTCTGATGTTGGACTAGATTTTCTCTGTACCATTTCTCCCCTTTTTAACAGTCTGCAAGGTAAAAATCCAATCCAATCCTTCCGTATTTGCTCTTAATTTAAAAAACTTATTTACTGTCACATAGTCAGAAATTATGTTTAAAATCCACACCCAGAGTTAATTTACAGCTATAATCCCTTGAATACACTTCTGAACAACTTTCGATTCTCAATTTTCACACTTGTAAAATTAGGAACTTGAGTTCTTCACTTAATCTTCATTTAATTTTAAGGATTAAATGTGATGCCATGTGAAGCACCAGAAATTATAAAATAAAAGGTCTTCAATTTCTTCATCCCATTTCTTCTTTTAAACAAAAAATTGCAGGCCCAAAAGACCCAATCATCTATTTCCTTTGTCCTTCAAAGCCACCTCCTCTTCATATTTCTTGCATCATGGCCTTCATCTAGTCTTTCAATTTCTCTGCAAGACTCAATATCTTCTCATTCTCCCTTTACATTAAAAAAAAATATCATCCTGCATTCTATTGAATGGCCTCTTTTGCTCTAAATTTAAATGAACGGCATTTCCCAGGGACTCCATGCCTTTCTTCATTTTTCCTTCAAAATGGCGGACTTCAGACGTTGCAGAATCTGAACCACGTGCGCCTGCGCCTCCCGCGGCCATTTCACCCAGCAGTCCAAGCTCCAGCCTGTGCTCCGCGCAGCGCCTGCGCACGAGCCTCCAGAGCACTGTTGCTCCTCCCCTTAGCTGAGTACGCCTGAAACCGCACGTTTCTGTCCCTTCCCTCCCCCGCTTACTCTGCATCTCCCTCACCCCTTTCCTGTGAGATTCTTCCGCCAAGTGGAAAGCTTATCTTCTGTCGACAGCCTACGCACTTGAGAACAATCCAATAGGCACTTACAGCCCTGGGGTTCACCATTCAGTCTTAACAGTGCACCACTGCCATTCTCATCTGGGCCTTAAAGTTGATAACGAATTTCTCGGGACTTCTTTGCATACCGCGAGGCAACAAATGGAAAGAATGGCTGTGGCGGAGGGATCTCTCGCTTAAGCTCTGTGTATTTTAACCTAATGGGGGTCGTCCGGGAGTCGGAAGGGGGAGGGGAAAGGGAAGAGGCAGCCAAGGAATTGTTTTTTTCTCTCGCTCCGCCTTCACAAGGCCCACCAATGGGGATGGGCTGTTTTCCCACGAGCCTCGCCCATCTCCTCGAGCTCAGCCAATGAGCGGCGGAAGCGGCTCCGAGGGGGCGGACTCGGGAGTCTGTGCGTGTCTTGTGAGAGCTCTTGAACCAAGTCAGAGCTAGAGTCGTTTGGGCGGCTGGGAACGGTGGCTGCTGCCGGTGACTCAGGGAGGCAGGAGGCGGGGTAAGAGAGCCGTGGCCTCAGCTGAGGGGAGAGGAGGAAGAAAGGTGAAGGCGCCGAGCCCGCGACCCCGCGACCCTGCTGCCCCGCGCGGCAGCGCAGGCCAGGGCGAGGGTTGCCCGGGCGTCGGCGTCCAGGCAGCGCGGTGTCGAGGCGGGGCAGCGGGGCAAGTGCCAAGCCGTAGGGCTCGTCTCTCCCGTGGGGCCACCTGGGGCGGGGACCCGGCCTCCTGGGAACGACCCTCCACATCAGGGCCTTTTCTTTTCCGGGGTGAAGAGTGAACACTTAAAAATCCACTTAGCGGCAAATAATTCTGCCTTCACTACCACTGCGTTTAGGTTTAAGGTTTTGGAAAAGCGAAACTTGGGAAAGCGAGGGTCACGCGACGCTTGGGCCGGTGTTTGCGGTGGGGGAGGGACCCGGGGGGCAGGGAGGGCGCGAGTGGGGAGCGCGGGCCTCCCTCGCACCCACCGCCGCCTGGGGTCTTGTCCTTGGAGCAGGGTTAGGGCTCCTCCCTCTACCCCCGCCTTCCCCTCGCCCTCTCCTCCCGGCCCCCTCTCATCGGCCGCCCCCATTGCATTTTTGTTTTTTGTGTTTTTGCAGGGAGGAGCCCTTCCTGCAGGCGTGGAAACCATGGTGCTAACGCTTGGAGAAAGTTGGCCGGTGTTGGTGGGGAAGCGATTCCTCAGTCTGGCCGCAGCCGACGGCAACGACGGCGGCCACGACAGCTGGGACGTGGAGCGCGTCGCTGAGTGGCCCTGGCTCTCCGGGACCATTCGAGCCGTCTCCCACACCGACGTTACCAAGAAGGATCTGAAGGTAAAACCCTCTCCTGGGCCTCGACTGTCGGACGTTTCGTAGTTACCTTGGTAACGAGACAGCCAGCACCCCCCTTTCTCTTTTCTTAAAAGGGTGACCAGAAAGCTGGCATCCAATTTGAAGGTGCAGAAAACTAGACCTTGAAAGTCTTTGAAATGGTTGTGTAGAGCCGAAGTATATTTGGCTTAGAGTTGCCTGTGTGTAATAAGTGGCTGAGGGTTGTTCAGACACGCTTGGTTATTGCCCGCACTGTGCCCCACTAGGACTGTATGATTATTTTCCGAAGAGAGGGAGTATTGTTAACAGTAAGTCAAGACAAATGAATGGGTTTGGAATCGTTTAGAATTGAGGGCTAGTGCTCGTAAGTGCTTTCAGTTGGTGTTTTGTTGTTTAAAATTTTTCCAACCTAACTTCTTAAACTTTCAGGCTAGTGGAAATGTAGTGTGCGTCTAGAGGGAGGAGCTTAATTCTGTTGGACATGTTTGGGTGGGTGTTTGTCCGTATATGATGGGTCAGGTCAGAAGTGGGTTCCTGGTTGTGTGTGACGAGTCTGTGGGTAGGTGTGGGCTATGACCATGTATGGAGGGCTGGGGGGGTGGAGCTGCCCCTAATATGGTGTGTTGGAGGCATGGCTTGGAAATATTCCTCTGGGGGTTGGTGGGAGGAGGAATGGAAACAAGTGTTGCTGGTGTTTTTTAATACGAGCAACATTAAGAACCTTTCCTAGTTAGATATTTTCCAAAAGAGATGAATTCTGATCGTACTCCCTGTTAGAAATATTAGTGTGAAAAGTACTGTCTGGGAACAACCAGTGAGTGAGGAAGCCATTGTACCAACAAAGATTCCTTTGTGCAAAAAAACTGAAAAAAGGCCCCTAACAAAGTCTGAAGTGGTGATAACTTGAAGGAAGGTTGTCACAATGCAGGAGATTTCCGCACTGGGTAATGGATACGTTTTAGTATCCTAACTTGGTCATCAACGTTGCTTTTCTTGAAAACTAGGTTCAAATAAGGGAAGCAATTTTTAGCATTGGCAGTTGAATATGTTTTGATTTAAGAAACACTGTTGTTCATTGGAACGTTTTCAAGGTAACATTGCATGTCCAAATCAGTATTAGTCTACAAAGGGTTATGGGAAAGGATGTGTGATTCTGTACTTGTTAAGCTTCTTTAGTGTTCCTTGTCTTCAGGTTGAAAAGGAGGAGTGACCGTTGAACACTTAAGCACGTGCTGAGAGTCATGCTGAACACTTCACAGCTATGATCTTATTTAATCTCACAGCAGTTCTTTGTGAGTAGGTATTGATATTGCCCCATTGTACAGGCAAAAATACTCGGGCTGGGAGAGATTAAATATCTTGCCCAGAAATTGACAGAGCCTGTGTTCTGACCCAGGAGTTTTGACTCCATATCAAGGGCTGTGCCACAAAAGGACTCCTGTCACACACTGTGAGGTTTGGTTTTTCTCCTCGTTTCACTCCTAGCAAACTGGGTTTTGATGTATGTAGAAAATGTAATGTGGGGCAAGGATGGCCAACCTATTTGCTTTAGGCTAATGACCTTTCTCCATAAAATAGGTTTTGTGAATGAAGTAAATTTCAAGTATAGTTGTTCTGGTTTATCTGCCAAGTAAATTTTTCTCTAGTGCAGCTGTTTTTCATGTGATTTGAATGTAAATAAGATTTAAGTTTTACAGTCTTTATTCTCTTGCAGATGATGAGAGACTAGGTGTTTCCTTCTCTGATAGTTATTCCTGACCTGTTGGGTTGGGAAGGCAATCTAGGAGGTCATTTATGTGTATTTTTAATCTCCCCATCTCTCCCACCCCCATCCTTGGAGGTGGTAGTGATACCTTTATTTTTGGATTGAGAAAATAGGTTTAGGAAAAGGAGTCTTGGCTAGATTTGTATAATAAGCTACTAAATGATGGAGGTAGTATTTAAACCTAGGTTCGGCTGTCTGCCATAGCACTAAGATGCTTAACGTGGAGACAACACATTTTAATTTAAGAACAATTCTGACAATTTTGGGTTTTGCTTTACCTGCAAACTTAACAACTCAGCCCTTATGAAGGTGCAGATCTACCCAATTTCTTTTTCCTAACCATGATTTATCACTGCATTCTTAGTTGAGTAGCAGATGAAATAATTGACTTAAGTTCAGAGGCATGTTGCTTTAGCAAAAACAGAATTTTAAGACACTAGAACCTGATTGTGCTTGGTGAGATACAGGAAGGAACTAAGTAACTCTAAGACGATTTAGAGTCCTGCATTTAGAGGAGTATTGAGTTTGGGGGATGGGGCGGGACTGGGGGCTGAGATGAATATGAATGCATAAAATTCAAGTGGTGTGCACCTGTTTTAGTATAAATACAAGTCTGTCTAGATTGATTTGCCTAGTTAGTTGAAAGTAATGTTAATGAAGCTAAGGCTCATTGATTTTGTTTCATCTAGAGAGAAACTTTGTAACAGTCACTCAGATACATATGTCTAGTAGTTGATTACAAAGAAGTTAGACTTTGTAACAGTCACTTACTCAGATACAGTATGTCTAGTAGTTGATTACAAAGAAGGTACAAAGAAGTTCTTGTGTGACAAATACTCAATTCAGTTCTCACAAATATCCTAGATCTAAACCATGTTCTTTAGAGTTAGAAATTAAGGCTTAAAGAAACTAACTTGCCCAAGTTTGTTTCCAGACCTTAAACACTAGACTTTCATATGCAGGTAGAGTGAAGGTAGAGCAGTTTATTTTGCTGGCCTCTTTATTTTCAGCGTGTAGTGTTTGCTAAGGTAATTGAATGAATAAATGAAGGAATCATAAAACTATTACTTCTACAGGGAAAAGCAGTTTAGAAATAATCCACCAGTGGAGCAGTGGCATTTTCTTTATCTGGAATAATAACAGATCTTATTTAGGTTGTTATAAGAACCTTCTTAACCTTAATTTTTATCCTACTTTTTCTACTGGAGTGTGAGGCAGGTTTGGCCCTAACTGGCTTTGTTCAGTGTACCGGGAATGCCCTCCCGCCCCAGCTTGTCTAAGTCTTACCCTTCCTTTGAGCGTGCCTTTTCCTTGAGTCTCTGCCCCTTCTTATTCCTTAGGGATGTCGTCAGCAGGTGAGTAATACTTGCAATATATATGTATATACCATTTCTGGCTACCTGAAAACCCTTTTTGGCAGTTGATTGCCTTGATCAATGCCTAGCCTTTTCATCCTTGCATACAGCTGGAACTTGAATGTTGGTGGATTCTGTTGCTAGTCGGACCATATAAAACGAGAAACTCCTAGTGCAGTGTAATAAAAACTGTTAATCCTCTACAATTGAATACTAGACTCTGGGATTTTAGATAAACATTTTATTTAGATCTAAGAAGACATAAGTAGAAGCATAACAAATTTATTTCCTAGTTTGTGGAATAAAATGAATGTATGGTGGTGTTCTGCAACTTAGTGCTGGGCGGAGAACAGCTGTGTCATTAAAAATTTCTTGATTAAAAACCATGCCATTCTGTAAGTGCCTACTCTGAAACCTAGAATAGTTTATTTGGCCTTTATGATGGTTTTCATAACCATATACTCAACTGAGATTAGTGTATGCTAAGAGTGGAAGGTTTTGAGATTAGTTTGAGTAGATATAATATTAATTCATATACATAAAGATTTTTCCTATTGGGGAAGAATGAGCTTGAAATAATTTGAAATATGCAACATCTGGTCAAGATACTGGGTAGACTAATAAGGTACATGTTTGCAAAATGCCCTATTAAAAGAATGGGAAATCTGGAGATTATAGCTAGTGAATCATAACTGATAGGCCTCTTTTTGACCCTTGGAGTCAGACAGCATAAAAAAATCTTTGTGGATCAAGGGAGCATGGGGGAGAACACAATTTGCAGTGAGAACTAGTTACATCTGTCAGTGAGGGGGAACACGGTCAGGTCACTTTAGCTCCCCCTGAATTTGAGTTCTTAACTGGCATGCCTTTTGATAGAAATTTCTGCAGAAGCAGGCGTTGGGGGGATGTCCTATATACAATGTCAGACTCAAGGCACAAGTGAAAGACATATGTGGTTATGGTAGGAAAACTGAAAGAATGTTGAAGAAAGCTCACAACTTGTTGATTTCATTATATATATATATATATATATATTTTAAGTTAACCTTTTTGTAAGTCAAAGTTATTGTGAATTTTTGACCAATACAATCTAATGCTACAAAGAAATAAGCTTAGTTATTTTTAAAAAACTAAACTTACTTTCAGATCACTCAAAAACTGGGATATAAAGAGGGACCCTGTCTAAATTTTGGTTTAGTATTGCTAGAAAATGATAAATTTGATAAGAATTGTGATGTTGCTTAACTTTTGGGAAACCGCTTATGTATGATCTTCATCCCTCCCTCCTTTCCTCCCTCCCCTCTCTCAGAATAGATGATAGATAATCAAGTTGAAAACCCTCTTTCCCCAACTTCCAACTGAAGGAGTGATGCCCTGATCAATTAAGATTTGATTTACTGTGAAAGTCTTAAAACTACCTAGTCTCCTTGCCAGATACTTCAAATTGTCTTCAAATCTTCCTAACAATTCAGTGTGGAATAGATGTAGTACTTTAATTTTGAAGCTAGCAGAAGAAGATTCAAAGAACTTAAATTTAAGCAAGGGTTCTTAACCTGGGGTGCAACTTAATTTATTTCCTTTGTAGTCTTATGCATCTTCCTTTATGCATGCAAAATCATTCTTAGAAAGCTTCAATATAGCTGAGATTCAAGCCCAGATCTGTCTGGTTCTGAAGTTTGTATATGCTCATTTCTCTTATACCATATTGGTGGGAAAACTGTCATCCAAATCTGGGTTGGGTTTGAGGTTGATGTGATATAGGACAGAAGAAAGACTAGCCAGTTTAGGGGAGATATCACAAGATCTGGATTCCATGTCAAGGGAAACAGAAAGGAAAATGGGCAGTTTCTGAACACCTCTCTGAAGGACGGTTTGACTGCCATGATGGACGGGATACACAGAACCAAGGAGAGAGAGTGCACAGGGCATTGTCATACAGTAGATACCTGCATACTTGCACTTAGTCTTTAATAATGGCAATGTTAAAATTAGCCTGCTATACCAAAGTACGCAGCTTCTGAGGAAAAGTTGCCTTGGGAGTTAGGGATGCACATTTTGAGTGGGTCTTAAATTTCATTGATTTTGAAGATTGGTATTCTATAGCCATAAAACTGGAGAAAGTTTGGGATGAGGCTGGGGTGTATCAGTTGGGAACTTCCTGCCTTCTAAGTGGATGAGAAACAGAAGTTAGAGCCCAATTCAGAGAGAAATTTATTCCTTTAGCAAGTATTTTGAGTACTGACTGGGGACTGGATACCAGTGAAGTAAAAATGGTAAGTAAAAGCAAATACAGTCTTGACTAATTAGAATTTATAGTATGTCCCTCAAATAACCACAGATAAATAATTCATAATGTGGGTAAGCACTAGGAAGGAAAAGTATGGGGTTTTGAGTGCAATTAACAAGAGGACCTCTCTTGGGAGACAGAAGGGCTCTTTGGTAAGGTAAGGCTTCTTTGAGGAAAGGATTTTTGAATTGGGTTCTGACAGATGAATGGAAGGTAACTAAATGTTTTTTTTAAAGTTAAAGGTTAAAAAGGGAGATAACAATTGTCTATGAAATTATGAACAGCGTTCATAGGTTAACTCTTTGAAACCAAAAATGAGAGGCTTTTTTAGTAGGAGGAGGAATTTAAAATCAAATGAAAATAGTGGGGTTTTTTTACACCAACTACAGAGGGACTTTATTGTGTATCAGTTAAAATACAGTAACATGTAAAAGATTGAAAAATTAAGGGGTAGCATATTCATAATGAGTTACGGAAGCTAGGGTGTTTTGGTGACCTTTGAGGTTTTGTGAATGATTCCTACTTCTTGGTTACTCTCAGAGACACACTTTTTGATTGAATTCTTTTCTTTTTGTCTTAAAATACACAATTGTAAGGACTTTTAGCTTTAAGGTTAAAAGGTGTTTTGGCAGGCCAGAGCCAGAAAACTTCAAAATTATTTGGAAAATGGTAAAGAGTAGTTTAACTTTCCTGTAAGAAGATAGAAGTAGTTTAGGAAAACTCTGGGATCATTTATCAGTTGTTTCTATATTTAGTGTAAACTAGTCTTCAGACTCCAAACTGAAGTAAATTTCCCAGTTTATTCAACTTGAAGGGGCATTGAGGAAGTGCTATTAGACTAAATCCTGCTGATAGCTGAGGGACTTAAAAGCAAGAGGTAGATTGTGGTGGTGGGTCCTCTTAAGCCCACAGACAATGTCAACAGAGATTTACAATGCCATGCAGTAAGTACTTCTTTTGGGTTTCACATTTCTGTCTTTGAATTCTCACACTCTGAAATCTAATTAACATACATAAAACTTATTGGGGGTTCTTTGCTGAATGGACTTCCCAGAGTTTACTTTGAAGATAGAGACTGGCTTCCAAGGCCCTTGACTTCTGCTTCCCAGAATGATTTGGGAGCCAAAGCTTGTTTAGACTAACCTTTCTGGGTAATTTTGTGGGCTATGAAGGAAAGTAAGAGAGCAGCAAAGGGAAACAGCACATTCAGATAAAAAATTTGAATAAAATAGTATGGTATAATTCAACCTTGGGCATTTTTCATGTTCATTTTGTTAATCGAATCTGCTTTTATCCCAAATCTGTCTGTCTAGGTGTGTGTGGAGTTTGACGGGGAATCTTGGAGGAAGAGAAGGTGGATAGAAGTCTATAGTCTTTCAAGGAGAGCATTTTTAGTAGAGCATAACTTGGTTTTGGCTGAACGAAAGCCTCCTCAAATTTCCGAACGAATTGTTCAGTGGCCTGCCATTGTGAGTAAAACTCAGACTTACTGAACTCGTAAGAAAGAGGGTATTTCATTCAATATGAGTGACACGAGGAAAGTACATATGTAATGCGTATATTTGTCCACCACTCTGGAAAATGATAATATAGATATATGATAATGTAAAAGAGTCAGAGAGCACCCAGGATCTCCTGTGCTAGGAGTCCTGCAACTCTGGGCCCTTGACTGTCTTGAGCCTAAGTTTCTTACTTCAAAAATGGGGATGGAGGTAATGTGGGGAATATCTAGGTCAGAGGTCAGAAACCAGCTATATACAGATACACAGATCTGTTGGTTTGACCCTTACAGTGTTTTAAAAAATTCTCTATTAACTTTCTACCTTAACAAATGTGGAGAGTGCACCCATAGCACTAGATTTCTAGTTTTTCTAGAATAATTTGCAAGATATGACAATACTGGAGCCTTGTAGCAGTTCCTTATTGTGACAGTAGGCTGAAGCTAAATAATAGCTGTTGCCTGGCCCCTGATGGCTTCCAGTCTTGGTCTCATGGTCTCTAAGATTCTCTCTGGCTCATAATATTCTTTGGCTCTAAAGATACTGGCAGTCAGTATATGACTGTGCCATTTCTACATTGTAAGTCTGGTGCTGTTAAAGGAGAAGAAGAGTCACTGTGTCTTGAGGGAACAGTTCAGACTTTATGAGACATGAGCTGGGCTTGAAGGAGGAAACACCAGATTTGGGTAGTCAGAAAGGCTATAAGGATGATTGAAAGGCTGACCAGATTGCGAAGGGCCTTGCGTGCTATGCTGGCTAATTTAAGATCTTGCTCATGGGAGAGAAGAGCTGCTGGCGGGTTTTGAGTGATTCAGGGTTGAAGTTAGTTGTATTTTGCTCTTTGTATTCCTCTCATCCCCACCCCAGCTATTAAAAATTTGCTGAAAGCATGGTCCTGTCTCCCCAGGAAAATGTACATATAATTTTTTGCATAAATTTTGGGAAGCCCTGCATCTGTGGGCCTGGACCTATATGTTATAATGACTCCCAGTGTCATTGTGTATCTAGTTTAAATTTCTGATTTTGGTTGGAATTGTGTGATACTGTTGTATAAATACTGTTATTTAGATGCTGGCAATAAATAAAAACCTTAATGGCTTTATTTCTGTGTGTGTGGAAAATCGCCAGTCCGTATTTTCAGAGTTGTGCTGATGGTTATGATGCCAAAATATTTTCTTTTGTTTTGTTTTAGATGTACAAACCGCTGTTGGACAAAGCTGGTTTGGGATCCATAACATCTATTCGCTTTCTAGGAGATCAACAAAGAGTATTTCTTTCTAAAGACCTTTTGAAGCCCATACAGGTAAAACATAGAAACAATATTGAATTCTCAAAATGGGAATACAAACTCCTTTAACTTAAGAACTACAATATTGATGTTGATCACTCTAATTCAGATGCATAACAGAGATAAGGACTCATCCCATCAGTAGTTAGGCATCATCCCTCACTGTTAGCCATGGCTTGGTGCTGTCTGTTTGGGGTTGGAAGGACAAAGATACTACAATTGATGGTGTGTGTGTGTATGGAAACACCTAGATGATAAAAAAAATTTTAGATTGGTTAACATGCATATATCTACATATATGTCCTCATTATTTATAGATTCTATATTTGGGTATTTGGCTACTTGTTAAAATATATTTGTAACTACAAAGTCAGTACTTTGGTACTTTCACAGTCATTTGCAAATGTGAAGAATGTTGAAAAATTTGAATTGCCTGATACATGTTCCCAATAATATTCTGCCACCTTGTTTAAACTCTCCTACTATAAACAAGTCCTTTTCCAGATGTATTTAGTGCTGAATTTTTGTGCTTTCTGTTGGTGATTTCAGTGTTTTAAATAGCCCCAAGGTAGGGAAGTGCTGCCTAGTGTCCTGAATGATAAACTTCATTCAGCCATGCATTGCAGTGTTCTGGGTCATGAGTTTAAGGTTAATAATGCAGCAATATATACTAAATAATGTGTCTTTCAACAGAAGCACACATAAAACAAGCTTATATATTGATTGGTTGATGAAATTATGACCAGAGGCTCAGAGGAACCTAACTCTTATCTTTCCCCTAGGAGCAGTGGTTCATATTAATTAATTCAGTGTTTGCGGTGACTTAATAGAACATACCTAGCATGAATAATGAGAATTGAGTGTGTGTATTCTTCAGTTTGCCAGACTAGCTTGTAAAACTCCTACCTTTTCCTTCACAACATTTAGACTCTTGGGTTGTGCTCATCTGTGATTTTTTTCTTCACTATGAAAATGTTGGGAGGGAGGGGAAGAACACAGATTATCTCCAGATTGTCTTGGGAATAATGGCAGTTTTATTATTATATTCATCTTTTAGATGTCATTTATGAAGCTTAAAAAATCCCCTTTATCTGCTTTTGTGACCTGACTCATTTTTGTACTCTGTAGAACAATTAAGGCCATTTAGAGCTAATGGTCATTGCCATTGATGGGCCAATATTGGAAAACCTAGGACACTAGCTTTCTCTGTACTCATCTCATGTTCATTTCCATGTCCCTCAAGTGAGTGAAAACCAGGTTCACACTCTGAACTTCATTTTACAATGTTTAAGTAAATGGAACAGAGTAAGATACTTTTACTTAAGCTAGTTCCAGACAGTGGTTACCTTCACATGTCAACTAGGCATCTGGATATTTTTTCCTTCCTTAAAGGAAGAACTGCTTGCTTTTGAGGACTAAGGAACATGCAGGAGAGGCTGGATATCTTGCTTCATTGAGTGATAGAGTAGTTTTTACTTTGTTTTAGCATTGTTTTCTCCAGAGTTCTGTTTTACGTCTTTCATGTTTCCAAGCTTTTCAATTAAAATAGAAACATTTTGTTTCTAGAAACATCTTTATCAGTAAGTTTTTAATTGTTATCAGAGAATTGCACTGTAGGCTATCAGTGTGAATGTCGTTAATAGTGTATTAATTGAGGGAGACTATGATGTGTGCTCTTGACTTTTACTTGTTGGTAATAGTGGCCAGAGTATGGTGTTAGGGCATTCTCTGTAGATAGGGACGATCACATCAGACTTAAATGGTATGAAACTATGTGGGCACATGTGGTTACTACAATAGGACACTTGTCCTGAATAATGCACAGAGAACCTGAAAATCATTTGGCATATGCAGAAGGTGGAATAGAAACTTAAAGGCTCTTTTGGATTGAATTTGGTGCAGTTATTTGTAGGTAAGAAAAAAGAGAAAGTATCCAGATCGGCTCTCTGGTACTTTTGATAAGCCCTAAAACTCTCCCAGGCTGAGTAGAATTATTTTACCTTACTTAAGAGCCTCGTGGACTTTCCCCATTAACATGCTGTTTTATCTTAGAGTAGGAGCTGAAGAACACATTTACAGTTTTTGAAATTGGAGTAGCATGAGAAAAACCCACCCACCCATGGCCTATTCTGGTAGTTGATGTTGAGCTCTCATGAAGACCCTAGGTTAAATCTAATGTTACTTGGCTGAAGAAGTGTGTTTTTCAGCATAGTCTCTAAAAAACTAGTTACTCTTCCCAATGGGAGAAATGGATGAACTCTTTCTGGGCATTATGTATCTATTTCTCAGTGGCAGAAAAGCAGGAAGGCCTGATAATGGAAGAGCTTCTGTGCTCTGTGTAGTCTGAGTTTGGCAGGGTATTCCTGTTGACAGTTTCTGTACACACTTACTGTAACTGAGTGTACACACGAAGCCAGAAGATGATGGAATAGTGCCCAAAATGGAGTTGCTGCCAAGAATTGAGTGTTTCGAAACTGGTTTGCTGAAGATTTAGGCTATTCATTCACACTTTGTCTCTCCTCATACTCCCATTTACCTTTGTAAGATGAATGCATTTGGGATTCTAGTTAGGTTAAATGAATCTGTGTGAAATGATCTGTTATAAACAGCAATTTCAGTGAATTGATACTACGGGTCTCTGTGTTTCTATATGTATGTCTTTTGCCCCTTCGATTTGAATTTGAGATTTCTCTAATCCCTAGTGTTTGAGATACAGAGTGTTTTTGATATGGAACGACCAGCTAGTTTGTTTGCTTATGTGTCCCAGACTCAAAATTTAAAATGTAAATTTTAAAACTATGCTTTGAACCATTATTAGTATTTGTCATGCTGTTAGAATGGGGGGCCTTCACTTGAGCCTGGCTTACACCTGTGGTCATTTGATGCTTTCCTACTGTGTGGCCTGTCCAGTTCATTGGGGTTGGAATGGTTTGGTGCCATTAAATAGCTAATGATACTATTTTAACCCCTCTGATGATAAACTGATTGAAATACCCGCTGGAATTGAAGTAACTCATTTGTTACCTTAAAATGTAATGACCTTCCATTTTTCAGGATGTGAACAATCTTAGACTTTCCCTAATGGATAATCAGAGCATCAGTAAAGAATTTCAAGCTTTGATTGTGAAACACTTGGATGAAAGCCATCTTTTACAAGGTATGTGCATTATCTATTGGTGACAGTTCATGAGTTGATCAATGTTTAGCTTGTAAGCATCTCATTTTAGCCCTTTTCATTCATTCTCTCACTGAAATTTCTAATTTTTTAGAAATTCCTTTGCTGATTCCCCATGCAACTAGGTGATTGAAGGACTTGTTATATTCTGTAATTTATTCTAAAACCTCTGGAATTTGGAAAGCTCAGGGATTGTGTGAAAACTGTAGAAGTAAAGTAGACACCTTAAAAGCTTTACTGTGTTTGGAATTTCAGTCTTATAAAATTGGTAAATTGTTAATTTGGTAATCCTGATAGTCCCACTTAACTATTGCTGAGATTCTTGGTCAAATTTGCAGACTTAGCAAATTCTGGGACCCTCAGTTTGAATCTTCTAAAACTGCACAGGACAGTGTGTTAGGTCTCAGTGAGTTATCAATATTACTTTATCTGATACAGATGCTAGAATAAATATATTGTCACTCTGAGTCAATAGGAAAATGAAGCTTAAAGGTAGAAGGTTTGAATTTCCTCCTAGCTTTGCTGAAAAATGTCTGTCTTCTTGTGTCTATATTAATACATTTTATTGTTTGCTTTTGTCTACTGCATTTTTTAAAGAATAGGGGAAAGATTACCCTGTTGATGATGTGTTGGGTTGTAATGCAAATTGCTCTAAGGATTTTCTTTTCTTTTTTTTAGGTGACAAAAACTTAGTTGGTTCAGAAGTAAAAATTTATAGCTTGGACCCATCTACTCAGTGGTTTTCTGCAACCATTGTAAATGGAAACCCAACATCAAAAACTCTTCAAGTCAACTGTGAGGAGGTAAAGATGATGATAAATGCATGTAAGACAGCTTGACAGGAGAGCATTATCAAAAGGAATTATGATATAGGGCTGAGCACCTTTATTATTTTCTATTAAAATATTAGAATAGAAAGAAATACTGCAACTGTCTTAAAAATAAATTATTTTTAAGTAGTTCCTATTGTTACATTAATAGGGCTAATTTATGGGTATATTCCTGAGCATTCTTAAATTTTCTGGTATCCTTTACTTATTTTTAAGATCCCAGCACTGAAAATTGTTGATCCATCACTGATTCATGTTGAAGTTATACATGATAATTTTGTGACATGTGGTAAGATACTAAATATTGCTTGATTAAAACCTTTGTTCACCTTTTTGTTTTTCCCCTTTCTCCTCATGTTAATAAAAATGGGAGCAAACTCACCTATTTTTAAATATTTTAGGTAATTCTACAAGAATTGGAGCCGTGAAACGCAAGTCTTCTGAAAGTAGTGGAAGCCTGGTTTCCAAACAAGCAAAATCTTGCTCTGAGGTAACCTTGATTTGTTTTTGCATTTGTGTAATGCTTTCCTTAGCTCTAACAGTGTATGGCCAGGTTGTCTAGTGGTTTTGAAGTTGTCTACTGTGCTCTGCTGTGCTGTCTTGTCTGCTCTTTGCTAATTCCAGATCTTGGCTATAATTTCTACATTCAAGCAGATGGAGATAATATAAGTTTTCTAGTTCACTATTTCTGTGTAAAAAATGTTTTATTTTTTATGTTTGCTGAAAATTCTCAGTAGATTGACGATTTCACCATGTGGAGATGTTTTTGAAGGTAATTTGAGTTGTGTTTATCAAATTGGAAGAATGCCTAGCATGAGAAGAGGGAAAGAACCTTAGAATTCTGAGTAGATTTGGTGTTGAAACAGAACTTCAACATCCTTAATAGAGAGGTTTGATTGGTCATTTGTGATGGGGTAAACAAACATTACTAGTGCTTTGAGGGAAGTTGCTGGTGTGCCACTACTTTCTGCCCAGAAAAGTATAGGCCTCTATGAATGCCACTGCAAGTTCAATTACTAAGTTTAATTCTTTTTTGAAATAAGATTTAGGTGAAGAAACTTAAGGCTGTTTCAAAATAGGATTTAGATAAGAAACTTAAGGCTGTTCTCTTTTAGGTGAGTCACATCTTCAGGACCTATTCCAGTAAAAATAACTTTTTCACAACTTACATATCCAGATGCACTTGTGTTACATGGATAGTTTCCTCTGTTATAAACACCTTTATGATGCTGTGCTCCAGGCTGCAACTGAGAATTTTAAAACTGACCAAGTTGATATTAAGATTGCTGGCAGCGCTTTAGAGGGAACCTTGGGATCTGGTGGAGCAAGGCAAGGAGAAATGGCACAGAAGTGGGCCAGGGTCGATGAATGCATCTAGGGTTCTGGGTCAGGGCAGACTGGACTATGACATCTCCCAGCACCAAAGCAAGCCCTGTGCTACACAAATATGTATTAAAAATCTGAGGAGCTAGGATGATTGTCTTTCCTGAATGGTAAGCCTATGTATAGGCAACAGGAATTTGATACTTAACCAAAAAGTTTTGTAAACTGAGGTATCTAAAACCTCTGTCTTTCAAGTGTATAGGCCTTTCCTCACACAGGAAAGAATGAAGAGGTGATTACTGGAAATATATATTACCAACTTGCACTGTTGCCTTGAGGTTTACAAAGGGTCAGTAATGTGGTAAGGACCAGGAAGTGAGGAGGCCAAGCAAGTAATCATTGCATCTTAGAGTTAAGCTCTCAGAGAAGATGATCAAGTAATCCACAGTGTTAGAAATGGAGAGAAACAGAGTGGATTAATAACCTGTCAGGTTTGGCATTGGTTACATTCTTAGTGATCTTGGGTAGAGGTACTGAAGGCCAGTTTGGAGAAGCTGCTTGGGTATTGGCTGTCATGGAGAATGCACCAGTGTAAATAGTGTGATGAAAAGGAGAGGCACCTGAGGTTGTATGGGGGAAAGGGCCATGGAATAAGAACTGGCATTCTGATGAATCGTGGAAGAATCAATCTGGGGTACAGTCAGGCCTGGGAGACCTTCTGTGGAGGAAGGTCAGGACAGGTAATTGAGCAAGTGATTTTATAAAATTTAAGGAGGTGCTTGTGAAGTGTGTTGACATACATATATCTAAGTGACCCTGTCTGTGAGATCCACTCTTTGAGTGGCAGGGAGCATGACTCTGTCAGCTTATGGTCCAGCTCAGTAAGTT
Source organism: Manis javanica (assembly GCF_040802235.1). NCBI lineage: Eukaryota > Metazoa > Chordata > Mammalia > Pholidota > Manidae > Manis > Manis javanica. The sequence goes on along the minus strand of NC_133156.1, from coordinate 169,499,203 downwards.
TGTGGGCTACTAGCTGATCACTGGGCACAGTAGAAGCTATTTTTTTTTAAAGCCTGAACTTTGACTGGGAGATAAATCCATTAACCTATTTGATCCTTAACTTCTGCATCTAAAATGAGGAACTAAATTTGATGTTTTTAAAATGTCTGTTTCAGCTCTTAAGCCCTATACTAGTCATCTTCTAGTTGGAGATTGTAGATGTTATCTGTATTGGCTCTGTTATAACCTCCTTGAATATTTTTCCATATCAATAAATATTCTTCTTTATCCTGGGTGATTCTTGTACTCAGGCAAGTTTTAGAAACACTGGCCTGGCCTAGATGCTTAAGAGAGGTGAAGAGGTGTAAAGGAAGAAGTAGGGAAAGAGAGTTCATTTAAATGAGTGAAAGGTGAGTACAGTAACACACGTGGTGCGTGTCTCATTGTGTTTGCACCTCCCACATGTGCTGGGCCGGCACAGAGCTTACTTTCAGGGCGGTCTTTGAATGACAGGCATTTGGGTTTAGATGAGACTTGATTGCCTGATGAATACTTTTGGATAAGACGAACCTGTTTGCCAGCACTGTCTGGCTCCTTGAAGGTCTTCTCTGCCTAGCAGACTATTCCTCAGAGTTAGGATGTTGCTTGGTTAATTGGGAGAGTCTGCCGAGGACTGTGAGCCAGCAGTGTCCTTTTTAGAATACCATCATACACTCAATTATATTATCTCCGTCTGCTGGCAGGGAGGAACTATTGCCATGACTGGTATAGAAGACCTTCAGGGAAAACTCTCCAGGTAAGAAGAAACTTTGACCCTTGTTAAGTCAGAGGCCAGTGCAGTGTGTGCACAGGAAGATGGGTTTTGGAATCAGAGCCCTATCCCTGTTGAATTTAACCCTTAGGAAAGGTATAGAGTGATAAACTTCAATTTCTTAAAGGAAAAGCCTCCTAAGTTTTGCTAACTCTAACATGGAGTGACTGAACTGAAACATTTCCTTAGTTTTCTGCTTTGAGACAGAAAATCTATGTGCTAGTACTGTGGTAAAGCACGGCCCTCTGATGTATGCTGCATTACTTTCATTTTACATTTGAGGAACTGAAACTTAGGTTGAATAACATATACACTAGGAAGTGTCAGAGACCGATGCAAACCAAGGTCTAACACCAAAACCCAATCAATACTCCTCTAACTACTGTGCTCTTGTTGCCACCCCTCCTCATATCTTTTCCTTGGTATGGTGAGTCACTGTTGTAAAAACAGCAGAGTCCTTCCCTCCATCCCTCTTCTAGCAGATACTTAGTGAATTATTTAGTGTGCCAGACATTGGTGAGCATTATTGCGTGGCCCTTAGGGTAACTCATAAGACTTACAACTGTTTCAAAGCATTAAGTGCTAACAGCATTCATTCAAGCATGCATGCATTCCAGCAGTCTTATGTACCGAGCATCTACTATATGCTTCGTAAGGTAGAACAGTATAAACACAATAGCAGGTCTCTGCCATTGGAATGCATGTTTCATTGTGAGGAGACTGATAATAAAAAAGCAGTTTCAGTAAAGGTACTGTGATTGTGCAGTGAAAGTTATAAAAATACGCTAATAGGCTGAAGAGTAAGGGGGTGGTTTGTGGGGCATGGCAAACCACATTTGGAAAGAGTGATCAGTGATTCTGAGGAGGTAATAGTTGAGCAGGTTTGAAGGGGAGGGGATGGAACCAGCCAGGCACATGAGAACTATCCAGACAGAGGGAGTAGCAAGTATAAAGGCACAGGCAGGAGAGAGCTTAGAACATTTGAAGTCCAGAAAGGTAGCTGTTGTAGTTGGAACACTGTGAACAAGCAGCATGAGATGCTTGGAGGAGGAGGCTGGCAGAGACCAGACCACATAGAATTCTTGTAGGCAGTGGAGAGCCTTAATCCGACTGATTTTATATTTTATAAAGATTGCGGTTTGGTAGAATTAATTTTGGGTAGGAGGCAGAAAATTCAGGCAAAAATGGGAGGGAGTGAGGCCAGTTAGGAAATACACAGTAGCCTCAGGGAAAGGTGGTAGTAGTGGTGGCATGGAAAGAAATGAGTACAGTCTGCAGAGATTTTGGAAATAGAGGCAGGATTTACTGGTTTACTGATTGGATGGGAAGTGAGTTGGTAGGGTTTTTAACTCAAGCAGCTCAATGGCTATTGTACAGAATAAAATTTCTGCCTAGGTGCTGTCTAAGTTTCCTAAGGAACTCTTGGGAGAGTAACTTACAGAAAGGTACATTGTGTTAGTGCAGTAGCTCTAACTATAATTCAGAAGGTGCTTAGTAGAAGTGAGCCTTAATTAGCATTTTGAAAAGACTTGGCAGTTAAAACTGCGTGAGGCTTTTAGTAGGTGATTACCAGAGAATTGTAAAGTAATTCGAAAAGGACTTCAGGAATAAACTTACCTAATTTTCTCATTTTGAAGATTTGGAAACTGAGGCCCAGAGAGTTTGTAAAATTGATTTTCCTAAGGATATTCTTAGAATAGCTGAAGGCTTCCTCCCAAGAATTCTTCTGGGGAACATTAAGCTAGTACCTAACCAAAATTGAGTTGACTAAAATGTTACAACACATGATCAGATAATTTAGTTCTTCCAAACAGTTTGAAGCTTGCCAAAACTTTTGATAGTGATAAAGTAAATTCTTATTTTTAAGATATTTCTCTTCAGCCTATGTTAGACAGTTTTCTCAAGGCTACCAGAGTAAATGTCTGAGAAAAAGATTCATGGTCAGACTGTATAAATATGCAGAATTGTGAGGCTTTAAGAACTTGCTAAAGGGAAGTCTACATCAAATTTTAGAAACTAATAGCTAGAAGATGAAGAACCTTTGAAGATTCTTGAGGTTTAGATTTGGTGGTGAGGTAAATGTAGAGGTTGTGGTGTGAAAGGGGCAATTGAGAAGGTATGTGACTTAGTCACATCACATATGAAGGGGCTGGTGAAGGTGGTGAAGGCATTTCACCTGGTTTTGCCATAGACTAGTTGTCTGGAGTTGTTTAACCTCTTCCTTTTTTTCCATGGTGGGAAGTTTATTTTTGTCAGTAGCATAAACTGGGAAGAAGTAGACCCATTATTTATAAAAACAAAACTACATGAAAAGGGAGGAGGACAAAGTGTCCCAACTTTGTCCTTCAGCCTGTCATGACTTGGTATTTTTCATAGTTTGGGATAACCTTTGTGACTTGGTGAGCCATATATGAGCGAAAACTGTGTCCTCCACCTTTAGTGCCTTGTAAAGCCTTATCTGGGTACCCAGTAGGCATCACTGCCTGTGAGAGTCCTATGTGGTCTGGTCTCCTGCCAGCCTCCACAATAAATGTGGTGGGCACTCAAATCATGTTAAATTGAATGCGTGTGAAGCTGCCACCATTTGAAGACTGTTGGTTAAAAGCTCATTTCTGTGCATAGCATCATTAAAGTACTTGCCACGTGGCTTCATTTTCCTGGCATAAAGATTCAGAGGTCTGTAAAAGATCAGCTTGTAATCTTCATAGGAAGACTCAGGTTTTGTGAAAAGCTGGAGTGACTTATTTAACAGCCTTTAGGTACAAATCCTTAATCTTGTGATTTATCACTTGTTCTCCTGTCTTGTTCCTTGTATTTGGTGATGGTATTGTGCTTGTTCAGTACTAAGCCAAGCAAATAAACTTGACTCTTGCTAACACTTTGTAATTCCCCAACTAGGGACTTTCCTTTTACTGTCTCTTGGTTTGGTATCTTTTAGGCTTCTCCCATGTGTCCTGTGCAGTCTGTTCCCACAACAGTTTTTAAGGAGATCCTGCTCGGCTGTACTGCAGCAACTCCGCCTAGTAAGGACCGAAGACAACAGAGTACTCCTCAAGCTGCCAACTCCCCACCTAACTTTGGAGCAAAAATTCCTCAAGTGTAAGTAGTTGTTTGTTAAAGAATTTCATCAAAATGCTAAGAATTATTCTGGCTATGGTTCATCCTGTCTGAGCTTAAATTGCTCAGATGTCAAGACTTAGCTACATTCAGTGTTTCACAGAGAGTATACCTAAAATTTGGCGTAATGACCTGCTGTTTGTTGTATTTCAGGTTGTCCAAGGAAGTTTTTCATTGTTTCCAGATTAATCAGGTCTCTTCAAAAGTGAAAAGTGTAGTAGGCATACAGAACATAGGAAACATTAAAGAAGTGAAGGGGGGGGTGTGAGGTAAGAGCAGCTTCTTGACTTGATATAGTGAGAATAGTAAATTGAAATGCCGGACAGTTGAAGAATAGATGTCTGCTTTCAAGGAGAAGGGATCAAATTGGTTGTATGTGGAAGATTGACATCAGTGGGGGTATGGAGAAGAGGGAGACATGGTTACAGTGAGTGGTTTTCATCCATCCCAGATACCAAATATAGGTGAGAAATGCAGTGGTAGAGAAAATACTGTCATAGAAAGGAAATAATAATGAGAGGAGGTTTAGTTACTAATTTATAGATGATGAAAATGAGTAAGAAATGTAGTTTAACTGGAGATTTGAAGTGGTTACAAGGTTAAAGAAGAATTTAAGGGGAAGATCTCTTTTAGGAGGGGTGGTGGCCTGGGCAGGCAGTTGATGAAGACTTAAGATATGGGTCAGAGAGACTGTTTGGTTTGGGAGACTACTGCAACAAGGTGGGAGTGTGGTTGAGCACACTGATTCACTGGGAGTGAGCTGGGCTGCTGGAATAGAGCTTGGAGGATGGCCACAGAGCAGTCAGGCAGAAAGAGGAGCATCTTCAGAGTAGAAAGAAGGAACAATAAGGAGTTCAGTGAAAGCGAAGCCTAGGTGTATAATATGAGCACTTAAATGAGAAATTCTTCTCAAGGATGAAATCCTTTGTTAGAGGCAGGAAAGGAGGACTTTGTTTTGCTGGGGAAAGAACTTCAGGATGTGTTTCAGAGGAACAAAAGTTCTTTAGGGATACCCCTAATAAGATAGGGCATTTGGGGAATACCAAGTCATTCTGTGAAATAATTAGTCAGCTCTTCTCTTTGCTTTGGGTCCTGATCACTGACAGAGAGGGAGATGAACCAGTGTTAGGGTTGGTTACACAAACCTTGTTCATAGCCAGGCAGGGTGTTGTGGCCAGTTTTGGTTTCCTGTGATACTGATTTGTTTTGAGGAAAAGTATGGTTCATTATGCTGTAAGAAGTAAAACTAAGTCAAAGCAGTTAAGGATCTATGAGAACATGCGGATTGAGCATTTAGATATTTTTGCAGAGCCAGTGACTGATTACTTTTAGACTTTAAACTCCAGCTTATGGAAACTATCCTGAATTCTCTAATATAAGCAATTTTCTTTTCTTTTTTCATACCGGCTGCCTTAGGGAACCAGACAATTATTTTTAGAAAGGAGGTGGGGAGAGAGGCAAGAGCCCTATAGATACTAGTGTTCCATATTATCTTTTTCAGATGTCATAAACAGATTTTACCAGAAGAACTTTCTTCCTGTCTAAATACAAAACCTGAAATACTGAGAACAAAACCAGAGGTTGTCTGCAAAATGGGGTTGCTCTCTTCAAACTCCTCTCAGATTGGAACTGGAGAATTGAAAACCCTGAGTGAACCAAAAGGTAGCTGTACCCAGCTGAAGACAAACACGGATCAGGAAAACAGATTGGAATCTGTTCCTCAGCTATCGAGTGGCCTCCCTAAGGAGTGCTTACCTACTAAGGCAGCTTCTACGGCAGAATTGGAACTTGCCGATACTGAACTGCAGAAGCATCTAGAACGTGCACCTTCTGCATCTGATGTCCTTTCAAATAAACCAGAAGAAAAAGCAGGTGTCAACAGAAATAGTCCTCGTGGTTGTGCAGTAAAAAAGGTAGAACCTTCAATTTTAGGTTGCCTGCGATCACAGAATTTAAAGGAATCTTCAGTAAAAGTAGACAGTGAAAGCTGTTGTACTAGAAGCAACAATAAAATCCAGAATGGTGAGTGTTTCTGTATATCTTTATTAGTAGAAGGTAAGCAGTAGTAGTGGGTACATATATAGCTTCTCCTTATCTTATGAGAAAAATAATAGGAAAATGTAGAAAAAGTTCATACAATCAGAAAAGTTCAAAGAAGAAAGGAAAATCCCACAATCTCAGAAATGGTTTCTGTTAATATTTTGGTGGAACTGGTTCCATGTATAACAGATCAACTGTATCACACAAATGGGTTCATACCAATAATTTTACTCTGTGAATTAGTGTAGGTGTGTTATCAACATTTTAAGGCTCAAGGATTCCATTATATGCATTTACCACATGACTTAACTGGTTCTTATTAGATGGGTAGGTCTCAATTTTGGTTGTAAGAAAATAATTTTGAAACAGAATTTAAAGTACTCTGATGATTATCTTCAGCTCATCACTGATCTTTCTGTAACATCCAGATTGGAATGGAAGAGGCAATTGATACTTCATTCAGTTTAGATCTGAAACTTTTTTTAAGACAGAGAATTATAAATCACCATCTCCAGAAAAGGGACTTTTTGTTAAAGAATTTAAGGACAGGGCTGAAACACCAGGCAGAGTTTCTCTTCTTAAGGGGAGGTTCCACCGCACTACAGTTTAAAACTAAGTACTCTTACAAAGAAAATGGTACCCTGTATTTCATACTACTTACATTCAATTTGAGGATGTATTCCAATGATGGTAGTTAGTAGAATTAGTAAAACTAAATGGCTTCATTATATCAAAAGGTTTGAGGCTTAAATTGATATAGCTGTTAATTTGCATAAAATTGCATAAGATTATACTGTTCCTGAGGAGTTATGTAACTCCCAAAAGAAACTGAATATTCATAACCATATCCCTGCTCTGTTTCTTCATTTCTTTTGAGTATTCAGCCTTCACATTCAGCTAGTTTTTGAGGCAAACTAATATGTGAAGAAACATTAAAAATTCTGAATCAGTAAGCACATTGTGGGTACATAGGTGAGTTACAGAGTGCAGCTTTGTCTCACTTAATATGTTGTGCAGCTATGCCCCAACTAAAATGATTTTAAGGGAAAAACCTACTAGTGTCCTCCTGGTGCATGATATCTACTGGGACTTTTGACTGAGGAGTGAGAGTGATCAGAGGCCTACCAGGATCTCTGCGCTGTTTCTACTAGTGTTGCTTGTGGGGTGGAAAGACTCAGCTGATTGCTGTTCCTCATGCCTTTGCTGCACTTAGGGGCTAGAAAACAAAAGCAAGCTGGAGTTCAAGAGCTGCCTTTTTTCTGCTGGATATATGTGTGTCTCCTCAGAAGTTGGCATTGCTTTTTTCTCTTGGCTCTGCTCTGAATTGATAGAATCTTTGATGAGTCGACTATTGCTCTCCTTATTAAGAGCTAGCTTTATATTTCAGCTTGCTTATTTCTAGATATTTCCTCTTTTAAGCCAGGGCAGAACAGATAAGATAACCTTTGGAGTTTTTGCCCATCGTCTTTGAAAAACCTGATCTACATCAAAGGATGTTTTTCCAATATCTGAGAAAATAAGATTCCATCCTTGAACTAGTGAGCTCTTTAGTTTTCCCTCCTTTCTTACTTTACCTTCTCGTTCACTATAACTGAATCAGAATGTTCAGGGATCAAGGGATGGAGGCCTGACAGCATCCCTGTAGCATCTTATAGTGTACCGTAGTCCTGCTGTAAAAAATGGAAGATTGGAACAATTCTAAGGTAATTACTAAAGATAGTTTATTTAAAGCTGCCTTGGTTTTGAGATCTTTCTTCTAATTTATTGCAAGGCTGTGAGGCTCTCCCACCTGGTTCTCAAGTGGTTCCTCAAAAATTGTTTTTTGCTTTTGTTTTTATTTGCCTAAGAATCCTTTGGATACCAAGAAAAAGTCTTTTCTATATGTTGCATACTTTATATGAAGTATTTCTCAAGGCTCTTGGTTTACAGATAGGTTCCTTTCTGCATTATTTGGCAGACAGTGGTTACTCTTTCCTGTCACATCCCTACTTTTCTTCCTCTTTTTTTTTTTTAAGGATGAAACCATGTTAACACTATCTCTTAAGTTCACCTGCCTGTTACGAACTAAAACTTTAAGTACTGCATTTACTTAGAATCATAATCCTGTTTCTAGCCACCGCTTTTAATCCTAAATGGAACAGATAGGTAAAGGAAATTGAGGACATGTCAAGGGTTAAATAATATCTCTTAGCAGCATCTAGAAGATAGTTCTTTTTTTATAAATCAAGGGGCCTGTGCAGGAAAGCTATTTGGTTTTTATTATATGTAGAACAGTTTTTTAAGAATGCTTTAGAAAACACATCTTAAACCAGTCTTTTTTGAGTGTGAAAAGTGACAGAATTGACTTCCACACAGTTCTCTGTGCATTGAGGTGAACCCATTTTTGTGTGTTGCTAATGCTACAGCAAGTGTGACATTTCTGACTTAGAGAAAGTCTTCCTAAAATAATAATCTAGGGCTCTGAATAGAAGTATATGCTAACTTGAAACTGTAAATCTAGTTGTTGAATTTGGGGTTTTATGTTGCCAAGTGGATTTACCAAATGAGAATTATTTTATAAGGAGATTAAAACTTTCCAGTTGTTCTGACAGTTGTCTTCTGTTAGGCCATTTTTAGAAATTATAGTTGAACCAGTAGTTGAGAAGAGGAATTCTCCCTTTGAGGAAGCTGGCCTTTTAGATAGAATTTAGCCAGACATTGATATTAATTTTAAAAACCTGAGGTCCCATTTCCTCAATCGTTTGTTTTCCTAGCCCCATCCCGGAAGTCAGTTTTGACAGACCCAGGCAAACTCAAGAAGCTGCAGCGGAGTGGTGAGGCCTTTGTGCAGGATGACTCTTGCGTGAACATTGTTGCACAGCTGCCCAAGTGCCGGGAGTGTCGCTTGGACAGTCTCCGCAAGGACAAGGAGCAACAGAAAGACTCTCCTGTGTTTTGTCGCTTCTTTCACTTCAGGAGGTAAGACGTTTTGGGAAAAGCTCAGATAATCTTGGTCCTATAACATACTTTTTTCCCCTTCTATCAACAGTAAATCTAGAAGTAAAAAGAAATGAGATTGAATTTTTAATCTGTGGGTTTGGGAATCTAGATTTTACTACATATTATTTGCTTCTCATTCTCCTTTTCAGTTTTTTTAAGGAAAGAAGCTTATACAATACAAACTTCTGTTTCTAACAATAGGCATTATAGAAAAATGCACCTGAAACTACTAGAAACAACTATGGTTAACTTTTCAATGCATCTTAGTGTTTATACGGTTGTGAATATATTCTAGCATATGTAGTTGGTGTACTATATACAGTTTTTAATCTCATCTCTCTAATACTTCCCCAGTAATAGTAGGAACCATCTGCTCATATTAACTTTTTTTTCCAGATAGTTTTGAATAACTATTTAAGAGCCCATTGTAACAGTGTTTGAAAATTCACTTAACCAATTCCCTTGTTGGTGGTAAGATTATTTGTATTTGTTGCCGCTAAAAGTAATATAAAAATGGTTATCTCCTCGTCTACATCTGACTGTTTACTTTGGAAGGGTTAGTGGAAGTGGCATTACTGGCCAGAAGGGGTGAGTGTCTTAGGGCTTTGATACGTACGTTCTGCCAAATGGCCCTGCACGGCTGCCAGCCCCATGTCCATGTCCACTGCCAGGGTTTATGGATTCCTGTCACTTGTGGGCCTTTGCCATCAGGAAGAGGTGTATCTTTACAAAAAGCTTTTCTAATTTTATAGGTAAAAACTTTCATTTTTACACTGTATTTTTTCAGTTCAATTAAAGAAAAAGGCAGCCTTCTGTTTCTCATACCTTCATGAATGGTGGTGGTCTGCATGTGGATGGACTTCAGATATGACTTACTTTCTCAGAAAGCTAGACACTTTGATGCTCAACTTGTTCTGATCATAAATGGAAGTTTTGACTTCAGTTGCTTTCCATTCTCCTCCTCCACTTTAGTTTTATCAAGATTAAAGATTGCTAATTAACTGAATTTACGCTGGTATTTTAGTTCATTATTTATATCTGTCCTGGTAACTTTCAGATTCAGGCTTATTTAATAAACTACAGTTCTTTAGATGTTAAGTTTGCCCCATTTCCTGAGTCAATTGTGAAAGCACCACAAGTGTGTCTGTGGCATTTGGAGCTGTGGTAACCGCTAACATGTTAACACACCCATAAATTAATACATATTCTGAGTAACACCTGGCCCAGAAAAAGGTTTCTCAATAAAGGTTGGCTCTGTTTTACTTCCTTTCTAGAGAATTGTTTTTGTTTTTTTTTTTACTGAGGGAAAAGTATGTTAAGATTTGTGGACACTTCTATATATTTTGAAGGGCACACAATGGTTAGGCTTTGTACAGATGTATATCTCTGTGATTGGCCTGATTTCACATTCTGGCTCCTTGGCTGTGAAAGGTGTAACTGGACTGTGTGAGAGATTGGTTTGGGTTTAGGCTGCAGAGGCATTTTAGGGAGGGGAGAATTAGTTTTTTTTCCTTTTGAATATTACTAGAGCTTTTTATTAGTATTATTATTATTAAGGTACTATTCATATACACTCTTATGAAGGTTTCACATGAAAAACAATGTTACTACATTCACTCATATTATAGAGTCCCCCCCCATACCCCATTGCAGTCACTGTCCATCAGTGCAGTAAGATTACTAGAGCTTTTTTTAAACTGTTATTTTGTAACTGTCTAGAAATCATTGATTTTATGACTTGACTATTTTTCTATTTTTGACCTCTTTGAAGGGGAAAGTGCCTTTGCTTAATGCTACTTACATAGTAGAAACTGAAACAAACTTAACTTCTTTGTTAAAAAGAATATCATAGTTTAAACAGCCTTTTTTTTCCTGATGTTTAGAGTAAAGATTGAGGCTGTCACTGACTTCCTTGTTAGCTTCTCCAGAAATTCTCCTGCAGATAAAATACTAAGGAGTAGGGCTTCAGTGGTAAAGCTCAGTTGCCAGATCCTGTTTGCCATGTTCTCCCTCTTTAAAATGGCTTCCAAGTTCATTTTTTAGTATTATGACTCTTTCTAATTTGGGCTATTAGTTTAAAAACTTGCATCTCTCCTTTAGACTGCTTGGAATGAATTTTGCATCTATTCAACTCCCAGTGTCTTTCTAGTTCATTCTACACTCTCATAGACAAACAGGTTTTTCTGAAATATAACTTCTTGTGTGTCCCATGTGCTCAGAGTTCTGGTAGCTGCCCAGTGACTAGTGAAGAAGTCAAGGTCCCTGCATTTTTCTTGCTTTTCTATGAAATACTGTGTCCTTGCCATGCCATCTCTCACCTAAGGTCTACCTTTTCTTGCAAGGCCAAACTTAGTTACTGTCTCTACCATGAAGTCTTCTTCATATTAGCCCTACAAAACCCATATTCAGCACTTTCTTCTTTGGTTCTTGTGATTGTTAGTGGTAATTAAATCACAGGTAATTTTTTGATACCTGTCATATCCTTCTTCATTGTGTTTTTTATGTCTGCTTCTCTGTCTCCAACTAGATTGACATACATTTGTTGTGTTTTAAAATATTCAGAACTAATACATAGCTTAGAGAAAACACTCAAGTGTCAAAGGTACTGAAATAAAATGCTGAGAGTGTATCCTGCCTTTTGTTCCACCTTCTAAGTTACTGAGGCCCATCTTAATGCTGCCTCTCACCTCTGAAGTTTACACAGTCATTTGCAGCTAGGATTCATGTGGGTGCCAAATATGTTGTGGGTCTGTGTGATCATGGCTTCAGTGGCCATCTGGGGTGGTTAGCCTTCCCATTATTCTTGAAGCAGTAGTTGTATTCAAATCTGATCAGATTGTTTATCACCTTCTATTTGTTATCAGTTTACTTCTGTGGTGACTTGTGATTGTCCTTTGCTATTAAATATCCAAGTCCTGGAAGATTCAACAACCGTCCTTGGAGACAGTATGATTGGGTCTTGGCTTGAGTGCATAGGCTTCCTTCACCCTTTTCGCTTTCTCTGGCATGTATTTTAAGGGAGAACTATGAAGTTTTTTTTTTCTTTCTTTCTACTAAAATTCACAGGCTTAGACATGGAAATATAACAATTAGAACAATGCTGTCCAATAGAGATATGATACAAGCCATACATATCATTTTAAACCTTCTCATAGCTAGCCAATAAAACAATTGGCTGTAAATAGCTAGCATGAGTATAGAAAACTGGGAAAAAGTTTGCTGGTTTAAATAGCAACTGAATATGTAAATCAATTTTGTGTGTGTGTATAACATACTTTTTTCTCCTTTACTTCCTCTTAGGTTACAATTCAACAAACATGGTGTGTTGCGTGTAGAAGGCTTCTTAACACCAAACAAGTATGACAATGAAGCAATTGGCTTGTGGTTGCCATTAACCAAAAATGTTGTGGGGACTGATTTGGACACAGCAAAATATATCCTGGCCAACATTGGAGACCACTTCTGTCAAATGGTGATTTCTGAAAAGGAGGCTATGTCAACTATTGAGCCACACAGTAAGAGCATCTCTTAGGGGGTAGGATTTTTGAGTCCAACTTGATTTTTGCTCCTAAATGACACCCAAGTCCTAAATGCATGGGTTTCATTTTCACCCAGAAGTTTAGATGACTTTGGTATAATGAGGTTGCATTTTTCCTTTTGTAAAAGATCTTGCCTATTGGGCTTAGAGTCAGTCACCTATCTCTGGAGTTTATTTTGGGGCAGTTACTAAAGGAATAAAAATTCTTTTTCGCTAAGGAAAGTAAAGATGGGATCATGGTAGAATTTGCACAGCCTTATCAGCAGGGTGGGTTCACCAGAAGCGGATGATGCCTCAGGTTAAAACATAAAGGTTCTTGATCAGGAATACAACTCAAAGAAAATAAGAAGGAACAGACTCTTTCTAGACTCACTGAACCAGAGACTGGGGAATAGGGTCTCAGGCATTAGAATGGGAATAAGCTCAGATGAAAAGCATTCTGTTAGAGTCAAGATTTTAAGAGAATACTTGGAGGTTTCAGCTGGGTATGTTTTGAGTCCTCCACCTTTTGAGAGCACTATCACACTGATCTGGAGCCCAGTAAATCACAGTGATCCTTGTGGCTTTCACATTAGAGTGAGATCTCTTTCATGACATCTCAAGGTCTGATGTCTGGGAGGACAGCACATCTTGCTGTCTGTGTACATCTGTAGAAGTGAGATGTTAAGCCAGAAGCACCAAGGGGCATCTGTCTTTAAGTCTCGTATTTTCTTCCATGGTTTTTGTTTTTCCAAAATGGTTGCAAGTTAAAAGTGAAGCCTTTGCATTCCCTGGTAGACATCTTTTCATACTTTGCACAAATATGTTTCAGCACAATCATCTGCACACATACTAGTCTTAGAAACTTTGGCTGTAGGTACCAGAAGCTAACTGAAGCTAACTCAAGCACAAAAATAGTTGATAGTGATGGATACTGTTACATCTCAGAATCCAAGTAATGGGAAGTGTGGCATTACCAGGAAGAGGAATTCAGGGCTAGGTGGGGGAGGTGATCATGAGCCTCGGTGGGGTGCCAAAGTTATAAACGTGAAGCAAAGAGCAGCTTTAGAATCACTCCATTCTGTTGGGAGTAGTAAAGATTCATATAAAACAAGAGTCTATTAAAGTTGTTCCTGTAATCTTCTATTTAGGACAAGTGATGCTGGTTTTCCATTTTCAGTAGAGATACAAAGTTTCCTTATTATATACACTTAAGTAAAAGTAGTAGATTTAAAGAAAAACTTTTAAGTAACTGGTGTAGAGGTAGTAGATTAATGATTGGAATGTAGAAACACTTTGTTGGAATATGTATTAGTCACTTCACTCCTGAGCCAGCAGAGTTGTTTTTAAATTGCTCAAGGTGAGTAGTCTGAAAAATTTCTTTTTCCATACAGAAGGCAGTATACCTAGTTGCCTTTTAAGAGCATAGTTAAGAAAAATCTGTCCTTGAAAATTTAAATGTGATTAACCTTTCTTGCTCGCATGTTTGATTATCCTGTTCCTCTGTGACAAGCTGATCAGTTAGAAAGAGGAACTCACTGTGAATAATACTGAAAGGTGCCACCACAGGTGTTCCTCGGGCTTATACCCTCTGCTCCTGAGATTAGGAAGGCAGGTCTCAACCTTTAGATGTTGATTCTGTCTTATCAAAGACATCATTAAATGGGTGGCTGAGCGATCTAAGAATACTCTGTAATAAACAGTCTTATCCAAATGACCAGGATGAAGTTTATGAAATCTCATCTGTACAGTGTCTAAAGCGCTCCATATTGTACACATTGTAATGAAATGGAGTAATCCACCCTGAGTGGGTCCAGGGCGTCTGTGAATAACCTGACACACTCTATGCTGGATGTTTGTGTATCTGAGTCAGTTTTTTTGTCTTTGGCCAAAGAATGGTCCTTGTTGCCTCCAGATTCCGCAAGGGGCTCGTGTCCCAAAAGGTGAAGAACCACTGCCGTGTGACACCTGTGTCTGCACTCCAGCTCATGTAACCACTGCTGCGTTTCCAATTGGTTATTTTCCGTCGGACTTAACTGTGCACCAGTGGTGTGCAGAGCTTGTTGGCGGGGCCAGGGGTGGTGGCAGGGCATAGCCCAAGTAGGGATTCTGCTTGTGTGGAGCTCAGTTCCCTAGGTGGAAATTAGACTGCATCTGACTCTGTACAGTGGGAAGAGGCTCCAGTCCAAAGTACGAATATAAGTTGATGGGAGTGCTGAAGGAGTCCGGGGGAGCTTCACAGTAGGGGTTCGGGGGGACGTTGAGATTGTCTGTGAGGTAGATCAGTTAATAGGACTCCAGTGATATCAACTCCCCTCCCCACTCATGCTTTATTTCAGAGGCCCTCTCCTCCCCAAGACTAAGTGATGTATTGATTTTTATAGGACAGGTTGCTTGGAAGCGAGCTGTCAGAGGTGTTCGAGAAATGTGTGACGTGTGTGACACCACCATCTTCAACCTGCACTGGGTGTGTCCTCGGTGTGGGTTTGGAGTGTGTTTGGATTGCTACCGGATGAAGAAGAAAAATTGCCAACAGGGTAAGAACCAATTTGATTCTCCTCAGAGCCCCTCACACACTTACATTCAGCCTTGCATTGATTTGTGGTGGATAGATTTCTGAAGCATTTGGGCCCAGGGTCCACGAAGAGCAGTTACTACAGATGGGCTCTTTGCAGGTGCTGCCTACAAGACTTTCTCTTGGCTAAGATGTGTGAAGAGCCAGATACATGAACCAGAGAACCTAATGCCCACACAGATCATTCCTGGAAAAGGTATTTCATGTGGTGCAATGGTACTTTCCCATGTTTTGGTTACCTCAGAGGGGCTGGTGGTTTGGTTTCGCTTTAATGGTATATAGTTACTTGTTAACTTATTTTAGTATATACTATAAATTGTCCAGAAATGTATCAAATTATGCCCCCAAAACTTCTTGATTGATGTCTTGTAAATAGTTTTGTGAAAGGAGAGAACGTGGTGCATGTGGGGGAGGCATGCTAGGTTGAAAAGGTGTAAGCAGTATATGCTGCTAAAAACAGTAATCCTATTGGAAATACCAGCTTCTCCTTTGGAATGCTGCAGTGAAAGTACCTAATATCCTTACTCAGATGTTTGCCCTTTTTTAAGCCCTGTATGATGTTGGAGACCTTGTTCATTCCATAAGAGCAAAATGGGGAATAAAGGCAAATTGTCCCTGTTCAAGCAGGCAGTTCAAGCTCTTTTCAAAGCCAGCCTCAAAGGAAGACATAAAACAGGTATTATTACTCTTTATGCTAGATTCAACAGTTTTATGATTGTTATCTGTTGTCAAATAACCGAAGGATTTCTGTAGTGCATTTGAAAGGATGCGGGGACAGTTGTCAGTGGAGAGAGAGATTCTTTTCGTTTCATGTGACACGCATAGGCCTGTTGACTCTTCTCACGTTATTTTTGTGGACTTCTCTATAGCCTCTTTTAATACATTTTTAACTTCTGTTTATCGAAAAAGGAAAATCTCTTCTTTACAGTCTGCCTAATAAGTTGCTCTTAAATTTGTATGGTTTTTTTAAATTTCTTAGGTTTTGCAGTTGAAATATTGCAGGTTAGCTTTACAATTTTTTTAATTACTGACTGTATTTTACTTACAATGCGTATGAAGAGTTGAAGGAAACAGTACTGAAATGACCCTGTATGTAGTCATCACTTGACTTAAAAAATGTGCATTTCCATCGTGCTTGGACTTCCTTTTTCCTGCCAGCATCCCCTTCATCTGCACCATCGAATCCACCCTCCAAGACTGCCTTCCTGTCCCTCACCCCAGTAATCATTATCCATTGTGGTTGTAATAACCAGAAATTCTTTGGTTTTCATACATCTCAGGGGTCAAAGGCAGCATGGATAGAAGAGTTGGGATCTTTGGAGTCAGAACTAAGTTTGAATTCTTTTTTACTACTTCCCGGGCATAACTTTGGCTCAAATAAACTGATTTATATGTGCTTCAACTTCTTCATAAGTAAAAGAGGAATGATAAAACAGTATTGATAATTGGGTATCACAGAACCACATGTAAAGGGAGGGTTGGGACCACAACAGGAATTAGGTTATTCTTTTTCCGTCTTAAGTATGTGTAAACTTATCAGCTGAGTCGTCAAAGCAGTTTTTTATGTAACAGAAAAATGAGTTGTGTGCTCTGTCCCTTTGTTTTTCAGTTTATGTTTGAGTTCTTTTAAGAGCTCTTAATCACATTTTAAAGTATACTATACTATGTTAACTCAAAATAACATTTTCTTTTCTCTGCCTCCCATTTCCTTCTGAAATCACAGTTGTACCTTTCCCCTGCCTCATTTCTTCTTTAAGCAGCCAGATTTGAGTGCCTATTTAGGGTACTGTGAGTTCATAGGGAAGAGAGGCCTTAAGCTGGTCATGTTAAAGCAACCTAGTGGGTGGAATGGTAGGGATGTGTGTGAGCATCCCTACGTAATTTTTCAGCTTGTATAAAATTCTCCTTTCGCACTCAACACAGATTTCCTTAGCTGGAGAAAAGCCTACTCTTGGTGCTGTGCTCCAACCGAACCCCTCAGTGACGGAGCCAGTGGCTCTAGGTGGAGAAGCTGCCTCCAAGCCAGCCAGCAGCACGAAGCCTGCCTGTGCAGCTAGCACATCTCCTTTAATCTGGCTGGCAGACCTAACCAGTGGGAATGTCAACAAAGAAAACAAGGGTGAGTATTGCCTGCTTTCCTGTGGGTCACTGAGAACTTGGAGTGTTTGCAGAGGGACTTGGTAACTTCAGTTGCGGTGAGAACAGAGTAGTTAGAAGGCTTATTAGAATGGGTTCCCTGTAAACGCCCTGAGACCTGGCATGAATGCAGTTGTTTTCAAGATGCAGCACCAGAGAAGACTTCTGCTGTTAGAATCCTCGGTAAGGCTGAGATTGTTTTTGGTAAGAATGGAGTGGACTGAGATTTGTTCATTTCAGTAAGTGATTTTTTGCCTTTCTATACTTACCTGTGTACAGTTCCTGTTTTGTCCAAATTGGAATGTTCTGGCTTCTGTTATTTTTTTTTCATCTCTGCTGTTGTCTCGGGGTGTGGAATTAGGTAGGTGGATGAGAAATTAAGTGATTTGCTTTCTGGCTATCTTGGAAAGAAGAATTACAAGTCAACTTTATTCATGCAAAGATCCTAAGCATAATTTCAGTGGATCGAATTAAACATATAAATGAAGGAATTACACAGCATGATCAAGCAGGGCTTCAGAAATGCAGGAGTAGTTTTTAAAAGAGAATAAGTGTATGTGGCAAGATACAGAAAAGTAGTAAAATTCAATACCTTTTCATGATAAAAAGCAAAAAACAAACAAATTAGGAACAGAACGGGATGTCCTTACCTGTTGAGTTTCTATAATAAAAAAGACAGCAAACATCATAAATAATGACTGAATATTTTTAATAGGTTGAGTTTTTTGTTTTTTTAACAGTTCTCCTCTGTTCAGGAGATGAGGATGTCTGTCTCACTGCCTCAGTGAACTGTGTGAGAAATCCTGCAGCAAGGCAGACAGACAAAAATGTTAGGATTGGAAAGAAAGAAAGCTATTGACAACTTTATCAGCAGTAGATGATCTGATTATACACGTGAGAAATCTAAAAGAATCTATGTTTAATATAAACATCTATCAAGGTTGCTAGTTACCTTAATGTTAATTTACAAAAATCAGTTGTATCTTGTATAGCAGGAACAAATAGAAAATGTAAGTCTAAAAAATATTATTCACTGTAGTACCATCTTAGATATTGGATATTTATAGTTTTAGTGCCTGTTGGAAATCCTTGTCTACATCAATAATGTCATTCGTGTTGATCCTCTTTGTTTTTTGGTTCCAGTAAATGAAAACCAAGTTCCTAGTAAGGAAAATAATAAAAGCCTAGTAAGGGATTTGCCTTTCAGAATGCTTTTCCATCTGGATGTTTTGGTTTTGTTCTTAGAGAAACAACCAACGATGCCAATTTTAAAGAATGAAATCAAATGCCTTCCACCCCTGCCCCCTTTGAGCAAATCCAGCACAGTCCTCCACACCTTTAATAGCACAATTTTGACACCTGTAAGCAACAATAATTCTGGTTTCCTCCGAAATCTCTTGAACTCCTCCGCAGGAAAGGTATGCTTTGTTTTATTGTTTGTACTTACCTTGTAAATATGGGTAGAGGCAGAACAGGAAGAAACTAGAGAAATTGAAACAGTAGAGAGAAGGATATGAGTCCCCTGCTTTCCTTCTTTGGAACAGAAAGCTGTGTCATTGGCAGGTGGGCTTCACAGGATTTGTAGTACTGGGCTGGGCCATTTTCTCCTATACACCTTTTCCTATACCCACTTCTATGTTTTGTGATCAGGTGGGGGAAAGGAATGAACTTACCCCACCATCTAGGTCCTGGCTTAGACTGTCTCTGGGATATGTAATGTGTACTCATTCTACTGTTACAGGAATGGATTCCTGGATGGTAGGAATGACATATTTAAGTCTTGTGTTCTTTCTAAAATTCAGACAGAAAATGGACTCAAGAATACACCCAAAATCCTTGATGACATCTTTGCCTCTCTGGTGCAAAATAAGACCTCCTCTGATTTATCTAAGAGGCCTCAAGGACTGACGATCAAGCCCAGCATTTTGGGGTTTGACACTCCTCACTATTGGCTATGTGATAATCGCTTGCTGTGCCTGCAGGATCCCAACAACAAGAGCAACTGGAATGTGTTTAGGGAGTGCTGGAAGCAAGGGCAGGTGAGAGGGGCCTCCGTTCCCACAACCCAATTCAGATCCTCTTTCTTGGCTCCTTTGGTCAATTTCTGAGAACCTTCCACCCCCCCACCCCACCGCCCCCTACCAATTACAAGAGGTATATACTATATCTCTTTTGTGTGTATGCTTTTTTGTTTATGGTGAATACAGTTAGGGCAAAACATGGTTGTGAGTCTTACTTCTACAGTAGACATTCCTGAGCTCTTTTCCAGTAAGGTTTTGATTGCTGCTCACCCTTCATCATTGGATTTTGATGAGAGCATTCTGGGCTGAATGATTGTTGTGTGATATACCCCTACTTCTCCAGTTGAGGTTTGACTTGGCTGATGGGGTTGGGGGATTAGACAAATACAAAAATCATGCATCCCTCTTCCATGAGTTAAAAACCTTGTGCTGAAGGCTATTTCAGGTGGGCCAGAGCTATATGGCGTCATCTTGGAATTGGTATGTAATCTCTGAAGGGGCCTGCTTTACAAGGGACAGCATCTTCTGATCTTAAGTTTTGGTTCACAGTGTAGGAGATGCATGACTTTATAGGCCTGCTCCCCTGCTTTCTTGTTTTGGTTTTTGTTTTCTGGATCTTTGGCTTCTCTCCTGGGCCAAATGGAGTCCTCACTAAAGGAACGCTTTACTCTTGGACAAGGCCAGAACTTGGAGAATTGCTAAATAGAAAAATATGTATATTTAACAGAAAAAAATTCTAAATTTTTTCAGCCCTTTGTACTAATAAAGTTTGTTCATGACAACAGTAATAGACTAAATACAGTCCACCAACATGTTTTGTTGAGGTTGCATAATGTTTAAGAAAAATCAAACTGGTTGCTAATAGCCAGGCTATTTCACATAATGATCAGAATTTCTGGCTTGCCTTGGCTAACCAGAAGATTTGGCAACCTCACATCTATTTCTGCCTGGCACCATCAGACCCTCTTTGGACAGGACACGCCCACCACCCTGCTCTCTCCGCCACGCCCCCCGCCTGGCCCTGAGCCTCGCTCGGTGTAGGTGTTTTGTGAGAATGAGGATCTGAGTTGGAAGGTGTGACCCTAGTGCCTGGAAGTTACGGATGTACTTTGAGAGCAGATGAGTGGTAAAGACAAAAAATGCTATGTCAGCTTAGAGGACTAAGCAGTCCCTTTGGGATCTGAGACTGAGGGCCAGCTACAGAGGAAATTCAGCAGCTGTTTGAAAAGTGGCTGCTGCAGGTGTGGGGACTGAGCTGGGCAAGTTCAAACTAAAATCTTCATCCTGAATCTTTTCAGCCAGTGATGGTGTCAGGAGTGCATCATAAATTGAACACTGAACTTTGGAAACCCGAGTCCTTCAGGAAAGAGTTTGGCAATCAGGAAGTTGACCTAGTTAATTGTAGGACCAATGAAATCATCACAGGAGCCACAGTAGGAGACTTCTGGGATGGATTTGAAGATGTTCCAAGTACGTATTCAAGACCTTTGGGGTTGAGGGTGTGAAGGAAGGGGCACAGGAATAACTGGAGTCTGAGGCTCTTCAGGCAGCAATAGCATTTTCCCTGATTTGGAGTCTACATTTAGTGTCTTACATCCTCCTCCCTTTCCTTCTCTGAAGTTTATGCATTTGAACTAAGGCACATTCACCTTGTAGTACCTAGAGAGCTGAGGTTTGGTTATCTGTTCTTTGGGTGGCCCCACATCCATCATGACAGAAATGCTGTGCTTGCACTTGAGTCCAGGTTGGGCTGGGGGCACAGCACGAGGAGAGCCAGGGCTTGTGACTCAAGGCTGGTGGCTTTTCATGTCTTACCTTCATATATCCTTGTAATTTCTTTAAATTTTAACTATTGTTAACAAGAGAAGCAGATCTGAAGGCATCCAGGGAGCATGAGTTCATTTAACACAGGGTATCCTGGCCACTGCCTACTGCTGGGATGGAGTTTCAGATGGAAGATGTTTACCCTAGGAACAATACCTGTGACATGAAGGCAGAAGCAGGAGTGGGCGGCAAGCGGAGGCAGCTGCAGTGCACACTCCGCAGAGCCTCGGGCAGCCTGGCGGGGAGCACTGGAGCAAGCAGTGCCCCGCAGTGTCTCAGACTGGCTGACATGGGATATGTCGGGGCCTTGATTGCCCTACCTCTCTCAGTCTCTAGACTTGGTGCCCCAGGAAGCAGGTGACCTGACAAGGCAGCTTTCTGTAGCCAAGGTGGACCCTAAAACCTGTTGGGCAGCAGGGCCTTTGAAGGGAATCTGGCAGCACAGCTACCACAGTGTGCTTCCCAGTTAAGGCCTGGGTTCAAAGCTTGACTCCTGATACGTTCTTGCATATATGAGCTTGGTGACTGACGTTTGCTGGGGTACATCTCAGGCCTGGTGCACCCACTGCAGCTTGTCTTCTCTGTGCTGCTGATTCTCCGTGCATATGCCGCATACCTCCTGCAGTGACGTGCTGCTGGGGTTCTTCTCTTTGCTGCCTCCTAGACTGTGTATCTGCTTAAACTAGGTTATGAGACTACTTGATTGACTAAAATATGATATAGATACTATTCCTCCAGAGTACAAGGTCTGAAATCAAACATAGGTTCCATTTCCAGTTCTCCCACTTAATACCTAAATGACCTTAGGCAGTTGACAATTTCCTCATCCAAAAATGGAAATACTAAATAGTGCCTAATCTCTTTGGGATATTGGGTGTAGTTCTAAAGATTAAATGGTGAAAACAACGAGCAGATATTGGAACAGATCGAGAAATGAAGTCACAGTTGTCATTACTGTTAATCATAATTGTCAGCATATCTTTTTTAATGAGGGCTCATCAATTCTCAGTTCCCTGTCATTGCCTGCAACGGGTACCATTTCTGTTACAAGAAAACAGTTCAGCCTGACCCCAGTGGGCCCTCTTGGCCCTAGTTGTCTCTGGACAGAACATCAGGTAGAGTCTTGCTCAGAGACTGAAAAAAGTCATTTCTGTTTCATGCTGGCCTCAGAAAACCAGGTTTACTAATCACCAGTGGCCTTTGATTGTGGAAGTGAATTGCTCATTTTAGTTGGTGAGCTGCTCACTCTTTCCAGAACACTGTATAGACAGAGGACAACAGACCTAAGAGGGGCAACTGTCAGAACACCACCCGTGTTGTGTGTAAAGGGACAGAGACAGCACCTGAAATCTCAGAGAACAGGTAGTAGTTTAATAATAAGCATCTAGAAAAGACAGCACTTTAAGACAAATTAGTTGGTGATCTTTATTTTGCTACCCCTTGCTGCCTCCTGGGTACAAATGAATTTCTTGGCACTGCAGAAATAAAATGGTTGGCAGTTGCTCAGAGGGGACTATTAAAGAAAAATATTTGCATGCTAAATGCATCAGCTTATGAGCATTTTTCCAAGGTAAGTACATTTTACTTGCATTGTAAGGCATAAAATGCTAATCGCCACTTATTTTGGTCTGTTTCTGAGTTGTGAATAGTAACCATTCAGTAATTACGGCTATTTTTCAGACCGCTTAAAAAATGAAAAAGAACCAATGGTGTTGAAACTGAAGGACTGGCCACCAGGAGAGGATTTTAGAGATATGATGCCTTCCAGGTATGTTTACGGAATGGGGAAGAGATGATTTTGTCTTAACTTAGTAAGAAGAATTCCTTTTGAGGTGACAATAGCTATACCATAGTTTTAATGGTGCTGGTTTTTCATCTCTAGTCTATAATCACTGGAGATGTGTATTTTTATATGAGATAAAGAAGTTACTGACTTTCAGCTGGGACAGACTAACGAAAGCTCCAGCCATTTCCACTGTAGTGCTCTGCCAGAGAAGAGGCCAGCTCAGACGTGCAAGCTCTGATTGAGAGGCAGCAGTGGAATCAGATACTTCAGGGTTCAGTGTCATAGAGTGATACTGCATTAGACAACAAGACAGCTGAATTGGTAGATCAGAACTAAAGAAAAATGTATCCCTTGTTTTATTGCCCTTGTCTAGCTTGGATTAACACATAGTCTACAGGCACACACCTGATCATCTACATTTGCTCTCTTACAACACTAAACTATGTTTTCTACCTTTATCTTGCATCTACCTACCACTTCAGCATTTTCTTAAAAAATAATAATAATAATAATAATGGGAGAAATGTGGGATTCACATATAAATCAAGTATAAAAATCAAACGAATATTCATATTTGACCTGATTGTTTATAGTTCATAATGAGTGATCAAAACCGAAAGTTTTTGTAATAACTGCCCTTGTACTGTTCACCATGTAAGAACTTATTCATTATGTATGAATTTGTTCACCATGTAAGAACTTGTTTGTTATGCTTCAGAAGATTGGAGACTGATGAGAATTAGGCTGGGGGTGGATTAAAGATTGTGCATTGAGCATTGACTCCCCTATACAGAATTTTATTGTTGTTAACAACCATTTGATCAATAAATATGAGAGATGCCCTCTCAAAAAAAAGAAAAGAAAAGAAAAATGTATCCTTGAGTATCACCTACCAGGAATTTATTGCTCAAACCTTTTGTCTAAAATTATTTTGATACACATGTGCTGTAGGAAAGAAAGAAGACATCTTTGTTTATAACTACTATAATTCTTATCTTAAATATTGTTAATGACCACTGTGTCTACCTTCATCAATGCATATATTTGTGTTTGTTCCTTTTGGTGTAGAAAGAACAAAACTAATTACACAATGATGGATTAGAAAGGCAAGCTTTGTTTGTAAAGTTTTTGTTCTCTTGTCCTAGGTTTGATGATCTGATGACCAACATTCCGCTGCCTGAGTACACAAGGAGGGATGGCAAGCTGAACTTGGCGTCAAGGCTCCCAAACTACTTTGTTAGGCCCGATCTGGGTCCCAAGATGTATAATGCTTACGGTAAGGAAGAAATGGCTAACTTGAGAAAAACATAACAAATAAAGCAAGTCAAAATGTTTGGAAAATTGATTTTAGAGGAGGGAGAGTTGGAAATACCCATATTTCTAACACTTAACACAGCAGGAGGCTTCATTTTTGGATATTTCCTTTCATTCCATGGCGTAGGTGTGTATTTCCTTCCCATATTTGTAGGTGTAGGCGTTGTACAATTCTTAATTTTTCTCTTTTCTACACCTGATAGTATACTCTAAAATTTTACATGTTGCTTAATATTTTTTAGTATGGTAATTTTTAATGACTTCATGGTACATCATCAAATGAATGTAATTGATCATTTAATGTTGCTGAACATTTAGGCCAACCTGCTAGCAGCTGTTTTAACATCCACACTTAAATTCAGTGTTGTGTGTGTGGGTAGTAGTTAGTTAGTTAGTATTGAAAGGGACATGACATACTAAACTGTCCAACAAGGAAAATGGCTTGGGACAGAAATTGGTTTCCACAATTTCCAGAGTAGTCTTCCATCATTATTACTGTGACCTTGACCAATTTTATGTAGGGTCTTTATTTCAGGTCTCAGTTACAGTAGGCTGTTTTAAAGGAATTACTGATGAACTGATTGATGATCAAGTTTCAGTTGTTTGGATCATTCAGTGAATTTGATGTAGTCTTTTACACTATTTGACCTCTATTTTTCCAGTCCTTTTAGAAATTTAGTAATTGCTCCTTTGATTTTATTCCTTCCAGAAGTACTCCCACCTTTGAGGCAAGAGGGCGAAAGCCCTCCTGAGGAAAGGAGAGTCTTAGGAGTCTGCCATGTTCTCCAGAGACTGTTGGGGGAGAGGAGGAGTGAGGCCTGAGACCTCAGCCCCACAATTCCTCTTTTAGGTGGAGTGCGGTCAGGGAACATGATGAGAGGGGAATTTATGTTGGGAAGCTCTCACGGTCTCAATGTCCCTGATCGTTTTTCCAGGGCAAACAGAGAAGTGGTGTGTGGGAAAGAGGGCACGGCAGGCAGGGCAGGCATCCCCTTGCCTTTCCCTTTGCTTTCCAGGTCTCAGTTTAGAAAGCCCTTGCGTATACTGTGGGTCTCCAGTATATTCCCTTGCTGAGTTCTCATCCCTTGAGCCCTTGATTCAAAGCAGCTGCACGGCCAGTATCTCAGCATATTCTCTTCACGATGGGGATTTACTGTGAACTTACATAAATCATTTTTTCACTGAAGTAAATCATGTAATGTTGCATAGTGGTTAGCCCTGCTTTGTAGAAATCAGGACTTTTTTAGGGTAGAAGTGGTTATCTAAGATGTTTTAAAAACAGTCTGGTTTAAATAGCTTGGCAGCAAATCTTTCTCCCAAGACACCAATAGATAGATGGCAGTGTTACTCTATAAAAGCGTATGACAAAATTGTTTCATCTAGAATAAGCAGGTAAGGGTTGAAAATAATGCAGATATGTTTATCTTCAAGCACCTTATACCTTATTATAAACATCATTAAAGAGTGGTCATTTTACCAAGGTTGGATGATTGAGCTGTGGTTCCTCTGTCAGACCAAGTGGAGTGAGTGAAAAGGCTCTTTAGGGAGATGATAGTCGATCTCTCTCCATTTCCACCACCATCACCACCACCACCACCACCACTAGTTTTATAAATGGGGACCAAGACTTCAGGACATTAGAAGGGACACTGACCAGCTCAGGATCTCTAAGGGGCAGGTAGGGGCAGCTGTGGGACTAGGACTGGGGCCTCCTGGTTTCCAGGCTAGAGTCAGGCTCCATATTCCCCCACCAACCCCAGTGCTGTGCTGCCAGGTAGCCCTGACTAGTCCAGTTTTTGTCTGTGTTGTTTGTTTCAGGAATTTCTATTTTCTGGACATCTTTTCCCTGAGACCATTATATTTTTGTAACCTGGGTTTCATCTGCTTTGAGGCCCCTCTGTGTAGAGATGGGTCTCATGAGTGTTCAAGCGCCTGTGCTGGGGTTGGGGGGGTTTCTGTAGGTGCTGTTCCCTTCCGCCTTTGCCACAACTCTTGTTCCTCAGCCTGGCTCTGGCTGGACCTGCAGGCAGCCTCCCTTGAGGCTCTGAGGCCTGGGCACCTTTCCTCACACTTTCCCGGCTCTGTCCCTTCCTTGCTCCCTCACTGGTAACCGCCATCCTGCAGTTTGTGCTTATTACTCCCTTAGATTTATAATGTTGCCATATATATTTGTATTCTTGAATAATTTTCTTTCAGTTTTTAAATAGAATCAGACTTTGGGATAGTCATCCATGCTGTTGTATGTCATTGTTTATTGCATTCATTTTCCTTCTATAATGTTACTGGACTTTTTTCTTAAGCTTTACTTGTTATAAATAGAAATATTTTTCTGAATATACAAATAGAAATATTTTCCAAGTGTACTCAAAATTTGAGAGTCTAGTACCATGATCCCCCATATACTCATCACGCAGTTACAACAGCTGCCAATTTTTTTGCTGTGATTATTTCCTTATTCCCTCCCTTTCTATTTTTCCTTTGCCATTTTAAAGAAAATCTCATATATCCTATGGCTTTACCCTAATAACTAGGGCTGATATTTCAGCAAATTGGTAAGCATATAGGGCCTCGATTGCAGCCCTGGGTTGCAGTTCTAGGTGTCCTCCTGCGTACAGCTGCTCCTGTAGCCACGGGCCCCTGCGAGCTGGGGAGAGTCCCTTGGCATCCTTCAAACAAGATGTGGCTGTTTCAGGGCCTGGCAGGTTAGAAAATGGCCTGTGCCTGCCTCCCACAAGCTATGTTTCCCTCTGCTGCCCAGTCAAGAAGTAGAGTCCTCATGGCAGGCTGGGCTGTCCAAGGTGGCTGCAGGGCTTGGTGAACTGCAGGGTGACCCCTGAGGAAGGTGAGCGAGCCTTCTGGGGTAAGAGATAAGAGCCTCAGACTGAGCAACAGCAGGCACCTAGTGTCTGACTCACCCCTTTGCTTCACAGCTGAGAGATCCAAGGAACGCAGCAGGTAGGGATCTTCTTACTAAGTATGTAACTGTGTGGTGCCCCAGTTTTATGTATGTGAGGGGAGTTTCTATTAGACTCTCCTCTTGAGTGGACCCTAGAGCTCTCCTCGGCTGTGACAGCTGAAAGCTTGAGCTTACTGGTTGAGTACAAATGTCTTTTTGCCAGATCCAGCTTAAGTGATCTGCTTTATCATTCCTGAGTCCTGCTTTCTAGTTTTTGGCATTTGAATATTTACTTTTTTATTGCCAACACATTGATTTGTTACTTTTCTTTCCAATAATTTCATCCAGGAACTTTTATTTCTCAGCAGGAGGGTCTGTCAGGAACCACAAACAGAAGACCTAGTATTAGAAATTGATTTCTAATTCTTATAATTACTTAATAAAATATTGTTTTAAAGTTGAAAGGATAAAATAATTTAATAGTAAATATTCTTCCCTTACTTTCACATGATAAGAGAGGGAGCTTTTAAATTTTGTGGCCAGGTATCCCCCAGAGCATGTGGAGAAGTTTGCCAACCTTTGTCTCAGTAAATTTAAGGAGTTTTCTTTTTGCAGGATTAATTACCCCAGAAGATCGGAAATATGGAACAACAAATCTTCACTTGGATGTGTCTGATGCAGCTAATGTCATGGTCTATGTGGGAATTCCCAAAGGACAGTGTGACCAGGAAGACGGTAGGGTGCTGAGCATGCAAGTGGGGCTTATACTCTGAGCTGGGAGACCATGGGCTCACGTGTGCTTTTTCTCATTCCAGAAGTCCTTAAAACCATCCAAGATGGGGACTCAGATGAACTCACAATAAAACGATTTATTGAAGGAAAAGAGAAGCCAGGAGCCCTCTGGCACATATATGCTGCTAAGGACACAGAGAAGATACGAGAATTCCTTAAAAAGGTGTGCTCCTTACTCGTGGCATGTGAAGAGAGGCTTGGAGAATAGCAACCTGAAAAACTATGTCAAGAACTGATGAGTTTGCTAGGGAATGATACAATCTCAAAAGTTATCCATGCATGTTGCGTTGGATAGGCTGAAGTTGGTCGCTAAGGACCAAAGGTTTCTAAATGATTAGGCTCATAACTCTGCAGAGGCACCCTTGTCTTTTGTGTTTAACATTATAATGCATATGGAGATTTTTGTGTTTTACCTTCAGGTTAGTTCCCCTGATCATTTTGTTAGCATCCTTTTGTTTTTCTTATTACCTTGAAAATCTAAGCACTACAGAAGTTGATGTATCATTCATGGCCCTGATGGCTGTGTTCTAAGTGAATTACTGAGGTGTTTTTTGCCTGCCCCCCACCTCAGTCCCCACACCCCCGTGTCCCCACATCCCCACATCCCAGCAGTAGTAGGTCAGGTCAACCTCAGGCCTGCTTGTGACCGTTAGCTTGTGAAGGGTCATTGGAAAGGGATGTGGAGGTTTAAAGATTCCCAGGTTTCTACTAGTTGGCTGGCTCGTCAGCAAGGACTGTGTGTGGAAGTTTCAGGCAACTAGAAAGATAGATGTATTCAGGTTTGTACCTGTTCATCACTGAGGCTGCTGACTGCAGCCAGGTATATGTGGCTGACCATGAGGAATGGATGTGAACACTCCTGACTTGTTGTCTGGTACCAAGTCGGTTCTTAATCAGCATTTGTTTGAATCATGTTTCTGGCTAAGAATCATTTTACTCTTCCAGAAAGCCTGCTGATCACCATAGTATGTTCCTTTGATGGTGTCATCTCCTGCCACATACTGGGTCTAGAATAAACAAGCTTAATCCACAGCTATCTTTGGAACTGTTTCATAATTCTAGTTGTTAAAGGGATCCAGGGTTTTAAAAACTGTAGGTCTAAATACAGCAAGTCGGTTTCAAAGGAGCTTAAGCCTACTTAAACTCAAAAGTCTAGAGCAAACTGTCCAATACAGCATTTGCAAAATAATGTCAGTTATGGTGAGGAAGCCACATTTTCTTTCAGTCTCCTGTTGGTTCATTTAATTAATGTCTTTGAATACTACATGTTTCTTTCTGCCATCAGGAGCATGTGTTAGAGAAGGCTTGACATTTACTGACTGCACATGCTCTTGAGGGGGCAAAATGCCCTCACTGGGCCTCAGCATGTTGCTCAGTTCTGTAATATTTTGAATGTATTCTAGGTGTCAGAAGAGCAAGGTCAAGAAAACCCAGCAGACCATGATCCCATTCATGATCAGAGCTGGTATTTAGACCGATCACTAAGAAAGCGTCTTCATCAAGAATATGGAGTTCAAGGCTGGGCTATTGTACAGTTTCTTGGGGATGTCGTGTTTATCCCAGCAGGAGCTCCACATCAGGCAAGAATCATTACTTTATTCTTTATTCTCTTTACACTGCGAACTTTCATGCATGCTACTGATGTGGCTTGGTGTTTTCCAGGTTCATAACTTATATAGCTGTATCAAAGTGGCTGAAGATTTTGTTTCTCCAGAGCATGTTAAACACTGCTTCTGGCTTACTCAGGAATTCCGTTATTTGTCACAGACTCATACCAATCATGAAGATAAATTACAGGTAAAACTAGCCGATTCTTGGCATTCTCTGACTCTGGCTTAATGGCCCGTTACTGACTTACAGTCAGTGAACTTGGCTGTATACACCTGGTACAGTGTGTTGATGAACTGGCTTTATGTCTGGTTGCACTTTCCATTTAGGCAAAGGAAGAACAAACACAGAGAAAAGTGTCACCTTGGTTAGTTATTATTTAAACTCTGTAAGGGACTATGCCCAAAGTATTGGGCATAGTCAGTATTCAGGGTATTAACTTCATACATGTTAAGCCCAAGCCTCCTTTGCTCATTTTCTCTATTCCGTGATGCTACATGGCCCCAAAGTAAAGTAAAGTTCACTATAACAACAAATATAAAGACAGCCACCATGAACAAGAGTCAACAGGAACCTCTTATTGAACCTCCATATTAAACCTGCAAAGTTTACAGATTCTGGAATGATCCAATACTTGATATTCTGAAATGTTTAGTATGGTTAGTATTGAAAATGAATAGATCTGACTTCTGATGCTGGCTTAGCTGGCAGACAGAAGTCTCAAACGGAGACTGTAGTGCTGTGATGTTCTCAGCCTTGTGTGGAACAGAATAGGCTCTTCTGGATCCAAAGATCACTGAGAGGGTGGATTTTTTTTAGAGGCTTTCCTTAGTGAATTATGTAACATACAACTTTATGTTTGGAGAAATAGGGGAATATATAAACACTGAAAAATAAAACTGTACCCTGGGACTTGTGTCTGCCTGCAGTAACCAGTGGTGGTGCCGTGTAGCATCATGGAATAGAGAAAATGAGCAAAGGAGGCATAGGCTTAACATGTATGAATACTGGTCAGGAGTTACCCAGGGGCTTTTCAAGTGTTGACAATTCACATTGAATATTGAGTTTTAAATTCTGAGAGAATGGTGATAAAATTGGTAGGGGAAAAGTTTGTTCTTAGTGACATTTTAGATTTAACAGCAATCATATTTTCTCCCATTCTTTCAGGTAAAGAATGTTATCTACCATGCAGTAAAAGATGCTGTTGCTATGTTAAAAGCCAGTGAGTCCAGTTTTGGCAAACCCTGAGGGTCCCAGAGACGCCGTAACCCCTGCACATTGGAAGTGAATTACTGGCAGCTGTTAAAACTCTTGAGGCAGGATTCCTGTGGACTTCGAGATTTATGTTACCTCATCTTCTTTTTTAAACTGTACCCAACTGGTAAAAGGGTACTCTGTCTAATGTATATATCTAGTGTTTACAGACACTAAATCTGTATATGTAGTAACTATTTACATAATATGCATCCTTAAACTGTGACTTCTCACCTAGTGCAGAACTTCTATCAAGCTGTAAAAACAAAACCATATCAGCTTTGTTATTCCCCAGCTGTTTGGTTGGAGAGCTTAGTTTTATAACTACTAGGAATCTCACCCCGCAGTTTCTTTGGGTTGTATTTTGTTCGTGTCTGTCTGAGTAACCTCTCCCCCCACCCTTTAGAGTTCAGAAGACAATGGAGGGAATGACAGCTAACAATGCAGTTCCTACTGTATTGCATTAGGACTGGCATATAGCAGAAATCAACTACTGTATAATTCTTGGGGTTAACCTCTTTAGTTAAATGGAATCTAATTTAAATGAAGCTTTGCTTATTTTAAGTGTTAAGCATTTTACATTAAAGTATTCATATAATATTTTGACTTGGTCTGTTGGCATTAAACATCTGGTTGTGGATTCAGCATACCTTCATCAAAGGTTATAGATGTAAGAGATTGCCTTGGAAGCTTTCTTAAAAGCAAAGAAATTAGATGCTGTAGTGATTTCTGAGTGATTATTACAATGCTGACATGCAAAGAATTTTCTTCCTAGCCAACTGGAAGCCCTGTTATACTTTTGCAAAGAAATATCACCAATTAACTAAATTTAGAAATGGGCATTAACCAGAAAAATAAATAGTGACTAGTTAAATGGTTCTAAATGGTAAGAGATAGAAATACTTTGTCTCTCTCTTCTGGCCTTTATTTACAAAGGAAAATGAGATTATTAGAAGTTTTAGAACAGTCGTATATAAAATAGTTATTTCTATGAAGAAGAAAATTCATAAAGAAGCCACTTGTGTGTAGCTCCTTGATTGTCCTAGACAGCTTTAGCTGTACTGAAAGGAATTAAATTAAAATTAAGTAGAATGGACACGGCCTCAGCTGGGTTGTTATCTGTGGGCTCAGAGTAGAAGGTGAAGAGGTCCCTGCCTGATGCCAGTCTCCTTCAAGCAAAAACCTTTTAAGGCTGAACATTCAAAAACAACAAATTTTCCTGAAAGAGAAATACCTGCCTATCTCAGTGGGAAACCTCTTCCTCGGAAATTTCTTAACAGAATCTAAGCAGGTTTGGCTCAAGAATTGACACTGTTGCTCAGAAATACCCACTAAGCCAAAAGAGTAAGAAAACTTGTATCTTCTTTAGAGGGAACAACCTCCAAGCCAGGCCTCAAAGGAGTCCCACAGGTAGTTCCAAGGACAGTTTCTCACAATAAAGCTCACTTTAACAACAAATATAAAGACAGCCACCATGAATAAGAGTCAACAGGAACCTCCTATTGAACCTCCATATTAAACCTGCAAAGTTTACAGATTCTGAAATGATCCAATACTTGATATTCTGAAATAGTTAATATGTTTAAAGAAATCAGAGTTTAGGAATATGAAAGACTGAATATCAGAAATGTCCAGATTTTTGAAAGAAGCTAAATAGTATTTGTAGAAATGAAACAGTTAAAATTACAAATGCAGCAGATGAGTTAAAAAACTTATTTTATGAACCAGGAAATTGGTAACAATATACAATATAGCACTGAATAACAGGAAATTCATGTTAACTCAGGGCACACAAAAAAATAAAAGGTTTGATAGGCAGTGAGTAAGAATAGTGGAGGATGGTGGTCTTCAGAGACCTAAAGTTTGCATGTGCTGATCAGATTGAAGAAACCCAGCCATATCAAGCAAGATAAAATCCTCACCTCCATAGTATTTAATAGTAGTAGAAGAATTCCCCCAAACAAATAGGTGCTTAAAAGCAATTAGGCAAAATATCTTCAACAGAGTGCCAGAGTAACCCAACAGCCAACTTCTTCAACACCCAACAGTGGAAGTCCAAAGAAAAGCAGACGCCATTCTTACTATGCTGGAGAACATGAGAAAGCAAAAGTCTAGACCCAGCAAAATTCTTTGCCCTATTCTTCATGGACACTTTCAGACAAAAAAAGTTTATTTTAAGACTCTTGCTGAAGGAACTTCAAGGGATATCCTTAGCAAAGAAAATTAACCCCTCATCATAGAAGAAAAAATTGTGTACCAGGGAAGTTGAAAATTCCTGGATAACTTAAACAACAGTGATAATGAAACTTTTTAGAAGTCTGGGTAAAAGGTCCTCAAAAAGTTAAACACAGAATTATATGATCCAGCAATTCACTCCTAGGTTTACACTAAAGAGAATTGCAAAGCAAGGATTTAAATATATTTGTACACTCACATTCATAGCAGCATTCACAAGAGCCAAAGATGAAAGCAACCCAAATGTCTTTCAAATGATAAATGGATATACAAGATGTGGCATATACATACAATGGAATAGTTTTCACTCTTAAAAAGGAAATTCTGAGACATGCTACAACATGAATGAATTTTGACGACATGCTAAGTGAAATAAGCCAAACATGAAAGGACACATTGTTTGATTCCACTTAAATGAGGAATAGTCCTATTCCTAGAAGAGTGGAATTTCATAGAGACAGAAAGAATTATGGTTGCTGAGGCTGGGAGGCAGGGGGAAGGGGAGTTAGTGTTGCATGGATAGAGTTTTCTGTTCATGATGAGATGTTCTGGAGATGGATAGTGGTGATGGTTGCACAACATTGTAAGTATACTTACTACCGTGAATTATGTACATAAAAGTGGTTAAAATGGTCAACTTTGTATGTTTTACAAAAATAAACCAAAATAGGAAAAGCCTTTGTAATTGAATGAGAAAATGACATTCTTTTTTTTTTTTAATTGTTTAGAAGGAATGAACAACTGGCCCTTTTCTAAATACTCCAGTGCAAGTAAAAGAAGGTCTGATGGGATTAAATAAGACTCAGTTATATACAATTTATGGAAGATACAGTTTGACTCTAGATTAAAAGTATAGAAAAAAATGAGACCATACACTTATCATATGAAAGCAAAAGTATGGCTATGTTAATATCAAAATGATTTTAATATAAAGGGTATTACCAGAGAGAAAGTTTTATCATGAAAGAATCAACTCACAGGAAGATAAAATAATCTTAAATTAGGTATGTACCTAATATGAAGAAAAATTTGACAGAATTCAAAGGGAAAATAATACACAGTCATGGAGATTCTAAGCAGCCTTTCTATAACTGATAAAATAAATAAGACATAAACCCAATACAAAGTATTTGTAGCTGTCAGACAAATTGATCAAATTGACATTGATTAGAGCACTAAGGGCCAATGACTACAAAGTACATGTTCCTTTCAAGTGCACATTGATTTACCCAGAAAGCATACCATCGACAAAAAAAGCAACGGTAAATTTCAATTATCTAAGTTGAAATCATGTAGAATGTGTTCTATGACAATGGAATTTAATCATTAATAACAAAGATAACTATAAATTCCCAGATGTTGAGAAATTAAGCAGTGCACTTCTAAGTAACCTATTGATCAATGAAGAAATCACAATAGAAATTAGGTATTTGGAACTGAATAATAAAAACATACTTTGAAATGGTGGGGTTCACTTATAACAGTGCTTTAAGGGAAATTTACAGCTTTAAATGTATGCATAAGAAAAAGAAGGCTTAAATTTACATGTGTTGTAAGTAATATATTTTGGAGGTATTTAGATCTTTGTTAATGAATGATACTGGTCTGTAATCCTGAGCTGTCCTTATAATATCCAGTTGTCCCAAATTATAACCTCCTAAAACAAGTGTTCATGTAATCTCTGCAAAAATATATATATATACTTAATACTTATTTTTAAATGGTTAGTAGAAGCATTTAAATAAAATGTGGGGTAAGAAGATTTTAAACTGGATCCAGTTTAACAAACATAGGACTACTAAGATTTCATGTTTTTATTTGTATTTAATTTTATCTTAGTTGTGGGCTTGTCATCTATGACCTTAGTTGTGTTGATACACATTCACTCTATACTCACTTTTTAAAATTGTAAATGGATGTTGAATTTTGCCATATGCTTTTTCTGAATACAGAGATGATCATACAATTTTTAGCCTTCATTTTGTTAATGTAGTATATAATACTGATTGGTTTTAGCAGGTTCAACCATCCTTGCATGCCTGAATAAACTGCATTTGATCATGGTGTATGACCCTTTTAATGTACTGTTGCATTAAGTTTCCTAATATGTTGAGGATTTTTGCTATGTTCATCAAGGATACTGGCCTGTATTGTTTGGGTGGTTCCTTGTCTGGTTTGGGCATTCAACTAATGCTGGTGTCATAAAATGAGTTTGGAAGTGTCTCTCCTAATCTTTGGGAGTTTAAGGATTGATATTATTCTTTGAATGTTTGATAGAAATCACCAGTGAAACCATCTGGTCCTAGAATGTTGTTGTTGGGAGATTTTTTATTACTGATTTGATCTTACTAGTAATTGGTCTGCTTAGATTTTCTATTCATGACTCAGTTTTGGTAGGTTGTATGTTTCTAGGAATTTATCTATTTCTTATAGGTTCCCAAATGAGTTGATGTGTACGTGTTCATAGTAGTCTCATAGGATCCTTGTGTTGTATCATTTGTAATATCTGTTTCATTTCTGATTTGATTTATTTGAATCCTCTCTTTTTCTTGGTGAGTGTAGTAAAATAATATGCCAATTTTGTTTATCTTTTAAAAGTAGCTTTAGGTTCATTGATCCTTTCCATTGTCTTTTAGTCACTTTTATTTCTGAACACTCTGATCTTTGTTCCTTTCTTCTTCTAACTTTGGGCTTCATTTGTTCTTTTCTTAGTGCATTGAGGTATAATGCTGGGTTGTTTGAGATCTTTCCCTTGTTTTTTGATGCATTTATCACTGTGAACTTAGAACTGGTTTTCCTGCATCTCCTAAATTTTGGTACATTGTATTTCCATTTTCATTTGCTTCATGGTGTTTTCTGATTTTCTCTTTGATTTCTTCTATTACCCATTGTTTAGTAGCATGTTTAATCTCCACGTATTTGTAAATTTTCTGGTTCTTATACTTGATTTCTAGGTTCATATCAATGTCATCAACAAAGATGTTTGCTATCAGATTTCAGTCTTACTAAATTTATTAAGACTTGTTTTGTGGCTTAACACATGATCTACCATGGAGAATATTCCACTGGTACTTAAAAAGAATGTGTATTCTGATGCTTTTACGCAGAATGTTCTTTATATATCCATTAGGTCCATCTGCCTCAATGTGTTGTTTAAGCCCCACAACACCCCAGTTTTCTGTTAGGATGATCTGTTTGTTGGTGTAAGCAGGATATTAAAGTTCCTTAATACTATCATTTGGATTAACCACTTCATTGAGTAATACCCTTCTTTGTCTCTGATTATAATGTTATTGTATATTTTGACATGGTAATTATATTTGTATTCTGTGTATGTGTGTGTAATGGGTAATATGACCCTGTGGAGTTAAACCCAGAAATGCAGTATTGGTTTAATGTTTAAAAATCATACTGAGAGTTTGAGGGATTAAAGATGGCATCATGAGAGGTGAGACAAAAACCTCCTCCCAAAGCCACATATAATATGAAAATATAACAAATACATCAAAACCTGAAAGAGCAACAGGAAAGAAGGCTGCAGCAGACTGTCTACGCCTGGGGAAACCAGCAGACCTCAAGGAAAAGGGTAAGGTACCAAAGCCATGATCCAGAGGGAACCTAGCCCTTTCCCCACCCCAGCTCCCTGCAGGGAGGAAGAGAAACAGCAGGGAAGGGCTGGAGGCCTACGACTGCTAAACACCCAGCAATGGAGATCTGCCCTGAGACCATGAACCTACATTACATGGTATTCTGGAAATTAGTGGGGTTGGAAAGCTGAGACAGGCCAGAGTACTTTGAGACACTGAGATCCCAGCCGCTTATGGTAAATAAGGACCCACACCCGGCTGCTCTGGGACAAAAGAAAGGAGGGCAGTCTGAGACACTTCCTAACAGCAAGAAGGCTGCTAAAGGAGAAAGCATTGCACAGAGCTTGCTGCTCACAAGAAAGGACAGATGGACCAAATTGTCTGGGCATGCTCTGCCCAGCAGCTTGGGAACTTGAGCTTCAGATGCTCCATCCCCCTGGGGGCATCTCCAAGGCCCCCAACCATGATAGGCAGCCTGCTGCGCCTTCCTTCTAGCTGGCACCAGCTCACAAACCATTGCCCAAGGCCAGGCAAAGGGCAGCCCTGCTTATGGCAGCTACAAATGCAAAGCATAGACACTTCTCCCAGCATGCTCGGCCCACTGGGCCTGGTAGTGAAGACAGGCACTACAGCCGGGAAGCAGGAAAGACCACCTCCTAACAGGCACCAGCGCTGCTCCCCTCCTACCCCTACCATAGATCCAGAGGTTGAACAGCTCCAGAGAGTATACAGCTCCTGGACACTAGAGGGTGCCACCTACAAATATGAAACATTAAAGGAACCTGGTTCAAACCAAAATCCCATAAACACCAGAAAGAGGGCAAGTGAAACTGAACTCATCAACCTTCCTGAAACAGATTTCAAAATAAAAACCATAAACATGCTCACAGCGCCACAGGAAAATATTGAAGAACTCAGGGATGAATTCAGGAATGAGATACAAACGTTAAAGAATACAGTATCTGAAAAGAAACATAATGGACGAATTTAAAAGATTAGATGACAGTAAACGAAATTAGAGAAGAGGAATACAAAGAAGCTGAGTCACAGAGAGAAAAAAGAATCTCTAGGAATGAAAAAATATTAAGAGAACTGTGTGACCAAACACAACAATGTTCGCATTATAGGGGTATCAGAAGAAGAGAAAAAGGGATCAAAGGTATCTTTGAAGAGGTAATTGCTGAAAACTTCCCCAGGCTGGGGAAGGAGATAGTCACTCAGGTCATGGAGGTACACAGATCTCCCAACACAAGGGATCCAAGGAAGACAACACCAAGACATAATAATTAAAATGGCAATGATCAAGAATAAGGACAGACTATTAAAAGCAGCCAGAGAGAAAATTAAGATCACATACAAAGGAAATCCCATCAGACTGATCAGACTTCTAAACAGAAACGGTACAGGCCAGAAGGGAGTGGCATGATATATTTAATTGCAATGAAGCAGAAAGGCCTTGAACCAAGAATACTCCACCCGGCAATATTATCATTTAAATTTGAAGGAGGGATTAAATAATTTCCAGATAAGCCAAAGCTGAAAGAATTTACCTCCCACAAACCATCTCTACAGTATATTTTAGAGGGACTGCTATAGATGGAAGTGTTCCTAAGGTTAAAGAGTTATCACCAGAAGAAATAAAACCTTAGTAAAGAAAGTAATAAACCAATTAATTAGTAAGCAGATGTAACTCAAATCAACCACTCCCAAAGTCAAGTCAAGGGATAGATAAGACAAATGATACCTAATATATAAAGAATGGAGAAGGAGGAAAAAAAAAAACCTTTAGATTGTGTTTGTAATAGTATACTAAGTGGCTTAGACTGTTAGATAGTAAGGAAGTTACCCCTGAAACTTTGGTAACCACGAATCTAAAGCCTGCAGTGGCAATAAGTACGTATCTTTTGATAATTACCCTAAATGTAAATGGACTGAATGCATCAATCAGAAGACAGAGTCACTGAATTGGTAAAAAACCAGAACCATCTACATGCTGCCTATAAGAGACTCACTTTAAACCCAAAGACATACACAGACTAAAAGTGAAGGAATGGAAAAAGATATTTCATGCAACTAATAGGGAGAAAAAAGCAACAGTTGCAATACTTGTATCAGACAAAATAGACTTCAAAACAAAGTAACAAGAGATAAGGACATTACATAATGATAAAGGGGTCAATCCAACAAGAAGATATAACCATTATAAATATCTATGCTCCCAACACAGGAGCACCTACATATGTGAAACAAATACTAACAGAATTAAAGACGGAAATAGAATGCAATGCATTCATTTTAGGAGACTCCAACACATCAATCACTCCAAAGGACAGATCAACCAGACAGAAAATAAGTAAGGAGACAGAGGCACTAAGCAACACAGAACAGATGGACCTAACAGACATCTACAGAACTCTACACCCCAAAACAGCAGGATACACATTCTTCTCAAGTGCACATGGAACATTTTAAAGAATAGATCATATACTAGGCCACTAAAAGGGCCTCAGTAAATTCAAAAAGATTGAAATTGTACCAACCAGCCTCTCAGACCAAAAAGGTATGAAACTAGAAATAAATTACGGAAAGAAAACAAAAAATCCCACAATCACATGGAGTCTTAACAACATGCTGTTAAATATTATCAATGGATCAGTGACCAAATAAAAACAGAGATCAAGCAATATATGGAGACAAATAAAAGCAATAATTCAACACTGCAAAATCTGTGAGATGCAGCAAAGGAAAGGGAAGTATATTGCAATACAGGCCTACCTCAGGGGAGAAGAACAATCCCATATGAACAGTCTAAACTCACAATGAAACTAGAGAAAGAAGAACAAATGAGGTCCAAAGTCAATAGGAGGGACATAATAAAGATTAGAACAGAAATAAAATTGAGAAGAACAAGACAATAAAAAGAACCAATGAAAGCAGTAGCTGGTTCTTTGAGAACATAAACAAAATAGATAAGCCCCTAGAGAGATTTACCAAGAAGAAAAAAAGAGTCTACACAAATAAACAGAATCAGAAAT
Organism: Manis javanica; assembly: GCF_040802235.1. Taxonomy (NCBI): domain Eukaryota; kingdom Metazoa; phylum Chordata; class Mammalia; order Pholidota; family Manidae; genus Manis; species Manis javanica. The sequence continues at coordinate 169,459,697 of NC_133156.1, read as the reverse complement.
GAGTAAGGAAAAATCACCACGGACACCACAAATACAAAGAATTAATAGAGAATACTATGAACAATTATATGCTAACAGACTGGATAACCTAGAAGAAATGGACAATTTTCTAGAAAAATATGATCTTCCAAGGCTGACCCAGGAAGAAACAGAAAATCTGAACAGACCAATTACCAGCAGTGAAATTGAACTGGTAATCAAAAAACTACCTAAAAACAAAACACCTGGACCAGATGGCTTCACTGCTGAATTTTACTAAACATTTAGTAAAGACCTAATATTCATCCTTTTTAAAGTTTTCCAAAAAGTAAAAGAGGAGGGAATACCTCCAAACTCATTCTGTGAGGCCAGCATCACTCTAATACCAAAATCAAAGATACCACAGTAAAAGAAAATTACAGACCAATATTGCTGATGCACAGATGCAGCAATACTCAACAAAATACTAGCAAATCGAATTCAAAAAGACATCAAAAAGATCATCCATCATGATCAAGTAGGATTTATTCCAGAATGCAAGGATGGTACAATATTAGAAAATCCATCAACACCATCCACCACATCAACAAAAAGGACAAAAACCACATAATTATCTCCACAGATGCTGAAAAAGCATTTGACAAAATTCAACATCCATTCATGATAAAAACTCCAACAAAATGGGTATAGAGGTCAAGTACCTCAACATAATAAAGGTCGTACATGATAAACCCACAGCCAACATCATACTTAACAGTGAGAAGCCAAAAGCGTTTCATCTAAGATTGGAAACAAGACAAGGATACCCACTTTTATTCAACGCAGTACTGGAGGTCCTAGCCACGGCAATCAGACAATACAAAGAAATAAAAGGCATCCATATTGGCAAGGAAGAAGTTAAACTGTCACTGTTTGCAGATGACATGATATTGTCCATAAAAAACCCTAAAGACTCCACTCCAAAACTACCAGAACTAATATCAGAGTTCAGCAAAGTTTTGCAGGATACAAAATTAATACACAGAAATCTCTTGCATTCCTATACACTAATGATGAACTAGCAGAAAGAGAAATCAAGAAAACAATTCCATTCACAATTGTATCAAAAAGAATAAAGTACCTAGGAAAAAACCTAACCAAGGAAATGAAAGACGTATACCCTTAAAACTACAAGACAGAGAAATTAAGATACCAATAAATGGAATACATACCATGCGTATGGATAAGAGTTAATATTGTCAAAATGGCCATCCTGCCTAAAGCAATCTACAGATTCAGTGTAGTCTCTATCAAACTACCAATGGCATTCTTCAACAAACTAGAGCATATAATTCTAAAATTCGTGCAGAACCACAAAAGACCCTGAATAGCCAAAGCAATCCTGAGAAGGAAAAATAAAGCTGGGGTGATTATGCTCCCCAACTTTAAGCTCTACTACAAAGCTACAGTAACCAAGACAGTTTGGTACTGGCACAAGAATAGACCCATAGATGAGTGGAGCAGAATAGAGAGTCCAGATATTAACCCAAGCATATATGGTCAATTAATATACGATAAAGGAGCCATGGATATACAATGGGGAAATGAGAGCCTCTTCAACAACTGGTGTTGGCAAAACTGGACAGTTATATGTAAGAGAATGAAACTGGATTATCGTCTAACTCCATAAACAAAAGTAAACTCAAAATGGATCAAAGACCTGAATGTAAGTCAAAAACCATAAAACTCTTACAAGAAAACATAGGCAAAAATTTCTTGAATATAAACATGAACGACTTTTTCTTGAATGCATGTCCTCGAGCAAGGGAAACAAAAGCAAAAATGAACTCATGGGACTACATCAAGCTAGAAAGCTGCTGTACAGCAAAGGGCACCATCAGTAGAATAAAAAGGCATCCTACAGTAAGAATATATTTGAAAATGACATATCCGACAAGGGGTTAACATCCAAAATACATAAAGAACTCACACACTTCAACACCCAAAAAGTAAATAACCCGATTAAAAAATGGGCAGAGGATATGAAATAGACAGTTCTCCAAAGAAGAAATTCAGATGGCCAACAGGCACATGAAAAGATGCTCCACATCACTAATTATCAGGGAAATGCAAATTAAAACCACAATGAGATACCATCTCACACCAGTAAGGATGGCCAACATCAAAAAGACTATGAAGAATAAATGCTGGCAAGGGTGTTGAGAAAGGGGAACCCTCCTACACTGCTGGTGGGAATGTAAACTAGTCCAACTATTGTGGAAAGCAATATGGATGTTCCTCAAAAAACTAAAAATAGAAGTACCATTTGACCCAGGAATTCCACTACTAGGAATTTACCCAAGGAAAATAAGATCACAAATTCAAAAAGATATATGCACCCCTATGTTTATTGCAGCACTATTTACAATAGCCAAGATAGGGAAGCAAACTATGTGTCCATCAGTAAATGAATGGATAAAGAAGATATGGTACATATACACAATGGAATACTATTTGGCCATAAGAAGACAACAAATCATACCATTTGCAACAACATGGAATGAGCTATAGGGTATTATGCTCAGTGAAATAAGCCAGGCAGAGAAAGATAAGTATCAAATGATTTCCCTCATTTGTGGAGTGTAATAATGAAGCCAAACTGAAGGAACAAAACAGCAGACTCAAAGATTCCAAGAAGGGACTTGCAGTTACCAAAGGGGAAATGTCTGGGAAAAAAACACAATAAGGAAGAAAAAGTAACCTCAGTATACAGAAAGAAGAGAGTAATAAAAATAAAAGCAGAAATTAAGAAATGGAAATAATAAAAAGCTGACTTTGAAAATTAGTAAAAACTGGGAAGACTGATGAAAAAAGTGCAAATGAACAAAATCAATAAAAATCCATTATAAATATAGTAGAGATTTTTAAAAATCATTAGTGAATATTATATAAAAATTTTAAAATGGACAATATAGAAAAATTATCAAAATTGAAAATCTGAATATTATTAAAATAATTGAATTGTTAGTAAAAAATCCCTGCACCACTCATACCCTCCAAAAGGTACCAGGCACAGAAAATTTTACAAGTGAGTTTGTGCCAAACAGAAAACAGTCCATTTTTACTTTATGCAAAGTAGCCAAGAGGAGAGAAAACTGAAAACTCACTGGATTTTGTAAGGCTAGTACAGTTGAGCCCCAAATCTGACAAGCACAGTATAAGAATAGGAAACCAGAGGACAGTATTAAACTTGTATGCATACTTGGTAAAAGATAAGATGTTGGCATATTGAAGTCCAACACTGTATTAAAAAATGGAATGTCATGTCCAAAACAAATTGAGGAATATATTGCTAGTTTCATATCATATTTATATATTAAGAGGTGAAATAACCATGTGGTTGTCTCAAATATTCAAAAATAATGATTTAGTAAAATTAAACATTTATAAATTAATTTTTGCAAAAAATATCAAAATGTGCTACTTTAACCATTAAAAAATTTTTTGGTATCATTAATATACAATTACATGAGCAACATTGTGGTTACTACATTCACACATATAATCGAGTCTCCCACCCCCAACCCCATAGCAGTCACTGTCCATCAGCGTAGTAAGATGCTATAGAGTCACTACTTGTTTTCTCTGTGCTATTCTGTCTTCCCTATGTCCCCCCTACATTATGTGTACTAATCATAATACCCCTTAATCCCCTTCTCCCTCCCTCCCTACCCATCTTCCCCAACCTCTTCTCTTTGGTGACCGCTAGTCCCTTCTTGGAATCTGTGTGTCTGCTGCTTTTTTCCTTCAGTTTTGTTTTTTGCTTAGTTGTTCTACTCCACAGGTGAGTGAAATCATCTGATACTTGTCTTTCTACTCCTGGCTTATTTCACTGACCATAATACCCCCTAGCTCCATCTGTATTGTTGCAAATGGTAGGATTTGTTTTTTTATGGCTGAATACTATTCCATTGTGTATATATACCACATCTTCTTTATCCATTCATCTACTGGTGGACACTTAGGTTGCTTCCATTTCTTGGCTATTGTAAATAGTGCTGCAATAAACATAGGCATGCATACATCTTTTCCAAGCTGGGATCCTGCATTCTTAGGGTAAATTCCTAGGAATGGAATTCCTGGGTCAAATAGTATTTCTATTTTTAGTTTTTTGAGGAACCTCCATAGGTTCCCCTTTCTCTGCATCCTCGCCAACATTTGTTGTTGTTTGTCTTCTGGATAGTGGCCTTCCTAACTGGTGTGAGGTGATATCTCATTGTGGTTTTAATTTGCATTTTACTTTAACCATTTTTAAGTGTACAATGAAGTGGCATTCATAAGTCTGTGTAACCATCACCATCATCTACTTCTAAATCTTTGCATCGCCTCAAACACAAACCGTACCCATTAAGAAATAACTCATTTTTCTCCCCAGCCCAATAGGTCTCTGACCCATTAATAGATTTGTATATTCTAGGTACTTCATAAAATTGAATCATACAATATTTGTCCTTTATTATCTGGTTTACTTCACTTAGCATAATGCTTTCAAATTATGGCTGAAAATTATTTCATTGTGTGTGTGTGTGTGTGTGTGTGTATACACCCACATTTTGTAAATCCATTCATCTAGTGATGGATATTTGGGTCATTTTCACCTTTTAGCTGTTGGGAATAATGATGTTATGAACACTGATGTACAACTTTCTGGGTCCCTGTTCTCAACCCTTTGGGGAATATACCTGGAAGTGGTATTTGTAGGTCATATGGTAATTATATACTTAACTTTAAAGTATATCCTCATAGGTGTGAAGTGTGCTCTCATTGTGGTTTGATTTACATCTCCCTAATGATGTTGAGCATCTTTTCATGTGCACATTGTCCATTTAAATATCTTTGGAGAAATGTCTGTTCAAGTCCTTTGCCTATTTTTTTTATTTATTTTTATTTTTATTTTTTTTTACTTTGGTATCATTAATCTACAATTACATGAAGAACACTATGTTTACTAGGCTCCCCCCTTCACCAAGTCCCCCCCACATACCCCTTCACAGTCACTGTCCATCTGCATAGTGAGATGCTGTAAAATCACTACTTGTCTTCTCTGTGTTGTGCAGCCCTCCCTGTGCCCCCCACACACTATATATGTTAATTGTAATGCCCTCATTCTTTTTCCCTGACCTTGTCCCTCCCTTCCCATGCATCCTCCCCAGTCCCTTTCCCTTTGGTAACTGTTAGTCCATTCTTGGGTTCTGTGATTCTACTGCTATTCTGTTCCTTCAGTTTTCCTTTTTTCTTACACTCCACATATGAGTGAAATCATTTGGTACTTGTCTTTCTCCACCTGACTTATTTCACTGAGCACAATACCCTCTAGCTCCATCCATGTTGTTGCAAATGGCTTTGCCTATTTTTTTTAACTGGGTTGTGTTTTTGTTGACTTACAAGAGTTCTTTATATACTGTGGACATTAAACCCTTAAAGATATTATTTGAAAATATTTCTTCCATTCTGTGGCATTTCTTTTCACTCTGATAGTGTCCTTTAATGCAATTTAAAAAAATTTTAATGGTCTAATTCATCTCTTCTTTAATTTTTGGCTGTGCTTTTGGAGTAATATTTAAGAAACCATTGCCAAATCCAAAGACATGAGATTTGCTCATTTTCTTTAGGGAGTTTAAACTCTTAAATTTAGTTTTGATCCATTTTGAATTAGTATTTGTATGTGGTATAAAGAATGAAACTTCATTTTTTTTGAAATAATGGATATCTAGTTTTCTAACCCTGCATGTTGAAAGGATTGTTCTTTCCCCATTGAATGGTCTTGGCATTCCAGATGTAAGGATTTCCCTTGGCCCCTTCTCTGTTTTCCTGACACGATTTCTTACCCATTCTAGACAACTAGAAAGGGTATTTATTTCTCAGAAAGATTAACTCTGGGCTCCATCTTTCATTTTCCCTTGTAATCCCTCAGCTTTTCTTCCCTCAGACTTCCAAATTCCTGCTTTACCATCTCCCTAGATTTTCAGTGTTTTGTTAAACAGTTTCTCTTTCTCTAGTGCCTGAAGCTGGGAGATTTTTTTTTCTAAAGGAAAAAGTTTGATCACTTAACAAGTGTACCTATGTAAGAAGATGCAAGAGGAGTCGCCTAGTTCAGGGGTCCAGAATAACTGGTCTGACAGAAATCAATAGCAAGGTTTTAAAAAAGTTCTTCCTCACCTCAATTGTAACAAACAGGGAACAGATACTTACTGTGAACTAAATGCTGCACTGAACACTTTCGCGCACACTGAACACTTTTTCATGTTATATCATAATCCTCCAGCAACTTAAAGCAGCTGGCATTATTTCCTCTTTTAGAGATGAGCATGTACATCCATTGGATCTTAGTTTTGTTGCCTGACTCCAGCTTTTTAATTGTTATTTTACCTTTTGACCCCCTTTACGTATTTCTCATAAATAGCCCTGTGCCCCCCCCACCTCTGGCAACCCCAATCTGTTCTCTACACCTACAAGCATGTGTCGTTCCTTTCTTTTCACCTTCCTCATGAGATTGTCTTTTTCTCTGACTTATTTCACTTAGCATAAGGCCTTCAAGGTTCATCTGTGTGTTGCTGCAAATGACAAGATTTCATTCTTTTTTATGGTTGAAGAATATTCCATTATGTATATGTTTACTGTAAATAATGCTACAATGAACATGGAGGTGATACATTTTTTTGAGTTAATGTTTCATTTTCTTTGGATAAATACTCAGAAGTAGAATTGCTGGATCATGTGGTAGTTCTAATTTTTTTGAGAAATCTCCATACTGTTTTCCATAGTGGCTACACCAGTTTACATTCCTACCAAGAGGGCATGACTTTTTTTTTCTTCACAGTCTCACCAACACCTGTTATTTCTCCTCTTTTTGATATAGCCCTTCTAACAGGTATGAGGTGTTATCTTTGTTGTTCTGATTTGCATTTCCCTGATGTTGAGCATGTTTTCATGTGCCTACTAGCCATCTGTATATCTTTGGAAAAACGTCTATTTAGATGTGCCCGTTTTTAACTGGATTTTTTTTTTTTTTTGCTACAGAATTATTTAAGTTCTTTATCTATTTTGTATATTAACCCCTTATGAGATAACAGGATTTGCAAATATTTTTTCCTATTCAGTAGATTTCCTTTTTATTTGGTTGGTTTCCTTTGCTGTGCAGAAGTCTTTTATTTTGATGTAGTCCTATTTATTTATTTTTCCTTTTCCTTTTGGTGTCAGATTCAAAATACCATCAAAACCTGTGTCAAGAGGCCTGTTTTCTTCTAGGAGTTTTGTTTTCAGGTCTAATGTTCAAGTCTAATCCATTTTGAGCTAATTTCTGTGTATGGTGTAAGGCAATGGTCCAGTTTCATTCTTTTGCATGTGGCTGTCCAGTTTCCCAACACCATTTATCGAAGAGACTGTCCTTTCTCCATTGTATATTCTTGGCTTGTTTGTGCCCTTAAGGGCAAAGTTTTCAGTTTTTCACTGCTGAGTATGACATTAGCTGTGCACTTTTTATATATATCCTGTAACACATTGAAAAAGTTGCCTTATATTTCTAGTTTGAGTGTTTTCTGTCCTGAAAGTGTGTTGGATTTTTTTCAAATGCCTTTATGCATCAATTGAGATGATCAGGTGTTTGTTTCCTTCATTCTATTAGTATGCTGCATTACTTTGCTTAATTTTCGTATGTTGAACCACCCTTAACATTCCTGGAATAAATTTCACTTCGTCATGGTATATTCCTTTTAATATACCACTGGATTTAATTTTCTGACATTGTGTTGATTTTTCAGCTATGTCCATAAAGGATATGTGTAGTCATTTCTTTTCCTGTGGTATCTTTGTCTGTCTGGCTTTGGCTTTGGGGTATTGCTGGTATTATGGAATGATTTAATGTTTCCTCCTATTCAGTTCTTGGGGAAGAGTTTGAGAAAGATTGGTGCTATTTTTCTTTAAATGCTTGGTAGAATTTCACCAAAGAAGCCACCTACCTGGTCCTAGTTTTTCTTTGTTGGGACTTTTTTTTAATTCTTGTTTGTCTCCTTACTTGTTATAGATCTATACAGATTTTCAGTTATTCAGTTTTGGTAGTTTATGTGTTTCTGGGGATTTTCTCATTTCTATAGATTTTTCCCATTTCATTTCAGTTATCTAATTTGTTGACATATAGTTTTCATATTACTTTCTTATAATCCTCTTAATTTGTGTAATACTGGTAGTACTGTCCTCTGATTTTAGTAATTTGCGTCTTCTCACTCTCCTCCCCTTTTTAGTCAATCTAAAGATTAGTGTTGTTGATCTTTTCATAAAACTATCTTTTGGTTTTGTTGATTTTTCTCTAATGTTTATCTGTTTCCAACTTCACTTATTTCCACTCTAATCTTTTCATTTTTGTCTGCTATCTCTGGATTTAGTTTGCTTTTCTTTCGTTAGTTTCTTAAGGTATAGTTATGTTACTGATCTGAGGTATTTTTCTTTTTTAATGTATACTTTCCACTTTATGTATTTTATTATTTACATTAATATATTTTTTAATTTAGTACAGATATAAGTCTCCCTCTCAGCAACATTTTTGCTTCATGCCCTATGTTTTGGCATATCATCTTTACATTTTCATTCATCTCAGTATATTTTCTAATTTCTGTTGATTTCTTTTCTTTGACCCTTTGGTTAAGATTATGTTAATTTCCACATATTTGTGAGTTTTCCAGTTTCCCTCTGTTAGTGATTTCTGGTTTCATTACTTTGTGATCAGAAAAGATACTTATTATGATTTCAATCTTTTTAAATTTCTTGAGACTTGTTTTTAGGGCCTTACATATGGTTCATCCTAGAGGATGTATCATTTGAAAACAACATATATTCTGTTGTTCGGTGTAGTATTCTGTAATTGTCTGTTAGGCCTAATTGATTTAGGTTACATGTGTGTATGTGTATTCCTTTGTTTAATACAATGCTAATTTACTATACATGTTCTGCCCTTTTTTCACCTAGAACTTTAACTTGGCAATTTAACTTGAGAAATACTATATAGTGTTGTTAGTCCTCTATTTCCTTGATTGTATGCTTGACTGTTCTGCTTAATACTGAAAGTTTTATTGTAGAACCATTTCTCTTCAATTCTGACAACCTTTGCTTCATATATCTTGGAGCTCTGTTGGTAAGTGCATATATGGTTGTTATATCCTCTTGGTGGACTGACCCTTTTATCAATATTTAATGTCCTCATTTGTCTCTTGTAATATTTTTTTACTTAAAATCTATTTTGTCTGATAACAGTTTAGACACCCCAGGTCCCTTTAGATTACTATTCCCATAGAATATTTTTTCCATCTTTTTACTTTTAAAATTTTGTCTTTGTATCTTTGTATGAGTTAGCATATAGCTGAATTATATTTATCTTTTCTCCAAATATGCCTTTTAATTGGAGTTTATATTTGATTACTCATAAGGACTTCTCTTGTTCAGCTATTTGTTTTCTGTATGTTTTTTGTTCAATTCCTCCATAACTGCCTTTTTTCATATTTAGTTGAAACTTTATAGTATACAATTTTGATTCCCATTTTTTCCTTTTCTATACAAATTTTAGTTATATTCTTAACAGTTACCTTAATAGTTACAACTAACATCTTAAATTTAAAATATTCTAGTTTGAATAATACTAATTTTGCTTCAATGGTTTAAAAACTACACTCATACATTTCAGTCCATCCTCGTTGTTTGTTGTCTTAGCTTCCAACTCTTTACATTGTGTGCACATTAATATGGATTTGTAGTTATTTTTGTATGCATTTGCTTTAACTCAGATAGCAGAAAGAGAACTTACAAACCAAAAGTGCAATACTGGCTTTTATTTTTACCAATGTAGTTACCTTTTCTGGTGTTCATTTTTTCATATGGCTTTAAGTTACTGCCTAGTGTCCTTTCATTTCAGCCAGGATGCTCTTTAGCATTTCTTTAGGACAAGCTTACTAGTATGAACTTTTTTAGTTTTTGTTTATCAGTGAATACCTTAATTTTGCTTTCATTCTTGAGTTTTGTTGGGTATAGAATAATCTGTTGACAGTTATTTCATTCAGCACCATAAATATGTCATGTCACTGCCTCTGGCTTCCATCAGTTTTGGATGAGAAATTAGCTGTTAATCTTACTGAGGAGCCCTTGCATGTTAGAAGTTGCTTCTCTTTTGCTGCTTTTAAGATTCTCTGTCTCCATTGTTCAACAATTTGACTGCAGTGTGTCTCAGTGTAGATCCCTTTGATTTTTGTGCAGCTTCGACTTTACTGAATTTCTTGGATATGTAGATTCATATCTTTCAGATATGGGAAGTTTTGGGCCATTATGTCTTCAAATACTGTTTCTTCTCTTTTTCTATTCTCCTTCTGGAACCCCCATAATGCATATGTTGGTGAAGCTGGATGTTTCCCCATAAAATCCTTAGGCTATGCTCGTTTTTCTTTCTGCTCCTGATGGCATCATTTTAGTCATTCCATCTTCAAGTTCTTCTGCCTACTCAGATCTGCTGCTGAAGCTCTATTTTTTTCATTTCAGTTATTGTACTTTTTAGTGCTAGAATTTCTATGTGGTTCCTTTTTTATTTTTCTTTATTGACATTCTCATTTTGTTCATACATTGTTTTCCTCATTTTCTTTACCTCGAGCATATTTAAGATAGTTTAAGTGTTTGTCTAAGAAATGAAATGTCTGGGTGTTCACAGGGATGGTTTCTTTAAATTTAATTTTTCCTTTAAATAGGCCATGCTTTCCTGTTTCTATGTTTGCTTTGTAATTTTATTTAAAACTAGACATTTTAATATTACAGAATAATTTTGGAAACCAGAATCTCCCCTTTCCCCAGGGTTTGCTGTTTTTAATTGTTAAAGACTTAGCTGTGTGCAGCCAGTGTTTTTGAGAGATTTCACTAAATGCCAGAATCTTAAAACAGAAATAACAAAACACCTGTCCCCATCTTTATGGTCTGGCTCTGTGCCTGGAGACTCTCTAAATACTTAGACCATTTATGGTTCTGCCTCAGCTTTCTTTTGCTGCTCGCACCAAATATACATCAGCCAGTGGCGAAAGGTGGGGTCTTCTCATGTCTTTTCTGAGTATACATCCTGTCTTGGGCATGCATGTGTTTTCTAAATTCCCCAATATATACAGATGCTTTTGAATGCCCTGATATCCCAAAGAAACCATCTCCTTGGCTCTCCCTCCCAGCTTTTAAGCATTTTATTGTACATCTCAGCTGTAATCTTTCACCCCAGGTGGTTGTGTATTTTATTTCCTTACCATATTTTCAAGCAATACCTGCTGCTTTTCCATCCTGAGTTAAGTTCCAGTGAAGGCACACCAGAGATGAGCACCTTGTATTCATCCTTCAGTATGGCCCCTAGACAGGTGAGGGTAGACAAACATAATTTGTGGGTAAGATCTGCTCTGTCCCCCTGGAAAAAGAAATCAAGGTCTCATACTGAGATTGTGGGCTGCTGTCCTCAAAACTGCTGCCAAGCCAGGAAAAGAGTTTGGCAAGGGTAAGTAAAAATGCCACAAAGCTTTCTTGTTTTTTGTTTTTTCTTAACATAGCAATTACTTGGCTGCTGTAAACTTTTCTTTTCCAGAGTTCTGACAAAATTGCTTCTGACAGTTTCTGGTAGTTTTTCAGTGTTTCCCTGGAGGCATGGATGTTTGGAGATGCCTACTCCACCACTTTGTGACATTACTCTATGACTATTTCTTTTGAAATTGTAATTATGTGTAGAAAAAAACCTCCTTAGCTTAAAAAAAATTATTTCCCTATTGTGGTTTAGATTTCCATTTCTGAAATGGTTAATTTGTTAGAGAATGTTAATTCTGGCACCTCAAAAGACAACTGTCTCAGTCAATTAAGTTTAGAGAAAGCATGGGAAAGGCTATGAAAAGTTTTAAACAAACCTTTATGGTTATTTTAACTAAACATTTCCTAAGTTTATGTCACTTAAAGAGTCTTACTGGTAATATAGATTAGCATTTGAAGAGCATCTGTCACTAAAATAAGACAAGAAAAATGGTCCCAGTTCTTCAAGGCTTTGAAAGCTTTAGGACTTTTCAGTTGTTGCCATAGCCACGATTATGTGGGTGTCAGAGAGACATGCAGAGGCAGAAACGACTAGTACTATTTCAGAATAAATATGGTCATAACCCCTTCTCTCCAGTAGTTTTGAGACACCTGGAAATGTCCAAGACATGGGAGCCTAAGGCCATGTGAGCTGTACAGCTGTTATGTGCTCAGGAAGGCATCTTGAACAGACAACATGGGGAGAGCGGCGAGGGACAGAATAAGGGAGGTCACTACCTCCCTAGAGTGAACTGCTGGGTAATCACCACAAGCTGAACAGTGATTTTGAGAGTAAGCTGTGTTTAAAAGCAAAACAAAACAAGTACCTTTGAAATTGATTGTAAGGCCATCAGGAAGATTCAGTCTGTGGTTGGGGTAGCGGGAGAGGGAGCTGGTGCCACTAGTACTAGACCTAAGTCGAGGGCCTGATGATAGAGGAAAACTTTTACTACAGGTGTGTTTATACCATTATTTCCCCTCCTAGATTGTAGATTTTTACAGGGCCAGGAGAGTATCTGACTCACCTTGTTTCCAATGATGCCCAAAGAGTATCAATGGAAAACGAGATATATGACATGATAATGAGTCAAAAAGGCTTTTTCCTTAGCCTGAAAGCAGAAATGAAGAAAACAGGACCTCTTCAAACAATTAAAACAAATCAGCTCTACATTTGGATCATTTTATTTGATGGCCAGAGGGTAGTTGTCATTATTCTGACTGTTTCTCCATCCACTTGGATAAACTTGATTTTCCACATAAGAACAGAGATTATGGGCATCCTTTTAATTCTGTACCATTCTATGAACAAACTTGCCAGATAGATGGAATCTTAAAACTATATCCTAATATGTCATTCTCAACTTGATTTATAGATTCAAAGCCTTACCAATCAAAATCCCAGCAAGTTATTTGTAGATATTGACAAATTCTAAAGTTTATATGAAGAGGCAAAAGACCAAGATTAGCCAACAAAACATTGAAGAACAATGTTGGAGTACTAACACTACCCAACTTCAAGGCTCACTATAAAGCTACAGTAATCAAGACCATGTGGTATTGGTGAAAGAACAGGCAAATACCTAAGTAGAACAGAATACAGAGCCCTAAAACAGGCTCACATAAATACAGTTGACTGATCTTTGATAAAGGAGCAAAGGTTATACAATGGAGTTAAGATGAGTCTTTTCAATAAATGGTGCTGGAACACCTGGACATCCACATACAAAAAAAATAAACCTAGATACATACTTTACGTGCTTCATAAGAATTAAATAAAAATGGATTAAAGATCTAAATGTAAAATGCAAAATTACAAAACTTTTAGAAGATAACATAGGAGAAACTCAAGGTGACCTTGGGTATGGTGATGACTTTTAAGATCCAACACCAAAGGCATGGTCATGAAAGAAATAATTGGTAAGCTGGGCTTCATTAAAATAAAAGACTTCTGCTCTGCAAGAGACACTGAAGAGAATGAGAAGACAAACGACAGACTAGGAGAAAATATTTATGAAAGATAAATCGGAAAAAGGACTATTATACAAAGTATACAAAGAGCCCTAAAATTCAACAATAAGAAAACAAGCAACCCAGTTAAAAATTCTGCTGATGGGCTACTCGGAAACTCGGGGCTTCCTGTGGCGTCTGCAGCGGGGCATTCTCGCCCCTGCCGCGGCTCCGCCTACGTCCAGACTCCGCCTGGCTACCGGAGTTGTGCAATCCATAGCCGGGACCTTGAAAGGGATGCTGGACATTCCTCATGAGAAGCCTGGGGAAGAGACTAAAAAGACAGCCAAAGTTTTCCTGCTGCCTACTGCCAAGGTTCTGGAGGGCCCAACTGTTGGGTTCAGTTCTGCCCCAGATGCTATCTCCAAAAGACCCGCTGGTGCTCAGTGAAAGAAAAGGCTGGCCAGCTCACAGACCCACCACCTCACAAGAAGGCGGAGCCAAGATGGCGGCATGAGTAGAGCAGCAGAAATCTCCCAAAACCACATTTATCTATGAAAATATAACAAAGACAACTCTTCCGAAAATAGAGACCAGAGGACACAGGGAAACATCCAGACCACATCCACACCTGCGAGAACCCAGCACCTCACGAAGGGGGAGAGGAAGGCCACAAACCAACAAGAAGGAAAGCTCTTCCAGTTGTCACTCGTACCAGCTCTGCAAACTATCTCTATCACCATGAAAAGGCAAAACTACAGGCAGACAAAGATCACAGAGACAACACCTGAGAAGGAGACAGACCTAACCAGTCTTCCTGAAAAGAATTCAAAATAAAAATCATGAACATGCTGAAAGAGATGCAGAGAAAAATGCAAGAGCAATGGGATGAAGTCCGGAAGGAGATCACAGATGTCAGGAAGGAGATCACAGAGGTGAAACAAACCCTGGAAGGATTTATAAGCAGAATGGATAAGATGCAAGAGGCCGTTGAAGGAATAGAAACCAGAGAACAGGAACGCATACAAGCTGACATAGAGAGATATAAAAGGATCTCCAGAAATAAAACAATACTAAGGGAACTATGTGACCAATCCAAAAGGAACAATATCCATATTATAGGGGTACCAGAAGAAGAAGAGAGAGGAAAAGTGATACAAAGTCTCTTTGAAGAAATAATTGCTGAAAACTTCCCCAAACTGGGGGAGGAAATAATCGAACAGACCACGGAAATACACAGAACCCCCAACAGAAAGGATCCAAGGAGGACAACACCAAGACATATAATAATTAAAATGGCAAGGATCAAGGAGAAGGAAAGAGTTTTAAAGGCAGCTAGAGAGAAAAAGGTCACCTATAAAGGAAAACCTATCAGGCTAACATCAGATTTATCGACAGACACCCTACAGCCCAGAAGAGAATGGCATGATATATTTAATGCAATGAAACAGAAGGGCCTTGAACTAAGGATACTGTATCCAGCAGGACTATCATTTAAATATGATGGCGGGATTAAATAATTCCCAGACAAGCAAAAGCTGAGGGAATTTGCTTCCCACAAACCACCTCTATAGGGCATCTTACAGGGACTGCTCTAGATGGGAGCACTCCTAGAAAGAGCACAGAACAAAACACCCAACATATGAAGAATGGAGGAGGAGGAATAAGAAGGGAGAGAAGAAAAGAATCTCCAGACAGTGTATATAACAGCTCAATAAGCAAGCTAAGTTAGGCAGTAAGATACTAAAGAGGCTAACCTTGAACCTTTGGTAACCACCAATCTAAAGCCTGCAATGGCAATAAGTACATATCTCTCAATAGTCACCCTAAATGTAAATGGACTTAATGCACCAATCAAAAGACACAGAGTAGTAGAATGGATAAAAAAGCAAGACCCATCTATATGCTGCTTACAAGAAACTCACCTCAAACCCAAAGACATGCACAGACTAAAAGTCAAGGGATGGAAAAACATATTTCAGGCAAACAACAGTGAGAAGAAAGCAGGGTTGCAGTACTAGGATCAGACAAAATAGACTTCAAAACAAAGAAAGCAACAAGAGATAAAGAAGGACACTACATAATGATAAAGGGCTCAGTCCAACAAGAGGATATAACCATTCTAAATATATATGCATCCAACACAGGAGCACCAGCATATGTGAAACAAATACTAACACAACTAAACGGGGAAATAGACTGCAATGCATTCATTTTAGGAGACTTCAACACACCACTCACCCCAAAGGATAGATCCACTGGGCAGAAAATAAGTAAGGACACACAGGTACTGAACAACACACTAGAAAAGATGGAACTAATAGACATCTATAGAACTCTACATCCAAAAGCAACAGGATATACATTCTTCTCAAGTGCACATGGAACATTCTCCAGAATAGACCACATACTAGCCCAAAAAAGAGCCTCAGTAAATTGCAAAATATTGAAATTTTACCAACCAATTTTTCAGACCACAAAGGTGTAAAACCAGAAATAAATTCTACAAAGAAAACAAAAAGGCTCACAAACACATGGAGGCTTAACAACATGCTTCTAAATAATCAATGGATCAATGAACAAATCAAAATAGAGATCAAGGAATATATAGAAACAAATGACAACAACAACACAAAGCCCCAACTTCTGTGGGACGCAGCGAAAACAGACTAAAGAGGAAAGTATATAGCGATCCAGGCACACTTGAAGAAGGAAGAACAATCCCAAATGAATAGTCTAACATCACAATTATCAAAACTGGAAAAAGAAGAACAAATGAGGCCTGAAGTCAACAGAAGGAGGGACATAATAAAGATCAGAGAAGAAATAAAATAAACAAAATTGAGAAGAATAAAACAATAGCAAAAATCAACGAAACCAAGAGCTGGTTCTTTGAGAAAATAAACAAAATAGATAAGCCTCTAGCCAAACTTATTAAGAGAAAAAGAGAATCAACACAAATCAGCAGAATCAGAAATGAGAATGGAAAAATCACGACAGACTCCACAGAAATACAAAAAATTATTAAAGACTACTATGAAAACCTATATGCCAACAAGCTGGAAAACCTAGGAGAAATGGACAACTTCCTAGAAAAATACAACCTCCCAAGACTGACCAAGGAAGAAACAAAAAAGTTAAACAAACCAATTACGAGCAAAGAAATTGAAACAGTAATCAAAAAACTACCCAAGAACAAAACCCCGGGGCCAGATGAATATACCTTGGAATTTTATCAGACACACGGAGAAGACATAATACCCATTCTCCCTAAAGTGTTCCAAAAAATAGAAGAGGAGGGAATACTCCCAAACTCATTCTATGAAGCCAACATCACCCTAATACCAAAACCAGGCAAAGACCCCACCAAAAAAGAAAATTACAGACCAATATCCCTGATGAATGTAGATGCAAAAATACTCAATAAAATATTAGCAAACAGAATTCAACAGCATATCAAAAGGATCATACACCATGACCAAGTGGGATTCATCCCAGGGATGCAAGGATGGTACAACATTCGAAAATCCATCAACATCATCCACCACATCAACAAAAAGAAAGACAAAAACCACATGATCATCTCCATAGATGCTGAAAAAGCATTTGACAAAATTCAACATCCATTCATGATAAAAACTCAGCAAAATGGGAATAGAGGGCAAGTACCTCAACATAATAAAGGCCATATACAATAAACCCACAGCAAACCTTATACTGAACAGCGAGAATCTGAAAGCTTTTCCTCTGCGATCAGGAACAAGACAGGGATGCCCACTCTCCCCACTGTTATTTAACATAGTACTAGAGGTACTAGCCACGGCAATCAGACAAAACAAAAAGATACAAGGAATCCAGATTGGCAAAGAAGAAGTTAAACTGTCACTATTTGCAGATGACATGATATTGTACATAAAAAACCCTAAAGACTCTACTCCAAAACTACTAGAACTGATATCGGAATACAGCAAAGTTGCAGGATACAAAATTAACACACAGAAATCTGTAGCTTTCCTATACACTAACAATGAACCAATAGAAAGAGAAATCAGGAAAACAATTCCATTCACAATTGCATCAAAAAGAATAAAATACCTAGGAATAAACCTAACCAAAGAAGTGAAAGACTTATACCCTGAAAACTACAAGTCACTCTTAAGAGAAATTAAAGAGGACACTAACAAATGGAAACTCATCCCATGCTCATGGCTAGGAAGAATTAATATCGTCAAAATGGCCATCCTGCCCAAAGCAATATACAGATTTGATGCAATCCCTATGAAACTACCAGCAACATTCTTCAATGAACTGGAACAAATAATTCAAAAATTCATATGGAAACACCAAAGACCCCGAATAGCCAAAGCAATCCTGAAAAAGAAGAATAAAGTAGGGGGGATCTCACTCCCCAACTTCAAGCTCTACTACAAAGCCATAGTAATCAAGACAATTTGGTACTGGCACAAGAACAGAGCCACAGACCAGTGGAAAAGATTAGAGACTCCAGAAATTAACCCAAACATATATGGTCAATTAATATTTGATAAAGGAGCCAAGGACATATAATGGCAAAATGACAGTCTCTTCAACAGATGGTGCTGGCAAAACTGGACAGCTACATGTAGGAGAATGAAACGGGACCATTGTCTAACCCCATATACAAAGGTAAACTCAAAATGGATCAAAGACCTGAATGTAAGTCATGAAACCATTAAACTCTTGGAAAAAAACATAGGCAAAAACCTCTTAGACATAAATATGAGTGACCTCGTCTTGAACATATCTCCCTGGGCAAGGAAAACAACAGCAAAAATGAACAAGTGGGACTACATTAAGCTGAAAAGCTTCTGTACAGCAAAAGACACCATCAATAGAACAAAAAGGAACCCTACAGTATGGGAGAATATATATGAAAATGAGAGATCTGATAAAGGCTTGATGTCCAGAATATATAAAGAGCTCACCCACCTCAACAAACAAAAAACAAATAACCCAATTAAAAAATGGGCAGAGGAACTGAACAGACAGTTCTCTAAAAAAGAAATACAGATGGCCAACAGACACATGAAAAGATGCTCCACATTGCTAATTATCAGAGAAATGCAAATTAAAACTACAGTGACGTATCACCTCACACCAGTAAGGATAGCTGCCATCCAAAAGACAAACAACAACAAATGTTGGCAAGGCTGTGAAGAAAAGGGAACCCTCCTACACTGCTGGTGGGAATGTAAATTAGTCCAACCATTGTGGAAAGCAGTATGGAGGTTCATCAAAATGCTCAAAACAGATCTACCATTTGACCCAGGAATTCCACTCCTAGGAATTTACCCTAAGAACACAGGAATCAAGTTTGAGAAAGACCGATGCACCCCTATGTTTATCGTAGCACTATTTATAATAGGGAAAAATTGGAAGCAACCTAAATGTCCATCAGTAGATGAATGGATAAAGAAGATGCGGTACATATACACAATGGAATACTACTCAGCCATAAGAAGAGGGAAAATCCTACCTTTTGCAGCAACATGGATGGAGCTGGAGAGTATTATGCTCAGTGAAATAAGCCAAGCGGAGAAAGAGAAATACCAAATGATTTCACTCATCTGAGGAGTATAAGAACAAAGGAAAAACTGAAGGAACAAAACAGCAGCGGAATTACAGAATCCAAAAATGGACTAACAGGTACCAAAGGGAAAGGAACTGGGGAGGATGGGTGGGCAGGGAGGGATAAGGGGGGGGAAAAGAAAGGGGGTATTAAGATTAGCATGCATGGGGGGGATGGAGAAAGGGGAGGGAGGGCTGTACAACACAGAGAAGACAAGTAGTGATTCTACAACATTTTGCTATGATGATAGACAGTGACTGTAATGTGGTTTTTAGGGGGGACTTGGTATAGGGGAGAGCATAGTAAACATAGTATTCTTCATTCTAAGTGTCGATTAAAGATTTAAAAAAAAGGAAAAAGAAGAAAAGGGGGATTACTCCTTGATAGGATAAAACTATTGGTAAATCAAAGATTAACACATGCTTTAAATATCCTTAATTTTTTTTTTTTTTTTTTTTTTTTTTTTTTTTGAGAGGGCATCTCTCATATTTATTGATCAAATGGTTGTTAACAACAATAAAATTCAGTATAGGGGGGTCAATGCTCAATGTACAATCATTAATCCATCTCAAGCCTAATTCTCGTCAGTCTCCAATCTTCTGAAGCATAACGAACAAGTTCTTACATGGTGAACGAATTCTTACAGAGTGAATAAATTCTTACATGGTGAACAGTACAAGGGCAGTCATCACAGAAACTTTCGGTTTTGATCATGCAATATGACCTATAAACCATCAGGTCAAATATGAATATTCATTTGATTTTTGTACTTGATTTATATGTTGATCCCACATTTCTCCTATTATTATTATTATTTTTATTTTTAATAAAATGCTGAAGTGGTAGGTAGATGCAAGATAAAGGTAGAAAACATAGTTTAGTGCTGTAAGAAGGCAAATGTAGATGATCAGATGATCAGGTGTGTGCCTATGGACTAAGTATTAATCCAGGCTAGACAAGGGCAGCAAGACATCCACGGATGCAGAAGATTTCTCTCAAAGCAGGGGGGGTGAGGTTCTGAGCCTCACCTCTGTTGATCCCCAAATTCTCACCTGATGGCCCCCCTGCGACTGTGCCTGTCTTAGGTTGTTCCTCCCTTGAGGAATCTTACCCGTCTCTGGCTAACCAGTCATCTTCCGGGGCCATACAGGGAAATGTAAAGTTGGTAAGTGAGAGAGAAGCCATATTGTTTGCAAAGGTTAGCTTTTTACTTCTTTGCAGATTTATGCCCTGTGGCTTCTATGCCCAGCACTTGTCTCGAGGTATCTTTACCACCTGGAGGAATTATGATACTCGGTAAATTCGATATGAGGCACGAATTCTTTTTAAAGTTTGTAATTAGGAAGGAAGAAGAAAAGCTATAGATGTAGCATATGAAGGAAACTTGGGAGGATTGATTATTTCTTTGACATATCTTCTTGTATAGTACCTTAAGTATGTATAGGTTTTAAACTACTAACTAATTTGCACACACATATTAACATAATAGGAATACGGTGACATAAACAAAGCAAATCTATAATTACCAGCCATCTCCAGTGAAGCCAAGAAAACCATTTAGGCACCCTAGGCATTTGTGAAAATTTATCTATGTTATGATGGATATTTTCCAACTGTACTTGAACCATCAGACAAATTAAAGCAGCCCATTTCTGGGATCTGTTCACATCCCATATGTTCTTTTAACCATAGATAGTCTATAGTCATGAGATTTTGGGGTGCTACAACTTGCACCCCTCCCAACTCCTGGTTGAGTTCCAACAGTACAGATCCAGTCAAATTCGTTATCTCACTGTATGCACATGCCAGCCTAGACATCTCCCTCCTCCTTCTTATGGCAAGTCCAGGAGATGGTGGGCTGGATGCAGCCACAACCGCAGCATCGTCCGGATCCCTGTGGAGGCTTTTTGATGATCATCCCCCGGCACGAGTCCTCCAGAGAGTGCTGATGCCGGAAGCTCCTCCTCATATCGTATCTTAGTTCATTTTCTGGGTATCCAAGCTAGGCCTTGATCTTCTGCGTAGAAACAAACAGACCCTTTGCCCACACTTTGACATGCCCTCTATACCACTGTGCAGAACTCATTGGAGGTCAGCACACAGTAACTGCTTTTTTTTTTTTTTTTTTTAATTAAGAGAAAGGAATATTATCAGAAAAGAGTACCTCCATAGCTGATCATCTGACACCCTTTAAGTGATCAACATTAAGGATATTTAAAGCATGCGTTGATCTTTGATTTACCAATAGTTTTATCCTGTTAAGGAGTAATCCCCCTTTTCTTTCTTTCTTTCTTTTTTTTTTTTTTTAAATTTTTAATCTACACTTACCTGAAGAATACTATGTTTACTATGCTCTCCCCTATGTCAGGTCCCCCCTAACAACCACATTACGGTTACTGTCCATCAGCTTAGCAAAATGTTGTAGAGTCACTACTTGTCCTCTCTGTGTTGTGCAGCCCACCCTCCCCTATCTCCCTCCCCCCCATGCATGCTAATCTTAATACCCCCCTTCTTCTTCCCCCCCTTATCCCTCCCTGCCCACCCATCCTCCCCAGTTCCTTTCCCTTTGGTACCTGTTAGTCCATTTTTGGGTTCTGTAATTCTGCTGCTGTTTTGTTCCTTCAGTTTTTCCTTTGTTCCTATACTCCTCAGATGAGTGAAATCATTTGGTATTTCTCTTTCTCCGCTTGGCTTATTTCACTGAGCATAATACTCTCCAGCTCCATCCATGTTGCTACAAATGGTTGGATTTTTCCACTTCTTATGGCTGAGTAGTATTCCATTGTGTATATGTACCACATCTTCTTTATCCATTCATCTACAGATGGACATTTAGGTTGCTTCCAATTCTTGGCTATTGTAAATAGTGCTGCGATAAACATAGGAGTGCATCTGTCTTTCTCAAACTTGATTGCTGCGTTCTTAGGGTAAATTCCTAGGAGTGGAATTCCTGGGTCAAATGGTAGGTCTGTTTTGAGCATTTTGATGCACCTCCATACTGCTTTCCACAATGGTTGAACTAATTTACATTCCCACCAGCAGTGTAGGAGGGTTCCCCTTTCTCCACAGCCTCGCCAACATTTGTTGTTGTTTGTCTTTTGGATGGCAGCTATCCTTACTGGTGTGAGGTGATACCTCATTGTAGTTTTAATTTGCATTTCTCTGATAATTAGCGATGTGGAGCATCTTTTCATGTGTCTCTTGGCCATCTGTATTTCTTTTTTGGAGAACTGTCTGTTCAGTTCCTCTGCCCATTTTTTAATTGGGTTATTTGTTTTTTGTTTGTTGAGGTGTGTGAGCTCTTTATATATTCTGGACGTCAAGCCTTTATCGGATCTGTCATTTTCAAATATATTCTCCCATACTGTAGGGTTCCTTTTTGTTCTATTGATGGTGTCTTTCGCTGTACAGAAGCTTTTCAGCTTAATGTAGTCCCACTTGCTCATTTTTGCTGTTGTTTTCCTTGCCCGGGGAGATATGTTCAAGAAGAGATCACTCATGTTTATGTCTAAGAGGTTTTTGCCTATGTTTTTTTCCAAGAGTTTAATGGTTTCGTGACTTACATTCAGGTCTTTGATCCATTTTGAGTTTACCTTTGTATATGGGGTTAGACAATGGTCCAGTTTCATTCTCCTACATGTAGCTGTCCAGTTTTGCCAGCACCATCTGTTGAAGAGACTGTCATTTTGCCATTGTATGTCCATGGCTCCTTTATCAAATATTAATTGACCATATATGTTTGGGTTAATTTCTGGGGTCTCTAATCTGTTCCACTGGTCTGTGGCTCTGTTCTTGTGCCAGTACCAAATTGTCTTGATTACTATGGCTTTGTAGTAGAGCTTGAAGTTGGGGAGTGAGATCCCCCCTACTTTATTCTTCTTTTTCAGGATTGCTTTGGCTATTCGGGGTCTTTGGTGTTTCCATATGAATTTTTGAATTATTTGTTCCAATTCATTGAAGAATGTTGCTGGTAATTTGAGAGGGATTGCATCAAATTTGTATATTGCTTTCGGCAGGATGGCCATTTTGACGATATTAATTCTTCCTAGCCATGAGCATGGGATGAGTTTCCATTTATTAGTGTCCCCTTTAATTTCTCTTAAGAGTGACTTGTAGTTTTCAGAGTATAAGTCTTTCACTTCCTTGGTTAGGTTTATTCCTAGGTATTTTATTCTTTTTGATGCAATGGTGAATGGAATTGTTTTCCTGATTTCTCTTTCTATTGATTCGTTGTTAGTGTATAGGAAAGCTACAGATTTCTGTGTGTTGATTTTGTATCCTGCAACTTTGCTGTATTCCGATATCAGTTCTAGTAGTTTTGGAGTGGAGTCTTTAGGGTTTTTTATGTACAGTATCATATCATCTGCAAATAGTGACAGTTTAACTTCTTCTTTACCAATCTGGATTCCTTGTATTTCTTTGTTTTGTCTGATTGCCGTGGCTAGGACCTCCAGTACTATGTTAAATAACAGTGGGGAGAGTGGGCATCCCTGTCTGGTTCCCGATCTCAGTGGAAATGCTTTCAGCTTCTCGCTGTTCAGTATAATGCTGGCTGTGGGTTTATCATATATGGCCTTTATTATGTTGAGGTACTTGCCCTCTATTCCCATTTTGCTGAGAGTTTTTATCATGAATGGATGTTGAATTTTGTCAAATGCTTTTTCAGCATCTATGGAGATGATCATGTGGTTTTTGTCTTTCTTTTTGTTGATGTGGTGGATGATGTTGATGGATTTTCGAATGTTGTACCATCCTTGCATCCCTGGGATGAACCCCACTTGGTCATGGTGTATGATCCTTTTGATATACTGTTGAATTCTGTTTGCTAATATTTTATTGAGTATTTTTGCATCTACGTTCATCAGGGATATTGGTCTGTAATTTTCTTTTTTGGTGGGGTCTTTTCCTGGTTTTGGTATTAGGGTGATGTTGGCTTCATAGAATGAGTTTGGGAGTATTCCCTCTTCTTCTATTTTGTGGAACACTTTAAGGAGAATGGGTATTATGTCTTCTCTGTGTGTCTGATAAAATTCCGAGGTAAATCCGTCCGGCCCCGGGGTTTTGTTCTTGGGTAGTTTTTTGATTACTGTTTCAATTTCTTTGCTTGTAATTGGTTTGTTTAACTTTTGTGTTTCTTCCTTGGTCAGTCTTGGGAGGTTGTATTTTTCTAGGAAGTTGTCCATTTCTTCTAGGTTTTCCAGCTTGTTGGCATATAGGTTTTCATAGTAGTCTTTAATAATTCTTTGTATTTCTGTGGAGTCTGTCGTGATTTTTCCATTCTCATTTCTGATTATGTTGATTTGTGTTGACTCTCTTTTTCTCTTAATAAGTTGGGCTAGAGGCTTATCTATTTTGTTTATTTTCTCAAAGAACCAGCTCTTGGTTTCGTTGATTTTTGCTATTGTTTTATTCTTCTCAATTTTGTTTATTTCTTCTCTGATCTTTATTATGTCCCTCCTTCTGCTGACTTTAGGCCTCATTTGTTCTTCTTTTTCCAGTTTTAATAATTGTGATGTTAGACTATTCATTTGGGATTGTTCTTCCTTCTTCAAGTGTGCCTGGATTGCTATATACTTTCCTCTTAAGACTGCTTTCGCTGCATCCCACAGAAGTTGGGGCTTAGTGTTGTTGTTGTCATTTGTTTCTATATATTCCTTGATCTCTATTTTGATTTGTTCATTGATCCATTGATTATTTAGTAGCATGTTGTTAAGCCTCCATGTGTTTGTGAGCCTTTTTGTTTTCTTTGTAGAATTTATTTCTACTTTCATACCTTTGTGGTCTGAAAAATTGGTTGGTAGAATTTCAATATTGTGGAATTTACTGAGGCTCTTTTTGTGAGCTAGTATGTGGTCTATTCTGGAGAATGTTCCATGTGCACTTGAGAAGAATGTATATCCTGTTGCTTTTGGATGTAAAGTTCTATAGATGTCTATTAGGTCCATCTGTTCTAGTGTGTTGTTCAGTGCCTGTGTGTCTTTACTTATTTTCTGCCCGGTGGATCTATCCTTTGGGGTGAGTGGTGTGTTGAAGTCTCCTACAATGAATGCATTGCAGTCTATTTCCCTCTTTAGTTCTGTTAGTATTTGCTTCACATATGCTGGTGCTCCTGTATTGGGTGCATATATATTTAGAATGGTTATATCCTCTTGTTGGACTAAGCCCTTTATCATTATGTAGTGGCCTTCTTTATCTCTTGTTACTTTCTTTGTTTTGAAGTCTATTTTGTCTGATATTAGTACTGCAACCCCTGCTTTCTTCTCACTGTTGTTTGCCTGAAATATGTTTTTCCATCCCTTGACTTTTAGTCTATGCTTATCTTTGGGTTTAAGGTGAGTTTCTTGTAAGCAGCATATAGATGGGTCTTGCTTTTTTATCCATTCTATTACTCTATGTCTTTTGATTGGTGCATTAAGTCCATTTACATTTAGGGTGACTATTGAAAGATATGTACTTATTGCCATTGCAGGCTTTAGATTCGTGGTTACCAAAGGTTCAAGGTTAGCTTCTTTAGTATCTTACTGCCTAACTTAGCTCGCTTATTGAGCTGTTATATACACTGTCTGGAGAGTCTTTTCTTCTCTCCCTTCTTATTCCTCCTCCTCCATTCTTCATATGTTGTGTGTTTTGTTCTGTGCTCTTTTTAGGGGTGCTCCCATCTAGAGCAGTCCCTGTAGGATGCCCTGTAGAGGTGGTTTGTGGGAAGCAAATTCCCTCAGCTTTTGCTTGTCTGGGAATTGTTTGATCCCATCATCATATTTAAATGATATTCGTGCTGGATACAGTATCCTTGGTTCAAGGCCCTTCTGTTTCATTGCATTAAGTATATCATGCCATTCTCTTCTGGCCTGTAGGGTTTCTGTTGAGAAGTCTGATGTTAGCCTGATTGGTTTTCCTTTATAGGTGACCTTTTTCTCTCTAGCTGCCTTTAAAACTCTTTCCTTGTCCTTGATCCTTGCCATTTTAATTATTATGTGTCTTGGTGTTGTCCTCCTTGGATCCTTTCTGTTGGGGGTTCTGTATAATTCCATGGTCTGTTCGATTATTTCCTCCCCCAGTTTGGGGAAGTTTTCAGCAATTATTTCTTCAAAGACACTTTCTATCCCTTTTCCTCTTTCTTCCTCTTCTGGTATCCCTATAATACGAATGTTTTTCCTTTTGTATTGGTCACATATTTCTCTTAGTGTTGTTTCATTCCTGGAGATCCTTTTATCTCTCTCTATGTCAGCTTCTATACGTTCCTGTTCTCTGGCTTCTATTCCTTCAATGGCCTCTTGCATCTTATCCATTCTGCTTATAAATCCTTCCAGGGATTGTTTCACTTCTGTGATCTCTTTCCTGACATCTGTGATCTCCTTCCGGACTTCATCCCACTGCTCTTGCATTTTTCTCTGCATCTCATCCCACTGCTCTTGCATTTTTCTCTGCATCTCATCCCATTGCTCTTGCATTTTTTTCTGCATCTCTGTCAGCATGTTCATGATTTTTATTTTGAATTCTTTTTCAGGAGGACTAGTTAGGTCTGTCTCCTTCTCAGGTGTTGTCTCTGTGATCTTTGTCTGCCTGTAGTTTTGCCTTTTCATGGTGATAGAGATAGTCTGCAGAGCTGGTACAAGTGACCGCTGGAAGAGCTTCCCTTCTTGTTGGTTTGTAGCCTTTTCCTGGGAGAATAGCGACCTCTAGTGGCTTGTGCTGGGCAGCTGTGCGCAGACAGGGCTTCTGCTTCCTGCCCAGTTGCTTTGGGGTTTATCTCCACTGTTGCTGTGGGCTTGGCCTGGCTGGGGCTGTTCCTCCAAAATGGTGGAGCCCCGTTGGAGGGGGAGCAGCCAGGAGACTATTTATCTCCGTAAGGGGCCTCTGTGCTCCCTGCTGCCCAGGGGGTTAGAGTGCCCAGAGATCCCCAGATTCCCTGCTTCTGGTCTAAGTGACCTGTCCTGCCCCTTTAAGATTTCCAAAAAGCACTCTCCAAACCAAAACAACAACAGCAACAATGAGAGAGGGAACAGAAAGGAAAAAAAAAAGAAAAAACACGCGATTTTTTTTTTTTTTTCCTCAGGTGCCGGTCCCAGGCACCCGCGCACTGGTCCTGCTGCCCTGTCTCCCTAGCACCAGGGTCCCTGTCCTTTCAAGGCTTCCAAAAAGCACCCACCCACCGGTCCCGCAGGGAAGGAACGCTCAATATTCTTGGTCCTCAGGCACTGGTCCCACGCACCCGCTCACCAGTCCCGCCGCCCTGCCTCCCTAGCACCGGGGTCCCTGTCCCTTCAAGGCTTCCAAAAAGCACTTGGCAAAAGAGAGAAAAAAAAGGGGAAAAACGCGCGATTTCTTCCGTCCTCAGGTGCTGGTCTCAGGCACCCACCCACCGGTCCCACAGGATAAAATGCGGGATATTCTTTGTCCTCAGGTGCCGGTCCCAGGCACCCGCTCACCAGTCCCGCCGCCCTGCCTCCCTAGCACCGGGGTCCCTGTCCCTTTTAGGCTTCCAAAAAGCACTCGCAGAAAAGAGAAAAAAAAAGGGGAAAAACGCGCGATTTCCTCTGTCCTCAAGTGCCGGTCTCAGGCACCCGCCCACCGGTCCCGCAGGGAAAAATGGGGGATATTCTTTGTCCTCAGGCGCCGGTCCCAGCCACCCGCTCACCAGTCCCGCCACAGTGCCTCCCTAGCACTGGGGTCCCCGTCCCTTCAAGGCTTCCAAAAAGCGCTTGCCAAAAAGAGAAAAAAAGAAAAAAAAAAAAAAAAAGGGGAAAAACGCGCGACCTCCTCCGTCCTCAGGCACTGGTCTCAGGCACCCGCCCCCAGGTCTCGCAGGGAGAAACGCGGGATATTCTTTGTCCTCCGGCGCCGTTCCCAGGCACCTCCTCACCGGTCCCGCCACCCTGCCTCCCCAGCAACGGGGGCCCGTCCCTCTAAGGCTTCCAAAAAGCGCTCGCCAAAAAAAAAAAACTGCTCCGGTTTCTCTCCACCCGCCGGGAGCCGGGGGGAGGGGCGTTCGGGTCCCGCCGGGCTGGGGCTTGTATCTTACCCCCTTCACAAGGCGCTGGGTTCTTGCAGGTGTGGATGTGGTCTGGATGTTGTCCTGTGTCCTGTGGTCTCTATTTTAGGAAGATTTTTCTTTGTTATATTTTCATAGCTCTATGTGTTTTTGGGAGGAGATTTCCACTGCTCTACTCACGCCGCCATCTTGGCTCCCCTCAAATATCCTTAATTTTGATCACTTAAAGGGTGTCAGATGATTGGCTACGGAGGTACTCTTTTCTGATAATATTCCTTTCTCTTACTAAAAAAAAAAAAAGCAGTTCCTGTGTGCTGACCTCCAATGAGTTCTAGTTCTACAGTGGTATAGGGGGCATGTCAAAGTGTGAGCAAAGGGTCTGTTTGTTTTTATGCAGAAGATCAAGGCCTAGCTTGGCTACCCAGAAAATGAACTAAGATACGATATGAGGAGGAGCTTCCGGCATCAGCACTCTCTGGATGACTCGTGCCAGGGGATGATCATCAAAAAGCCTCCACAGGGATCCAAGCGATGCTGCGGTTGTGGCTGTGTCCATCCCACCATTTCCTGGACTTGCCACTGGAATGATGAGGGAGATGTCTAGGCTGGCATGTGCATACAGTGAGACAAAGAATTTGACCGGATCTGTACTGTTGGAACTCAACCAGGAGTTGGGAGGGGTGCAAGTTGTAGCGCTCCAAAATCTTACGACTATAGACTATCTACGGTTAAAAGAACATATGGGATGTGAACAGATTCCAGAAATGGGTTGCTTTAATTTGTCTGATTTCTCTCAGACTGTTCAAGTACAGTTGGACAATATCCATCATAGACAAATTCTCACAAATGCCTAGGGTGCCTAACTGGTTTTCTTGGCTTCACTGGAGTTGGCTGGTAATTATAGATTTGCTTAGTTTATGTCACCGTATTCCTATTATGTTAATATGTGTGCATAAGTTAGTTACTAGTTTAAAACCTATACATGCTTAAGGTACTCTACAAGAAGATATGTCAAAGAAATAATCAATCCTCCCATGTTTTCTTCCATATGCTACCTCTAAGAGCTTTTCTTCTTCCTTCCTAATTACAACCCTTAAATAGAATTCGTGCCTCATATCGAATTTACCGAGCATCATAATTCCTCCAGGTGATAAAGATACCTCGAGACAAGTGCTGGGCATAGAAGCCACAGGGCATAAATCTGCAAAGAAGTAAAAAGCTAACCTTTTCAAACAGTATGGCTTCTCTCACTTACCAACTTTACATCTCCCTGTATGGCCACAGAAGATGACTGGTTAGCCAGAGACGGGTAAGATTGCTCAAGGGAGGAACAACCTAAGACAGGCACAGTCGCAGGGGGCCATCAGGTGAGATATTGCGGATCAACAGTGGTGAGGCTTAGAACCTCACCCCCCCTGTTTTGAGAGAAATCTTCTGCATCCATGGATGTTTTAATGCCTTTGTCTAGCTTGGATTAACACATAGTCTACAGGCACACACCTGATCATCTACAATTGCTCTCTTACAACACTAAACTATGTTTTCTACCTTTATCTTGCACTACCTACCACTTCAGCATTTTATTAAAAATAATAATAATAATAAAGGGAGAAATGTGGGATCCACATATAAATCAAGTATAAAAATCAAACAAATATTCGTATTTGACCTGATTGTTTATAATTCATAATGCGTGATCAAAACCGAAAGTTTCTGTGATGAATGCCCTTGTACTGTTCACCATGTAAGAACTTATTCACTATGTAAGAATTCATTCACCATGTAAGAACTTGTTCGTTATGCTTCAAAAGATTGGAGACTGACGAGAATTAGGCTTGAGATGGATTAATGATTGTGCATTGAGCATTGACCCCCCCTATACAGAATTTTATTGTTGTTAACAACCATTTAATCAATAAATATGAGAGATGCCCTCTCAAAAAAAAATCATAGGGGCAGAAGCAGATCAGAGGTTGCCAAGAGGGTACCCAGGGAGGGAATTAACTTCTAAGTTACACAGGGAAGTATTTTGGATTGAAAAAACTACTTTATATCTCGATGCTGGTCATAGTTACACAAGTGATTGTCAAAACTCATGTAACTACACACCTAAAATTTTGAATTTTGCCTTTATGAAGTTCACTTTAATAAGCTTGACTTCAGAAAAAATTCACATTCAATATTGTAATATTTTTTAAGCCTTTATATATATATATGAATTTAGGAATACACAAGTGGATTTGCCAAAAAAAAAGTAAATTCAAAATGGATCAAAGACCTGAATGTAAGTCATGAAACCATAAAACTCTTAGAAAAAAACATGAGTGACCTCTTCTTGAACATATCTCCCTGGGCAAAGAAAACAGCAAAAATGAACAAGTTGGACTATATTAAGCTGAAAAGCTGTACAGCAAAAGACACCCTCAATAGAACAAAAAGGAACCCTACAGTATGGGAGAATATATTTGAAAATGAGAGATCTGATAAAGGCTTGATGTCCAGAATATATAAAGAGCTCACATGCCTCAACAAACAGAAAACAAATAACCCAATTAAAAAATGGGCAGAGGAACTGAACAGACAGTTCTCTAAAAAAGAAATACAGATGGCCAACAGACACATGAAAAGATGCTCCACATCGCTAATTATCAGAGAAATGCAAATTAAAACTACAGTGACGTATCACCTCACACCAGTAAGGATGGCTGCCATCCAAAAGACAAACAACAACAAATGTTGGCAAGGCTGTGGAGAAAGGGGAACCCTCCTACACTGCTGGTGGGAATGTAAATTAGTCCAACCATTGTGGAAAGCAGTATGGAGGTTCATCAAAATGCTCAAAACAGACCTACCATTTGACCCAGGAATTCCACTCCTAGGAATTTACCCTAAGAATGCAGGAATCAAGTTTGAGAAAGACAGATGCACCCCTATGTTTATCGCAGCACTATTTACAATAGCCAAGAATTGGAAGCAACCTAAATGTCCATCGATAGATGAATGGATAAAGAAGATGTGGTACATATACACAATGGAATACTACTCAGCCATAAGAAAAGGGCAAATCCTACCATTTGCAGCAACATGGATGGAGCTGGAGGGTATTATGCTCAGCAAAATAAGCCAAGCGGAGAAAGAGAAATACCAAATGATTTCACTCATCTGTGGAGTATAAGAACAAAGGAAAAACTGAAGGAATAAAACAGCAGCAGAATCACAGAACTCAAGAATGGACTCAAAGGTACCAAAGGGAAAGGAACTGGGGAGGGTGGGTGGGTAGGGAGGGATAAGGGGGTGGGAGAAGAAGAGGGTATTAAGATTAACATGTATGGGGGGGTGGGAGAAAGTGGAGGGCTGTACAACACAGAAGACAAGTAGTGATTCTACAACACTTTGCTATGCTGATGGACAGTGACTGTAAAGGGGTTTATAGGGGGGACCTGGTATAGGGGAGAGCCTAGTAAACATAATATTCATCATGTAAGTGTAGATTAATGATAACAAAGAAAAAAGCAGTTCCTGTGTGGTGACCTCCAATAAGTTCTACACAATGGTATAAAGGGCATATAAAAGTGTAGGCAAAGAGTTTGTGTTTATACAGAGGATCAAAGCCTAATTTGGCTACCCTGAAAATTAACTAACATACGATATGAAAAAGAACTTCCAACATCAGCACTCTCTGGAAGACTCATGCCAGAAGATGATCATCAAAAAACCCCAACAAAGATCCACGCACTGCTACAGCTGTAGCTGCACTCATCCCACCGGTTCCTGGACTTGCCATGGGAATGACGAAGGAGATATCTAAGCTGGCCTGTGCATACAGTAAAACAACAAATTTGACTGGATCTATACTATTGGAACTCAACCAAGAATTAGGAGAAGTGCAAATTGTAGTGCTCCAAAATCTTACAACTACAGACTATTTACTGTTAAAAGAACATATGGGATGTGAACAGTCCCCAGGAATGGGCTGTCTTAATTTGTCTGATTTCTCTCAGACTGTTCAAGTTCAGTTGGACAATATCCACCGTATCATAGATAAGTTTTCACAAATGCCTAAGGTGCCTAACTGGTTTTCTTGGTTTCATTGGAGATGGCTGGTAATTATAGGTATGCTTTGGTTACGTAACTGTACTCCTATTTTGTTAATGTGTGTGTGCAATTTAATTAGTAGTTTAAATCCTATACATGCTGAAGTTACTCTACAAGAAGATATGTCAAAGAAATAATCAATCTTCCCATGTTTTCTTCCGCCTGCTACTTCTATAGCTTTTCTTCTTCCTTCCTAATTACAACCCCTAAATAGAATTCGTGTCTCATATCGAATTTACCGTGTATCACAATTCTTCCAAGTGGTAAAGATACTTCAAGACAAATGCTGGTCATAGAAGCCACAGGGCATAAATATCCAAAGAAGTAAAAAACTAACCTTTTCAAACAATAAGCCTTCTCTCTCACTTACCAACTTTACATTTCCCTGTATGGCCCTGGAAGATGACTGGTTAGCCAGAGACGGGTAAGATTCCTCAAGGGAGAAACAACCTAAGACAGGCACGGTAGCAGGGGTGTCATCAGGTGAGAAATTGGGGATCAACATAGGTGAGGCTTAGAACCTCTCCCCCCCTGTTCTGAGAGAAATCTGCTGCATCCATGGATGTTTTATTGCCCTTGTCTAGCTTGGATTAACACATAGTCTACAGGCACACACCTGATCATCTACATCTGCTCTCTTACAACACTAAACTATGTTTTCTTCCTTTATCTCGCATTTACCTACCACTTCAGCATTTTATTAAAAATAATAATAAAGAGAGAAATGTATCCACATATAAATCAAGTATAAAAATCAAATGAATATTCATATTTGAACTGTTCACCATGTAACTTATTCACTATGTAAGAATTTGTTCTCCATGTAAGAACTTGTTCGTTATGCTTCAGAAGATTGGAGACGGACGAAAATTAGGCTTGGGGTGGATTAATGATTATACATTGAGCATTGAGTCCCCTATACAGAATTTTATTGTTAACAACTATTTGATCAATAAATAGGAGAGATGCCCTCACAAAAAAAAAAAAAAGTACACACTTCCAATTGTAAAATAAATAAGTAACCAGGATGTAATATATAGCATAAGGAATTTAGTCAAAATATTGTAACAACTTTGTATGGTGATAGCTGGTACCTAGAATTATCATGTATATAAATATTGAATCACTGTGTTGTAC
The DNA here is from genome assembly GCF_040802235.1 of Manis javanica. Taxonomy (NCBI): domain Eukaryota; kingdom Metazoa; phylum Chordata; class Mammalia; order Pholidota; family Manidae; genus Manis; species Manis javanica. Next base: position 169,426,338 of record NC_133156.1, on the reverse strand, counting down.
ACCTGAAACTAATGTAATACTGTGTGACAACTACCCTTCAATAAAAAATAATTATGTAAAAAAAAAAAAATTCTGCTGATGGCTTAAGCAGACACTTCACCAAAGATTTATACATGGCAAAAAAGCACATGAAAATGTTCAACATCATTTGTCATTAGGGAATCACGAATTGAAACTATACCACAACACAACTGTTAGTCAGAATGTGAAACATAGACACCATCCTAGTGAAAATGAAGCAGTAGGAATTCTCATACTTTATTTTCTGGGAATGCAAAATGGTAGAGCCATTTTGGAAGAGTATGGCAGTTTCTTACAAAACTAGACAACATACTCTTACAATCCAGTAATTGTGTCCTTGGTTGTTACCCAAAAAACTTGAGAAAGACCTGCACACATTTACAGCTTTATTCATAATTGCCAAAACTTGGGTGCAACAAAGGTGTCTTTCAGGAGGTGAATAAACAATGGTACATCCAGACAGTGGAATATTATTCAGCACTAAAGAGAAATGAACTATTAAGTCATAAAAGACCTGGAGGAACCTTACATGCATGTTATTAAGTGAAAGAAACCAGTGTTTCAGGGCTACATATTGTATGATTCCAGTGACAAATGTATTTCTGCGGTATGGGGTGTCAACACAAGTTGGGGAGACTACATTTGCCAAACTAAGAGGTATTTTTTGGTATTTTCTGCTCAGCTGTTATGTGAACCTAAAACTGCTGTAAAAAATCGTGTTTACTTAAAAACTATCTCCTTAAGATGAATTCAGTAGTAACAGGCTATTCCTCTGGATTCAAGATTGCCATTTGGCATGATTAGAGTGGAAGGAAATCATTGCAGCAACATCTGAGACATCAGAATTTCTCTACAGAAACCAACCTGTGAGAGAGCGGTTGGGCTGTTTCCTGCCTGATTAATTAGTGCATACAGGACTTAGACCAGAAGGATCTGGGTTAAACTCTAGCTCTGCCACTTCCTGACTCATTAGGACATGTCACTTTAGCTAGCTGAGCTGTTTTGAGAACACTTGAGATCACATATGTCAAAGACCTTTATAAATTGTCAAATACACCCAAATATAAATTGCTACTGCTGAATTATTTATACATGTAGTATAAGAATGTGTCAGATGCGTGAGAGTTGTTTATAATGCATGACCACACAGTTCTCACTGGTTGGTTCCTGGCTTTGCTGAAGCACTGATGTATGGGCCTCTATCCCATGCATCCAAGAGAACCAGCTCAAAGCAGGTAAAGGTTCTCAGAGGGTGGAAGAGCCCTATCTGACAGCTGTCTGCTTTGGGCATAGGAAGGACAGCTATGCACACATAGCTCAGGACATAATACAGCCATCCAGCCAACAATGTAAGATTTCCAAACACCTGTTGGTTAAACAGATGACCAAGAGCAAAAGAGTCGTTCCTACACCATGTCTGTGAAGGCTAGGGAGCAGCGCCCACAGCCTTTGGGGAGCCTATAAGTCCCATGCCTGGCTATAGCACCTCCTCTCTTCCCAAGGCCAACATATGAAATAATTTGGAACAGCAAGCACCTTGAAAGTTCCTGCATGTGACAATCTACAATGAGACCAAATGTTAAAGCAAACATTTATTAAAATCCATTTATACAGTGTTTTATATACACACACACACACACACACACACACAAATGTACAGTCCTCAACATTCAGGCAATCAAAGCTATTCTCAGAAAGGCTTTGTGAGAAGACAGATAGATTACTTTGCCCTTCCCCCAAAAAGACACTTGTTTATACTCCTGAAAATAATGCATTTATTATACCACCTCTTAAGAATAATCATGTTGAGATCCCAAAACTTCTGCAGAGAGTATAGAGATACTAGCAGAGCACTCTCTACAATGCAGTGCCTCATACCCAGAGGTGTAGTGCAAGAGACACATAAATAGCAGCTGCTTCAGAGGAGTGTGTGCATACCCGGTGGGTGCGCCGTGAAAAGGGCCCAAGGGCCCAGCTGGGTGGCCCCCTAGCTGCGGAGCGTGGCCAGCCGGGACTGCATGGCCTCCAGAGCCTCCTCTTCCTCCTCCTCCTCTTCTGATGCGGCCATCGCCCCTGGAGGTTCAGGCTCCGGAAGGGCGTCGGTCACTTTACTGGGTGCTTTGCCCAAGGCCCCTGAACAGAAACAGAGCAAACAGCAGATGAACAAAACATTGGCTAAAAAAAGTGGTCCCTCATCTTGCCTGCTTTTCATATCGGGATCCGTCTGAAAAGGGGCGACCCAACAAGCTGCCCGGGGGAAGGTGGGAAGTGGTGGGGGATGGGGGGCTCTGGGGGGATTTGCTCACTATGACAAATGCACAAACACCGACTCACTGTACTGATACCACAGTGGTAAGGATTTGAATTTAAGAAGTTTGGTTCTGAAGTCATGATGTAAATTCCTAAACTCCATATTAAATATTTAATTTTCAACATTCATGAAAATGTTCACTCAGTAAAACCTGTAAGTCTTCACAAAACATTTTCCTGGAAGAACTAGTCTTTCTCCCAATTTAAAGCAAACAAAAGTTAAATCTCACCATTTATACTTTCTATTAAACATAAAACTCAGAAAATCCAGAAGTAAAAATAAAGTTTAAAACCTCATTAACTATCAGTCAGATAAACTACTATTTTTATTTATACCCCTTCCAGACTTTTTCTCTAGGCATGCTTTTTACACAAACATGTATTTCAGTAACAAGGCTTTTTTCACACAATATATTGGGAACATCTTTATCTTTGTTTTTTAACAGATGGTTATAGGCACTGTGCTTATTTTTTAAGAAAAAACTTCATCTAAAATTTTAAATATAGAAGGAAATTACAGCCTAAGAAAAAAGCTACTAGATAATGTAGTTTATGTGGGAAGAAAGCCATAAAAAGAAGGGAAAAACAGGAAGAATTTCAGGGCCATACCTGCTGTAATTTCAAACAGAATTTTGTCAATTTCCATTTCTGCTGCTTCTTCCATTTCTTCCTGATCGTCCATGCTTTCAAAAGTGTCCTCTAACATCTCTTCTATGATCCCAGCCTAAACACAGAATAAACCCTGTCACTTCCCTCAACTGTTAAATCTGTTAACAACCCATCTGCGGGTCCAGCACCAACCAAGTTCTAATGTGTCCACGTCCAGTCCACCCTCTTGAGGGCTAACATGCAGGAGTGACGGCCACAGGAAACCCCGGATGCTGCCTGTCTTCTCTGCAGAGGCAAAAAGCCAAAGGGAAACTGCTCTCCAAATATAGCAGCAAGACTGGAGGGTGGTGTTGCTAGCAGCAAAGCTTCAGTCACCCAGACTAGAGTGGCAGCAGTTGGGACAGCTGACTGACAGCCAAGGGTTTGCCCTGAGCTGTCTTGGGAAGCATTTGCCCTAACATTACAAATACAATCTGTGAGTGCAGACTGAAACACAGTACGAAAATTGGTTGGAATCATAGTAGAAACGAGAATAACAAATACTGAGAGCGGGGTGGGCTCCACGAACCGGGGAAAGGCCTGCAGGCACTCCAGCAAGTGCCTGGTACAGCTGCTGGTGCAGGGTCGGTCTGGTGGGTCTAGCAAGGAGCACTCAATCCACTGAAGCTGACCATCTACTCCTGAGTGAACTGCTAAGACAGCGCTTCTGCACCCAACCAGCTAATGCCCATAGTCTACAGGAGCCCTGTGCCTGGCTGCCTGAAACCAGCTAATGAGCGTCCTTAGTACTCAGGGTAGAATGGCACCACTACAGGGCACAAGAAAACTTCTCCAGCACTAGCCAACACAAGCAAGCCCTGCAGTCCTCCTTGCTGAGCAGTGTCCTCAGATAAGGCCCTACAGTTTTTTTGTTTGATCTTGAAGCAAAAGGTCAGAATAGCAACTTGCAGTGTCAAAAAGAAGGCTGCTGGCATCCCTGGGGAGAAGAGATAGGAAGGCACTGAGTGGCTGTGGTGGGGGGCAGAGGGAAGGAATGGATTCAGGCTTCTGAGAAGCTGCCAGAAAAGAAAAACCCTGACTGCTTTGCAACCTGCAAGAACTGAGTTCCTTGCTTTCTACCTTGATATTCCAGTGATACAAAGAAGAGCAGGTCACATGTGGCAGCCCCAGCCCCAGCTGTCCTGCACTCAGCCAGGGCATGACTCTCCCTGACCACATCAAGCAATCAGGTTGAAAGGGAGCCCTCTCCTACCTGCCTCTCTGCTGTTAGATCACTCAAGTGCCTGCTAATTATGTGAACCTAGCTAGTAACAGATTCTGCCAACTCTCAGATCTTTTCCTCCACCCAAAATGAACAAATAAATTCACATTCAAGGTCACATGGGTAGAGCCCTCTGGCCTGGGCTGTCATCCTAGTGCTAGAGGCTACTGTAAAAGAGGTTCAATACACATAAGCTGACTAGCTAAAAAGCCCACAGAACCCTGACTGTAACAGCCCTCCACATCCTGGAGGTAGATATCATTTATTCATTCACTCATTCAATCAGCAATCCTTCATGAAATGCCTGCTCTGTGCCACACAGGCCAGGATCAGGACAAACAGAATGACTAAGGTCGTCTCTTGACTTGAGGAGCTGGGTCCCCATCAGAAACTTCAGTTTGTACCTGGGCATACATCCTGGGGTGAATTCAGTAAATATTTGTTATCTACTATGTGCAGGCCTTCCTCCAAATCTGTATTATTTTCAGTATTCAGAAACTATTGTGGAAAAGATCCCAGAGTCTAAAAATGGCTTCCCCTCAGATCCTGTGACCACAGAAGTGAGAATGAGCAGGCCTGACGTTACTCCACGTATTACCTCTAACCATTTCTAGGTGGACAGTCTTTGCAATGTGGGGGAAGAGATGTCCTCGTGCCACTTTGAAAGGACATACCCCCCGACCTGTTCCCTCCTTACTGCTGCTGCCCCAGCATGCCTCATTCCAAGCACCTGGGCTCTGGGCTGTTTGCTTTTCTTTTCCACTGGTTTTCTTCTCTAGTTCCTCTTTCCTATGCCCTAGAGCCCTGTATATAATTCAAGTTCAAAAATGAAATGCCCTAGGAGAAAGGGAGGCAATTTCTATGCACAAGCTATTTACAAGAATTTGAGGTGGACAATCTTGGCTCTCTGACCACAGGTTCGAAGCAGGGAAGAGCACCTGGGTGAGGCTCTTCCTATCACTCTCTCCTCTGAGGCAGCTCAGGCAACAAGTCAGACATGTGCTCCAACCCCAGACCTGTCACCTACTATACACCAAGGTCACTTAGGTAAAGCTGCCTGGCAACTTGAAGACTCAGTTTCCTCTGGGGAAAAAACAGCTATCTTACAGGGTCACGAGAAGGACTATACTACGGGATAGTATGGGTGATGCACACTGGCTGGAGGGGGCTCCCTAACAATGGCTTCCTGAGCCCTGTCCCAGAAGACCCCAAGTACAGGTCCTTGCTAGGCCTTGGTCCTGGGGGTGGTGGGTATTTACTGCTTTCTGTTTGGCTCTCAGTCTTTCCTTTTCTAGTCTTAAACAGGTCAGCAAAGTACAGCCTGTGGGCCAAATCTGGTCCACTGCCCATTTCTGTAAACAAAGTTTTATTGGAACACAGACACTCATTTGTCTACATATTATCTACGGCTGCTTTGATACTACAAAGCAGAGTTGAGTGGTTACAACAGAGATTTATAGTGTAAAACACACTATCCAGACCTTAACAACAAAAAAGGGCAAATCCTTGGTTTAGAACAACTTCCCTCACTAGCTTCACTAACACTCCCCTGAAGTTGACAGAGGAACCCAGTTTTTTTTCTGTCTCCTTGCTCATTTTGAAGCCCATAAACCCCAGTTCCCTAAATCCTAAGCTGTTGTTCCCTGGATATACCACTTCTCCTAGAGCTCTGGGTACACCGTTACTTCTTCTAAGGAACACTCTAGCAATCTGACCCAGCTTCTGCCATGCTCAGCTCACACAGTTTCATTCAGTGTTAACAGCTGCTCCTTTGTCTTCAAAATCATCATTTGGGAGAGTGGTCGGCCCTCCTTTCCCATCCCTAGGCTTAGCCCCCTGCCATACAGCTGAGAGGGGCTCTTGGATGTTTGGAATGGGATGTAGGGTTAGCCCCAGGTCACCTTCATCATCTCTTTGGAGAGCTCCCGCATCGTGGCCTGGATTTCTGGGATCTTCACAAGACTCTGCATGGCCTTCATCACTTCTGTGCTCTTCTGCAGGGAACCAGCCACACGCAAAACCGCTGAAAAGGAAAGGTAATAGAAACTTCAACAGAATGTGACACAGGATGGAATAAAGAGAGACGTCAAATTATAAGCTATTCCAATAAAAGACAGCAGAGGTAGGTGAACTCCTGAAGCTATTCATGTACCTGTAGAATATATTACTTTACTGTGCTAGCTGGCCAAGAGACTGACTTTTTTAAATTCTTTGTTACTTTGGGTACAATAGGTACCAGTTCTCTGAGCACATACACCTGGAGTGGACCAAAGGCTTATGTCTGAACTGAAGGGAAGGAAGCCAGCTAAGAACAACTGTAACAACTAGGACGAGTCACATATGGGAGGAAGAGCTCTAGACTTTGCCAAGGCCACACCAGAAAATAGAAGGCTTTAGGCTACCCAACAGTACTCTCACACACCAGCCTATAGGTGGCAGCTGCTCTGTGGGGTACCTGTCACTGGCCCTCAGGAAAACAGGAGAAATCAGGTTAGATATAGTGAGTATCCGTGCCAGTGTAAGGTGGTTACAGTTCCTTGCCATGACAAAACTTCCTGAAATCTGAGATTTTATAAGAAATCACGGTAGTAGCAAATTATCATTTCCCTCCCCACACTCTTTAATAATACATCAGAATAAAGAGTTGGCAGCCTTCCAAATTGGTCTTGGCATTTCATGACACTAGAGTTCTCAGCAACTGCTATAAATCAAGCTGTTCACTAAGACTGGCACACAGTCCTCCTCCAGCACTGCAGTGCGTAGCTAAGCCAGGAGTCACAGCAGATTCACCTCTGTCTGCATCCAGGCTCTAGGAAGCTTTCACATCTAAGGGAAAACAAGAGGCAAGGAAGTAAAAGTAACTAGGCAAATGCCTGTCTCACAGGGCATTCTGTGATTTTAATAAAGGAGTAAGGAAGTTCACTAGTTGCAGAGAATACTTCATTTCCCTTACCACTGGAATAGGAGAGTAAAATATTTATTAAGATTAGTATAATTATAAAGGAAGTATCAAAATCTGTGTGGCTGAAATAAGCAATATAATATAGGTGCCATTAAATATAAAAACAAAGCAAAACAGAAGGAACAAAACAGCAGTAGACTCAGAGACACTGGGAAGTGGCTGGTGGTTACAATGGGGAAGGGATTGGGCAGGTGGTGGAGATGGTGAGGGGATTAAGGGGCACAATAATTTACAACCACAGTGTAAGCTGGTCACTGGGACAGTAGTACAGCATGAAGAATATAGTCAATGATTCTGTAACATCTTTCTACATTGATACAGTAACTACACTGGGGGGTGAGGATTGAATAATATGGGGAACTGTTGAACCACTGTGTTGTACATTTGAAACCAAAACAAGATTATATATCAATAATACTTCAATTTTTTAAAAAGCTGGCAATAGAAACCTACCTTGACACACTTAGGAAGAACTAATACTTAATGAAAGGGTACTTGGAAGATCGTGGAAATGAAAGGGAGGGAGATATAGATGTACGTGCACAGATACAGATATAAATGGATGTGTTAATAAACCAGACCAGAGGCTCCTTTCCAAATGTGTATAAATGTATATGAAATCTTCACAAAGTATACTTCAAACATCTTGCATTTTTACTTGTAAATTACACCTCAATAAAAGCAGAAAAAATTTAAAAAACAATATAGATGCCATCATAGTGATATATATCTGCATACACCTGGAGAAAAGAGCAGACCTCATGGAACAGCATAACATACCAAAGCTGTGGCCCAGCGGCGGGACCCAAGCCCTTCCCCAACCCCAGCTCACGGGCTGGAGGAAGAGAAATGGAGCAGGGAGGGAGTGGAGGCCTGGGACTGCTGAACACCTCACTCCGGAGATCTGGTCTGGGAGCACAAACCTACATTTCATGGTGCTTGCATGATACTCTCGTGATTAGGGGATTGGAAAGCTAAGACAGGCATAATTCCTGGAGAGACTGATTCCAACTGCTTGTGGAAAGCAGGGATCCATATCTAGCTGCTCTGGGACAAAATAAAGGCAGGCAGTCTGAGAGACTTCTTAACAGTGAGAGGGCTGCTAAAGGAGCAAGGATTGCACAGAGCTTACTGCTCAGGAGAAAGGACAGGTAGACAAAATTTTCCGGGTGCCCACTACCCAGCAGGTTGGGAGCTTTCACGATTTTCAGGTGCTCCAGATCAACCAGACAGAAAATAAGGACACAGAGGCACTGAACAACACATTCAAACAGATAGACCTAACTGACATCTACAGAACTCTACACCCAAACACAGCAGATTACACATTCTTCTCAAGTGCACATGGAACATTTTCAAGAATAGATCATATACCTGGCCACAAAAAGAACCTCAGTAAATTCCAAAAGATTGAAATTGTACCAACCAGCTTCTCAGACCACAAAGGTATGAAACTAGAAATAAATTACACAAAGAAAATGAAAAATCCCACAAACACATAGAGGCTTCACAACATGCTCCTAAATAGCCAATGAATCAATGACCAAATAAAAACAGAGATCAAGCAATATATGGAGACAAATGACAACAATAATTCAACACCACAAAATCTGTGGGATGCAGCCAAGGCTGGGCTAAGAGGAAAGCAAATTGCAATCCAGGCCTACCTCAAGAAAGAAGAACAATCCCATATGAGCAGTCTGAACTCACAAGTAATGAAACTAGAAAAAGAAGAACAAATGAGGCCCAAAGTCAATAGAAGGAGGAACATAATAAAGATTAGAGCATAAATAAATAAAATTGAGAAGAATAAAACAACAGAAAGAATCAATGAAAGCAAGAACTGGTTCTTCGAGAAAATAAACAAAATAGATAACCCCCTAGCCAGACTTATAAAGAAAAAAAAGAGTCTACTCACATAAACAGAATCAGAAATGAGAAAGGAAAAATCACTACGGACACCACAGAAATACAAAGAATTATTAGAGAATACTATGAAAAATTATATGCTAACAAACTGGATAACCGAGAAGAAATGGACAACTTTCTAGAAAAATACAACCTTCTAAGGCTGACCAAGGAAGAAACAGAAAATCTGAACAGACCAATTACCAGCAACGAAATTGAAACGGTAATTGAACAAAAAAATCTACCTAAGAACAAAACTCCTGGACCAAATGGCTTCACCACTGAATTTTATCAAACATTTAGTGAAGACCTAATACCCATCCTCCTTAAAGTTTTCCAAAGAGTAGAAGAAGAGGGAATACTTCGAAACTCATTCTATGAGGCCAGTATCACTGTTAATACCAAAACCAGGTTAAGACACCATAAAAAAAGAAAATTACTGATCAATATATATCCCTGATGAACACAGATGCAAAAATACTCAACAAAATATTAGCAAACCAAATTCAAAAATATATCAAGAAGATCATCCATCATGATCAAGTAGGATTTATTCCAGGGATGCAAGGATACATTTGAAAATACATCAACATCATCCACCTCATCAACAAAAAGAAGGACAAAAATCACATGATCATCTCCACAGATGCTGAAAAAGCATTTGACAAAATTCAACATCCATTCATGATAAAAACTCTCAACAAAATGGGTGTAGAGGGTAAGGACTTCAACATAATAAAGGCCATAGATGACAAACCCACAGCCAACATTATTCTTAATGTCAAGAAGCTGAGAGCTTTTCCTTGAAGATCGGGATCAAGACAAGGATGCCCACTCTCCCCACTTCTATTCAACATAGTACTGGAGGTCCTAGCCATGGCAATCAGACAACACAAAGAAATAAAAGGCATCCAGATTGGCAAGGAACAAGTTAAACTGTCCCTGTTTGCAGATGACATGATATTGTACATAAAAACCCCTATAGAATCCACTCCAAAACTACTAGATCTAATATCTGAATTCAGCAAAGTTGCAGGATACAAAATTAATACGCAGAAATCTGTGGGATTCCTATATACTAACAATGAACTAGCAGAGAGAGAAATCAGGAAAACAATTCCATTCATAGCTGCATCAAAAAGAATAAAATACGTAGCAATAAACCTAACCAAGGAAGTAAAAAACCTATACTCTGAAAACTACAAGACACTCATGAGAGAAATTAAAGAAGATACCAATAAATGGAAATACATCACATGCTCTTCAGTAGGAAGAATTAATATTGTCAAAATGGCCATCCTGCCTAAAGCAATCTACAGATTCAATGCAATTCCTATCAAAATTCCAACAGCATTTTTAAACGAACTAGAGAAAATCATTCTAAAATTCATATGGAACCACAAAAGACCCCGAAGAGCTAAAGCAATCCTGAGAAGGAAGATAAAGTGGGGGGCATTATGCTCCCCAACTTCAAGCTCTACTACAAAGCCACAGTAATCAAGACAATTTGGTACTGGAACAAGAACAGAGCCACAGACCAGTGGAACAGAATAGAGAGCCCTGATATAAACCCAAGCATATATGGTCAGTTAATATATGATAAAGCAGCCATGGATATACAATGGAGAAATGACAGCCTCTTCAACAACTGGTGTTGGCAAAACTGGACTGCTACATGCAAGAGAGTGAAATTGGATTATTGTTTAACCCCATAGACAAAAGTAAACTCAAAATGGATCAAAGACCTGAATGCAAGTCATGACACCATAAAACTCTTAGAAGACAACATAGGCAAAAATCTCCTGAATATAAGCATGAGCAACTTCTTCCTGAACACATCTCCTCGAGCAAGGGAAACAAAAGCAAAAATGAACTCATGGGACTACATCAAACTAAAAAGTTTCTGTACGGCAAAGGATACCATCAACAGAACAAAAATGCATCCCACAGTATGGAAGAATATATTTGTAAATGACATATCCCACAAGGCGTTAACATCCAAAATATATAAAGAACTTACATGCCTCAACACCCAAAAGCAAATAACCCGATTAACAAATGGGCAGAGAATATGAACAGACACTTCTTCAAAGAAGAAATTCAGATGGCCAACAGGCACATGAAAAGATGCTCCACATCACTAATTATCAGGGAAATGCAAATTAAAACCACAATGAGATATCACCTCACACCAGTAAGGATGGCCAGCATCGAAAAGATTAAGAACAAGAAATGCTGGCAAAGATCAGGAGAAAGGGCAACCCTCCTACATGGCTGGTGGCAATGTAAGCTCGTTCAACCATTGTGGAAAGCAATATGGAGGTTCCTCAAAAAACTAAAAATAGAAATACCATTTGACCCAGGAATCCCACTCTTTGGAATTTACCCAAAGAATACAACTTCTCAGATTCAAAAAGACATTTGCACCCCTATGTTTATTGTAGCACTTTTTACAATAGCCAAGAAATGGAAGCAACCTAGGTGTCCATCAGTAGATGAATGGATAAAGAAGATGTGGTACATATACAGAATGTAATACTATTCAGCCATAAGAAACAAATCCTATCATGTACAACAACATGGATGGAGCTGGAGGACAATATGCTCAGTGAAATAAGCTAGGCAGAGAAAGACAAGTGCCAAATGATTTCCCTCATTTGTGGAGTATAACAACAAAGCAAAGCTGAAGGAACAAAATAGCAGCAGACTCAGACTCCAAGAAGGAACTAGTGGTTACCAAAGGGGAGGGGTGTGGGAGGGCAGATGGGGAGGGAGGGAGAAGGGGATTGAGGGGTATTATGTTTAGTACACATGGTGTGGGGGATCACAGGGAAAACAGTGTAGCACAAAGAAGGCACATAGTGAATCTGTGGCACCTTACTACACTGATGGACAAGGACTGCATTGGGGTGTGGGTGGGGACTTGATAATATGGCTAAATGTAATAACCACATTTTTGTCATGTGAAACCTTCATAAGAGTGTATTTCAATAATACCTTTAAAAATTAAAAAAAAAGATAAATGATTTATAATGAAACATCTAACATTATTTTTGAAAGGAAATGAAGACAGCACAAACATTCTATAATAGGGGGAACCCAAACCAAAGACCATAGAAGGGAATTAGAGTCATAAAGAAGCACTGGAACCATACACATTTGGGAAACTTTCAAAATTTAAAGTCAAGTTTATTTATAATGTATGTTACCACTTGAAAAAATAATTTGAATTTATCTCTATTAAAAAAACATACATCATGTATGATAAAATATAAAAGATCAGAAGGATGAGTGGGTTACACAGACGTAGGCCTGAGTGTCTCAACAATGGCATGATGAACGGTTTGCTCCAGGTAATTTTCTGCTGTAGGGGCTGTTGTACTCACTCTAGGATATGTACCAGCATATTTGGTTTCTACCCATTAGATGCCAATAGCAACAATACGCCACCCCACCCCAGTGTGACAACCAAACATCTCCAAACATTGCCAAATGTCCTCCATTGGGAATCACTGATCTAGAGCTGCTGCAACTGAGAGTTAATTTATCTTTGAGCATCTCAACAGATAAGGCACAAAGGGTGACAATGATTTGAGCTGCAGGCCAGTCCCTGGTAGAAGTACACTGTTTCACTGGGAAAAATGATTTTTTTCCAGCACTAGGTTCTAAGATAAATTTTGTACCACAATCTTTACTGACTACCGGCAACTGTGTAGAAATTAGAGAAATATTCTTCATGTAGCTGTTTCTTATCCATTGAAAAAGAAAAAGAGCTATGGAAAATTATGAAAACACAGTTCAGGAAAGGCAGTGTGTGAGAAGCAAAGCTGGGGGCAGTATGAGCCTGAGGCTGCCTGGCAATGCAGCTTGCTACAGGCGTCACTTTCCTCTGATGCCGACTGTGGGTTCCTACACTACCTTCACACCTGACTAAAGTAAGTATTCATATGAATAATGACTAAAATTAAATATGAAATAAATGGAAACAATTTGTCAGTGAAGTAGTTGTTTTTCACCCTTTAAAAGATTTCTAATAATACTGTATTTGTTTGTACAAAGAAAAAATATTTCATTTGAAAAACACATTTTATAGATGAAGGCAAACATTTAAAACCACTGAACATCTACTATTATGGAAGATTCATAATACATACAGTTGACCCTTGAAGAAATTGGGGGTTAACGGTGCCAACCTGTGGTGTATTAAAAAATCTGTTTAACTTTTGACTCCCTCAAAACTTCACTAATAGCTGACTGTTGACTAAAAGCCTTACCAGTAACATCAACAATTAACATATATTATGTTGTTATAAAAAAAGAAAATCATAAGGAAAGTATATTTACAGTACTGTGTTATAGTTATCAATACCATAAGTTTATGTGATCTGTTTACAAGATGAATTATCTATCAGTACCTACATCAATGTTGTCTTACATGATGTGAACACTGATGTCATATCTATTACTAAGACTACACACAAAAGATGAAAAGATAATGTGAGAAAAAGTAGCAGCTGTGCTGCAGCCAGTGTAACTGACGCAGCCATCCTATGGCAGCCTGGCCTATTCACTAAGGGGATGACTCGTTATGGAATTTTTACGGCATATTATTGCAGCTATATATATAATATGGTATTGGATATGTTACATTTTTTTAAAAATCACTTGCCTGTGATAACCTCATACACAGTTTCTCCAATTATGAGAGTGTATTCTGTATGGTAATGTTATTCTTTGAAGACAAAGTTAGGAAACAGAAGAAAACTAACACGTTATTAATTTTATGTTAAATATCACTCACCTTATGCCTTTGTAAGGATGGGTCATCCACTTCCACACAAGTCTTGCACAGGATGAATACTTAGGTGATGACAACACAAAGTCTGTACAGTTCTTGCTGTACAGTTACTTATTTTCATACAAAGATACACATGCACAACAGGTAAGTTTATGATCTACTGCTCATTACGTAGAAACATCACATAAAGGTCTTCCTCAATGAGCAGGCTGAGGTGGAGGAAGAAGGGTTGGTCTTGCTGTCTGGGGGGTAGGGTGGGCAGAGGTGGAAGGTGAGGCAGAAGAGGCAGGCACACTTGGTGTCACTTGCAGAAATACATAATAATTTATGTCTTCTGCTTTTCATTTCTCTGAAATCGTTTCTACACAGTACTAGTCCTGCTGCTGTGTTAGTTTCAGTGCCCATCACAAAAGGATCCATGTTATACAAGAAATCAAAAGCAGTCTTGAATAATCAGAACCACTCTGCCAGATCATCTAAACATCAGTTTATTTCCTGCCACTACTTCTACATCTTCCTCACCGTCTAGCACCGGTCACAGGCATTCATCTCCATTAGGTCACCTTCTGTTAATCCCTCTGATATGGTTGGTGTCTATCAGCTCTTGAATTTCTCCAAGATCCGTATCTCAAAACCCTTCACCCTCTACCTTTTTTTATTCTTTTTTTTTGCCATATCCAGATCTCTTTAATGATTTCCTTGATTTTCTCTGTTGTAAATCTTGTGAAGTCACGCATATCAGCTGGACAGTTTTCTCCGGCAGGAATTTATTTCAGGCTTGATGGCTTCTTCTATAACAATGGCTTATGGATTTTTTTTTTAATGATGGCATCTTCAGTGGTGTAATCCTTCCAGACCTTCAGATTTTCTTTCTCTTTTGGGGTTCTCTTCCCTAGTGTTGACAGTCCTTTCCAGTGAGTATTAGAAGTCCTTATGACCCTCTGATTTAGGGGCTGAGTTAGAGACCTTGCCAGTGGGCGAAGTAGACTTGGTGTTGAATTTAGGCAGTTCTGGGTGGCCAGGGGTATCATCCAGTATCAAAATAACTTTAAAAGGCAGTCCCTTACTAGCAAAGTACTTGACTTCAAGGACAGAGCATTGATGGAGCCAATCCAGAAAAAGGGTTCTTGCTATCCAGGTCTTCTTGTTGTACAGGCAAAAGACTGGCAGTTGGTGTTTATCTTTCCCCTTCAAGGCTCAGGCATTACAGTTTCAGAGGTAAGAGCAGTCCTGACTATGAACCCAACTGTACTTGCAGAAAACAGGAGAGTTAGCCTATCCCATTCCTGCCTTAAATCCTGGTGCTTGCTTCTCTTTCTTACTAATAAATGTCCTCTGTGGCTTTTTTCCCCCAGAACAGGACACTTGCGCCTGCCCTAAAAACCTGAACAGGTGGACATCCTTTTTCCTCAATGACATTCTTAATGGCGTCTGAGAGGTCTGCTGCTTCTTGGTTGGCAGAAGCTGCTTCTCCTGTTACCCTGACATTTTTTTAAGCCAAGCCTCTTTCTAAAATTATCGAACCATCTTTTGCTGGCATTGAATTTACCAGCTTTCAAACTTTCACCTTCCTTTTGCTTTGTCTTACAATGACTACTTTTTCCTTGAATCCTATTAAGAGTCTATAGGTGTGCCTTTCTTACAGCAATCCTGCACCCACATAAAAGTTACATTTTCATTACAGGATAAAAAGGTATTGTACATAATCTGCAAGGTTTTTGAGACTGATGGTGTAGCTGCAGTGACAGTTTCATGAATTTTTTTTTTTTTTTTTACAATGGTCCTTATGCTAGATTCATTTATCTTGAAATGTTGGGCAACCACAGCTGCAGTTTTCAACCAACAATATCAAGCAATTCAACTTTTCCTTGTATTGTCCTGACTTCTCTGCTTCTTGGGAACACTTTCAGCATCAGTAGTAGCACTTCATATAGGTCCCATGGTTTCTTACAGTATTGCACTAAACATCACCTTTTACTGTGATAAATAATTTACCGAGAGATGAACGGCTCACACAGAGATGATCTGTGTCACACAGTGTTTTACACGGATAGTCGCAATACTTAAGCTCACCATAATACCCAAGGAAGTGGCTACGAAATTACTACAGGAGCACAGTATGTACCAGTTACTTTTATGCAGTTATGATTTAAACTGCATCTTTACATTGGCTTACATTTCTCTCCACAGCAAATGGGGCCATGTACTGTCTGTATGTGTGTGTAAGTTCTGATCAATTTTAACTTTCTGTAATAAATCTGTGTATATTTTATGGAAGTAAATGATAAACGCAGGTTAGTAGCTACATATATTTTACACATCTATTTAGTATTTCAATAGTTTGAGGCTATGAGGTTCATCTGTGAGTTTTTCAAATTGTCACAAATCTCAAAAAAATTTTCCAATATATTTTTTAAAAATCTGCACATAAGTAGAGCTGCACAGTTCAAACCTGTGTTGTTCAAGGGTCAACTGTATATTTATTTTATAGGATTACTTCTATTGTTAAGTAAGCCTTAAAGAAAGTTAATTTTAATCTTGCATATGCTAGGTAACAGTTAAACATTAAATGCCAAATAAAAAGAAAAGTCTGCTCTTGTTTGTTTATTGAAGGGCTTGACTGGGTAACAAATAAATGTGTGTGTGTGTCTACCTAGCCATCTATTTACATATAATGACATATTGTTTGAGTAAAAAAAAGCAAACTGCAGAACAGCCCGGATGGTACTCTAATAGCAACTGCCAGCGATACAAGGGCTGTGGCCAAGACAAGAGAATTGGTGAACACTTCCTTATAATTTGATTATCTTTCTGTAGTAAGTATTTTCTCAGTAAGCCCGCATAACTTCTAAGTTAAAAATACTAAATTTATGAAAAACATGTCTTGATTCACTGTTGGTTTAAACTTCACAAACACCTCAAAGATCCATACCTTGCAAATGACTTCAAGTATGCCAATCAAAGCAAGAGAAAAAATAAAGAAACAAGACAAAGAAGGAAATCACAACAGTGTCTAGCCTGGCACCCTGCTATCCCCTTTTTACTGCCTTTCTTGCCCCTCTAGACACGCTGCCCCTACCACCCAAGGGCTTACAGTTCCCATCCAGTCCCTGCCTCCTGGACCCCACCATGGTTCAGCAGCCTGCCCCCACCATTCTTTTTTATTGTAGCAAAATACGTGTAACACAAAATTTACTGTTTTAACATTTAATTAAATTTAAATGTAAATTTAATGTTTACATTCACCACCATCTACCTCTAGAATGTTTTTCATTTTTCCAAACTGAAATTCTTGTCCCTACTTTCTGTCTGTATGAATTTGGCTATTATAGGTACCTCACAGAAGTAGAATCATAGAGCATTCCTCCTTTTGTGATAGCTGTATTTCACTTAGCATAACGCCTTAAGGTCCATCCATGTTTTAACAAATGTCAGAATTTCTTTCCTTTTTACCTGAAGGCTAAACAATATTCCATTGTGTGTATAGACCACATTTTGTTTATTCGTCATCCTTCAATGGACACTTGGGCTGTCTTTACAGTTTGCCTATCATGAATAATGCTGCTATGAAGGTGGATATACAAATAATCTGTTTGAGTCTCTGCTTTCAATTCTTTTGTCGATATACCCTCAAGTGGAATTTCTGGACCACACAGTAATTCTGTTTTCTGCCCCACCTTTGAACCTCTCTCTTAACTTTCTCCCCTAATTAAAATATACTCATTTCTTATTCTGCAAGAAGCTGCTGTCAGAAAGTTATCACTTGGAAAGCATCCAATTATAACAGTGTATTAATAGCTGACAAGGTTTAACATATTACACTTCAGAGATATCTGCATATTAAAGGAGGAACACCTTAAGCAAAAGCAAAAATTTCATCAAATGGTGGCTTTTCAAAGCAGCAACAGCCTGCGGGTGGGATAGGGGACCTCCAAAGGCAAGACGGACGAAGCCCTCTCAGGAACTCTCTTTACTTACTCTCGAAATGTAGGCTCCTCTCTCTTACTCTGTCCCAGACTCTATCCTCAGTTACTTTCTCTGCTGTATTTAATTTGCTATAAACTCTCTCAACAACCCTCCCTGGGGAATGCTCCCACCAGGCAACATGCTTAGGTGCTGGGGAAGCAGGGTGATCCTCATGGACCAAGTCTGGACAGTCCCAGATGGAATCTCCTTCCTTTCTCAGGTCTATTCTTTTCCCTGGGTTTCCGGTATCCTTCTGTGGCCCTGCAGTCTTTTCAAGCTCAGAGGCTTGGAGGACCTCAGGCTTGTTTATACACTAGATCCATTTACTCTGCATTCAGAAGAGTTCTTCATCATGCTCTCTCTTCCACCCCATCCCATTAGACTACTCAGGCCCTGCCCGTTACCTCTCAGGCCCCTTGCCCCCATCTTGCCCCCTCGACCCCTCCCTGTGCCTGCAGTCTATGTTCACAGTGTGTCAAGGTGCCCCACTACCTATGAAATGAAATGACAACTCCTAAGCTTACCTTTAAAAATTCTGACTCCAACTACCTTTCTAGCTTTACCTCCCACTCCCCCACTTAATGCACTCTTGTCAAACTGAAGCGAGTGCTGTTTGCTGAGCAAAGCCTGAAATATTTCATCTGTGCTTTTGTGCCTCTATTCACATCTTTCCCTGATTCTCCCTGAAATACTTTTCCTCTCAATTTGAACTTGCCTCTGAAAACCCCTGCTCTCTGAAAGGATAAAAACTGTCTTTACCTCCCTGGCTCATCCTCTCTGGCCATTCCTTCCTCTTTCTCTCCGGTACCCCAACCTCTGAGAACTTCCTTCAGTGTTTGAAGTGCATAGATTCTTTGTGGCCCCAGGGCCTTTGCACATGCTGGCTGGCACTCAGGCTGGAATACCCCCTGACCTACGCTCAAAATCACTCGTCCTCCTCCAGGTAACAAACATCAGTGCTTGAAAGGAGCCATCCTTGACTGCACCTTCCCTTTTACAGTTTCCCAGTGCTTATCACAGCTTGCAATTTAGATATCTATTTATTTGATGATGAATTTTATTATGTATTTTATTAAACTCATTACAGTATTTGCTTTTCATCCCAGACTTAGAGGGCAATGACTGTGTCTGTAATATTCACTATTTTATCCCCAGTGCCCAGTAATATATTTGGCACATAATAGGGGCTAAAATAAATCTATCTGTTAAACTAAATATCATTTTGCTCTTTGTATTTTAGTTAGCCTGCCTAAGAAGACTGGGAAAGGTCCTCATGAAGCCTACACTTAATCCAGCCTCTCAACTCCCTTTCCTCCCTTTTTATTTCTTTCTTAAAAAAGAGGGAACATGTTTAAGGATGGTGGCATGAGAAGTGAGACAGAAGCTTCCTCCCAAAACCACTTATAATACGAAAATAAAGCAAATAAACGAATTCTGAAAGAGCAACTAGAGAAAAGACTGCAACAGACTGCCTACATCTGGGGAAAAGAGAAGACCTGATGGAAAAGGATGAAGCAGCAAAGCTGCGATCTGGCAGGACCCAAGCCCTCCCCCTACCCCAGCTCACCCTCAGGAGGAAGAGAAACGGAGCAGGGAGAGGGAAGAAACCTAGGAGTGCTGAACAGCCAGCCTTGGAGATCTGCTCTGGAAGCATGAACCCATACATGGTGTTCTGGAGATTAGGCAGGATACTTGGAGAGACTGAGATTCCATCCACTGTGGAGAACAGGTACCCACAACCGGTTGCTCCAGGACAAAAGAAAGGCAGTGCTTTGACAGTTCCCAACAGCAAGAGGGCTGCTAAAGGGGCAAGGATTACACAGAGCTTGCTGCTCAGGAGAAAGGTCAGATGGACAAAATCATCTAGGCACACTAGCCCAGCAGGCTGGGAACTTTCAGGAACTTCAGGCACTCCATCCCTCTGGCTTAGAGTCGCACACCAAGGCCCCTGATGGTGTTGAGAATTGCTTGGTGTAAGTATATGTGGGAAGACGCCCTCCCACATATTTATACACACTGGAATCAGGTCCAGGTACCCAAATGAAGTTATACTACTACTACTACTGTGTATAATATTGTTACTGTTATACATATACGTAGGGAAAAAATACACCATTACATTTGGTATTGAACGAGTGGGAATCACAGTAAGGAAGCATACATAGAGAGTCAGAAATAAGGCAGAAAAGCAGGTGGGTGAAAGCCAAAGACAAACTTAACCTGCTGCAGAATTCTGCCTAGGGCAGCTCTGGGCTCTGGACAGAGGCAACTCTTTTCTTCAGACTCACTGTAACAAGTAGGCCTACTTCTTACTCCTATGGCTCAACTCTCAGTCACTTTATAACTGTTCACATGAGAAACTATATTCTAAATTCTACACAAAGCAGATTTATATCTAAATGTTGCCATTACTTCAACACTGGCAGAAGAATAACAACAAAATAAAAATGATAGCAGTAGTTATATTTTCATCTGTATAACACCCCAACTAAGACAATACAAAGAATAAAAACCAGAGCTCTAACTGTTCAAAAGAATGTCAGCAGTATTGGGGTGGCTGTAAGGTAAGTGGTCTCTTACCCAGCTGGTTCTTCATCCCCATGAGCACGGAGTTCATGTGAGCTTTGGATGCATACAGCTTGCTCACGGCCTTCCTTGACCTGATCATCTCCTTGGCCAGGACCACACAGACATCCTTCTGACCCTTCTTGGCAGCATCTTTCACAGATCGTTTCACTTTTTCTTCTTCTCTCTGGATATCTGTTTTAGATTTTGAATATAATACAAAACACCAAAAAATTAAGGGTAAACCAGATTTACTGGCATTGTCAAATTTGCTCTTACTGTGGTCTAAATGTGTCTAGGAAATAGGAAAACAGACAGGAGGATATAAATGAAAGTAAAATAATTCATGTGGTGAGTATTATTTCCAGAAACGACAGTAATCTACAAGTAAAAAGAAAAGTAAACCCTATTATACTGGAAAAAATTTCCAAACTTTTTGGGAGTCTACTCCAACATTTGTTGATACTGTTGCTAAGGAACTTTAAAAATACTGTAAATGAATTCCAGAGCTTGCTCTAGTAATCACAAAAGTACTATTTCCCTAACTATGGGAGTATAATCTCTGTACATTCATTAATGATTTATTAAAAACCTGCAACTTAAGGAAAACCTGAACATATTAGAAGTACCATGATAGCATCAACTAGAGGTAAAGTATGTCTATATTAAGTGTTTTAAGAACAATAGAGAATATTTTAAAGTAATTTTTAATTAAATTTAAAAATTAAATATTTTTTTAACTTTTCAAAGAATATTTTTTAAAATACACAGAATGTCAGATTTACCATCTAAATCATTTTTAAGTACACAGGTCAGTGGTATTAAGTACATCCATATTGTTGGGAATCATCACCACCATCCATCCCCAGAATTCTTCTCAACTTGCAAACCTAAAACTCAAACCCATTAAATAACAACTCCCCACTTCCTCCTCCCCCAGCCCCCAGCAACCACTGTTTAACTTTGTCTTTATGAAGCTGACTATTCTATGTACATTATACAGGTATAATAATACAGTATTAATTTTTTTGTGCCTGGCTTGTTTCACTTAGCATAATGTCCTCAAGGTTCATCATGTTGTAGAATATATCAGCATTTCCTTTCTTTTCAAGGCTGAATAATATTCCATTACATGTGAATACCAAATTTTGCTTATCCAGTCCTCCATCAGTGGACACGGGTTGTTTTCTATCTTTAGCTATTGTGAATAATGCTACTATCAACACGAGTATGCAAGTATCCTTTGAGTTCCTGCTTTTAAATCTTTTGTGTATGTACCTATATTACCATAGACTGGGTACCTTAAACAACCTAAATGTATTTCTAATAGTTCTGGAGGCTGGGAAGCTCAAGACCACAGTGCCAACAACCAGTGTGGCTCCCGCTTCCTGGTTTGCAGATGGATGCCTTCCTGCTGTATCCTCACAGGGCTGAGAAAGGCATCATCTTTTGTGTCTCTTCTAAGGGCACTATACCCATTCATGAGGGCTACACTCTCCTAATGTGAAAAGGCCCCACCTCCAAATACCCCACTTCACACTGGGATCATGGCCTCAACAAAGGAAGTCTGGGGACATACAAATATTCAGTCCATAGCATCCTGCCTCTGGCCCCGCAAAGTTTATTTTCTCACATACAAAATGCATTTGTTCCATCCCAACAGCCTCAAAAGTCAACTTGTTCCAGCATCAACTTTAATTTCTAAAGTCCAAAGTCTCAACAAAATATCTAAATTAGATATGGGTGAGTCTGAAGGTATGATTGATCCTGAGGCAAAATTTTTCTCCAGCTATGAACCTGTGACAGGCAAAGGATAGATATTACCATTCCAAAAGGGGAAAATAGGAAAGAAGGAACGGGTGACAAGTCCCAAGCAAGCCCAAAACTCAGCAAGGCAATCTACGAGATCTTATGACTCTTTGGCTTGATACTCAGAACCTACTGGGGTGGCAACATAATCCCACGACTGGCAGAGCACCACCAAGCTTTGACTTTCTGTGGGGTCCCTCTCAAGCCGAGGCTCTGCTGGGCAGTGGGGCTACAGCCCCTGGGCTCTGTCAGCCACCCTTCCTAACAGCTTTGATCAGCAGCCATCTGGTGCATAGGAACTGAGGTGCTGGCACTAACACTCTCTGAAGTACTGTTAGGGATATTTCTTCCTTTCCTTGAAGTGTTGTGCAAATTCAAGGCCAAATGGTTTTATAGTCCTATCATTCAGAATCTAAGAAGTCTAACAAGCCTTCCTTCATTCCAACCTGTATTCATCTCCTTCAGTTCAAACTGGCAGTGAGCTAGCTGAATTCCAATCTCTTTATCAAATGGTTGGTCTAGCCATACCCTTGGTGTCTTTTGGACATGCCTTCTCATCTTTTGCAATATGGAAAGATAAGGCTATTCCAAATCTTTTTGCTTAACAATACTTTCTTCAACACACTTCTCTCTCCTCTCATTTTACTATAAGCCATCAGGAATACCCAAGCCACCCCTTCAACACTTCGCTTAGAAATCTCAGTAACTATACAATTGTATTGCTTGCAAGGTCTAGCTTCCACAAAACACTAGAACCCAAACACAGTTCAGCCAAGTTCTTTGCTGCTGTGTAGCCAGGACTGCCTTTTCTCCATTTTCCAATAACATGGTTCTCACTTTCATTTGAGACATCATCAGAATGGCCTTTACCATCCATATTCTACCCACATTCTGTATATGGTTACTGATGTGTTGTTCTCTAAGAAGATGGAGGCTTGACTCCAGCATCCTTTTTTTCCCTAAGCCCTCACCTTAAAAGGTTCATTTTTGGCAAAGTAGGCTTCTTCTAGCATGCAACTCAAAACTCTCATAGCCTCTACCCATTACCCAGTTCCAAAGCTGCTTCCACATTTTTAAGTGTTTGTTACAGCAGAACACCTCCTCTTAGTACTAATATCTGTATTAATCAGTTCAGGCTGCTAAACAAAAATACCATAGATTCAGTGAATTAAACAACAGAAATTTATTTCAAATAGTTCTGGAGGCTGGAAATAGATCAAGGTGCTGGGCAATTCAGTTCCTAATGAGTACCCATTTCCTGGTTTGAAAATGTAAACCTTTTTGCTGTATCTTCACATGATGGACAGAGATTGTCTTTCTAGTGTCTATCAAAGTTCCTACTCCCATTTCTGAGGGTTCCTCCACCTTCATGGCGTTTTCCTAATGCCCCCCTCCAAATACATTACACTGGGGATTAGAGCTGTAACACAATGAATTTTGGGAGAGACACAAACTTTCAGTCCACAGCAATATTCGAAAGTGGGATTGCTGGACCACATGGTAATTCTATTTTAACTTTCTGAGGAACAGCCATGCTGTTTTCCACAGGTACTGCAGTTTTACATTTCCACCAACAATGATCAATGGTCCCAATTTCTCCACATCCTTGTCAACACTTGTTATTTTGTTTTGTTTTGACTGATAGCAGCCAACCTAAGCAGTGTGAGGTGGTATCTCACTGTGGTTTTGATTTGCATTTCCCTGATTAGTGACCTTGAGCATCTTTTCATGTACTTACTGAGCAGTTATTATCTTTTTGGAGAAATATTCTATAGACTCAAAGGTCTAGTCAAGTCCTTTGTCCATTTTTAAACAGGGGCTTTTTTTAGTTGTTGAATTTGAGGACTTCTATATATATTCTGGGTATTAATTCATTATCAGATATATGATTTGTAAATACTGTAAAACCCATTCTGTGGTTGCCTTTTTGCTCCACTCACTCTTTTTTTTAATTTAATTTTATTTTTATTTTGTTATCATTAATCTACAATAACATGAAGAAAATTATGTTTACTAGGCTCCCCTCTTTACCAAGTCCCCCTCCATGCCCCATTACAGTAACTGTCCATCAGTGTAGTATGATGCTGTAGAATCACTACTTGTCTTCACTGTTGCACAGCCCTCCCCATAACCCCCACCATATTGTACATGCTAATCGTAATGCCCCCTTTCGTTTTCCCCACCCTTAGCCTCCCTACCCACCCATCCTCCCTAGTTCCTTTCCCTTTGGTAACTGTTAGTCCTTTCTTGGGTTCTATGATTCTGCTGTTTTGTTCCTCCAGGTTTTCTTTTTTCTTATACTCCACATATGAGTGAAATCATTTGATACTTGTCTTTCTCTGCCTGGCTTATTTCACTGAGCATAATACCCTCTAGCTCCATCCATGTTGTTGCAAATGGTAGGATTTGTTTTCTTCTTATGGTTGAATAATATTCCATTGTGTATATGTACCACATCTTCTTTATCCATTCATCTACTGATGGACACCTAGGTTGCTTCCATTTCTTGGCTATTGTATATAGTGTTGCAATGAACATAGGGTTGCATCTGTCTTTTTCAAACTGGGCTACTGCATTCTTAGGGTAAATTCCTAGAAGTGGAATTCCTGGGTTAAATGGAATGTCTATTTTGAGCTTTCTGAGCAACCTCCATACTGCTTTCCATAATGGTTGAACTAATTTACATTCCCACCAGCAGTGCAGGAGGGTTCCCCTTTCTCCACAACCTCGCCAACATTAGTTGTTGTTTGTCTTTTGGATGGTGGTGATCCTTACTGGTGTGAGCTGATATCTCATTGTGGTTTTAATTTGCATTTCTCTGATGACTAGCGATGTGAAGCATCTTTTCATGTGCCTGTTGGCCACGTCAATTTCTTCTTTGGAGAACTGTGTTCAACTCCTCTGCCCATTTTTTAATTGGATTTTTTGCTTTCTGTTTGTTGAGGTGCATGAGCTCTTTATATATTTTGGATATCAACCCTTTATCACATCTGTCATTTATGAATATATTCTCCCATACTGTAGGATACCTTTTTGTTCTATTGATGGTGTCCTTTGCTACAGAAGCTTTTCAGCTTGATATAGTCCCAATTGTTCATTTTTGCTTTTGTTTCCCTTGCCTGGGGAGATATGTTCATGAAGAAGTCGTTCATGTTTATGTCCAAGAGATTTTTACCTATGTTTTTTTCTAGGAGTTTTATGGTTTCACGACTTACATTCAGGTCTTTGATCCATTTCGAATTTACTTTTGTGTATGGGGTTAGACAGTGATCCTTACATGTAGCTGTCCAGTTTTGCCAGCACCATCTGTTGAAGAGACTGTCATTTCCCCATTGTATGTCCATGGCTCCTTTATCGTATATTAATTGACCATATATGTTTGAGTTAAAGTCTGGAGTCTCTATTCTGTTCAACTGATCTGTGGCTCTGTTTCTGTGCCAGTACGAAATTGTTTTGATTACTGTGGCTTTGTAGTAGAGCTTGAAGTTGGGGGGTGAGATCCCCCCACTTTATTCTTCCTTCTCAGGATTGCTTTGGCTATTCGGGGTCTTTGGTGTTTCCACATGAATTTTTGAACTGTTTGTTCTGGTTCATTGAAGAATGTTGTTGGTAATTTGATAGGGATTGCATCAAATCTGTATATTGCTTTGGGCAGGATGGGCATTTTGACGATATTAATTCTTCCTAACCAAGAGCATGGGATGAGTTTCCATTTGTTAGTGTCCTCTTTAATTTCTCTTAAGAGTGTCTTATAGTTTTCAGGGTGTAAGTCTTTCACTTCTTTGGTTAGGTTTATTCCTAGGTATTTTATTCTTTTTGATGCAATTGTGAATGGAGTTGTTTTCCTGATTTCTCTTTCTGTTAGTTCATTGTTAGTGTTTAGGAAAGCCATAGATTTCTGTGTGTTAATTTTGTATCCTGCAACTTTGCTGTATTCTGATATCAGTTCTAGTAGTTTTGGAGTAGAGTCTTTAGGGTTTTTTTATGTACAATATCATGTCATCTGCAAATAGTGACAGTTTAACTTCTTCTTTACCAATCTGGATTCCTTGTATTTCTTTGTTTTGTCTAATTGCCGTGGCTAGGACCTCCAGTACTATGTTCAATAACAGTGGGGAGAGTGGGCATCCCTGTTTTGTTCCCAATCTCAGAGGAAAAGCTTTCAGCTTCTCGCTATTCAGTATGAATTTGGCTGTGGGTTTATCATATTTGGCCTTTATTATGTTGAGGTACTTGACCTGTATACCCATTTTGCTGAGAGTTTTTATCATGAATGGAT
Source organism: Manis javanica (assembly GCF_040802235.1). Taxonomy (NCBI): domain Eukaryota; kingdom Metazoa; phylum Chordata; class Mammalia; order Pholidota; family Manidae; genus Manis; species Manis javanica. The sequence goes on along the minus strand of NC_133156.1, from coordinate 169,399,850 downwards.
GTTGAATTTTGTCGAATGCTTTTTCAGCATCTATGGAGATGATCATGTGGTTTTTGTCCTTCTTTTTGTTGATGTGGTGGATGATGTTGATGGATTTTCAAATGTTGTACCATCCTTGCATCCCTGGGATGAATCCCACTTGGTCATGGTGTATGATCCTTTTGATGTATTTTTGAATTCGGTTTGCTAATATTTTGTTGAGTACTTTTGCATCTACATTCATCAGGGATATTGGTCTGCAGTTTTCTTTTTTGGTGGGGTCTTTGCCTGGCTTTGGTATTAGGGAAATGTTGGCTTCATAGAATGAGTTTGGGAGTATTCCCTCCTCTTCTATTTTTTGGAAAACTTTAAGGAGAATGGGTATTATGTCTTCTCTGAATATCTGATAAAATTCCGAGGTAAATGCATCTGTCCTGGGGGTTTTGTTCCTGGGTAGTTTTTTTATTACTGCTTTAATTTCTTTGCTGGTAATTGGTTTGTTTAGATTTTGTGTTTCTTCCTTGGTCAGTCTTGGAAGGCTGTATTTTTCTAAGAAGTTATCCATTTCTTCTAGGTTTCCAGCTTGTTAGCATGTAGGTTTTCAGAGTATTCTGTAATAATTCTTTGTATTTTTATGGGGTCCATTATGATTTTTCCTTTCTCATTTCTGATTCTGTTGATGTGTGCTGATTCTCTTTTACTCTTAATAAGTCTGGCTAGAGGCTTATCTATTTTGTTTATTTTCTCAAAGAACCAGCTCTTGGTTTCATTGATTTTTTCTATTGTTTTATTCTTCTCAATTTTGTTTATTTCTTCTCTGATCTTTATTATGTCCCTCCTTCTGCTGACTTTAGGCCTCATTTGTTCTTCTTTTTCCAATTTCGATAATTGTGACATTAGACTATTCATTTGGGTTTGTTCTTCCTTCTTTAAATATTCCTGGATTGCTGTATACTTTCCTCTTAAGACTGCTTTTGCTGTGTCCCACAGAAGTTGGGGCTATGTGTTGTTGTTGTCATTTGTTTCCATATATTGCTTGATCTCCAGTTTAATTTGGTCATTGATTATTTAGGAGCATCTTGTTAAGCCTCCATGTGTTTGTGGGCCTTTTTGCTTTCTTTTTACAATTTAGTTCTAGTTTTATTCCTTTGTGGTCTGAAAAGTTGCTTGGTAGAATTTCTATCTTTTTGAGTTTACTGAGGCTCTTTTTGTGGCCTAGTATGTGGTCTAATCTGGAGAATGTTCCATGTGCACTTGAGAAGAATGTATATCCTGTTGATTATGGTAGAGTTCTATAGATGTCTATTAGGTCCATCTGTTCTAGTGTCGTGTTCAGTGCCTCTGTGTCCTTACTTATTTTCTGTCCGGTGGATCTATCCTTTGGAGTGAGTGGTGTGTTGAAGTCTCCTAAAATGAATGCATTGCATTCTATTTCCTCCTTTAGTTCTGTTAGTATCTGTTTCACATATGCTCCTGTTTCACACTCCTGTGTTGGGTGCATATATATTTAAAATGGTTATATCCTCTTGTTGGACTGAGCCCTTTATCATTATGTAATGTCCTTCTTTATCTCTTGTTACTTTCTTTATTTTGAAGTCTATTTTGTCTGATATTAGTACTGCAACATCTGCTTTTTTCTCCCTGTTGTTTGCATGAAATATTTTTTTTTCCATCCCTCGACTTTTAGTCTGTGTATGTCTTTGGGTTTGAGGTGGGTCTCTTGTAAGCAGCATATAGATGGGTCTTGCTTTTTTAACCATTCTATTACTCTGTGTCTTTTGATTGGTGCATTCAGTCCATTTACATTTAGGGTGATTATTGAAAGATATGTACTTATTGCCATTGCATGCTTTAGATTCGTAGTAACCAAAGGTTCAAGGTTAGCTTCTTTAGTATCTTACTGCCTAACTTAACTTGCTTATTGAGCTATTGTAGACACTGTCTGGTGATTCTTTATTTCTCTCCCTTCTTATTCCTCCTCCTCCATTCTTTATATGTTGGGTGTTTTATTCTGTGCTCTTTTGTGTTTCCTTGAACTGCTTTTGTGGGTAGTTGATTTTATTTTTTGCCTTTAGTTAGTATTTGGTTGGTCTGCTTTCTTTGCTGTGATTTTATTTTCTCTGGTGACATCTATTTAGTCTTAGGAGTGCTCCCATCTAGAGAAGTCCCTCTAAAATACCCTGTAGAGGTGGTTTGAGGGAGGCAAATTCCCTCAACTTTTGCTTGTCTGGGAATTGTTTAATCCCTCCTTCATATTTAAATGATAATCGTGCTGGATACAGTACTCTTGGTTCAAGGCCCTTCTGTTTCATTGCATTAAATATATCATGCCATTCTCTTCTGGCCTGTAAGGTTTCTGTTGAGAAGTCTGATGATAGATGATAGCCTGATGGGTTTTCCTTTGTAGGTGACCTTTTCCTCTCTCTAGCTGCCTTTAAAACTCTGTCCTTGTTCTTGATCTTTGCCATTTTAATTATTATGTGTCTTGGTGTTGTCCTCCTTGGGTCCCTTCTGTTGGGAGGTCTGTGTACTTCCATGGTCTGAATGATTATTTCCTCCTCCAGTTTGGGGAAGTTTTCAGCTATTATTTCTTCAAATAGACTTTTTATTCCTTTTTCTCTCTCTTCTTCTGGTACCCCTATAAAGTGGATATTGTTCCTTTTGGATTGGTCACACAGTTCACTTAATATTGTTTCATTCCTGGAGATCCTTTTATCTCTCTCTGCATCAGCTTCTATGCATTCCTGTTCTCTGGTTTCTATTCCATCGATGGCCTCTTGCATCTTATCCATTCTGCTTATAAATCCTTCCAGAGATTGTTTCATTTCTGTAATCTCCTTCTGGACTTCATCCCTTAGCTCTTGCATATTTCTCTGCAGCTCCATCAGCATGGTTATGACCTTTATTTTGAATTCTTTTTCAGGGAGATTGGTTAGGTCTATCTCTCCAGATTCCTTCTCAGGGGAGGATGTCTGGGTTAGTGTGGTCTGTATCAAATTCTTCTGCCTTTTCATGGTGATAGAGGTAGTTGTGGGGAGCTGGCACGTGTGTTGGCTGGGAGAACGTCCCTTCTTGCTAGTTTGTGGCCTTCCTCTCCTGGGAGAACGGCGACCCCTAGTGGCTAGTGCTGGGCAGCTGCACACAGATGGGGTCTCTGATTCTTGCCTGGCTGCTGTGGAGTTAAGCTCTGCTGTTGCTGTGGGCGTGGCCGGCCTCAGGCTGCTGCTCCACTATGGCGGAGCAGCGTTGGAGGGGAAACGGGTGGGAGGCTGTTTATTTTCATGCAGGGCCTCTGAGCTGTGCTGCCGCCCAGGGGATTAGGGTACCCGGAGTTCCCCGGGATTCCCAGCTGCTGCGCTAAGTGTCCTGGGACGCTTCCATCCAGCTGTGGGATTTAAGTCTTTCAAAAAAGCACTCGCTTTTCTTTGTCCCAGGGGCACCAGCTGCTGGGACCCACTCACAGGTCTTACTGTCCTGTCTCCCTAGTATCCAGCACCCCATGCACTGTGTGTCTGCGGTCTGGTGCGGATGGCTGGGGCTGTGTGTTTAGCAGTCCTGGGCCTCCTCTCCCTCCCCGCTCCAACTCCTCTCCTATCGCTGGGAGCTGGGGTGAGGGGCGCTTGGGTCCCGCCAGCCCGCAGCTTGTATCTTACCCCCTTCGCAAGGCGCTGAGTTCTCACAGGTATAGATGTAGCCTGGCTGCTGTCCTGTATCTTCTGGTTTCTCTTTTAGGGATAGTTGTATTTGTTGTATTTTCAAAAATATATATGGTTTTGGGAGGAGATTTCCGCTGCTCTACTCATGCCACCATCTTGGCTCTGCCTCCTACATTCACTCTTTATATTGTGTCTTTTGATTCACAAAAATTTTTGATTTTCATGAAGTCTAATTTGTCTATTTTTATTTTTGTTGTTGCCTATGGCTTTGGGGTCATGTTCAAGATATCACTGCCAAATGTAATGAAAAGCTTTTGTCCTGTTTTCTCATAAGAGTTTTATACTTTTACTTTATATTTAGGTTTTTGATCCATTTGGAGTTAATTTTTATATATGGTATTAGGTATGTATGACATAATAAGTTAGACAAAATACATATTTGGTCATTCATACAACCAAATATTTCTCTCTCAGGTATATTTGGTTTTCATCACAGTTCCTAAAAACACTGCAGTCTTAAAGGTGAAATGGGTGTCTTGTCATATCATTGAGACTTGTGGACCCCTTCCCAAGGACAGGGGCTAGAGGCTGAATCAGCCAATGGCCAGCAATTTAGTCATTCATGACTATGCAGTGAAGCCTTCACAAAACCCACGAGAAGAGCTCACTTGGTCTCTGCTCTGCTTTGCCTGCTCTCCTCAACTGAGTTCTGCTTCTTGGTCAGAGACAGAACTTCTATGCTTGGGAAACCAGGATGTCTCCATGTGCCACCGTGCCAGGCCCCAAGCTCCAGGAGGACAGAAGCTCCTTTATTTGGGACCTTGCTCTATGTCTCTCTTCATCTGGCTGTTAACTTGTATCTTTTATGGTACTCTTTACTAAATTGGTGATCGTTCAGTGTTTTCCTGAGTCTGTGAGCCTCTGTAGCAAATTAATTGAATCTAAGGGGGAGGTCGTGGGAAGCTGCAGTCTGCAGTGGGTAGGTTAGAAGCACAGGAACTGCCTTCCTGTGCAGAAGCACAGGGGCTTGCAACCAGGGTTTGGAGTAAGGGGTGGAGGGCAGTCTTGTAGGATGGAGTCCTTAACCTGGGAATCTGGTGCTGTCTCTAGGCAGATAGCATCAGAATTGAATTGAGTTCTCCAACACCCTCCTTGTGTTCCAGAATTGCTTCGTGGTAGTATGTATGGGAAGACCCCCTCCCACATACTTACACAGATTGGAACTGGGTCCAGGAACCTGAATGAAGTTATACTATTACTGCTGTGTATAATATTGTTAATGTTATACATATATGTAGGAAAAAATACACCATTGCATTTGGTGTCAAAGGAGAGGGAAAAACAGTAAGGATCAAAACTTATTCTTTGGCATGTGGAAATCTAGTTTTCCCAGCACCATTTGTTGAAAAGACTGTCTTTTCCCCATAGAATGGTCTTGGCACCCCTGCTGAAAATCATCTGACCATATGTTTATTTCTGGGCTCTCTATTCCATTTCACTGGCCTTTATGACTGTTATCATTGCCAGGGGCACATGGGTTTTGTTGTCACAATTCTGAGATTTTTAACAGAGCTCGATAGTTAATTGATAGCAATTAACCTGGTATTGTTAAGACTCCAAAACTCATCATCTTTTTCTAATACATGTTAGAGTTAGCTAACTAATAAATTGCTATGAATGGGAAATAGCAGGAGTAAGGCTTGAATATCATTTAACAAGATAAATGAGCTATGGATGTGAGAAGGCATACAATGAACAAAGTATAAAACAGCATTAACGAGGCTTGTGGGACCCTAACTAAATTTATGAGGTTTCTAAAAATGACACTAATCAATTGTTTATGCTACTATTGTCATACAGTTTATTTACTTCTACATGTTAATGTTATAAGCCCTACATTATTACTTTAAACAACCAATTTTTAAAATAAATTTAAATATATATATATTTATGTATATACTTGTTATTTCCAGCATGCTTCATTCCTCTAAGTAGACCTAAGTATGTACCTGGTATGGTTTTCCCTTAACATTTTCAACTTCCTTTAGCACTTCTTGTACTGTAGATCAACTGGTGGTAAATTCTCTTTTGTATAAAAATTTCATTACTTCACCTTCATTTTCACTGGATACAGAATTCTAGGATAATGTGGGGTTTTTTTCTTTCACCAATATGAAAGATGTTCTGGTTTGCATCATTTCTGATAAGAAATTTTTAATCATTCTTTTTGTTTTCTATGTATAATGTGTCTTTTTTCTCAGACTGTCTTATCTCCTTATTAATTTTCAATAATTTGACAATGACATGCCTGACTGTGGTTTTCTTTGTGTGAATCTTGTTTGAAGCTCACTGAGTTCCTTGGATCTGTGGGTTTACAGTTTTCACCAGCCATTGTTTCATGTGAGCCTATCCTGACTCCTCTCCTTCTGAAACTCAAATTATACATTAGACCACTTACTCTTCCCCAAGTTACTGGACTGGCTGTTCATTTTATTTCACTTTTTTCCCCTCTGTACTACAGCTTGGACAGTTTGTATTACTATCTTCAATTTCACTGATATTTTCTGTAGTGTCTAATCTGCCTGTTAAACCCATTTGGTGAAGTTTTCATCTTATTTCACTTCATTTTAGATCTTTCACTTCTAGAAGTTCCATTCTGTTCTTTTCTGCATCTCCTATTTTTCTCATTATGTTCATGTTTTCTTTTAAATTCCTCAACATATTTACAATAGCTGTTTAAAATCTTTATCTGCTTATTAAATTTCTTTTTCTTTTCTGGGTCTATTTATATTGCCTGATTTTTCTCCTGCTTCTTTCTAGTAATTTTTCATTGGATGGTGGACACTTTGAATGTTTCATTTTTCATTGTCTGAATTTTTGGTCTTCCTTTAAGAGCATTCTGCTTGATTATGGCAGGCAGTTAAGCTATCTGTAGATCAGCTTTCAAGACATCTTTTTAAACTTTGTTGGTATGGGTTTACAACAGCTTTTAATTTAGGGCTAGTTTAGCCTTAATATTAAGGTATGACCTTTCTGGGGTCTCTACTGAATGACCCAGATGTCCAATTAAGTCTCTTTACTGTATGTGATCAGAACTCTACCATCTCTCAATCTTTTGTTAGCTCTGGGAATTGGTCAGCTTCCAGCTTCCTGGTAGATCTTCTGTACCCAGTAACTGTTCTTTGTCCTACTTCTTAAAATCTCATTCTAAGTATACACCATTTAGTATTTGGGTAAAGATACTACTGGATCCCATGCAGATATCTAGAGCTCTTTCTCTGGGTATTGCCTTTTCTTTAATACTCTGCCCCACAAATTTCAGCCACTGCAGTCTTCCAGAATCCTGATCTCTTTATCCTCAACTTGAGACCATTATTTTCTGCTTGGAATCCCCTGCCATACACTACGATCCAGAAAGTTTTGCCAGGCAAAAAAATCATGGCCATATTAGGGCTCTCACCCTTTGTTTCCCTCCTCCCAGTGATCAAAATCCCCATTGCCAACTGTTCAATGTTTGAAAACAGATGTTTCATAGATTTTGTCCAATTTTGTCTTTATGATGGGAGTGCCAGTGCAAATCTGACACCATTACTCCAGCAAGGCTGGGAATAGAACTGCCCTTCTAATTCTTTTTTAAAGGGAATAATACTGGGTATCTTTACAGTATTAATCTTTCTCCAATCATGAATGTGTTAAAAATCATGCAAGTTTTAAACATCACTATCTCTTTGCAAATTGCCTCAATTTTAAGTGGTACTAGACAACAATTTTATTTGGAAATTCATTTTCCTCAATTTATAGCCATGCTAAGATAAACTAGAGTAGTGAAAATGGAATTCATTCCTTACAGATGCACAGTTTATTTAATTTGAATTCCATAAAATCACTTCTTTAGAAGTAGGAAGAGGTTCCTTTAGTTCTTTTTTTTAACGGCTTAAAACAACACAAGTTTCTTCTTTTACAATTGTGCTGGTCAGAATTCTAGTATCAAGGTGATGAAAGGGCTGAATTTCTTCTAGAGGCTTCAAGGAAGAATCCATTGCCTTTTTTAGCTTCTAGAGGTCATGTGTTCCTTGGTTCATGGTCTCTTCCCCCATCTTCAAAGCACATCAGTCCAACATCAGATTTTGTGGTCACATTTCTTTTTCTCTCACTTGTTTCTCAACATTCTATCTCCCTCTTATAAGGACTCTTATGATTATGTTGGTCCCATCCAAATAACCCAGGAAATCTCCCCGCTTCAAGATCCTACATTTAATCATATCTGCAAATTCCCTTTTGCCATATAAGGTAACTTAAGGTATTCACAGGTTCTGGGGATTAAGAAGTGGACATCTTTAGGAGGCCATTATTCTGACTACCACAGTAGATGAGCACCTGCTTTGTTTCCAAAACCAACCTGGGCTCAGGAAATCAGAGATGAATTAACACAGCCCCAACCCCTTGAATAGCTAAATTTCAGACCAGAGGAAAGATTTAGTTCTTATAAAATGTAAAGTTTCTTTGAGTTCTTTACATCTTGTTTTTCATAGTGACTAAAAAGCAAAATAATTAGGACAGCCATAAATAATTAATGTAAGAATAAACTATGTCTTACAATATATAGATGCAGTTATTTTTATGAACTAATGCAAAATACACCAAGAGGGTGAAGAACAGGAGACATAAAATAATAATTTACCTCTTATTTGCCTGTCAACAACTCTCATTTCCTTTCTTATCTTCAAGGACCATTCATTGACCTGGGAAAAAATTTCAGAAAAGGAATTACAAGAGAAGCCAATACTTCTAATTCAGTGAATTTTAAAGAATTGTATATTAATTCTACATTTATTCCAGACAAAATCCACACACAAAATTAAGCCATTTTCAAAGAAAGAGCTTTAGGGCCACATTCTATTTTTTTTTCATTCTTTTCTTTCCTTTTTTTATTCACAGTACATAGAAGCCCCAAGCTTTCAAGGATTCTTATCAGAAGACGGGCAGTAAGAAGCATTTTATACAGGATCTCAGAGAGAGTACATTAAGATTTTTCAAGAGGTACATGAGCATAGGTATGTTTCAAGGGCATCAGAAGATTTTCAAGTTCTACAGATTATTATTCCAAACCTGTTCTTCTTATGTCATGAGAGTTCACCTTTTCTATCCCCAATGCTTTTCCATTTTACAAAAGATTTTCCTTTAACCTAACCTATATCTTTTACTACCATGATAATATTTCCCTGAAAGGCAAAAACCTTTGAAGCACTAAACATATGGCCAACTAGAAATACTAGTGTAGGGTTTAAGAAAATAATAAAATGCTAATGATTACTAAATTCCTATGCAAGTACAGTGTTTTCCAAGTCTTTTGTTTCAAAAAAACAAAAGTGAAAATCTGAGTTGTCAGCTGATAAACCATTAAAACTACTATATGCTTTATGGCATATGACAGTAAATTACTATGTGCTTTTTGGCATATGACACAGAAATACAAAGAACTGGGTGACACTGAACTAGCAAAACTCTTTCCCTACCATCTACTCATTTATAGTAATAGTTTCTCAGCACTTCAGTCTAAAAAAACATAGGGTTTTCTTCCAGTTACAGCACCTCATGATGCGGATCTCTTCTATAGCTGCAGCCACGTCATCCAGTACAGGGTCTTCAGATGCAAGATGGCCATAGGCGTGGCACACTGCATGAGCGAATAGCCTAAGTGGGTGAATGGGTAACCCTTGGCGATGATCTAACCATACATGTTGCTATATAAGCTACTGGAACCTGTTCTGCTTCTGGGCAAGGAGCCTTAGCTGGCTTGGACCTCTTGTGTCTATATGAAGGGTGTGGTCATGTGGCCCAGTTTTACACATTCTGCTAGTCTACCACCAAAGCCCTGGTAGTCTACCTCCAAAGGTCTGTGTACAGGCTTCCAAAAAAGAGATCAAAGACATCCTCACCCAATATGACTGGACCATGCTGGTAGCTGACCCCCACTGCTGCAAATCAAAAAAGTTTGGAGACGCTGGTGCTCGAAATCACTACCAGAAATCCTACCTATAAGCCTTTACAATAAACAACAGCTGTGGGATTTAAGATAAAAAAATAAGAAAATAAAACAAGAATAGAATTAATGCTGAACCCTTTAGCAATTCATCTATAGATACGTGGATTAAATGACTTAGAAATTATACCATTAAGAGACGTATTTCCAATAAATTTCACTTTTAATGATTTAAGTAAAATAATTATTTAATAAAATCTATAAAACATTTGTTATGCAAGAACTGAAACTCCATCCATAACAAGTATAAAAGCACCTAAATTAAAAATTGTACAGTTATACACTTTAGAAGTAAAATTCATGTAACATACAATTAGCCATTTAAAAATGTACAATTCAATAGCATTTAGGACCTTCACAATATTGTACAATCACCAACTCTCCCTACTTTCAAAATTTTTTTGACATGACAGAAGAACACACTATACCATTTAAACAATCTCTCCTTGAGCCCAGAAATAAACCTACGTTTATATGGTCAATTAGTCCTCAACAAAAGAGGCAAGAATATACAATGGAGAAAAGACAGTCTCTTCAATAAAGTGGTGCTGGGAAAACTAGACAGCTACATACAAAAATATGAAACTGGACCACTGTAAAAAGTAAATGGTTCAATAAACTTGAAATGGATTAAACACTTAGTTAAATATAAGATTTTAAACCACAAAGCTCCACAAAGAAAGCATAGGCAGTAAACTCTTAAATATTGGCAGCAGCAGTTTTTTTCTAGATATGTCTCCCTACACAAGAGAAACAAAAGGAAAAAAACAAGTGGGACTGCATCAAACTAAAAAGCTTCCGCACAGCAAAGGAAACCATTAAAATGAGAAAGCAGCCTACTGAGTGGGAAAAAAATGTTTGCAAAAGATGTATCTGGTAAGGAGTTAACATCCAAAATGTAAAGAGAATTCATAATAACTCAATCCCCTCCCTCCAAAAAACCCACAAATAATTTGAATAAAAAATGGGCAGAGGACATGAACAGACATTTTTTCCAAAGAAAACACACAGATGGCCAACAGACACAGGAAAAGATGTTCAACATCACTAGTCATCAGGGAAATGCAAATCAAAACCACAGTGAGATATCACCTCACACCAGTCAGACAGCTAGTATCTAAAAGACAAGAAATAACACATGTTGACAAGGATGTGGAGGAAAGGAAACTGTCATGCACTGGGAGTAGAAATGTAAAATGGTACAGCCACTGTGGAAAACAGCATGGAGATTTCTCAAACAATTAAAATATTCTATGACACAGAAATTCCACTTTTGGGAATTGACCCAGAGAAAACAAAAACACTCATTAGAAAAGATACATGCACTCCAATGTTTACTGCAGCATTATTGACAATATATGGAAGCAACCCAAGTGTCCACTGATAGATGAACTAATAAAGAAGATGTTATATAAATTATTTTAAATGCAGATTCCTGGGCTACTTAAAACCTAACAAACTGGAATCCTAGGGGATAGGACTAATAAATCTGCCTTTTGGACAAAAAAAAAGATGATGCTATATATACACACACACACACCTCAGCCATAAAAAAAGAATGAAATCTTGTCATTTGTGACCACAGAGATGGACCTAGAGGGTATCATTCTAGGTGAAATAAGCCAGACAGAGAAAGACAAATAACATATGATTTCACTTCTATGTGGACTGTAAAAACAAAACAAAACAGCATTAAACTCAAGACACTGAAAAGTGACTGGTGCTTAACATGAGGGACGGGGGTGGGAGTGGGGAGGGGGATAAAGGGGCACAAAATTCTCAATCATAATATAAGTTGGTGATGGGATGGTAGTGTAGCATGAAGAACATTAGCCAAAGGTTCTGTAACATCTTTCTATGTTGACAGATAGTAACTGAACTATTTGGGATAAAGATTTAATGATGTATGTAACTGTTGAACCGCTGTGTTTCATACTTGAAACCAATATAATATTATATATCACCATACTTCCAAAAAATAAAAATAAATAAATAATAAAACAAAGGAAAAAGGCAAAAAGGAAGGAAGGAAAGAAGGAAGGAAAGGAAGGAGTGATGAAGAAACAACAAAAAAGTATAACAAATAGACAACAGTTACAATACCATATTAATCCAGCTATATCAATAATCATTTTAAATGTGAATGGTCTGATTAAACCAATTAACAGAGTGTCAGAAGAATTTTTTTAAAAAAGATCCAACTATGTGTTGCCTACAAGAAAACCATTTAAATATAAAGAGTAAAGTTAAAAGTAAAGGAATGGAGAGATACACTATGCAAACACTAATCAAAACCAAATCTACTCCTCACACAGTATATAAAAATTAGCTCAACAGGAATCAAAGACCTAGATAAAGGAGCTAAAACTTGTTAAACTTTTAGAAGAAAACATAGGGAAAAATCTTCATAACTTTGTATTCAGCAATGAGTAATCAGAAATGTCCCAAAGCCTGGGCAATAAAAGGAAAAAAATACATAAATTTAAACCTCAAAAATTAAAAACTGTGCATCAAAAGAGATTATCAAGAAAGCAAAAAGATAACCTATAGAATGGGAAAAAATATTTGCAAATCATATATCTAATAAGTCTACTACTAGAATATATAAGGAATTCATTCAATAATAATAAGCCAATTAAAAAATAAAAGACATAAATAGACATTTCTCCAAAGGAGATATATAGCCAATAAGCACATGAAGATATTTAACACAATTGGCAACATATTGGCTACAATAAAAAAACAAATATTGGCAAAAATGTACAGAAACAGGAACTCTTGCACTTTGTTGGAGGGAATATAATATGGTGAAGCCCCTGCGCAAAAGAGTTTTGGAGTTCCTCAAAAAGGTAAATCAAGAATTACCATAAGACTAACAATTCTACTTCTAGGTATATATCCAAAAGAACTGAAAGTAGGTACTCAAATACTTGTACATGAATGCTCATAGCAGAGCTATTCACAATAGCCAAAAAGTTGAAACAATTCAAATGTTCATCAATGGATGAATGAATAATACATTTGATGAATACAACAAAATTACCATTAGCTATAAAAAGAAGTACCAGCTACATCAAGAATGAACCTTGAGAACACTGTAGTAAATTACAGAAGCCAGACATAAAAGGACATATATTGTATGAGTCTATTTATAAGAAATATTTAATAGGAAAGCAGATTGGTAGTTGCCAGATACGGGGGAAGAACATAATGGGTAGTAACTGCTCAGAGGGTATGGGGATTTTATTTTGGAGTGATAAAAATATTTTGCAAGTAGACAGAGGTGGTGGCTGCATAATGTTATGAATATACCAAATGCCACTGAATTGTTCAAGGTAAAATGGTTCCTAGGTTGAAATCTAATCCCCAGTGTAATGAAATGTATTTGGAGATGGGGCCCTTGGGAGGTGATTAGGTCATGAGGTTTAAAGAGGTGATTTGAATAGGTTTAGTGCCCTTATAAAAGAGATCCCAGAAAGCTTGATTCCCCCATCTGCCATGAGAGGACACAGTGAAAAGATAACGATCTATGAACTAGGAATCCGGTCCTCACCATACACCAAATCTGTGGGTGCCTTGAACTTGGACTTCCCAGCCTCGAGAACTGTGAGAAATCAATTTCTGTTGTGTATAAGCTACCCAGTCTATAGTACTTTTTATAGCCGCCCAGACTAAAACATGTATAATGAAAAGTATGTTCCCCTCCCACTTTTGACCCTCAGCTACCTACCTCCTCTCCCTGAAAGCAATCTCCATAAACTAGGATTTTGTGTATCCTTCAAGATTTAAAACATACATAAAAATAGAAATTAGCCAAAAACAACAACTATAAGTGAACTTAGGTCAAAATGCCTGTTATGATCACTGTCATGTTACAGTCGGGGACTGTAAAGAAAATGAGAAACCGAGTAGAATGATGTTTTAAGCAGAGGGCTTAGACTTTCTCAGGAGACTAAGCACCAAGTCAGCACTCCCCTGCACTTCTATTAAGTTACAGCAAGCAAAAAGACAGGCATCGATTAATGATTATAGGATGAGTTTTTTCATCAAGTTAAACAATTGCAAGCTAATCACCTCTTAAAGTTTCTCTTAAGTCTCATCAAATCATCTGGCCACGTGAGTCTCACGGTGTGTTCCTTATCTGGGTTTGCCTCAGAAAGGATCATGAGAAGAGTTTGCAGTCCTTGTCACACTACTCATGACTGGCACCAGATTCCAAGAGACAGTACCTATTGTTCTTTTCTCTTAGATTAGTTTTGGCTACAAATCATATTGTTCTTTCTAGTACAGCAAGGCTAACTGCTGGGGTATCTACACTGTCAGATGACTATACAGAAGATGATCAATTAGGCTACACTTAAAATGTGTAATCATATTCTCTTACCATCTCTCCTTCTATTTACCAAGCAAATATTTGATAGGCACCTTACTCTTACTATTGGAGTTCAACACTATTCTGGCCCAGTAGATGATAAAGAAAAACATGAGCCTTGCTCTCAAGAAGCTTACAATTTTGCTGAAGAGACAAAGTAGAAAAGAAAAATATTCTTCCAAGATAACTCTTCCTCTAATGTCTTCCCTGGTCTCCTGAATTCTATTTAAAATGGACAGAATTCTGTCTAAAACTTCAGTGGCTCCTTCTCCTCCACCATCATCATCCCATCAAACCTGCTCTTTTCCTGAATTCTCTCATTTCAACTCATGGTACTGACACTCAGGGGGACATATGTAGATCTGACAGGGGTAAGATTAAACAAAACCTAAAAATCATCTTTGAATTCTCATCCCACATTCGGTAGATCAGAAAATTCTGACTACATATGTTAAATATTTCTAAAAATCATCCTAGCCTATCTCCATTTCCACTCTTATTTAAGACCCACATCATCTCTCACCTGGGCCACTAATATGCCTCCATACCTAAGTCTCTTCCTCCAATTCTTGCTGCAAACCACTATTCTTAATACTCAACATTCTTAGTAGACATGACATACATGCTTTTGATAATCTGGCCTCTTCTCCAATTTTACATCTTAAAACTGCCATCACTACTACTGTACCCCAATCAGATAAAACTCATCCTCTAACCACTCTGAACTTTTTTCTAGTTTCTCCAACCTATGTTCCACACTCCCACACCTTACTTTGTTTGGAATGCTCCCCCATCCTTTTTTTCCTAATCATATACCAAGCCACTTGGCTAGCTTCTTGTGACAAGATCCAGATTCCTTGACCAGGTCACCTTCCCTAATCTGAACAGCTAATTACTCCTTGTCACGTCATAGATCTTGTACTTACTGCTCTTATTTACTCTAAAATGTAAGTATTTGTTCACATGTTACTCTCCCCCAATAAACTTGGTATTTTTTGAAGTTGGCACCAATGGCTCATTTTTGTAAAGCTGGTATCCAATGCACACCAAAATATCTCAGGAAATATTTGTTGTATGCATTAAGTGAATGAAGCATTCTCTTTTTCTCCATCTCCCCTTATTCTCTTCACTGTTCTGGTAACACCCCACAACCATAAGTCATGGCCCTAAGGATATAAGTTAATCATATGATTTAAGAATTCTGATGCCATGGAAGGTGACTACTCTACCCAAAGGCTAAATCTCAATCAGCAAAGTCCTTAAGTAAGGACAGTACCCATTTTCCAGCAGAACCTGAAGTCCAAAAGATCTCTTTCCAGCAGAATCTCATGTCCTCTTGATTCTCATCCAAAGGTAATCACAGGTTTCTAAATGGATTACAAGGCTCCCTCCTTAAGCAGGCCGAATCTAGTCTTAACTTAGACACTTTAAGAAAGTGTCACCACTAAGATGTCTCCATCAAAGTGTCTGACATGTCTAAATAACCTAATACTAAAACCCTACTAAACTGTCCAGAACCAATTCACAGGCAGAAGTTATGTGGAAAGCATAACAGAAGACCAAATCATTTCTCAACATCCTGCCCTCCAAACTCCTATAACTGTGTATATGGTACCTGAGCCAGACTTGCTCCAGAAATGCTTATCTTACTTTCTAGACGATGCATCCCTTGGCTGCTTCTTTCATCTTTATAATATTCCTCAGGCAGACATATTTTTAAAATCAACCTTGTGCATCAACCCTGTGGTCTTCTGATATTACTTTCCCTACTGGAACGGTATGTTGACATGTTCTTACCAATTATATTTCCCAGAATCTTAACTCACTTCATGAATGGCAAAGCTATGGCCAATCACTAAAGTAATCTTTGCCTAACATCAAAAACACACTTCTGTAATAACAAGCATCTCAGAATACATACATGTCACAAAATCTGCACCTATGTAATGCTCTACAGTTCGCAAAGCAATGTCACACACTCTTACTTCCTTCAAGATCCAGTTTTTATTTTACCAAGGAGTAAAATTGAGTACGTTTCCAGAAGAAACTAATATTGAGTACCCACCATTTAGGACCTATGATTAACAAATATAATCAACATTAATACACATATTGTGTGCTAGCAACTTCATGTTGTATGACATTAGTTTATTTCTTTTTTCTTTTTTTTTTATTAAAGTATCATTGATATACACTCTTATGAAGGTTTCACAAGAAAAACAAGGTGGTTATTACATTCACCCTTATTATGGAGTCCCCCGCCAGACCCCATTGCAGTCACTGTCCATCAGTGTAGTAAGATGCCACAGAGTCCCTATTTGTCTTCTCTGAGCTACACTGGCATGACATTAGTTTGAAAAATATCACTTATTAGATGATAGCTTTTAGGGGTTTTCTCATTACAGATAGTAATGGGTGTTGTAAAGCAATGTTTCTCAAACTTTAATGTTCATACTAATCACTGGGGACCTCGTGAGAAATCAAATTATGATTCAACAGATTTTGAGTAGGACCCGAGATTTCTAACCATGTTCCGGATGATACTGGTCATTACATAGGTGCAGATTTTGTGACATGTATGTATTCTGAGATGCTTGTTATTACAGAAGTGTGTTTTTGATGTTAGGCAAAGATTATTACTTTAGTGATTGGCCATAGCTTTGCCATTCATGAAGTGAGTTAAGATTCTGGGAAATATAATTGGTAAGAACATGTCAACATACCGTTCCAGTAGGGAAAGTAATATCAGAAGACCACAGGGTTGATGCACAAGGTTGGTTTTAAAAATATGTCTGCCTGAGGATGCTGCTGGTCTTCATCTGGGCAGCAGGGCTACAGAAAATGAATTAACTCTAACTAGCACGGCTAGCTGAAACGTTACATCCTGTCATCTACAATGACTGAATCGATACTGGTATTTTTATTTGACAGACAAACCTAAGGCACAGAAGAATGAACTTTCCCTAGATCACAAGGCTGGTACGTGGCGAACCAAGATTCAAATTTAAGAAGCCTGACTCTGCAGGGCACTCTTCACCTGACACATCAGACCAACACTCTCAGCTAACAGGCAGATCCAGCCTTCGAGTCCGAGTCCAGAGCTATCTTCGGCAACACTCTTCCGAGTCGGGTCCTTGTTCTGACTGATGTGCCTGAGGTCAACGTACTGTCGTTGTAAGGTAGGGGGAAAAGGAAACGAGTGCTTCTGAACAGAGCGCGATGGACGGGGAAAGGGCGGCAGGGAAACCTCTCTTCTCGCGGAAGAGGCGGGCTTCTCTGGAAAAATGCCCACAGCCGCCGGTTGCCCGTAGGCAGGGATGAGGGCGGGGCCTGCGCCAAGGGAAGGTTCGGGCGGGACGTACCAACGCGCTCCTGGGACAGGGTGTTCAGGTACCAGGGTCGCATTGCTACCTCCGTGCCCCGTGCGGAGAATGAGGAACTCTACCCGGCCCTCGGCTCCCTTGTGGAGGGCTGAGGTACTGGGGCTTTCTCTGGCCACAGCCGTCTCTGTAAAGACTCTTCCTCCGGCCCCTCCGTCGAGTGGGAGGCTCCGGACAGGGGGGCTGAGCGGTACCTGGCCAACCCGTGAGGAAAGAGAGTCCAGTCACCTACCAAGTCCACTCAGCCCCCTTGTAAATCCACCCACTCACTTGCCGCCGCCGTAGCTCTTACCAGCTCTTTGGGCGGCTTCTCCTGGGTTTTTCCAAACAGCCCCATGGTGAATTCCACTCGTCTTGCCCCTTCCGGCTTTCCGTTCCCTGCGCCCAGGCAGGTCACGGGCAGCCGCCTGGGCGGGGCCGGTGGGAGGAGAGGAATCCTGAAGCCCAAAGGAGGGAGGAGCCGTCGTGAGGGTGGTGCGCATGCGCCAGGCGCATGCGCAGAAGTGGATTGGGTAGGTTAATCAAAAAGGTAACGCAATTGAGCACATTCTGGTAGGGTATTTACACACGGAGGCGTCGTATTAGGGTTTTGGATTGAGGTGTGCAAATGATTCTTCCGGAGGTTGCGAATTTATTGACTACACTTGGTAATTAGAGCTGCTCCTGAGCCTATGTGTTCTTGCACTGTAAGTCTGTCTCCAGCCAGACAAGGTACATGTATGACCGCTTCCCGAAAACCTTCATGTCCCTTAGGCACCTCACAGTCAGCAAGCCAGAAATGACCCCTTTTGCCTCCTGCCAGACCTACTCCTCTCCTCCGTAGTCACCACCTTGTCAATAAAACCTGAGCATCATCTTCTCTCCCCCTCCTAGCAAGTCCCAACAATTGTTTAACTTCAGTGTTTGAATTGCAGCCCTCTCTTTTCCATCTCAGGTGTCACAGGTTTTGTTCAATGTTCAGTCCATCGCCATTTCCAGTGTGGATTGCTACCTGTCACTTGTGCGCGAGTGTGTGTGTGCGCACCTGTGATCCTGCACTCCACTTGGGCCATAACCTTTATTAGATAGTCAGAGGAGTCTGCGGCTTAAAAAGGCTGGCCGCTTTTTATCCGGGCAATTGAATCTACACGGTGAGGCTGCTTTCATTACCTCATCTCATGACGGTGAAGACACTACTCATTTAGTGCCTCCATCCCATACTCCCATCTCTGGTGGGAATGTAAAGTGCACAACCACTTGAAAAGATTTTGGAAATTTCTTAAAATGCTAAACATAACCTGTCTTATGCCATCCCTTGCTGGCTATTTACCAAAGAGAAGAAAAGAGCGTATGTCCTTACAAAGATTTGTACGTGAATATTGATAGCATCTGTAGACCTAAAAGAATACTGTCAAAGGCAGAACAGAAGTTTTCATTTGGACATTTGCAATTAGGAGTCAGGGAGGAATATGAATTGTGCCCCCTGGAACAGCAAACGGCTAGAGATTATAAAAGTAAAAGCTACAAAAAACTGTGTTTAGAGAAAAGTCTGTGATTGGTTGATTATTAGATGAACAGGCAGAAATGTCCATCAGTCTTAACAGTTACAGACGGTGACAGGTTTTTATCAGCAGGAATTGTTCATCAGTTTCTGTAGCAGCAGATGCTAGCACCTCCTGGGAAAATTTTACAGTTTGCGTTCTCAAGTATGGGGGTGGCTAAGATCTGTACTTACTTCTCTGCTCACATCCCCTCACCCTTGTTAAACTTTTTTTTCACACCTTTATTTGTGATAGTCAAAACAATCCAAATGTCCATAAACACGTGAATGGATAAACCAATTGTGATAGATCCATACGATGGCATACTACTCAACAATAAAAATAATCTGATATGGCAACAACATGTATTTGCAACAGCAAAATAATTATGCTGAGTGAAAGCCAGAAAAAAAGTACATACTGTATGATTTCATTTATATTACATTCTAGAAAATGCAAACTATTCTATTGTGACAAGAATCAGTGCGGGGGTTGGTTAGGAAAGAGGCAGTAAAGGAGGGTCTACTAATGTCATTTTATCAGTTCGAGTGAAGTATAGAAACCTAATCTCCCTTTAGGCCTCTATACCCTCCCCCATTTATAATATAATTGTCTTAAGTACTTCCTCTCTGTACATTTAGAACCACATTACACAATGTTATGATTTTTGCTTCAACCATCGAAAATATTATAGAAAACTCAAGAGAACAAAAGCCTATTGTATTTATCCATCTTTCTGCATGCTCTGCTCTTTCTTGTTTCCTAGTGTTCCAAGATACCTTCTTGTTTCCTGTTAATAACTATCCTTTAAGTTAGTTTTGACAAATTCTCTTAGTTTTTCTTCATCTAAGAATGCCTTGTCTTTCATTCCTGAAGAATATTCTTTGGGAATATAAGTTTCTGGGTTGACAGTTATTTTCTTCTAGCACCTGAAAAATATTGTGCTACTTCCTTCTAGCTTTCATGGTTTTTGATGAGAAATACACTGTCATTTGAATTGTTTTTCCTATGGGTAAAATGTCATTTTTCTCTGGCTGCTTTTGAGATATTTCCTTTGTTTTTAGTTTTCAAAAGTAATTAAAATGCACCTGAGGGTGAATTTCTTTGGATTTATCTTTGGAGTTTGCTCAGCTTCTTGAACATGTAGGTTATGTCACTTGTAAATATGGAGATGTTTTCAGTCATTATTTCTTTTCTTTTCTTTAGCTATTATTTATTTGAATACTTTTTTAGTCCTGCCTTCTTTCTGTTCTCCTTCCATGACTGTGATAACACAAATGCTGGGTCTTTTGTTATAATTCCACAGGTCTCTGAGGCTCTGTTTGTTTTTCATCTTATTTTCTTTCTGTTGTTCAGATTGGGTAATATTATTGTTCTGTCATCCACTTCACTGATTCTTCCTTCTGTCTTCTCCATTCTACTATTGAGCTGATCCGATGACCTTTTTATTTTATTTTATTTATTTTTCAATTCTAAATTTTCTCTTCAGTTATTGTCTTTCTTCCATTTCTTCCCATCTTCCATTTCTTTGCTGAGACTTTCTCTTTTTTTAATATTTGGTTCAATCATGTTTTGTTTATTAAAGCTTTTTTTTTTAATCATGCCTGTTTAAAAATCTTCATTAGGTAATTTTAACATCTGTCATCTCATTCTTAGCATCTGTATTACTTTATTAGGACAGCCATAACAAATTACCATAAACTAGGTGGCTTAAAACAACAGAAATTTATTCTCTCATAGTTCTTACGACTAAAAAGTCTGAGGTCAAGATGTGTTGGCAGGGCCATACTCCCTCTGAAGGCTCTAGAGCATCCTTCTTTGCCTCTTCTAGTTCCTGATAGTTGCAATCTTTGGTGTTCCCTAGCTTATAGATTCATCACAATATCTTCCTCTGCCTCCACATGGTTTTCTTTCCTCTGTGTCTGTATCCAAACTCCCCTCTTCTTATAAAGATATCAGTTATATTGGATTTAATCCTGTATGACCTCATCTTAACTTGATTCATCTGCAAAGATCCTGTTTTCAAATAAGGTAGACATGAATTTTGGGGAGACACTGTTCAACCCAGTAAAGCATATATTGATTATCTTTTTTCATTTAATTTGAGATTTTACTGTTTCTTGGGATGATGATGGATTTTAATTTGAAACCTGGACACTTTACATTATTTTGAGGTTCTGTATCTTATTTAAACCTCTGTTTCTGTTAGCTATCTCTGACAATGCTTTGGTAAGAAAAGTGGAGGTGCAACCTCATTACTTAAAGATTGAGGTAGAAGCCAAAGCTTCCTACGCAGCCTCCAGTGAGACCCAGGAGGAATTCCTCTTTAATATCCAGCAGAGGTGAGAGTTCCAGCTCCCCATATGGTCTCCACTGACACTGTGGTGGGGGTAGTCTCATTATCACTGGTTGAAGGTGAAAGTCCTGAGTCTACTAGGACTCCCCTGATACCACTCTGGTGAGGAGGGGGAAAGGTGGGGTGCCTTGTAACTACCAGGTGTGGTGGGAGTGCAGACTCCTCAATATCTACTAAGGTTTCTTCTTTGACTTATGAATTATTTAGAAATACGTTTTCACATCTCCAAAAAAATTTTTTTTGTTTTTTTGTCATGGATTTTTAACCCAATTGACTTGTGGGCTTATAATGTGATATGTATTGTGTATCCAAATGGTTTCTTCACTTGCTTTATGTTCTAGTATACAGTCCATTTTGGTAAACATTCTGTATGGTTACTTATTCTCTGTTGTATATAGGATATGACAATTAGATCAAGTGTGTCTTGTTTTCACATCTATATTGTCGTCTTGATCTATCACTTATCAAGGTGAAGTTAAAATTTCCCTCTGTGATGTTGGTTTTATATATTTCTTGAAAGACTTTTGCTTTTTTTTTTAAGACTATGATTCGCCTTTTGGTTAACTGAAATTTTTATCATTATGTAAATAACCTCTTTACCCCTAAAAAGTAATTTTGCCATAAAAATCTATTTTATCTGATAATAATATAGCTATAACAGTTTTATTTTTGTTAATAATTTCCTGGTAAATATGTTCTTTTTCCTGATCTTTCTTATTTCCAGTTTTTCAGTTTTCTATGTTGCAGTTCTGTCTCTCAAATAGCTTAAAATTAGATGTAAAAACATCCAGTCTGAAATATTTTTATGGATGTAGTTTAGTCCATTTCATTATGAATACTGATGCTTCTTTATTCCTATCATTGTTTTTCTGCCTTCTACATTCCCTGACTTTTCTACCTTATTTAGATAAATGTTCTTAATTCAGTTTTTTCCTCTACCATTTTGGAAGTACTGCTTTTATATTAGTGGTTATCCTTAAAATTCTAACAAACTTACATAAAATCTAAAATTATTCAATATCTTTACTCCTTCCCAAAGAATATTAGATCAAGTGTGTTTTTAGGACCTACCTGCTGTGGTGAAATAAGGGAAGGTATGTGAGTCCCATGTGATCTCTTAAGTGTAATGATTTCCCACTCATTTTTTCACATTATTGTAGTGGGATATTTTAGTTTTATCTCTTAAACCCCCAAATTCAATATTATTATTATTATTTATTCAATCAACTGTTTTTTTTTAAGTTAACCACATGTTAACTTAAGCATGACCAAATTGTCATGCTTTCTTTTTGTATCTAAGGCCTTCCATTGGAGATCATTACTATTATTTCTAATACACATTCATTAGAATTTTGTTTAGTGTTGACCTATTGGTTTTTTTGGTCTGTTGTTATTTCCCCTGAAAATGTCTTTATTTTGCCTTCATTTTAGGCTGATATCTTAGCAGGGTATAAAATTATAAGTTAATAGTTGTTTGGGGTTTTTTTTTTTAGCACTCTGAAGAAATTCTTTTGCTTTTTATCTTCTTCCTTTGTGGATACTGAGAAGCGAGCTATTAGTCTATTTTTCTCTTGTACATAACCTCTAATTACTTTTAAGATCGTCTCTGTTTTTGATAGTTTTCAGTGACACTATAATAGGTAGCTGTTTATATTTATCCTGCCTGTGATTTATGTACTTCTTGATGTTAACATTAATATCTACTATGTTGGGAAATTTCTCAGCTATAATTATCCTTTCAAGATCTTTTCTCTCCCATTTTCTCATTTCAGTCTTTTTGAAAATTGAATTAAACATATAATGAATATCCAAATTCTAACATTGATGTCTTATCTTTTTCTAACACACTCTTGTCTTAGATTCTTTTCAAGGCATTTTGGATAAGTGAGATCTATCATCCTCTTCACTTATTCTCTCTTTAGTTTTGTGTAATCTGCTGCTATTTATTCATTAAGATTTATTCAGTGACTAAGCTTTTTATTTCCATTGAATTTTTTAACATCTAGAAATTCTTACATATTTTTCATTTTCTATGGTCTCTTATTTCTTTCAAGTCCTCCTCCTTTTATTTCTGTGAACGTAAGTGTAACTTTTTTTAGAAATTCTAATAGCTGAAGTGCTTTGGAGTTAATTATGATTCCTTTTAAATTAACTCTTGGCCTTAGATGTTTTTTACCTTGTGCGTTTCGTAATTTTGGTTTATCTTAATCTGTAGGAATACCACAGGGCCTAGATTTTGGGTATGTTCCTTCAAAATGAGACTACAGTGCTTCTGCCAGGGATCCATGATGTTATCAACTTAGGAACAGTTTAAATTAATATCTCAGCTTGCGATTTCCAACCCTACAGAATATTATAAACTTTTTAAAATAACATGTTCCCAAGCAACCTAAGTGTCCATCAGTAGATGAATGGATAAAGAAGATATGGTACATATACACAATGGAATACTATTCAGCCATAAGAAAGAAACAAATCCTACAATTTGCAACAACATGGATGGAGCTAGAGGGTATTATGCTCAGTGAAATAAGTCAGACAGAGAAAGACAAATACCAAATGATTTCCCTTATTTGTGGAGTATAACAACAAAGCAAAACTGAAGGAACAAAAGAGCAGCAAACTCACAAACTCCAAGAAAGGACGAGTGGTTACCAAAGGGGAAGGGTGGGGGAGGACAGCTGGGGAGGGAGGGAGAAGTGGATTGAGGGGTATTATGATTAGTACACATGGTGTAGGGGAAATGATGGGGAAGACAGTATAGCACAGAGAAGACAAGTAGTGACTCTGCAGTGGGGTATGGGAGGGGACTCGATAATATGGGTGAATGTAATAACAACATTGTTTTACATGTGAAACCTTCATAAGAGTGTATATCTACTCTTGAACCTTTGGTAACCACAAATCTAAAGCCTTCAATGTCAATAAGTACATACCTATCGATAATCACTCTAAATGTAAATGGTCTGAATGCACCAATCAAAAGACATAGAATCACTGAATGGATAAAAAAAACAAGACCCATCTATATGCTGCCTACAAGAGACTCACTTCAAACCCAAAGACATGCATAGACTGAAAGTAAAGGGATGGAAAAGGTATTTCATGCAACTAATAGGGAGAAAAAAGCAGGAGTTGCAGTACTTGTATCAGACAAAATAGACTTCAAAACAAAGAAAGTCACAAGAGAGGGGTCAGTCCAACAAGAGGATATAACTATTGTAAATATCTGTGCATCCAACACAGGATCACCTACATATGTGTAACAAATACTAATAGAATTAAAGGGGGAAACAGAGTGCAATGCATTCATTTTAGGAGACTTCAACACACCACTCACTCCAAAGGACAGATCAACCAGACAGATAATAAGTAAGGAGACAGAGGCACTGAACAACATATTAGAACAAATGAACCTAACAGACATCCAGAGAACACTCCATCGAAAAGCAACAGGATACACATTCTTCTCAAGTGCACATGAAACATTTTCAAGAATAGACCATACACTAGGCCACAAAAAGAGCCTCAGTAAATTCAAAAAGATTGAAACTGTACCAACCAGTTTCTCAGACCACAAAGATACGAAACAAGAAATAAATTACAGAAGGAAAATGAAAAGTCCCACAAACACATGGAGGTTTAATAACATGCTCCTAAATAATCAATGGATGAGTGACCAAATAAAAACAGAGACCAAGCAATATACAGACATGACAACAATAATTCAACACTGCAAAATCTATGGGACGTGCTAAGAGGGAAGTATATTGCAATACAGGCCTACCTCAGGAAAGAAAAACAATCCCATATGAACAGTCTAAACTCACAATTAATGAAACTAGAAAAAGAACAATAATTGAGGCCCAAAGTCAGTAGAAGGAGGGACATAAAGATTAGAGCAGAAATAAATAATATCAAGAAGAATAAAACAATAGAATCAATGAAAGGAGGAGCTGGTTCTTTGAGAAAATAAAACAGATAAACCCCTAGCAAAACTTACCAAATTTTTTTTTAAGTGTCTATACACATAAACAGAAAAGAAATGAGAAAGGAAAAATCACTATGGATACCACAGATATACAAAGAATTACTAGAGAATACTATGAAAAATTATATGCTAACAAATTGGATAACCTAGAAGAAATGGACAACTTTCTAGAAAAATACAACCTTCTAAGGCTGACTCAGGAAGAAACAGAAAATCTGAATAGACCAATTACCAGCAACGAAATTGAACTGGTAATCAAAACACTCCCTAAGAACAAAATCTCTAGACAGACCAGATGGCTTCAATGCTGGATTCTATCAAGAACTTAGTGAAGACCTAATAACCATCCTCCTTAAAGTTCTCCAAAAGTAGAAGAGGAGGGAATACTCCCAAACTCATTCTATGACACCAACATCACTCTAATACCAAAACCAGACAAAGACACCACAAAAAAAGAAAATTACAGACCAATATCCTGGATGAACATAGATGCAAAAATACTCAACAAAACATTAGCAAATGAATTCAAAAATACTTCAAAAGATCATCCATCATGATCAAGTAGGATTTATTCCAGGGATGCAAGGATGGTACAACATTCGAAAATACATCAACATCATCCACCACATCAACAAAAAGAAGGGCAAAAACCACATGATCCTCTTCACAGATGCTGAAAAAGCATTTGACAAAATTCAATATCCATTCATGATAAAAACTCAATGAAATGGGTGTAGAGGGCAAGTACTCAACATAATAAAGGCCATATATGACAAACCCACAGCCAACATCATACATAACAGCCAGAAGCCGAAAGCTTTTCCTTTAAGATTGGGAACAAGACAAGAATGCCCACTCGCCCCACTTTTATTCAACATAGTTCTGGAGGTCCTAGCCATGGCAATCAGACAACACAAAGAAATAAAAGGCATCCAGATTGGCAAGGAAGAAGTTAAACTGTCCCTCTTAGCACGTCCCATAGATTTTGCAGTGCTGAATTATTGTTGTCATTTGTGTGTATATTGCTTGGTCTCTGTTTTTATTTGGTCATTCATCCATTGATTATTTAGGAGCATCTTATTAAGCCTCCATGTGTTTGTGGGACTTTTCATTTTCCTTCGTAATTTATTTCTTGTTTCATATCTTTGTGGTCTGAGAAACTGGTTGGTACAGTTTCAATCTTTTTGAATTTATTGAGTTACTGAGTTACTTTTTTAATTACTTTTGAATTCACCTGTTTGCAGGTGACATGATATTACACAAAGTAAACCCTAAGGAATCCACTCCAATACTACTAGATCTAATATCCGAATTCAGCAAAGCTGCAGGATACAAAATTAATACACAGAAATCTGTTGCATTCCTATTCACTAACGATGAACTAGCAGAAAGAGAAATCAGGAAAACAACTCCATTCACAATTGCATCAAAAAGAATAAAATACCTAGGAATAAACCTAACCAAGGAAGTGAAAGACCTATACTCTGAAAACTACAAGACACTTATGAGAAAAATTAAAGAAGATACCAATAAATGGAAACACATCCCATGCTCATATATAGGAAGAATTAATATTGTCAAAATGGCCATCCTGCCTAAAGCAGTCTACAGATCCAATGCAATTCCTATCAAAATACCAACAGCATTATTCAACAAATTAAAGCAAATAGTTCTAAAATTCATGTGAAACCACAAAAGCCAAAGCAATCCTGAGAAGGAAGAAGAAAGCAGGGGATCACGCTCCCCAACTTTATGCTCTAATACAAAGCCACAGTAATCAAGACAATTTGGTACTGGCACAAGAACAGACCCACAGACCAATGGAACAGACTAGAGAGCCCAGATATAAATCCAAGCATATATGGTCAATTAATATACAATAAAGGAGCCATGAATATACAATGGAGAAATGATAGCCTCTTCAACAACTGGTATTGGCAAAACTGGACAGCTACATACAAGAGAATGAAACTGGATTATTGTCTAACCCCATACACAAAAGTAAACTTGAAATGGATCAAAGACCTGAATGTAAGGCATGAAACCATAAAACTTAGAAGAACACATAGGCAAAAATCTCTTAAATATAAACACGAGCAACTTTTTCCTGAACGTATCTCCTCGTGCAAGGAGCAAAACTGAAGAAACAAAATAGCAGCAGACTCACAGACTCCAAGAAGGGACTAGTGGTTACCAAAAGGGAGGGGTGGGGGAGGATGGGTTGGGAGGGAGGGAGAAGGGGATTGTGGGGAATCATGATTGGTGCACATGGTGTGTGTGGGGTCACGGGGAAGACAGTGTAGCTCAGAGAAGACAAATAAGGACTCTGTGGCATCTTACTACACTGGTGGACATTGACTGCAATGAGGTATGGGCTGGGACTTGATAATAAGGGTGAATGTAATAACCACATTATTTTTCTTTTGAAACCTTTATAAGCATGTATATCAATGATACCTTAATAAAAATAAATAAAAAATGTGTATATCAATGATACCTTAATAAAATTTTTTTAATAAAAATAAATTTTTGATAGTGTAAAAAATAATAACATGTTCCTAATAGGCTGAATTTTAACAAGGTAGTAGAAATAAAACATAATGGGAAATTTTTCCTCTGGTCATGTCCAGAGCAAATGAGAAACTGCATTCTAAAAGCCTTGGTAATAACCATTGGAATAGTATAAATTTAAGCCCATATAAGAGCAGCCTTATAACTGTCATGTTTCAAAAACATCTACTTTTATTTTTTCACCAGAGCTGTAGCCTGAGACAAATATTTTCTTTTTGGCCCCCTTTGCTAGCAGATGGATTTTTTTCTCAGCCTGTGCTTTCACTGCAGGTGAAGTCTTCAAGGCTCCCAGATTCAGGGCCATCTTAATTTTGCTCCACCATTTTGCCCACCCAAAATCCTGGCCTCCTGTCCTTCTGCCCCATCATTTAAAAAACAAGGATACTATTCAATTCTGTTTATGTGATGTTCAAGAAGAGGCAAAAATTACTTCCTAATCTATGGAAATAGAAGTCAGAATAATGGTTGTCTTTTGTGGATATTGGCTGGGAACAGGCAAGAATGAGCCTTCTAACAGTCTGGAAATGTTTTAAATATTGATCTACATTGTGATTTTACAGTCAACTACGAATGTAAAAAAATTCATCAGATCATATACTTAAGATCTATACACTTTACCATCTATAAGCTATAGCATAATTTTTAAAGTGTATTTTTATTGAAGTATACTTGATATACACTATTATATTGGTTGCAAGTGTACAACACAGTGATTCAATAGTTAAACACATTAATCTGGGAAGTATTTAAAAACATCAGGCATTGCAGCAAGTCAAGGGTATGCATCTGTTAATACTATTTTTCAGGGATCAGGAGGAGAATGCATATAAAACCCCTGAAAATGTGTGTGAATAAACATGTATGTGAACATATGGCAAGGGAGTATGATCCTGTTAAACACTTGCTGTGCTTGGCAGGAGCAAAGAGCTACAATGCCTGCTCACTTAGTTTTTCCCACCCCCTCAGATGTGAATCTTAGCAGGTGAGAGGATCTGGTGCATGCTTCCTAAGGTCCATGGAAGAAGGCCAAAGTATAGCTGTACCTAAAGTTTTGTCCAATGCCAATGCAATATCAGGATATGACTAGAGAGTGTATGTCTCTCTGAGAATAGAGCCTGGAAAATGCATGGAATATGCACAGTGCCCTTCCAGAGAATGAGGAACAATTGCACTGATATGTTTATAGCACTCTGTCAGTAGCTATGGGCTCTGTATTTCATTGAGATGCCACATGCCATATCTAATTTTCCTCCATATTGACGACCAACTTTAGAACAAGTGCAGCTTTAGGAAATGAAATGCCTGTGGCCCAAAACCCTCACCAGGAAACAGAAAGGGCTCTTTGGTACATGATCTTTCTTTTGCACTGTATGCTTTTATCTCTCTCTTAGCTCATCCTTTAGCTCTCAGCTTATATATTACCTGCTCGGAGAAGACTCACTGGTCACCGTGTTCTCAAAAGTCAGAATTTTGCACTTTTTGTAGTAATTCACTCAGTTTTAGTTACCATTGTTTAATACCTGTCCTCACCAGATTGTATGAGTTTCTTTTTTTGTTCACTGTTCTTTTCCTAGAGCTATAGAATGCCTGACACATGATAGACATTTGATAAGTATTATTTACTAATTGGAAGTCCAGTGTCCTCCTTCCTAAAGAATTCCTGCCTTAAAATTCATTCTCAAAAATAATAATAATAATAAGAGGGATATGGTGAAGGAGTCTTAAAAATACTTCAATGGATTTCTCATTTTCAAAGAGCTCCACATTAAAAAAAGGAAGGAAGGGAGACAATTCAATGGAAAATAGTAAAGAATACGAAAAAGCAATTCACAGAAAAAACTTGAAGAGCCAAAAAATATATAAAAAGATGCTCATCCAGACTTGAAATCATAGAAATGAAAATTGAAAGCAGTATTTTATACCCTCAGATTGGCAAAAGTATAAAATTGATAATATTCATTGTTAGCAAGGATTTAGGGAATAGAGTCCTCTCATAAATTTGGTAGTTCAAAACTGTGCAATTTGTATGTAATAAATTATATATATATAATGTATTACCTATAGCAACCACTGAAAAACTATACAGAGAAATATGCTAAAAAATGCCATAGACTTTAACCATCAGGGAAATGAAAATCAAAATCACAGAGATACCACTTCACACACAGTAGGGTGGCTATAATAAAACAGATAGTAACAAGTGTCACAGAAATTGGAACCTTCCTGTGCTAACAATAGGAATGTAAAATGGTGCAGTAATTGAGGAAAGCAGCTTGGCAATTCTACTATAGATGTATACAACCAAAAATGAAAATATATGTCCACACAAAAACTCGTATACAGATATTCATAGCAGCATTATTCATAATAGTCAAAAAGTGGAAATAATCCAAATGTCCATCAAGTGATACATGGATAAATAAAATATGGTATATCTATATAATGGAGTATTATTGAGTCATAAAAAAATAAAGTACTGATTTATGCTGTAATATGGATTAAAATTAGAAAACATTATGCCATCTGACAAAAAAAAAATCCAAAGGACACATGGAATTGGCAAAAGTTCAGAGACAGCATATAGAGAAATGGTTTCCAGGAAATGGGAAGAATGTAGAATTACATGTGATTGCTAATAGGTATGGACTTCTTTTAAGGGTGATGAAATGTTCTGCAACTAAATAGTGGTGATGGTTGCACCACTCTGTGAATATTCTAAAAGTTATTGATTGTATATTTTAAATGGGTGAATTACACAGTATGTGAGTTACTTAAATTATAAATTATAATTCATAGTTGTATCAAAGAAGAATTCTAAAAAATTCTCAAGTAACCATCAGGAAGACAGAAAAAGGAAACAGAACAGAAAATATAAAAAGGCAGACTTAACCCAAATAATAGATCAATAATTACATTAAATGTAAATGGTCTAAATACAATTTTAAAAGAATAACAGAATGGATTTAAAGACCTAATACAACTGCATATAATACAATAACTTCAAATATAATGATATAGGCAGGATGAAAGTAAAAGGATGGAAAAAGATATAGCATGCAACATTAATCAAAGGAAAGTAGGAGTGGCTATGTTAAAATCAGATAAAGTAGACTTAAGAGCAATGAAATTCACCAGAAACAAAGACTCACACATTTCATGATAAAAGTGGCAACAAAAAGATACAGCAATCCTAAATATATATATACATATGCCAAAACAGAACTGAAAATATTGGGAAATGAAGACTGACTGAACTGAAATCAAGAAATAGACAAATCCATAATTACAGTTGGAGACTTCAACACCACTCTCTTAACAATTGATGGGACAACTAAGAAAATAAGCAAGGATATAGAACACCATCAAACAACAGAATATGACATTTATAGAACACTCCACCCAACAACATAATAAACATTCTTTCAAGTGCCTACAGAACATATATCAATATAGATCATATCCTGAGCCATAAAAGAACCTCAAGAAATTTAAAATAATTTAAGTCATACCAAGTATGTTTTCTGACCACAGTGGAATCAAACTAGAAATCAATAATAGAAAAATCTTCCAAACATGTTGAAACTAAACAACACATTTCTAAATAGTCAGTGGATCAAAGAGGAAGTTTCATGGAAATTTAAAAAATAACATTGAGCTGAATGCAAATGAAAATACAACATGTCAATTTTTTATAGGACATAGCTAAATGCTGAAAAGGAAATTTATTGCACTAAATGTATATATTAGAAAAGAGAAAAAGTTTTGATCAGTAATCTGTTTCCTCCTTGAGAACATAAAAAAGCAGGCAGAAGGAAGGTGATAGTAAAGGTAAGAGCAGAAATCAGTGAAAGTGAGAATAAAGAAGCAATAGAGAAAATTCATAAAACAGAGAGCTGGTTCTTTGAATATACAAATTAAAATTAACAGACCTATAGAAAAACCAACAAAGAATAAAAGAGGATACAAATTACCCAATATCAGGACTCAAACAGTATCACTACAGAACCCTGAAGACACCAAGGGATAATGAGGGATGACATGGACCAATTTCCTGAAAAAAACTACTATAGATCACCCAAAATGAAATGGATAATACAATAGATATTGATAATAATGTGATAGATAGTATGACAGATAATATTCAATTAAGGAAATTGAGTTCATAATTTAAAACAATAACCAAACACAAAAAAATTATACAAAAAGATTTCTCCCAAAAAAGAAATCCCCAGGCTCCGTGAGTTAAACTAGAGAATTCCACCAAATGTTTAAAGAATAATTAACACCAACTATACACAACCTCTTCCAAAAAACTGAAGAGGAACACATTTCCCAATTCATTTTTACAGCCAGCATTACCCTGATAACTAAACCAGACAAAAACAGTATAAAATAAGAAAACTACAGGATATAGACATAAAAATTCTTATCAAAATCCATAAAGAGGTATAAAAACTCTTAACAAAATATAGCAAGTAGAATGCAGTAATATGTAAAAATCATACACCACGACCAAGTGGGGCTTATTCCAGGGATGCAGGGCTGGTTCAATATTTGGAAATTAATCAGTGTAATACACCATAATATCAGTCTAAAGAAGGAAAATCACATGACCATATCACTCAATGCAAGAAAAAGGGTTTGATGAAATACCAGTTTATGAAAAAATAAATAACTCTTAAAAAAAGTAGAAAGAGAACCTCCTCAACTTGATAAAGATCTACAAAAAACCTACAGCTAACATTAAATTTAATAGTGAAAGACTGAATGCATTCCCTTAAGATTATGATATTCACTTTCAGTACTCTTATTCAACATAATGCTGGAAGTTTTAGTCACTACAAGAAGATAAGAAAAGAAATGAAAAGATATACAGATCAGAGAGGAAGAAATAGAACTCCTATTTAACTTGTTAGTAAGAAATTAACTGTTATTTCCAGATGACCTGTTTGTCTAGTAGGAATTCCAAGAAATCAGCCAAAATATTTCTAGAAATAAAAATGAGTTCAGCAATGTCCCAGAGTAAAAGACAAATGTACAAAAGCATTTTATATACTCTAAATACTAGCAGTGAACATGACACCAAAATTAAAAATACAGCACCATTTACAATAAAAAAATGAAATACTTAGGTATAAATCTAATAAGTATAGAACTTGCATGCTGAAAATTACATAACTGAAAGAATAATGAAAGAAATCAAAGATGTAAATAAAATGGAGACATTAATTTCATGGATTAGAAACAGCACAGTAAAGATGTCAGTTCTCCCTATGTGGATTTACAGGTTTAACACAATTCTGAGCAAAAAGTCTAATATACAAAAATACATTCTATATACAATCAGTAATTTAAAAATAAAATTTGCAGAACAGTACCTTAAAAAAGAAATCAAATACCTAAATATAAACTGAATGACAATATACCAGAAATGGAAACAAGTACAAGTACTGCTGATAGAAATTAAAGATCTAAATAAATGGAGAGCTATCCCATATTCATAGAGTGAAAATAAATATTGTAAAGATCAATTGATCCCCAAAATGATGTACAGATTTAATGCAATCCCAATTAAAACCCCAGAAGGGCTTTTTGTGGTGAGTTTTGATAAGCTAATTTGCAAATTTTATGTGGAAATGCAAAATACTAAAGTTAGAGGATTTATCCTACCTGATATCAACAGTAGTATAAAATTCTAGCAACTAAAACTGGTATTGGTGCAAAATTATTACATAGACTAATGGAAAAGAATAGAGAGCCCAGAAGCAGAATTTTATATAAACACTGACAACTGATTTATAACAAATGCCACCACAATTTAGCAGAAAAAATTATATTTTTTCCATTAAGTTTTGCAAGGTCGATTTAGACATCCATAAGAAAAAAAAACCCTGAAATTTGATCCCTACCTCACATAACACAAAAACTCATTTGAGATGGATCATAGATGAAATATGATACATAAAGAATCAAAGCTTCTAGAATAAAACATAGGAAAATATCTTGACTTTGGTAGGCAAAGATGACTTTTAACAGGACACAAATTTTAAACAGCTATTAAAAAATCATAAAATTGAACTTCTTTAACATGAAGAACTTGTATTCATCCAAAGATACCATTAAGCGGGTAAAAGGGAAGCCACAAATGGTTCCATATTTCCAAAATAAAAATACTCGTATCCAAACTATATACTCTTACATATTGATAACAATAGACCCACGCCAATTTTTTAAATGAGCAACATACTTGAAGAGACACATCACAAAAGAGGATATTCAAATTGCTAATGAGAATATGAGATGAACATCAGAGATAAAAAAATCGCAATGAGTATCACTATATCTCTCCCTCTCCACCCGCCACCCTCAACACACACACACAAGTTAATATTAAAAGCACTGACAATATAAACTGCTGGAAAATAACATGGAGCAATGGGACTCATACACTGCAGGTTATAGTATACATTGATACAACTAGTTTTGGAAAATATTTTTAGTAGTATCTACTAAAGCTAAACGTATTTAAACTTCATGATACAATTCCATCCCTTGTTATATACTCAAATGTTTATGTCCATTGAAAGACATGTATGATAATAGTCAAAGAAGCTTTATTTATTACAAAAACTGGAAACAAATGTTCATTGGCAACCAAATGAATACATAAATTGTGGTATATTCATATAAAAATATGCTTATTAACAGTACACAAAATGAAGCATAGATACATACAACATTGGTTGAACCTCAGTGGGACCACTTTGGTTTTCTTGGACAGGTGCTCCCTGCACTGAAGTCGGGAAACTGTCCTATGCAAAGAGCTGGGTAATTGTGGGGCTTATCCTGTTAGTTTCCCTTCTCTCAGGGATCTCAGTCTTGTACTGCATGTTGTTCACTGCCTGAAAATAACTGCTCGTGTATTTTTGTCTCATTTTATAGTTATGACAAGATTAGTTCAGTACCAGTAACTCCATCATGGCCACAAGTAGAAATCCTGAATCATTTTTAAGAAGTAGTATGAACTGCATTTAGGATAATTGGTTGAGAGAGGAAAAATTACTATATAATTGCAGGAGCCTTTACTCATGCTGGAACTATAGACACAGGATATTTAGGTGGGAGGATGATTAGTAAATTTGGATATGATGTGATTGAGATGGTATAATAGTTAAAGGCTAGTCTGCTGTAACAGAAAGACCCCAAAAATGTAATGATTTAAATAGGTTTATTTTGTGGAATTTGTCTAATAATCTCTATAGGTAGTTTCTGCTCTGTGCAGCTATGTAGGGACCCTGGTTGGTGAAGTAGCCTTGTGCACTGGTCACAACAAATTTGCAATGTTGAATCAGTTATCAGCATATCTGGCAGGTTCGAAGCAGGGAAAAGAAAATGATAATCCACATGCCCAGTGTTTTAAGTCAAGATCTGGAAATGGCATGTATCATGTTTGCTTACATTGTGTTGGCAAGAATTAGTCCCATTGGTTCTGTCTAACTGCAACATGGGCTGGGAAATATACTTGAGAGCTGGGTATTTGTTCAGCTAAAATTGTAGTATAATGCAGAGTGGGAGAATAGATTGGTGGTGGGGTGGGAAGGACAACAATCAGCAAGTTTACCATGGATGCTTCTGGGCCATCCAAATGAAATGGCCAGCAGATTGCTCCATATCAGGACCTAGTATTGAATTGAGTGTTTGGGGCCGGAGATGTGGACTCAGAAGCCATCAGCATATAAATGGGAGTCAAGGTTATGAGTATTAATGAAATCACCCAAATGAATTGAGAACTGGAACAGAACTCTGGGAGAATAATAACTCCAAAGGAGCCAGGGAGGAAGAAGATCCCAGGAAGGAAGGATCAGAGAAGTAGGAGGAAAACCAGGTACAGTTATATCAGAGAAGCCTAATGGAAAGAAATTACAAGGAGGGAGTGATCCATAGAGTTGTCATATGCAGAGAACTCAGTAATATAAATACAAAAATGCATTTATTGGATTTAATTATTCAATGGGAATTAATCCAATCAACATATGAAGAAAAAAACAAATGAGTTGGATGAAATAATAAAGGCCTAAAGGAATAGTAGAGATATAGCTGAAACATGATTTGCCATGAGTTAACGATTGTTGAAGTTGGAGACACTTTTGTATATGATTGAAATTTAATATGGAAAAAAATAGTTTTAAAAAATACCTCCTTCTCCCCAAAAGGGAAGCCACAGGCTGGGAGAAAATATCTGCATTACATATATTTGACAAAGGCTTATTCCAGAATATATAAAGAATCCTATAATGCAATAATAAGAAGAAAGACAACAACTCAATAGAAAAATGGGCAAAAGATTTGAAGGACTTCACAGAAGAGATAATTCAAATGGTCAATAAACATGTGGTAAGGATCTTAGCCTCATAAGTTGTTGGCAAATTAAAACCACAGAGACATCTCTATACATCCACAAGAGTTACAAAAATGAAAAAAATAATTATAATATCAAATTTTAGCAAGTATGTAGAACAACTGGGACACTCATACTGCGGGGAATAATGTAAATTGGTACCACTTTGGAAAACTGTCAGTGCCAAAACTGAACACAGGTATACTCAATAACCCAAAAACTCCACTCAACAGAAATACGAACTGAAGTCATATACAAAAATGTTCATAGCAGTACTATTTGTAATTGTCAAAAACTGGAAATAAGCTAAATGTCCATCACGATAGAATGGATAAATTATGGTATGCTCATATAACACTACACAATAATGAAAATGAACAAACGTCTTCTATATACACAATAAAGATGAACTCACAAAACTTAATTTTAAATGAAAGAAACTATACATAAAATATATATTACATGATTCCATTTATGTAACATTCAAAAAGAGGCAAAATTGTGATTTCAGAAGTTATCATAGTTTATATTTGGGAAAGATTGTGGAAGTAGTGACTAGGAAGGAACTAGGTGAGGTTTCTAGGGTGTGGCAACTACCTATTAATAAAGGGACAGCTCACTAAAATGGAGTTGGGAGGCCAGTAGGGGTAGCTGTGGTGCCCACCATACTCCCATCAGTTCCATGGCAACAGGAAGAGACCTTGCATTCCCTGACAGGAAAAACCCTATACTTTACTACACCTGCAGGAGAAAGAAAGGATTTTCTCCTTGCCCTGCAACAGCCCAGCCAATGAGAGACTGTCACAACTCAGCCAATGAGAAGCCACTATACTTTGAACTCCCAGTTTACTCCAATGGACCTTTTGTTTATAACAGCCTCTCAACTCCCCCTTTTCCTCTATAAAAGAGTATTCCTTTCCTGTGTTCACCAAGCTTAACTATGGTTTTGCCATAGTTGGCATGTTCTGAATTGCAGTTTTCTATTCCCAAAAAACCTCACTTTGCTGATGAAATATCTGGCTGTTTTATTTTGAAGATTAATAGTTTCTTGATCTGGGTGATGGGTTACATGAGTGTGTCAAGTTTGTGATAAATTAATAACCTGTACACTTAATATTCATATACTTCTCTGAAGATATACTGCCCTTCAGTAAATACTTGAAAGGGAAAAGAACATAATGCTGTCTGGTGTCTGAAAGTGGTTATAGAAGTAGATGGTGAAGATCCTGTCCTTGTCCCACCCTTTCCTTGGCCTACTCTTCTTCTTTATAGCTGATTCATACATGAGGCATCACAAGCCTTTTCCAATTCCCACCTATGGTTTACCCTATAGGAATATTATTTCAGAAAACACTAGTACTGCACTCAAAGTATGGAATAATTCTCAGATAAACAAGTAAAACACATTCTCCTTGACTAACACCTCCAAGCTATTTGTACAGTCTGTAGGTCTCTCGATTACCAGAATCTCATGAAACACACAACTTTCCCAAAGTGGGTTAGATACACTCAGAATTAAAGGAATATAACTGAATGAATTGCAGTCTCAGGAAACTTTTTGCCCTTAGAAAACTTCAAAATTGCAATGGGTTCTTTCTCCAATTTCCAGTATTTAATTATGCTGTAAATTGTCTTTTGCTTTGGTGATATTATCTGTCATCCCTTCCACAACCATGAAAATACAGCGAGTCTGCGTAAATCTGCCCTCATTCAGTAACACCAGAAGAAAGCTGTTCTCATGTCTCATCCTCCCTGTTTTGGAGATATTCAGGATAATGAAATGAGTCTGCTGTTGAACTCACGCAAATGGTTCCTCTATAAATCAAAATCCTGGTTAAGTATGTGTCATTTTGATGAATAAATGTAAATATATTTCAGTGCAAGTAGGGTATATTCAGACTAGCTTTTTCAACTCCTGATTCATCTCCTTGGAGTGTCCAACTAAGTGTTCACATTTGGGCTTTCAGCACCTACTACTGCTATATTGCCAGTTAATTGCATGCTCTTTTGTGGATCCTGGCAGGTTTATGAATTTTTGCAAATGTAGCATGCCTTTTTTTAGATGATGAGTGTGCCAATTTATTCATAACTGGGACATCAACAATCTAAGGCAGAAGATGGGACAAAATGGCCTTCACATTTGCTTTGGACACTCAGCTTCTATTATTTTAAACAGGAAAATTGTAGGAACCATGTTTTTTTCTCTCATCAAACAAAACAAAGTGCTTTTAAAGCAAAGCAATATGTTATCAAGATTGGTCACAGTCTACCATGTTCAATACTAACAAATAATTTGAACCATACTGTTTAAAAAACCCAAGATGTCGCTCTGTTTTGCATTTTAAGAGGTGTCACCTATCCAAGCCTCTGGCAACAAAGCCAGGAGTCTGCTGAAGACATTTTGTTCCAGACGCCTATTCTTTTTAGCCACTTGTCTCAGGAATTAGTAAAACTAAATGGAGAGCATTTAAACAATAAAAACAAAGGCAGCCCTGAATATATGAGTTCTAACCTCCCTTCTGCTGTGTCTGAAACACTACTATGTAAAAGGGCTTCAAAAACTCCAAATAAGTTGTCCATGTGGAACAAGTCACCTACTCTGCAGACTTTATCATAAATAGATGATCTTTGCAAAGTACATTCCCAAATGAAAAGAATTGCAGAATTTTACCAACAGTGGTGACACTGATTCAATATACGCTGTATGTTAACATTTTTCTATTATGCAACTGATGGCATGGTTTATGGTAAAACTGGTGAGACTATTAGGCATTAACTTTTCATAAGGGAGTCAAGGAACAAGACTTCTCTTTCCCACCCTATTGCCTTATGAGTTTCCCAGGAAATAGCAACTTTTCACTTTGTTGAAACATTTTAAAATTAACTACTTTGAATATATCATCAAAAGAATTTTCCTTCTTCTGTAAATGGTATGGGTAAAATGATTTTCTTGATGACACACAATCATTGATGGCAAGAGTGATATTCTCTCAGGAAGTTATTTGCCACTGTACTTACTCACCAACTACTGTTTTTTTGGTTTGGTCTTCTCTCTCTCTCTCTTAATACCTCTACCCCTTACTATCAGACTATTATAACTATGACTTCTTTGCCTGGCCTGCCTCTAGCAGGCTCCACCCTACTCCATAGTCTCTCTATACATGTAGTTTCTGTTCTATAGACTGGGAAGACAGACTACCAAGCTCATTCATATTCTGTGTAAAGTAAGAAGAAATTCTCTGTAAGCATCTGCATGGCTCTTCATTCATTCAGCAGATGCTTATAAGAAAATACGTGTCCACCAATGGGTGAATGGATAAAGATGAGGTATATATATGTGTGTGTACACACACACACACACACACACACACACACACAGTGGAATATTATTCAGCCACGAGAAGGAAGAAAATCCTATTTGCAGTAACACAGACAGGCTTTGAGGGCATTATGTCAAGTAAAGAAAGTGAGACAGAGAAAGGCAAATATTGTACAATATCCCTTACATGTGGAATCCAAAGAAAGCTAAACTCATAGAAACAGTAGGATGATGGTTAATAGGGATGGGGGTGGGGGAAATGAGATGTTGGTCAGAGTACAAACTTTCAGTTAGAAGAATAAGCTTTAGGGATGGTAATTATAGTTAATATTGTATTATAAACTTGAGAGTGGCTAAGAGAATAGATCTTAAATGTTCTCACCAAACACAAAAATAGTAATTATGTGATGTGATGGAGGTGTTAACTAATACTACTATGGTAATCACATTGCAATATATAAATGCATCAAATCAATACATTGTATACCATAAACTTACACAATGTTAAATCTCATTTATACCCCAATAAAGTTGGGGGAAAAAAACAAGAAAATGTGTACTGTCTGTACTCTGACATCTCTTTGGGTACTATTAAGCTTAGTTTTGTTCTTAATTACTAGATAAATATGCTATCCTCTGTCCATACAGTGTGTTTCAAGACTGTAAATGAGAATATTCAAGCACCATTTGTTTAACATAAATATAAGGAGCCTATTATCCCATCATGCATATTAATTGAGAAATTGACAACAGGAAGAATAATTTAGCACCAGCATAAAGGATAATTTTGACAAAATGCAGTTTCTTATAGTTGTCTTTTCCATAAACACATTTATTTTTCTAAGTGAAAATATGATAGAAAGAGCCCTGAACAAAATACATATAGAGCATGTTATCCAGAGCTTATGAAGAGGCCACCGCCAGCTTTAATAGGCTGACACGATCTTTAAAAAAACATTTTAATACCTTTAGGTGAAGCATATACATTGTTGCCCCCATCACTCCCTACTCAACTCTGTTTTCCTGGACCCTGAAGATGTTGGAATTTGAAAGCTGTGTCCTTGTCACATCTTTAACTCTCTTGGTTGTCCTGCATTCTGATCATCTTTTAAACGGGAATTACTTCTGATCTACCTGTTGCACAAGGATATTAGGAAGTAAAATGATCTATATATGAAACAATGGAAACTTTGTCGAGGAGATGGTATAAAAAATTAAGGAAAAAGATTGCCTAAATTGATCATAAATCAATATACTTAAATTACAACAAAAAACAAGAACAGAATGATTAAAACATGATTCAAAAATATTTTAACAATTAAATTTCCATTTTTTTCTTCAGTAAATTTTTAATCAGATCCACAGATCTAACACTTTACCTCTCTCTACCTTTTGTCTCTTTGGTAGTTTTAAGGACAAATAAAATGGCTAGGGGGAGGAACGTGGGAGCAAGGAAGAAGATTACATGAATAATCTTCCAGGCTCCCAAATAATCTAAAGAAGAGATGAAAAGAAGTATGTGGCTGCAGGAAAAAAGGATTAAGATTTTTTTCTTGGAGCAGCCATAAATATCAATCTCTTTGTCACTACTAATGAGTCCTAAAAATATAATCTCTTTTGTTTTACCTTTTCTACCTACATTAGGTTGTGTTAAAAAGTTTGGTAAAGAGAAAAGTTAAAATTGATTTTAAAATTCAAGCCAACAATAAGTTATGTCTCCTCTAGATCTATCTACTATGTTAAGGATATTAACAGTAGATTATAGCATTACTCTGCTCTAAGTTTATTATCCTAAAAGAGAAAAGGCTTACACAAGAAATAACTAGAGAAGACAGTAGAAGAACTTTTGAGCAGAACAAAACCATGTGTCCTACAAAATAACCATCAAGCTCAGTAACCACAAAGCCCACGTACTTGGAATCTTTAGTTCATTAAATTCAATAGGTTGCTCTATTCAAGAATTCAAACTTTCTTTTTAAGCACAGTTGACGTTTAGAGTCTTCAACCTTGAATATTTCCTTCAATTCTCCACCTCCAGGAAAATCTGACAAGAGCATTATTTGCTGTGCTTAAAATGAAGGGATGAGTCAAGCTTCCCTGGAGACCTGAACCTCTGGCAATTTCCCCCCACAACTTCATATTTTCATCACGTCTTACATTCAAGATGTCTATTTTGTGCCATGCACTGTGGCTATTTACATGAATAAAAGCACAGTTCCTACCTTAAAGGAGTTCACCCCAAAAAAACACATCCCATCATTTTAATACAATGCAGCAAAGTGTGACAGGCATGTTTGTACAAGGTTATTACTGGGATTGGAAATGCACATATCAGTTTGCTCCATTGTTGATGATGCTAAATTTGATTACTTGAGTAAGGTGACAGCCCCAGGGTGGGTTGGAGGGAGAAGATGGTTAGGAAGATGTGAAGTTCCTGGATAAAGTGAGACCTAGCCAAACAAAGCAGAGAGGAAGGGATGAGAGCACTAGACAGAGGGGATAGCAAAGCACCAAGCTGAGAAAAACTAGTGCCTGTATCCTGCCAGACAAGTAGTATGGAGTATCACATTGTTTCGAAGAGGTGGGCCAGGAACAGATTACAAAGGGCCTTGAAAGCCAGTATTAAGGAGATTGGTTTATCATCTAGGCTGGTAGTCTCCGAAGTGTGGTATGTCCTGGGATGCTGGAGTAATTTTAATTGTCTTTAAAAATGTTCATACTTTGATGTACATTTTATAATAGGTATTGTATGTATCTGATCCATTGAAATCAGGACCCTAAGAGGTCTGTGGGTGGGGAGAGAATGAAAAGCTATTTTATACTAAGTCCTTAAAGCATCAGGAGGAGCTGTTCAGCAGATAGCTGGATACAAAACTTAAGATCTGGGGAGAGGCCTTTGCCTTGACATGTAGACTTGGGACATCTGCTGAAAACATGAGAAAAGAGCAGTGGCCCAATAGCAGAACCCTGGGAGACACTAGGATTTACAATAACGTGATTACCTTTTTCAAAAGGAAAGTCAGAACACAAGTAGTGTTTGCATTTTTATTGTAAAATTTAAAGCAGCTCCCAAATATTAATACAAAGTTGGTAACTGCTGCTCCTATTTCCATTAGTGTATGAAAATGAGGCTCAGTGCACAAGAAGAAAAAATCTTTCTGCTAGTAACCCAGCAGCAGCTGAGAATGAGAAAAACGTATTTCCTTACTGTTTGGGGGCAATCAATAGAAGTCCACTATGAAACTCGGATAGTTTATAGAAATGGCTGATTATGGGGCTGGGCCAGGGAAAGTCTAAAGTGAGCCTGGAACACCTTGTGTCAGAAAGCAAGGAAATGCTTCAAGATTGAAAGAAACATGTCAATAGGACATAAGAGCTGGCTTAGATGGGCTCCCACTTAACCAAATTTTGTATGATTTAATCATCAAAAAGAATAATGAATTTTAACTACTGAATATGAACAGAATCTGTGAATCCAAAGTGATATTCAAAGTATGAGAATGAAAAATGGAAAGCTTTTTACAAAAACAAAAGTTAATTAGAATGAAGGATGGCATTAGAAAATCCCCATGTTACAACTCCCATTTAATAACTGATGCAAGCTAATAATCATCAGTGGATGCTAAAAACTTGAGTTAAAGGTTGTTGAACAGGATATTCACATGGTCTCACAGGTTCCTTCTTAGTTATAAACAAGTATCTTACAATGGAAAGATAAGGCAGATGTTACTTTAACCTAATTTAGCATCAACAGTAATGGGGCAAACTGACATCATGTGCCCCCTAGTGTTATGCAAATGGGAAGTACATATCATCTAGGTATGTTACGTAATTTAAACCTACTCATGAAGAAACACTGACAAATCCACAATGTGGAACATTCTGCAAGCTTATACTTTTCAAAAATATTAGTATCAGGAAAGACTTAAAAAAAAAAAGGAAAAGGCAGGGGAACTACTCTAGAGAAAAGAATGAAAGGAAGGAAACTAAACCCAAGGCATGAACCTTGCCAGAGTTCACAAAATAAAAACAAATAAAGATCTGAAGTGTATGTGGGGAGGGACTTGGGAGTATGGATTGTATATCAGGTATTATTGAATCAATGTTAAATTTCTTGGGTGCACTAATGGTATGCTCGTTATGTAAAAGAAGTCCTTATTCTTAGATATATTTAGTAGTAAAGCAGCATCATGATGTCACAAATTTATTTTCAAAGGGATCAGCAAAAAAAAAAAACCA
The DNA here is from genome assembly GCF_040802235.1 of Manis javanica. Taxonomy (NCBI): domain Eukaryota; kingdom Metazoa; phylum Chordata; class Mammalia; order Pholidota; family Manidae; genus Manis; species Manis javanica. Next base: position 169,356,026 of record NC_133156.1, on the reverse strand, counting down.
TAGAAAAAAAAGATACACACAGAGGAGATAAAACAAATACAATAAAATGTAAATACTTGAATTAGAGAAATAGATGTCATTGTACTATATTTCCAACTTTTCTGTAGTTTGGGTATTTTTAAAAATAAAAAGTCAGGAAAAACACATAAAGTAACCTATGTGTGGCTAATATAGTATAGTTTATTTTATTTAGATGACTATACTAAATACTATAAAAGATTTAATACTTAAAAAAAGACCACCATGAAATTCCTTTCCATCAAAACTAACCAAGCTAAGTGGTGGACTAACATCACCTCTGCGTAGTGTCAGCAACATAATTTCCGTCACCTTTGTCTTTCCATATGAGTCAAAGAATCATGTTTGACTTACCTGTGAATTTAACAAACCAGCCAAACACCTACAGCATTCAGCGACTTTATCAAAAACAATTTACCATTGGAAAAGCTGTAATCTTCTGGTTTTAAAATAATTTATTTCATGTCTGTTTTAATTTCATGTCTCAGAGCATACATTATTTAACCAAGAGGTGCTGGACAGATTGTAAAAAGGGAAGAAACATTTAGGATAAGAAACTGCCTCAATTCCATTAGAATTTGATCCTACCTTATGAAGTCTTGCTAGGATAAATGTCTATCATACTTCTTTTGTGCTTACAAAAAACATTAATTTCTGAATATCCAATGTTGTAAATAAAAAATTTTACAATTAAGTGTGCATTCAACTGACACACAAGGCAACCAAACTGTCATCAACATCAGCATAATGTGTACTTCCTGTCACTGCACGAACATTAAACTAAACTTCAAACCACAAAAACATTATGACTAACATTAAAAAGGCAAGCTGTAAGATACTCAGAGCCTACAAAGGACAAATTGCACATGGTTAAGATGGGACATCATTGGACAAGGGTTGGTGCTGCGTATATGGCTGCTTTTTTTTGTAAGAAGGCCATCGGCAAACAGGGCAGCAGTGTCGGCCCCCAGCCAACCACATCACAATACAATTTTGATGGAACACATGACCACAAGGCAGCCCCATTAGCAAACACCCATTTTCAAAATTCTCTAGGCAAACAACACATTCCGTACAGTGCAGCATATCAGCAGGCCAAGTTAACCAATCAGGCTCCGTATCTTCATTAGTGTTATACGATCCATATGACCTCCCCTTCCTTTCGAATGGGCTGGTCTGACAATATTTATTGGCACATGAACAAGGCTCAGCATCACAGTGACGTGCTCCTCCTGGGGAATTGTGAACTACACTTTGTTTATCTTCAAATACTTCCTTCTCACTGTGAAAAGTGTCTGTGCTCTCACTGTCTGAGTCATTTTCAGTATCTTGAGATCCCTCCAACAGTTCCTCTTCAGGCTGGACTCCAAGACATTTAAATCGCCATATTGGCAAGTTTTTTATATAATCAGTTGGTATCAGAGGGTGAAGCCAAAGGTCAGGGAAAGCTAACCGCTCCAAGAATAAGTCAGGGTCTTCATCCCAGTCAGACTCTACAGGAAAGTTCTGAAAAGCAGCAATCGGATGGAAAAGGTAGCTGGTGTACCAGTCCCACAGACTTGATAACCATTCCAAGTTATTGGCATTGACTTCATCATGGTTGTTGCGCCGTCTCTTCTTCTCAAAGTAATCAATTAGCAAACCATGTCCAAGGTATGTACTGAGAAACAGGGCTGGGTGTGAAGAGTAAAACATCCAGTCTGCCCTTACCCATGAAGCCAGTGTGGTTGTATTAGAATAGCGCAACAATTTTAAGCTATATTCATAAAAACTATCTAAGTAAGGGAGCTGTAAAAAGCCCAACACAGGTAGCCAAGAAATAATTAATAGAGAATTATATGTTCCTAAAGTGCTTATGAGAACCACAAATCGCTTTATGGTTGCTCCTTGTGTGATAAATAAGTCCATCCAAGCCATAAGATTAACTAGAACCAAGCTCAAAACAAACAGGTCATTTACCTCAGGTTGTAATGAGCGCAGAAATGAATCCATAGCCTGAAGGGATATAAATTCACCCGTATGGTTTCCATATCTATAAATTCCTTCAGGAGTTCTAAGTATATAAGATGGCATGTTATATACACCAATATCTGTCATATAACTCTTGTTGTCCCAATTTTCTACATTAACAAAAATAAACTCAACTCTTCCAGTAAACTTTATACTTAGTGCAGAGAAGAAAGCTGGGGGTTGGTCAAGGTTTGCAAATAGGTATATTTTTACCCAAAATTGATCACTTTTATTCCATTCTTCTTTCAAATGTTCAGCATTATAAATGGTTTTGATCCGAGAAGCTGCATGAGCAGTTATCCACTTAAAAATGTGCTCTACTTCAATTCTGCGTCCACTGTATTCTTTAAGCATGACTTTCCCTTTAGAAGTACTTGTTTGTGGAACAGACATAATGAGTGTGGATCGTACCCAGCCTCTTTTCCTGCAGTATCTATAAGAGAGTAAACTGTAAGTAAGCAGCCAGGATGCTAGATGAGCTAGCTTGTGCATCTTCACTGTTGTGCAAACAATTAGTCTTCCCCTGAAAAATCTTCTCCAGCACTTGAAAGAGACTCTCTCCCCAAAACCAAATAACCTCCAAATAATCAAAGTAGTATAATAGCTGGCAGTTAGTTGTACAAGAGGAAAAGAAAGCTCTCCTTTGATCATATAACACTAATGAAAAGAAAGCTCTCTTTTTTTGTTCCATCTCTGTTTCACTTTTTTCTTTTTAAAAGAGAAGTATAGTTTGAAAAGCCTTTGAGTCAGGGAATCAGCAAATACTTCGGCATCTACTATATACCTACTGCTGCATCATGTGCTGATAAGATCCAAAAGATAACAAGAAAATAATTTCTGCTCACAAGGAATTTAAAATCCTATTTAGGAAACAAAACAGAAGTATAAAACTATATATATCCTATGACTAAATAATATAAAAGAAGTTCAGAAAAGAGAATATCATTGGGAGTTTGAGCTGGTGAAGATTTCATGAAAGATTTGGGATCTTCAAGGAGCTAACCTTGAAAGTAGAGAGATTCAGATAAGCAGAGAAGAGAGAAGGAAATAGATGATCCTACATGCTGAGTGCCTGGCCTGAATACAAGCACCTGGAGTGTAGGAGCCAGGCTGTACCCACTTATTAACCCAAGCACCCACCGCAGTGCCTAATACACATAGGCACTGATACAAAGTCATTTGCACAAAAGCACATAGAAGAGCAAATCCCATATTTTTCTATGTTCCTCATCTCTTTAATGAAGACCATGAAGAGTTAATATTTAACACAGAGGAAACAAAGGTAGTTAAGTTTTCAGATTAAGAAGAGATCCAGTCCAAGGATGACCCCATTTTACAACAGAGTTAAGTATAAAAGAATTTAACTAAAACTAATCCTTTGTTTAGATTTATTCAGTATAGTCATAACTCCAATCCTTTTGTAAATGGACAGTTATTGCTATGTTTGTGAAAGCCCACTCCCCTTAAAAAAAACTAGACAATGAATGAAACACTGAAAAATGAAAATAGATCTTGTATTACACATCAGAGAGCTCATCAGTGAAACATTTTTTTTTAGAAGTATTTTCTGAAAACCTAATATATAGAATCTTGTATTATGTAAACTTACCTCAATAAAGTTGGAAAAAAGAAAATCTCCCATGTGGATATATTTGTTAACAGATTTGTAATTAGACAGTAATAAATGTTTAGTATCTTATTTTGCTGTTTAGAATATTGATATAACAATCACAAATGTTATACTTGGTAAACACGGATTATACTTTATTAAATAAGCATATTAAACATTTTATAAGATCATATTGAGAGGAAAGTCTTGACATAGGTGGCATATGTTTTTATAATAATATGATCAATTTTATAGAAGAATTTTCCGATAATTTAAGATAAGTGAAGACAATTTAAGTTATGTCATAAAGACAAGGCTGTAATGACTGGTTAACTATCTGTGGCTCAGAATCAGATCAGACCATGACTCAGCTTCTTGAGTTAATTCACTTCCTTAGCAAGATAGATTACATTACTTTTAGTATTTCTTTAACTGAAATGGTTTGGGAATTGTATATTCCTACAAAGTATCTTCTATCCCATAACACTGTATTTGTCTAATGCAAAGAATAATAATTCATTGAGATGAATTCTATTTTTACCTTCCCCTCCAAAAAGCAACAAGTGCATATAGATAATTGCCTTATTTACATCTTACGTACCTTTAAGTAGCTTTAATTTTTTAATTGCTTATGACACTTCTGATGACAGTTCTACTCTTCGTCAATCTTTTTATCTTTGTATAACTACCTCAGAATATTTGGCTTCTGATTTGTGTCATAAATGAGTCTTTCTGACAGAAAATCTTACTTCTTGCAAAACAGGCAAAGTCCTGTGCATACAGTTCTTCATGTAAGAAAACAAATGTACCTGTGCTTTCTTTTCAATTCAGAGCTAATGATAGTTTTAAGGTTTATCATTCCAGATAGAATTTCAGAGTACACAGGAAAAGAAAATTCCATATGTCATCGTATATCTTTCAAATTCAATCATATTTTCCAGATATGAGAAAAAGTCTAATACAAAACACCAGGCTACTAATATATATTTATCTAAACACTGGTATAAAGTAAAAAAATATAACACACAAATAAAGCATATAATATTAATTTTAAAACTCCACTATTAAGTAGAAATAGACTAATGTACATTTTATTTTTTAAGAATAATATTATACTACCTTATATCAATATAAAAACCCCTATCAACTCAAAAAAAATTTTAAAGGTCTATATAAATTCAGTGATGATACCATAAAAATATCCTCTAGTTATTAAAGTAAACTTATGAAGATCTCAAAGAATTTGAAAAAAAAAATGACAGAAAACCTGGCCAGCAAGTTTTGGCATTCCAGTTTCTGGTGTGGAAGGCTGTATTTAAAAAGAAACCTTGGTATTTTTGTTTGGTAATGTTTCTTCAGACCAGGTCATTGGCATCCTGGCCGGCTCTCCCATCTCCCTCATCCTTTCCTTCCCTGTTTATTCCATGGGCCCCCATTGCTGATACTCTCACTATAATCCCTCCTGGCCCATTTGCTACTCAGCTCCTGCAATGCCAATCTTCTCCATCTGCTCTTTACTGCCCCCATTTCTCCAACCACCAGAACATACACACTCCATCTCACTTTCCACTTTCTCCAAAGAAAACAGAGAATAGACCTGACAGGAAAAGCCCTCTTAGCTAGATCCCTTGGTTAGGGAATGACAGGAATTAGGGCCAGGCAAATCAGGTATTCTGGGAAAGGAATTTAAAAATGCTCCCATAGACAAAGTCAGACACCACCCAGAGATGGTGGTCCTGAATATCCTTAGGGGAGTTAACCAGGTCAGGAAAGTCCTGCTGTACAATGGAACCCGGGCATTGGAGGAGGCTGCTCTGGAGGCCACCCCAGAGAAGGAACTGCAGTAAAGAAACCACCACAATGATGGAGTAGAGAGTTCTGGTGTCTCTAAAAGTCTGAGATCAAGATGAAGACTCAATTATTGAACATATGATTAAAACACTTGCCAATAAACACTATTCCCTGCCCAGTTACACTCTGCATGGACATGCTGGACATGCTTTTCTCTATCTCCCTCTTTTATTTTTTATCTCCATAATTTTCAAAAGAAGAAAAAAATGACCCTGACTAAGCACAGCTTCTATGACAACATCAACAGTTTTTACTCTGGGTGGAAGACTTTCCAAGTGAAAGGAAGCATGAACATGAAGATACTGTAACTGATACACACAACTGTGCACCAAAATCTATATCTTTATGATGAAGCTGAGGAAAATGAAAAGTGCTTTTTTAGTAACAAAATATAGCTACAACCAACAAAAAAGCAAAATTTGCTTAAAAATACCCCTTCCATCATAAATAAGAGGGATTTGAAGATGAAGGACTTTGAGGACTGTATGAAGGTAGCTTATATAATATCTCTTCACTATTCTTCAGCTAGTATAGAATCAGAAAGAGTTTTTCAAAGGAAGAGCAGGAAAAATTGGCACTAAAATCCACCAGACTCAATTATGACACCTCTGATATATTTTGCTTTATGAGACTATACCAAAAAAACTGAATACTATTTCCTTCAGTTTTTCATGCTTAATTATCTTCATTTTATGTTATGCACTTAGTTTTTAAACTCCTTATTGTTACCTAACAACTTACATTAGACTATGTGTTTAACCTTTATGTTTTTGTAAATTTTTATTCTATTTGATATTTTCTAATATATTTATATCACTGTTGAAATGTATTATTTAGTTCATTAATCAAAAAACTAATTCTGAATATCAGTAAAATATCACTGTAGATAATATGAATACTGACTCTTGGCATTATCTGAAAAGAGTATCAAAATACCCACGCTATCATTTATTCTGGAATTGCAGTTATGGAGCTTGGGGTCGGGGGCTAGGGAGATTTTCACTAAGACTCTATTTGGGAATGTTGGAATCAGACTAAATGCAGTTGTCTTTGGTAAATGAAGGATAGAAATAAGAATAATTTCCTTTTCATAAGAACATTGACACTTAGGCTATCTTGGATATTTCAACAAAAGGCACTGGAATTGATAAAGATTTTATGGTGAAGATGCAAATGGGAGCTTTGTGGGTAGATGAGAAGAGGACACAAGAACTAACTTTCTTATCCCCAATTCTTAGGGGGTCCTCCTACCATAAACCTCACTCTATATTACACATGGACAAAACAGGAGAACTGAAGCAAATGTGGGCCTAAAAGAGAAGGGTAAGAAAATCTGAGGCATAGTAGTAGCATAAGAGGGCTTCCTACAGTTAATGGGTTTTCCATGGTGGCCACATAAGCCAGGCATATCTACCTTCGTGCTAGAAACTGTCATGGGGCTTTCTACATACATATATTATGCCCCCTCCTTAGCACTATACAGAACATGCTATGTGGGTAATTAAATGAATGAATTAATGTGAGTTATAACTTGGTAGCACTTGATACTGAAATAGGAAAGATTCTGAAGAAGAAATAATGGAATATGAACCAAGAAGTAATGTGACAGACTAAATACCGGAGATGATGACAAAAGAAAAACGAAAATGCCTGCAAGGATTCTCATCTGAGAAAAGGCAAAAAAAAAAAAAAAAAATCCAAAAACACACGAAACCAACTGAATAATAAAAAACAGAAAAAGGAAAGGTAGAAAGGGCACATGTTTCATTAAAGGAAAAAGGATAAACCTGAATTTAGATCCGAGGTTTAGGGAAAAGGACGTACCTAGGAATAGTTGTGGGGTAGATGGAAATGACTGCCAAATGCAAACTGAAGGTCCGAATTAGAGAAAGAAGATTTAGATTAGTACCTAAAGCCATAAATGTGCTGTAGTCTCTTTGAGAAGAAAATTGAAACAAAAAGGACTGAAGACATACTCTTTTAAGAGTCATCCCCACTAGAAAGAATATTGAAGAATAAGAGAAAGATCTCAGAAGATAAATAACTGCCAGTTTATCAAAAATAATTACTTATATAACAGTGTGCTACACATCACATTTAGGGTTCAGTTCAAACAGGCTTCTAATCATTATCTTTATTAAATAAGAAAATTCTGGCTAGAACCCAAATTCTAAGAGTTGCCTAATCAACTTACCTGGGGTCACTGGAACAGTTAAAAGTGCCTGTACGTATTCCAAATCTTGACACCTTCTTCACCATTTTCTCCCAGTGGATTTTACCCACCAATGGACTTCTGTCATTTGCTATGACCTATTCCCCCCAAAAGAAAAACAGAAACTTTAATTACCTAAAGTGAAGTCAAACCAACCATTTATATCTACAAATATAACTTGACTTTTTGGGAAAAGATACTCTGTTTCCAGGTCCTATTTACTGTATCATATTATATTGCAGTTCTTGTAGAAGGAGCAACTGTCCAACTGGCAAAGACTTAAAGCACTGAATACAGCGCACTAAACTCCCACACTTAAAAAGCTAGCCACATTCTGCACCATGTAGCCCATTCTCTAGAATTGTTATGCTGGAAGAAAAAGGCCCTTCGAGTCATTTCTCTACTCTGAAAATCATAAGCAGTAACCCAAATAAAGCTTACAAAAAATGATCACATGTGGGTTCAACAAATTTCAATCTAATGTTTTTTCAAGTATAATTATGGAGCCAAGAGTCAACACACGTTTTCTATTAAACTATGCACTGACTAAATCAATACTATGGCTTTTTTCTTAAGATTCTAGACCCTAATGAGTGGGTCTAACGTACAAAAAGAATTACCATTAAAATATTCTACATTCTTGAACTTCTACTTCAAATGTTCAAATAGCTTTCAAACATAATTAGGATTGAGAGAAAAATATATTTTTAAAAAGAATATATTATTTTTAATATATTAATATATATAAAGGAAAAGATCTGTAAATTAACCTTCAAAATATATAATGACTTCTTTCTCAGTCTTTCTAATTGTTAGTACCTTTTGCCTTTATTTCCTCATCTTCCTGATTTGAATGAAGGCAGAATATCAATGAGATAACAGTAAAAAACAAATAAATTAAGAAAAACACAAAAAAGTAAATGGCAACATAAAGGCCAAAATGTCTAAAATCTTCATGAAACCATCTGTTTGATATATTTTAAGCCCAGGGTATGTAGGCCAAGTTTATTTTCATGAATGCCTGATTACTGATACTATTTAATTCAAAATTACAACACAATACTCTGGGCGCCGCTAATCTTTCTGGGAGGAAGGACCATTTTTATATTCACAAAGCCTCCAGGAATTGAAATCCCAGGTGGTTATGTGAAATGAGTGCCAAGAGTCAACTTCTTGGGAGTGGCAAGAGATGGTGAAACTACTTCATCTGTGGCCTCTCTGCTGGGAAGTCTAAGATATTTCAAGGGCAGCAGGAGAACAGAGTAGCACATGGTGGTGACAAGTGACTTGAAGTTTATTTTATGTGCCAACAGATCACTGCCCAGTAACCGCTACTGTATACCACTGAGACTACTGTCCTCATACATGCCTACATAACATTTTGTAACATAGTGTTGATGCTGAATAAATATACACACAATTTAGGGCATTAAACAAATGGCTTTGATAGTACTTTTTAGTGAAAATAAATGGCCTTATTGAGGGAGACCCAAGTTATTATTCAAATGCTGAGATCTAACCACGAAGAGGGCAATCTGAGGACAAGTAGGTGAAAGCTCTTTCTGAGGTTCAGACCAATTATGTTACCCAGTAAGTCCTTAGTTGTTGCATTTTTCCATAGTCCAAAAGTGCTGTATAAATTTTACCTGAAGAAAAAGGAAGATCAAGGAAAGCAGGCACTTCATTTTTCTCCCTACCACTCAAGAATCAATATGGTAGTTCTTTCCATCAAGTAATGAAAAAACTTTGAACTTATTTTTCAGATTACTCAGAAGAATTAATAAGTCTCTGTGCAATCATATCTCCATGCTCCCTGCCCTTTGCACTCTTTGTTTTTTTTTTTAAAGACCTCCCCTTTTCATTCCCATCTCCTGATCAAGGTTACAAATAACCTAAATCTGTCAAGTCTGTGTTTACAATCACATTGCATAGAGGGGTTAATCAAGAGGTTGCTTTAAATTGTAAAGTATGGCCCTAAGTCTAGGGGCATCTTGCAGCGAAAGTCTTACTCACTGCACAGGTATCTTTCAGCCTTATAAGAGCTCCAATGCTAGGAAAGGAAGCAGGAAGGAGGAGGAGCTGTATCCAGGCCCCCCTGGTTACAGCTCTGACAACAGAAGTGCGTGAAAAGAGGTGGGGACATCCCTGAGGCAAGTACAGGACAATGCTTAACCCCAGGGCCGTATTTATTCAGCAAGCTGCTCCAACACCTGTTTTTGAAGAGTTTAATGATCCCTGACTGAGAGACACACAAAAATGAAAAATCCCCTAAGCACTGCATGAGAGCATTTTATTTGACTCTCAAGTTATATTTATGCAATTAGAAATTGCTTTGTCCAATATCCTATACAGTAATTTTTCAACTGAAGGTTTAGCTGTGATTAAATTTGGGGGAAGCTGAATTAAACAACCACTAAAAATGTTAATATTTTCAGAAAACAACTCAACTGGTTGAGTCACATGGCACAAAAGAATAAGCCTATCACTACTGTGTCACACCAGCAGTCACACTCTTGTTCCCAACTTATAGCTCATATCCAAAAGTATACACAATGATTCTAAGTGGTATTCACAGTCCTGGTCTTATTAAAAGAAAAGACATACTTGGCAGTTAAGGAAGGATGCTGCATTCTCTGTGGGAGTATTTTCAGACACTAGAAAAAAGCTAGATGGAAGTACATACAGCCTGAGTTCCAAGTCTGGAACAGACTTCTGCAGCTAATAGTGCCCAATTTATTTGCATTCTCATGAAGTATGCTGAACTAAACTGTTCTAGCGTTTTACAGTTTAGTAACTTGTTCTTCTATTTCTGACTATACAGGGTCTCTAAAGGCTCCAAGGTTTTTATTTGTTATAATAAAAGTCCCTTCCCCAGCAACCTGTCATCTGGACTGTTTTCTGGACAAACAGCATAAAAGACTTGGCTATGCAACTGCACATTAATGTTCCAATTAAGTGTATTTAAAATCACACTTCTTCCAGAAAAAAAACTACTGTAATTTTCCTAGATTCCATTTCATTGTCTAATAGAGTTCTTTAGGATCTCTCAAGATGCTAGTACCATCATGGACCATCTAACTCAGATGGGAAAGATAATTATGTACTAAGATTTTTATTGGTCCACACATTTTAGTAAACCAAATCTGTTTTTATGGCAATAGACTATGTTATTCATTGTTACGCCCTTAGTGCTTACCACAAGGTTCACATGGCACACATTAGATTTCAATAACTATTTGTCAGATGGTTGGATGAAGGAGTGAAACCGGTGGTTTGCTGGTAAATGTTTAACAACTAGCTCTTCAGCAAAATAAAGAAGCTCTGATTTCTATCATTTGCTTATTACTTCCTTGATGTAAGTACTCTCACATGGCCTATTTCAAGTTAGCAATGTGACATATCAAAACATGGAGCTGGAAGAGAATGTTAACAGTTGCCCTTCATGAAGCAGTACAGACTGGCTCCAGTATACCACTGCATGGAACTGAGTTGGACAGTGTGTAAAGCTAAGTGCCCAAATTTTCTGATGTCCAGTTAAACGTACAAAGAAAAACTGTTCTCTGTGGGGAGTATTTTCAGACACTAGAAAAAAGCTAGATGGAAGTACATACAACCTGAGTTCCAAGTCTGGAACAGACTTCCTGCGTCTATACAGTGCCTAACTTATTTGTATTCTCAGGAAGTATGCTGAACTAAACTATTTTAGCTTTTTACAGTTTAGTAACTTATTCTTCTATTTCTGACTATACAGAGTCTCTAAAGGCTCCAAGATTTTTATTTCTGTTATATTATTGCCTACTCCCTTCCACATGAATTATAGGTGTTCCCCTAGTATAAGAAAAAAAACACACACCTTTGCCTACTTTTTAGAGGTGGGTTTTACTACTAATCAGAACATCTGGCATATCCTCTTTAATATTGTTAATCCCCATGCAACATCTAGACTGGATTAAATAATACAACTCCATAGAACAGGAGTACTGTGCTCTGATATTTTCTGCATCTCTCATTATTTCATTAAAACAGGGAGTTTTTACTTTCAAGATCATAGATCAACCTAAATACATATATGCAAATCTTATAAAATCATTAAGAGTGAGGATGGCTGGTAGCAGAAACAGAACTCATTGGCATGTAATCATTTCTTTGTATTTCACTAGCTTTATGAGTAAACATAAAGTTTTCACCTATACGAAATAAAGGATACAGTGGCTTGACATGTGATTTGCCTTTAGAATAGTGTCAAGAAAGGAATAAATAGGTTAGAATTCCCCTGAACAAAACTATTGTTCAGGAGCAAGGATGAACAAATTTTAGAATAGTTACTAACTCTTTTCAGCCAAGCAGGAAATACATTAACATACTATTTCAGAAATATTGACCCAAAGCTTTACTTTTAATCATATGATGCTTTTCACTGCTATTCAATTCGAGAGATGTTAAATTCCTTTCGATGGAACAAAGCCAGTAGGGAACATATATCACTGTCCTTTGAACTTCTTTGAACACAAGTCAAAACAGAGAAATAGAAATGTTAAGGTAAGGATAGATCCATCAAGCCCATGAGGTGTGCTAACTTTGCCACTTTCAGAAGCCTATTCACTGTTCATCTGCTTCCCTAAGCACCTTTTGAAAGAAAAGTAACTGTCTTCTATTTGTGATGCTAAGAAATTGGGTGGCAGCAATATCAAAGAACCCACAACACCAGCAAATGAAAAGCTAATCAAAGATATGAACTTAGGTTAGAAACAAAGCAGGCAACCCTTAGAACATTAGAGAGAACTATTAGGAAAAAGAGGACTTGATTCTGCCATAGATCACATAGTGTATAATAGTGAGATGTCTCCTGTGTGTTGCTGCCTTGAAAACTTGGTTCTTTCTAACTCATGTTACACAGAAAAGCTTGCCATGAGAAGAAGTATCCTAATACTCTACCATAAGGCCAACTCATGTGCATTAGCACATCTTGAAACAATTTAGAGAAAGATAAGACTGTTAAGATGTATTATTCAAAAGCTAAACTCATGAATTGCAGAGAAGATAGAAATCATAAGGAATATTGGATGAATTAAACAAATTATAGGAATTCATTTTTCCTTTTGTGGTTATCATTCCATAAGAAGTGTCACCAAAAAAGAATCCACCCAGATTATCAATCCATTCCAGAAAAATAATGAACTGACCAAGTGACAGAATAGCTAAGTCATATACCCATTTATTAAACTCACTTTTTCCATAAATAAGTCAATTCAAACATCTTTTCAGCAATGTGATATATGAATTCTAAAGAGCTAATTATCAGTTACATGTGACCTAGTGACATTTTTTCTCAATATATATAAAAGGAAACTATAATTCACCTGAGTAAGGAAATGAATTTTGAAAACTGGAAGAGATAAAAAATAATTTTAAAGAGAAAATTATTCAGTGATTAGAAAAATAATCACTTTTTCTAGTGGTTAGAGAAAAGTAATTTTTAGTGATGAGAATTTAGAATGCTAACATTCACTATAATTCATTATTTGTTCATTTCATTCAAGTGTCACCTGTTCAGAGAACTCCTTGCCATTGTTTCCTTACCCTGTTTATTTTTCTTAGCACATTCCACTAACTAATGTTACATCAAACATTTATTTATTTAGTGCCTACCCCTCCCCACTGGAATACGAGCTGCCTGAGAGAAGAGGACGGAAGACTCATGTATGTTCCTGGCATTAACTCCAAGGGCTGGCATACACATATCTGCTGAATAAACTGAATTTTGTCACATATTAAGGTTTAATACATGGTTAACTTTAATACAGCATCAAAAAATAGCTCATTTATAAACCAAGAATATATTCCTAATGAGTGAACCAGAATGTGTTTATAATATATAGGCAGCACCCTCTATACCAAAAGAATTTCCAGGTGCTCAGCATCTTTACCATTCACTTTGTGGGATCATTCATGTGTGAACAAACATTTAGACACAGAACACAGGATGGTGGCATTGGCTATTCAACTCCATCTCAGTAATAAAATGAAAATTATCAAAACCAGTAACTCTTCCTTGATCAGACTATCAGCAACAAGTATCTGGGAAAAGAAACAGGTAACAATTTAAATTATAAATTAAGGCTTTAAAGGTGTCACAGTTAATTTTTCAATACCAATTAATCAACACAGACATAAACTAGAATTTGATGGATAATGTGTAGACTGTACCCATATCCTCCCAGGTTCTCCCTTTGCTCAACTTAAAAAATTATTGAATTAGATTCTATCTGCAGGTAAAAGATCAAACACAATAGAAAGATTACAAATAAAGGAAAGGTCATGGATATCCAGTACAATCACTGAAGAATTCCCAAACCTCAACTCTTTAGCCCAGTGGACTACAATATTATTCCATCCTTTTTTGATGTACATGCACTTATTTGAGGTCTTGTGCAGTAGAAAATCTATCCATCCACAACATACTGCAAATCAATGACAGGACCAGATCTGCGACTAAGGTCTCTGATTCATAGCTTTTTCTACCATATTTTGAAGGCACTGTTCTCCAAAAGAAATACAGAGAAGCCAGCTATTTTGATTTTTGTGCCCTCGATCAAACTTTGCTAACCCCAGTGTGAAATAACAAGAGTACTGGATAAGAAAGCAGGGACCTAGGATTTGATCCTGGTTCAATAATCGTAACTCATGCTGCTAAGTTACTTGATTTGTTATTTTAAGTGAACTTATTTTTAAAAATTTAAATAACTTTAGCCTTGCCTAGGCAGTATTTATGAAATTACATGTCCAGTATAATACTGATTTTGTAATTCACATTAAAATATGTAAATGGTAATGTATGCCCACTCACTATGAGTGGTACATAAACCACACTTTGGGAAGCATAAAAGATTACTTTTAAGGCCTTTCATAGCCCTAAAGTTCTAATATGTTCATTAAATCTCACAGTTGTGATATCATTAACAGCTAGGGTCTAAAATTATGATTTCATCAATTTAATAAACAAAGTAATGAGTACCCAATATCACTCACGTCAATAGTTTTTCCTCTTTAGTCAAAAAACTTGGCTATTTCTTTAATAGAAGGATACTTTTACTTTAGGGTTCTTCCCTTATATTATTCCTTCCAAAAATTAGTTGGATCACTGAATTAAAAATGGAGTTAACAAAAACAGAGAAATAGCACGAATCACTAAATAAGGGTAATATATATGTTTCTTTAATGAAGATCCAACAACTAAAATAAATTTGCTTCTGCTGATTCTGAACAAAAAGGTCAACCGTCTTTCCTGACACTTCCCCCCACACCCCTACTCTTCAACTTTCATTTTCCTTGACTTGCAATACCTCTTGGAAGAGGACACCGGAACTTCCCTATGAGAACATAGGGAACGTGAGTTGAGTCGAAGAAACACAACACAGGCTGAAGTGTCACCAGCTGGTGAATACCATTTTGGTAAAAATCATTTCACTTCTATCACTGTTTCTGATACCTGAACCAGCCAGATGCCATCTTTTGTGTCTTCTACAAGTTCATAGAAGTGCATTTCACCACTGAAATTGGTACTAGAAACTGATTCAGATGCTTCCTCTTCCTTGAGTGCAGAATAGAGCTCACCTTCCATCAAGTCACCTAAAAAAAGAAAAAAATAACAGTTAAAAAGTTTAAATCCCCCATCCCCAACTTCAAAGATGAATTCCATTTTACCCTGTTAGGTATCATGTTATTGTACTTCTGCTGTACTCTATAAAATAGAGCCTTAATACACTCATTTAAGACTCATATATTCAGTAAGTATGTAATATGAACCTACTATGTCAGGCAAAAATGGATAGAGCAGACAAAAATCCATCTTTTCATGGAGCTTATATTCTAGTGGAGTCATCACATAATTTAGTAGGAAATTACTGAATTTCCTGCTAAGTTCAAAAAGCCATCACAATATTTAGTTTTGTAACGTGTCTAGAGTTCAAATAATTTTTAAACAGTATGCTTTATATACTTCTGACTTACAAGATTTAGAAATGGGTTTACAGAATTTGCCATCACCACCTGCTTTAAAATAGCAACAAGGTTTATAAGACTTGGAGGTTAGGCACAACAGATTACCTATAAGAAGAAACTGTGTATTCATATACAGAATTAGAGTATAAATTTAGAGCTTGTATCATCAAATAAAAACTAAAGGAAAACACTAACATCAAATTATTTTTAATTTTTGCCTTAAATGTTAAATGATGAGAAAACAACACCATCATGATGACAGCAAAACCATTCACAACGAATATTTAAATTTTAACGTTAAATTGCTATACCAAGACTTCTGTGCTCTAAGTGTGTGATCTGAGTCATATTTCTGTGGGCTGTGTGTATTCTTTAAATGTTATGTACACTCAAAGTCACAAGCATTTTTAGGCCCAAAGGAAGGCAACACTAAAACAAAAGTCAAAAGAAAAAAGAATGTGTTATCAAATTATTTTACCATGAAAACTGATTTGACTTTAGCAATTAAAACACTCTGCATTTTTAAACCTACAAAATTTACTTTAATTTTAGAGATCTACTTTATTCCATTTCCCTCCACCCTATGGAAGAAATGAATCACTATAAGCCACCCAGTAAACAAGAGGCGAGAATAATACATAATCTTGTTTTTTTTCTAAAGGAAACGTAATACTTTTACAAAGACGATTCTCTCCTCCAGAGGATATGAGCAGTAGATGTAAGTTTGATAGTCAGTAACCTGCAAATATGTGAGCACTAAACTCGAAGGGAGTTAATATTCTTTCTATCACACGACATGGCTACAGGGTACTAAATAAGGAAAATATTTGTCTTGTAAAAGACAGAGCTGACAGGTATACTTAAAACAACAAAAGATAGCCATCAGTTTCAACTGCTTCCTACAGCAACCCAGAATGCCCTTCTCAAATTACAGTACGTTCCCCTTCCAGGAAGTGTATCTGAACAAAGATTTACTTTGGCCATTTAAAAAAATGAACCATATTTCTCACCCAATCCTACCCCCAAATCAACAATTATTGAAAATGCATTCTTTAAGACGTTAAATATTTTCTTAGCACTGTTGCAATTTTATTTCTCAATCCATTTAAAACACATGCAGCAGTGTGACACAGAAGCAAGTTTACGTCCAAGATACAATTTTTTTAAAATCCTGACAGATACAAACGCTTTCAAAACAAAACAAGGTAGTCACAAAAAACATTCACCTTATTCTCACCACATCTGAAGTATAAAAAGCTAATATTGTACAGTGTATACTTTATATGTAAACTCATCATTTAAAATTTAAATCTTAGGCGTAAATACAAATACCTCTTTGATATTAAGTATTCCAGTAATATTTTCCTCTGGGTAACTTGCTATTATTACTATCCTGTCAAATACTGCTATCTACAGACAATGTCTGGGGGATTTTCTTTTCTTGTATACTAATGAATTTCAACTGACAATACTTTACAGTTTGTAACTGGTTGACATGCCCTAATTTTGAGAAAATCACTTAACTTAGTAAACAATTTTAAGAAGCTGCACTTTATTTTAAAATAACCTTAAAAAGACATAGCAACAAATAAGTAAAATAAAATAAAATAAAAATAGACATAACACATCCTACAAATAAATTCCAGCCCCCTTTCTCAACACTAGGCTTCACATTTTTCTAGAAACCTTGGGTACCCCTCGGAGTAGTCTGCCTAATCCGTCCAGGTAACGCCTCATTCTGGGGGACCACCAAGTAGAAGGAAATACTGGTCGTCCCCTCCCCGCGTTGGGAGGTGATCCCAGGGGAGCCCAATACTAACCCGACTTTTCCACCAGCTCCCGGACATCCTTCTTCTCGGGCAGCCCAGAATATCCCAGCCCCCGGCACTCCAGAATGGTCTTCAGCTTCTTGAAGCTCAGGGCCACCGGATCCACCAGCTGGGTGGCAAAGATGCCAGTTTCATACCACACAATGGCCTCAAAAAACCTGGCCAGGACGAAGAGGACCAGAAAATAGAGAAGCAAGAAAAAAAGCTTCAGCCACATCTTCCCCTGCGTCTTCTCTCTTTCCAGAGCTCAGAATACGAAAAAGAGGAGGGCAGGGGGAGCGTGTATTTACGCCAGCCTGGGCGAGGGCACTAGCTCGGCGTGTGGTCCGGCCCTGGCCGCCGTCACTGCCCAGCCCGGAGGAGGCAGGTGGATTGGGTATTCGTGCGGGGGTGCGGGGAAGACCAGGGGGGGCAGGGGCGGGGAGCCTCGTAGCCCCCCTGCGGGGCCTTCCACTCAAGGAGAGAAAAATAAAGGGAAAAACTAAAAAAAATCCATCAGTTAAAAACCCAAATAAGAGAGGTGCAAGGAGAGCCCGCCGGGAAGAACAAAACGAGGGACGTTTCCTCCGGCGGGGAGCACTGACCGAAGTGGCGGGGTCGGCCTTCCAGCACCGTAATCTCAACGGGGAGAAGGGAGGCCAAAAAAATAATTCAGGTTCACGGAGGAAGATGGGTCCGGGCCGCAGGGGCGGCGCTCCCGGGAAGCAATTGGGGATGGCCGGGCCGCGGCCGGGCTCCCGCGGCGGCCGGTCAGGAGGGCGCGGCGCTTGGCCCCGCCAGGCCCGGGGCCCAGAGCGGGAAGGAGCGGCCGACGCAGAGCCGTTCCCGGAGTCCAGGCCCCAGGCCCCGCCGGCCGCCCAGGCTTCGCGAGAAGCGCGGCGGGCACGGCGGTGGTAGCTCCAGGTTCGCTCGGGCCCGCGGGCGGCGCCTTTCAGGCGGGCAGGCACCGCGGCCCGGTGCGGGAAGGGGCGTCGCGGTCTGTGCAGAAGGAAATAGGGCGTGCTGGGCTACTGTCCGGAGGAAAAAAGCAAGAACAGGCCTGAGACCGCTTCCCAGGCGTTATCGCGTTGCCTCCTGGCCACAGCGCGGCCACCCCGCTAGGATGAACACCCCCGCCACCTCCCTAGGCTGTGTCCGTCGCCTCCGGAGCAGAAGACCAGCTGCGGCCGCTGCCAGAGCCGAGACATAACAACTGACGTCGGCGGCGGGGCGGGGCCTCTGGAGGGGCGGGGCGGGGCGACGAGGAGAGCGCCCGCCGGGAGGGCGGTGGGGAAGTGTGGGTGCTCCGGGGGCGCGGCCAAGCCGGGCCGGAGGAAAGCCGCATCCTTGACGCGGCTTGCCAACAGCTCCCAAAGTTTCCTCTCCAATGTCTCCTCCTCTGTCCTTTTTGCCCTGCAGATGTTTAGTAATTGATTTTGTCTGAGGATTGAACTTTTGATTGTGTCTCTTTGTGTATTTTTTGTATATTTACTTTGTATAAAAATAGGGCAGTTAATTAACCTCTTTAAATCGATAAAAATAGGAGAGTCTCTGTGCTAGGTCCTGGTGAATAGGTAAACTTAGATCACGTTTGGCTTGAGGTGATAGATGGTGAAACCCAGAAAACAATGATTTTCCATCTCTCGGAGAGTATGTAGTTGGTGCACATGTGTATTGGGGGAGTTTTGGTTGAAGGGAGTTAAAACTAGGCCCACTTGTCCCTGCCTGTGACAGTCTTTACTCCCCACTTCAGTCTAGGGGAGTTTAAAGCCCATCTACTGAAGCACTAAGTTCCCAGGACAAAGGTTGTTGAGTGTTGATATGTCCCAGTGCAAAGTTTACCGTGTGTTTCCTTACCTCCCTGAGTGTGGGCACAGCCAGAAAGAGGAACTTACATAAAATGAGTAATGTGGGTGAGCATGCAGTACCTGATTCTGCATTTATTTAATTCTAGTGGAGCTCTTTATGTCAATTTCTGCCAGTCTTGAAGGAGAAAGGGGTTGCAAACACAGACTAAACAGGGTTGGCTTCTACAAGCTCAGTTAATCAGGAAGGAAAAGACCCAGGAATTACAAGAAAAACGTTAGCCATTGTGCAGAGTTGTCAAATGTCCTGAACGAAGGATGAAAGTTTCAGGAAGAATGGGGATGTGATCCTCATTGGAGCAAATGAGGAATATGAAGCAAAGAATGGACCATGAGAACGTAGGCTCAGAATGGTGCGTCTTTAAAATAAAACAAAGAAAGGCATTTCAACTCCCAGCTAGTGGAGGAGGACTGAGGAGGGCTTGGCCCAGGAGAGAGGGAGGGGGTGTAGGAATGTACAACCAGCTGTCGGCTTTTGCTCCTATGTCTTAACTACCTTCAATGTGGCTTTGTTTCCACAGCTGGCAGATTAATGTGGGAGACTGTATTAAACAGTTAATTCTAACAAACATCGGTCTGAGATTTCAGGATCCTTGGGCATGTGATGGTGACCCTGTTAATGGGTGGAACTGCTGTCCAAACCTTGACATACAACGTGAAACCCTTTACGTCAAAGGAATGTGCTCACTGATGAGGAAAGGCGGAGCCAAACTTAAATAATATAAAAGAGGGGTGGGTGGGGAAAGTTGGGGTGTGAGCTGAGAATGGAACCAGCCAGCCCAGAGTTTCAAATTAGAAAAATATTAAGAGTGTGGGAGGGACTCGAAAGAAGGGATTAAAGAACTCCTGACATTTCTTATTTGTTTCAACTGCCGCCCATTCCAACCCCCTTGCCGGTTCCCTCCTGATTTAACTCTTAGGAAACATAGCAGCACCAATTAAAGAACACACAGGGTAGGCGGGATATAGGGTTTAGACATCCTCTGTTGGGATGTACAACTTTTCAAGATTGCAGTTTACAATGTGAGTTAGAAAGACCCTGAAATACGTGCTCTTTGGCACTGTAATCTCATTTCAGGGGCATTATCCTGAGCAAATCATTGACACGTGCACAGAGATGGGTGTGCAGAGTTTTGTTGTTGCTGTTGAGTTAATAATACAGAAAAAGAAAGAGGGAAAGAGGAAAAGGGAAAAGGAGAGACGAAGAAAGGAAGGGAGGAAGGGAGAGAAGAAAGAAAGAAAACCACCCAAATATCTAACAACAGAGGATTGGTCAAGAACGATAGTCCAAACGATGAACTGTTAAACAGCTACTAAAAAGAAAGATCTAGACAAATGGTTATGGACTTGAAACCACATTCAAAATACCATGTTTGGAGGAAAAGCAGGTATTGAGAAGTTTGCATCATATGATCCTATTTTTGTATTTGTATTAGAAAAAGGCAGTGATACATACACTAATATGATAACTGTATTCATCTTTAGGTGACAGGATTCAGATTATTTAAATTTTTTTCTTTTGTGCTTTATCTCTATTACTTTTCTGAAATAATCACTTATTATTTTTGTAATTTTAAAATGTGTTTACAAAATAAAACACCACTAGGACTGCTTCCCTGGTCTGGAGGTTTGGCATCAGGGACTCAGCTCCTGGGACCCCACAGGAGCTGTGGACTGTCCTCCCACGAGGGAGAAAGGGTGATGGCAGTTTCCATCACGCTGAGGTAGGCACACTAATTAGAATCTCTGTTCAAAGAGCAGGCTGACAAAAGGATGTCTGAATTATTCACTGTTTTTCATAATCTGTTTTTCTAACAGATGGGCTATTATCTGCGTTCTTGATTTTACATCTCAGATGCTGTTTGTGGGATGGCTTCAGTGCCTTATCATTTGATACTGTGGCAAAAGCACGGGAACCACCATTAGAGGGCCTGGTTCAGTGTCGACTAGTATCCACTAGCTGTGTCACCTTGTTAGGAAGTCACAAGACATTGCTGAACCTCATTTTTATCATGTATAAAATGGGATAGGATGCTTACCCCATGAAGTGGTTGGTTGTAAGGATTAAATGTAAAAAGTGCTTTGAAACAGACATATATTGCTTGTATTTCATTTCAAACAAAGAATTAACTTTAAAGAAAGAGAAAATCAAAGTCTTTGGCTGAACTGGATGAAACAGGGTTATTTAGTTGAGGGTCCAAACAGTCCTCTCTCTTAATTTGATTTTTATCAAAGGATTAGGCATACATAGTTTTAAAAAATTAAATAACCCTTCAAGGCTCCATCCAAATTGGGACCATTTTGAGCGAAAGGGCAATGGTAATAGTTATGCCAGACCAACAAGGATAAACTGGGACGTCCCAGACAAACCCTACTTTAAAAAACAAATACTCTGCTTATCCCTACCCACTCAGAGAAAACTACCTTCAGTTCTTTAATGCATTTTTCTCATGTTTATTTCTGTATTTCCAAATTATGGGTTTCTACTTCTTTTCTTGATTTTCCTATTTTATACATTATTGATTTCTCACTATGGAAGATGAGGAATGATCTCTTTTATACCCTCTATTCACCTACCATTGCCCTCCCCTCATTTCCACTGTGATTATATTATATATTCATTTCTATATTAATAAGATCATATAAATCTTATTCAAGGCTGAACTATGTCATTTATATTTTCTCTCTTGTGCGATTGTTCATTTCCCTGGAGTTAATAATTAACTCAAATTTTGGTTTGTTCTATTATCTATGGTCCTGTCCACTTTAGTCATCCCCAAACTTTCTGTTTGAACTATAAAACCACTCAAATGACTAATCCATTATTGGAAATAAACCTTCTGTCCTTGGACCTCCTGCTTCAGGCTAGACTGGTTACTTTCCAACCAGATATGCAGCTGGTCAGTCCAGCACTTCCCTTCACTTCTGTGCTGTGTTGGGTTCTGTTTTCTTGATCCCAGTGGTTGCACTTTGTTCATTCACTTCCTTGTTTGCATGGAACACATTCATCCTATAATGACTAAGTAAAAATGTGGACATGGAGATAAACTTTGGAGACCTTCCATGTCTAAAAATTCCTTTATCTACCCGCATTCCTTTTTTTTTTAAACTTAGAGAAGACTTGCAAGAATACTACCAAAACCTCCTTTATACCCTTAACCAATTCACCCATTATTAACATTTTTGCCCTATTTGCCTTATCATGTCTTTTCTCTATTTTGTATATGCACATTTTTTTTCTTGAGCCATTTAAGAGTTAGGTGTAGTCACCCTTCATGTTTGAATGATAGTTTGACCAACTATAGAATTCTGAATTGGGAATCATTTCCCCTCAGAATTTTGAAGACATTGATCCATTATCTTCTGGCTTTGTTGTGACTTGTTCTCTCTCTGAGCTCTCACCTCTTTTCATCTTTTGCATTCTGAACTTTTGTGATGATGTGCCTGAGTGCAAGTCTCTTTTCCTTCACTGTGATGAGTGCCCAGTGGGTGCTTCCAGAATGGCAACTCATGAGCTTCAGTTCTGGGACATTCTTTGATAATTTCCTCTGTCCATTTTCTCACTTTTGTGGAACTCCTATTGCTGAAATATCTTGAAACTCCTAAGCTGATCCTGTAATTTTATTCTCTTCTTTCTCAAGTTTTCCTCTCTTTGCCTTTTGTTCTACTTTCTAGGAGATTTCTTCACCTTCATCTTTCACCTCTTCTACTGAATTCTTAATTTTGTTGATTTTATTTTTTTATTTTCGAAAGCCCTTTCTTGTCACAGGGATGTGCCTTTTCTATAACATCCTGTTCTCTATTTTTTCTTTTTATTTATTTTTTAAATTATTTTTATTAAAATGTAGTTAATAGACAATACTGGTTTCAGATGAACTACTTAGGGATTCATCAATTATAAACTACTAAATCCTCACCATGATAAATGTAGTTACCATCTGTCACCATACAAAGATATTACAATATTATGAGCTATGGTCCCTATGCTATACTTCCATCCCTGTGACTAAATTATTTTATAATTTCAAGTTTGTAACTCTTTATCCCCTTCACTTATTTTATCCATTCTCCTAACCCTCATGGTAACCAGCCATCCATTCTCTGTGTTTGAATCTGTTTATGTTACCTATACCAAATACAATGGGGACTCTTTCCCCATTGTATGTTTTTGCCTCCTTTGTCATATATTAATAGACCATTTAGGTGTGCGTTTACTTTTGGGCTTTCTACTCTGTTCCATGGGTCTCTGTATCTGTTCCTGTGCCAGTACCATACTATATAGGTTATGTTATCTATACCAAACACCATATGGTATTTATCTTTCTCTCACTGACTTATTTCACTTAGCGTAATAACCCTCTAGTTCCATAATGTTGTCACAATGGCAAGATTTCTTTCTTTTTAGGACTGAATAATATTCCACCGTATATATGTATTATATACATTAGTATATTGATGTACATCCATCTCTATCCATTAGTCTATTGATGGACACTTCAGTTGCTTGCATATCTTGGCTATTGTAAATAATACTGCAATAAACATAAGGGTGCATATATCCTTTCAAATTAATGATTTTGTTTTCTTTGAGTAGATTCCTAGAATTAAAATAGCTGGGTCATATGGTATGTCTATTTTTAGCTTTCTGAGAAACCTCCATACTACTTTCCTTAGTGACTGCACCAATTTGCAATCCCAGCAGCAGTGTACAAGAGTCCCCTTCTCTCCACACCCTTGCCAACACTTATTATTTCTTGTCTTGTTGTTATTAGCCATTCTGACTGGGGTGAGGTGATATTTCACTGTGGTTTTGATTTGCATTCCATGACAATTAGTGATCTTGAACATCTTTTCATGTCTCTCTTAATTGTCTGTATGTCTTCTTTGGAAAAATGTCTATTGAGATCCTCCACCCATTTTTTAATCAGATTATTTGGGTTTTTGTTTTTGTTTTTGTGTTGAGTTCTGCATTCTTTATACATTTTGTATATCAGCCCTTTGTCAGATAAATTAATTGCATGTAAGTCTCCTATACACTAGGTTACCTTTTAGTTTTATTGGTGGTTCCTTTGCTGTGCAGATGCTTTTTAGTTTGATATAGTCTTACTTATTTTTGCTTTTGTTTCCCCTGCTTGGAGAGACATATCTAGAAAAATATTTCTAATGTTGATGTTCAAGAGTTTGCTGCCTATGTTTTCTTCTAGTAGTTTTATGGTTTCAGGTCTTATATTTAGGTCTTTAACCCATTTTGAGTTTATTTCTGTTATGGTATAAGACAATGATCCCAAAGCTTTATTATTTTGCATATAGCTATCCAGTTTTCCTAACACCATTTATGGAAGAGACTCTTTTCCCCATTGTATGTTTTTGCCTCCTTTGTCATATATTAATAGACCATTTGGGTGTGCATTTACTTTTGGGCTTTCTACTCTGTTCCATGGGTCTCTGTATCTGTTCCTGTGCCAGTACCATACTGTTTTGATAACTGTAGCTTTATAGTATAGTTAGGAATCTGGAAGCATGATACCTTCAACTTTGTTCTTCTTTCTTAAGGTTGTTTTGGGGTATTTTCTCATTCCAAACCAATTTTAGGATTATTTGCTCTACTTCATTGAAAAATGCCATTGCTATTTTGATGCGAATGGCATTGAATATGTAGATTGCTTTGGGTAATATGGCTATTTTAACAATATTAATTCTTCCTATCCATGAGCATGGAAGCTTTCCATTTGTTTGTGTTCTCTTCAGTTTCTTTCATCAGTGTCTTATACTTTTCAGAGTACTTGTCTTTCACCTCCTTGGTTAGATTTATTCCCAGATATTCAATTCTTTTTGATGCAATTGTAAATGGGATTATTTTCTGCTAGTTCATTATTTATATATGGAAATGCAACTGATTTTTGTATGTCAATTTTGTATCCTGTGACTTTACTGAACTCATTTATTAATTCTAATAATTTTTTAGTGTAGTCTTTAGGGTCTTCTACATATAGTATCATCTGCAAATAGTGATGATTTTACTTCTTCCCTACCAATTTGGATGACTTTCATTTCTTTTTCTTTTCTGACTGCTCTGGCTCAGACTTCTAGGACTATGTTGAATGAAAGTGGTGACAGTGGGCATCCTTGTCTTGTTCTTGATCTTAGAGGAAAAGCTTTTCATCTCTTTGCTATTGAGTATGATGATGTGGGTTGTCATATATGGCTTTTATTATGTAAAGATAGATATGTGCTATCTATATCCACTTTATTGAGTTTTTATCATGAATAGATGTTGAAATTTGTCAAATGCTTTTTCAGCATATAAGATGATCATATGTTTTTTATGATTTTTATCCTTCCTTTCTTTAATGTGGTGTCTCACATTGATTGATTTGCAGATATTGAACCATCCTTGCATCCCTGAGATAAATCCTACTTGATTGTGGTAAATTATCTTTTTAATGTATTTTTGGTGGTTTTGACTGGCTGGCCAGCGGCCTGGTGAGTGTGTGTCAGGGGTGTCCTGATGTTAGGGCTATCAGGGTGTGGTTGGAGGGAGGCACAGTGTTGGGGAGGTCCAAATGGAGAGGCTCCCCATGGGTAAATGGGAGTCCACACTGGTGGGGAGGCTGCAGGACCAGCTGCAGTCTCCAGGAAAGCCCCATCTCTGCAGCTATTAACTCTGTGCCTGTGGTGTGGCAGTGGCCCAGGTGTGCTGTTCAGGTGTGGACAGTGACAGGCTCAGTACTTGTGGTACAACCCCAGGTCCAGACTCAGCCCCCAGGAAAGCCCCTTCTTCTCACTGGGTCTGTGCCTGCAGTACAATCGTCACCAGGGTATGCTCCCCAGGGATCAGATTGACTGGCTCCACACATTCGGGGCAGCTGTGTCCAGGATGTGCTCTCCAACTGATGCATCTGTGTGTGGGTGGAGGCTGGGAAGCCACCTATACCAAATCTGAAATTTCTGTGTGTACCCAATCCTGCTCCCCGTGTCACTATCAATATGGGAAAGCAGTAAAAACAGTGGCTCTTGCCAGATCCAGAGAGAGTTCTAGCCATTTCCCCACCAAATCACACGTTTAGTTCTATAAATTGGGTTTTTCACTTACAGTCTAGATGCACTTAAAAACATGGCTTTCTTTCTATGCCCCAGGGCAAGTAGTCTGTTTTCAGGTCCTTTAGTGGTACCCCTTCCCTCTGTGTGTCATTGCACTGGGGGTGCAGTTCCCTCTGTTACAGTGTCTCTGTCTCTCCTGCCTTTTTTTTTTTAATGTAATCTTTCCATCCCTTGTTGTGCAAAAGGTGTTCATTTGGTCCTTGATTCTTCCTCAAGATGAATTGCTTTGTGTGTAGATTTGGTGTGAAGGTAGGAGGAGGTAGATTCCAGCTTTCTCTGTGCCATCTTCCCCAAAGTCCCATTCTGTTCTTTTTCTTTTATGTATGCAACACATTCTCATATCTCATCAAAGATATTAATGAATATTGGTTTTTCCCCATTCATAGTGATTTTCTCCTGCTATTTGCATTGCCTTTTAGACCTAGGTTCATTTTCTATTTGTTTATTTTGGACTAAGTCTTTCACATTTGAGGCTCTTTTTAATTACTTTGTAATTCTTGGCTCTCTCCTTGTTCATAGGGTAGTAAATGTGAGACACTGAAAAGCTCATTGGAAGCTCTCTGAGAGTGAGTGAGGTTTACTGTAGGGTGGATGGTCAGGACCCAGACATTTCACTAGGAGTATCTACCAGTCTATTTCTTCCTGGACTGTTTGCTTTCTTCAGAGAGGAATCCTGCTTGGAAAGTTCAGATGGCTGTCAGCATCCTGAAACTGAGTGAAAGAAGGAGGCTGGGAATATCACATCTCAGCCATTACGGTTCCTTAACTCCCTCACATAGCTATGTTGCGTATTTCTAAGTCCAGAACCTCTCTGTTCATTTCAGAAGACAAACCTCCAATTTCGCTCTGTCAGGCTGCACAGAGTCAAACTACTGGGTGGAACTTTTGGCAGATCTTTCTGTTTTCAGCCCTACTCCCTGTCCTGGGCTTCCCAAGTGTCATGCTTCCAATTTCTGAACTTTTCCTGGGTTCTGTAACACCAGTTGTTAGGTGTGGTAGAGGTAGTTCACCAAGTCCACCACAGTATTGCCTCTTCCCAGGAGTCTAGACAGACCAGAGTCTTTAGCGTTTTTGGCAGTTAGGTTAGGTAAGTGACTGAGTTGCGGCCAGTGGGAGGCAAGGAATGATGTGTAACCCTTCCAGGCCTGGCCTTCATAAACAGCTGCCAGCCCTCTCCAGTTTGGGTAGCCAGAGAGACAGGTGGGCCCAGAGAACAGACCTGAGAACCTTGCTCTGTTGCAGGCCCTGGAACCCCTGCAATTTGTTCTTATTTTCTGCCTCAATTTTTTTATTATAGAGCAATCTGCATCCAAGACACAGTCAATTCCACAGAAGCAGAAAAGCAAGAGTGGGGCTAACAGGAACCTCAGAATGGCTGACAGGGAGCATAGGAAAAGGAGTCCCAGCATTTGCTACTTTGCCTTAGGGTGGGGGCATGGAGAGTGGCAGGTAAAGGCAGAGGAAATAATCCCATTTTCTTCACTTTGCTCCCTAACCCCATTATTAAGAACACGTTTTGGTTTAAAGGAAAAAAAGGTAAAAATGGCCAGAAATGGTTAAAAAAACAAAGGCTAGAAATCTAATTCTTACATAGATAGGTTAGGTGTCTATCATCTTATGTCTGGTTGGAATACCCAGCTAATCACAGATTTGAGGCAGGAAGGGAGGGATTTGGAGTTTGTCTCCAGCACGTTTGGAGAAATATTTGGTATTTCTCATTTCAGGGACAAATGTTAATTTCATTAGTAACTAATAATAAAAAGATATGATACCGCCCTTGATTTGCAGCAGCTCACCTTTCAGCAGTTCCTCCTGGGAGCTCTTTGCCAGATATTCAGTGGTGAGAGGTTCCAGGTCATGCATACATACCACCTCCTGAAGCCTACAGGGCCTTGGCTTCTCCCTTCTCTGCACATAGCCCCTCTGCCTTTTTTTTGGCCCTCTTCTCCCTCATTTCCCAGCCCTGTACCAGCGCCTTCCTGAGAATCTCCTAAACAGTTACACAAAGTTAACTGAACATTTATTTGATTTTTTTCATTACCATACTAATTGATTTATATTTTGAAAGCTTACTATTAGACAGTGTAGAATTATACTTTATACCTGACTTGAATATGGAATTTATGGTCATTTAAAAGAGAAGAATTAAGATTAAGCCCTTAAGCAGGTAGCTCCCCACCTACCTTGTTTCTGTGAGATAAACACAGCTTGTGCTGCCTTCTCCAGGGCCAGCCCCTGCTGTGATTGTGTTATGTGTCCTGTCCTTTCTGTGGGGAGACAACCCTGTTGACTGTCTCCACAGCATTGGTACCAAGTTGCTTTTCCCAGTGCATTAAGGTCTTTATCGATGAGAATAAGTGATGTTCTTAAGTATTAAGAGACCTATCTGGCACTCAAGCTGGAATCTTCAAAAGAAGGAATCTTTTTTCGCTAGAGAGATACCCACAGGAAGTGCCTTTCAGTAAAGCTGAAATGAATGCCCCCTGGGGCAGCTCTGCTTGTACATTGCATGCATACAATGAACAGCCCTTCTCTGGTCAGCCATCCAGATAGTCACCAGAGCTCTCATCTTCCAACACCGGGAACAGCAAGCAGTAGGACTGTGTGAATACTTTAAAGACAAGGTAAATAAAGGTGGAGTGGGCAACTAAGGAGTCACCTTTCTTTGGGAAGTTGGGAGGGCAAACTGTTCCCTCTGTTCACCTGAAGCTACAATGGCACATGGTCTGACCACAGTGCTACATTAAAGCTTTTCCTTTCTTTTGCAGTTGCTCTCTTGACCTGTCACGGTGTTTAAAAATTTGCTATTTAAGGTAATTCTCCCTTGGGTGGGGGATACTCGCAGGGTGAATGCAAGGATTGCAATCTCAGTGCTAGAACATGCTCAGTACCTGGACTAGAGGTGGACAGCAGGCCTGTTGCTGGGGAGTCACCCCCTAAAGAGTAGTGTTGCTGCCAGCCCAGGGCAGGGAGGCAAGCCACACCTTGTGGTGAAGTTTCCCCAAGGTGCATGTGCAGGACCCCAACCCACCCTAGGCCTAAGCCCAGGGCCCCACTGGGGGCAGAGGGCCACAGTATAACATGGATCACCCCCTGTGCACATCAGGAACACAACCTGGTTGCCAACCCTTCACAGTGGGACAGGCAGGCATGAGGAGGGTGGGGATGGGCAGGGCCCCAAACACCAGGTGACGCACAGGCTGCTGCCAGGAAGTGGGGAGCCGACAGCAGGCAGACCTGTGTGAGCTGAAGGCTCCAAGACCCTGAGGGCATATGCTCCGATGCTCATCAGTCTTCACTTACAAAACACAAATTCAAAGAAAAAATTATTAAGAATTTCAAAAGGGTAACTGCAGAGCATTGAACCCCAAGCACACAGGGTCCTTCTGAATGTGGGGTCCTGGGCAACTGCTCTGTTCACATGGCCATGAAGCTAGCTGTGTAGGATAGAATTACTGAAATCAGGGAAGGTCCAGAAAATTATTTATTTAAAAATCACATTCATGGCATTTCTCATAGGCTGCTTGGACATGGTTTTATGACTGTACAGAACCTGCTTCCCTATCTGGATGCTATCCTCAAAGTTTAGCTCCTAGTCTTACCAGCTATTCTCTGGCATATTATAGCCCCTTTCTAAGTCTTATCTGTAAAACAGATAATAACAGTCTCATAATATTGTTGTGAGTTCTTAGTGAAGTAAAGCTTATAAGGCACTACTACTAACTGCAGTGACTGGCATATGTTTGTACAAATGGACATATACAGATATATTTATTCACCCACATACACTGATACTCATGTATCTCTGCTCTGGCACATAGAGACAGTACTGGAGTACATAGAAGATATTTAATAAATTTATTTGATGAACATGTTTTTTAAATGTCAATCTGGTTAATGGATGCTTTAGGTGAAATGCAAGGCAAAATAACTATTTAAAAGAGACATCATAAAAGCAGTTGTCAAAAATTCAGACTGTTAGGATAGAATAATTCTCAAAGCTCATTTGAACTAAGGACATAGAGAAGATGGAGAAACCTGGTAAACAGGATTCCGGAATGAAAATGGCCTTGTAAGGAAAGATGAAATAAATTGTAGTTGGTTAGTATGGAGAAGAGAAGGATAAGAGAAAGTTTTAAAATAGCAATATTCCTTTCAATTAAGAGTGTGTATTTTGTTACAAAAGTAGGATATGTTTATTACAGAAAACTTTGAAAATACGTATTAGCAAAAAGAAGAAAATTAAAAATATGCATAATCCCATCACTCTTATACAACAAAGTTTGTATTAACTGGTCATGCTATTGTATATATAGGTTTGACCCTGGGTAATACTGGATATTTTCATTTTAAAGAACATTTGCCAATTTTACAGCTGAAGTGGTATTTCTTTGCTATTTTATTTAAATTACTTCTTTCCTCACCTCTTCTGTTTCTTGTTCATACATTTTTTTCTTTTGTGAATTGTCTTTGTCATTAAACCATTTTTAATTAAGATGTTTGTTTTTCTTTTTACAAAATTGAGAGTATCTAAAAGTACAGAAAATAACAGCTAACACAGCATTTCTGTGTTTTTCAGAAAGAAGGCCTGTTGGGGTTGAGATAGGCGCTCTATTAACACAATGGCTGCTAGAAAAAGATGTGAAACATTTGTCTTCCCATACTAACGTGCAAGTCTTTTGTACGTTAAAAATGTAAACCTTTATCTATGCCATAGAGCTTTTGCTTTAATATTTCTGACTCTTTCATCAAAGTGACTGATAACAACAGAAAAAAAGGAATTCAGTTTAAATTGAGAAAAAAAATTTTTAGTTGGACATAAGAAACAATTTCTTGCCTATGAAGAAAAAAAATGAAAGATAAGGCATTTGTCATTATGGAATCTCTGACTGTCCATTTCTACTCTGTGACTTACATTAAACTTAATTGTCTAGGAGATGAGAACTGGACCAAATGATTCTGTTTATTTTCTTAGATTCTAAGAAATTTCAGAGTTAGTAGGGAAAGGTCTGGGTTGCTTGGCCAATTTGATCTAATCTGTGTTCCTCACCCTTATAAACAAACCAGATGAATTTTTGCAGGACTTCTAAGTAAGGGTTGTTAAGTGTGCTACTGCTTGGTGGTTCTGCAAATGAATGTGAATTCCACTACATAACAACTGGGACAAGTGTTCTATTTATTAAAAAAACAGCAAGGTCACTGCTGAGTATGGTAATCATTAGGGCTATAGACAAACATGCACCTCTCTCCTCCCAGGCATGCAGAAATAATGCACTTCCCTGGCCTTTTGGACTTTTGTGTGGACATAAGGCTTTCATTGACCAGTGAATCATGACAGGAAGTAACATTTTCATTTCTGAGCTCGAGTTATTTAAAAATGTTTTATATACAGTTTATTGTATGTCAATTATACCTCAATAAAGAGATATAACTTTATACACAGAGTTTATATGTACAGTTGATCTTTGAATAATGCAGGGGTTATGGGTGCTGACCTCTTATGCAGTCAAAAACCTGAATATGACTTTTGACAACTTCCAGATTTAATTACTAATAGCCTACGGTTGATCTTATGGAAGTAAATAATAAAATAGACAGTATCTACATACAGTTTATGCGTTCATGACATACCTAACTTTTTCTTAGTTTTTTCAATATTTCTAGGCTGTGTGGTTCATCTGAGAGTTTCAAATTGTTGAAAATCTCCAAAAATTGTTCTAGTATATTTAATGAAAAAAAAAATCTGTGTACAAGTGGACTCATACAGTTCAAACCCATGTTCAAGAGTTAACTGTATAAATTTTAATGAAGTTTATATATAAAGTTTACAATAATGGAATTCTAGCATAACTATAATAGTTATAATAATTATAATTATATATTAATAATTATAATGTTCAAAATGTAAAATTTTTACATGTGTATACAACTTTGAAATCATCACTTCAATTGAGATGGTGAATAAATATATCTATCACCTCCAAAAGTTTTCACTTGTACTTTTGTAATCCTTCCCTCCCACACTTCCTCATCCCCTATCTCCTAGAAGCCACCAATCTCTTTATCTGTCATTATAGATTAGTTTTGAATTTTCCACAGTTTAATCATATAGTATGTACTCTTTTTTGGCTGGCTTCTTTCACTCTACATGATAATTTTAAGATTTATCCATGTTGTTTTACATAACAATAGTTCACTTTTTTTTTATTGCTATTCCATTTTATGGATATTCAGTAGTTTGTTTATTCATTAATTTGTTGATGGCCAGTTGAGCTGTTTCTAGATTTTGGCCATTACAAATAAACCTTTCATAAAAATTTGTGTACAAGCCTTTGTATGGTCATAAGTTAGTTTTTCTGAGTAGATACCCAGGAGTGGATTGGGAGGACCATATGGTCATATACTCAATATCTTAATAAACTGCCAAATTGTTTTCCAAACTGGTTGTAATACTGACATCATCAGAAGTTCCAAGTGTTTCCGTTCCAGTCATTCTAATAGATATGTAGTGTTAACTCGTGGTTTTAATTTGCACTTTCCTAATGACTAATGATTTGAGCATCTTATATTTATTTGCCATCTGTGTATCTTGTCTGTTCAAATCCTTTAGTCAGTTTTATTGGTTTGTTTACATTATTGTTGAGTTTTGAGAATATATATTCTGGATTAAAGTCTTTTCTCAGATATACATTTTGCAAATATTTTTTTTCTCATTCTGTAACTTGTCTTTCCATTATTGTAAGAGTGTCTTTTAAACAGTATAAGTTTTTAACTTTAAGTCCATTTAATCTACTTTTTCTTTTATGAATTGTGCTTTTGATGTTATATCTAAGAAATCCCTGTCTAACTCAAGGTCACAGTGATTTACTCCTATTTTCTTCCAAAACTTTTACAAATTTATACTTTTATATTTACTCTGTGACCAATTTTGGGTTACATTTTGCATATGGTGTGAGATATCCTTTTTCCACTGTATTACCATTGGACCTTTGTCAAAAATCAGTTATCCAGATAAATGTGTGAGTTTATTTTTGGACTTTCTATTTTGTTCAATTAATCTATTTTTTTTCTAACTTTATGCTAATATCACACTGTTTTCATTAGTGCAGCCTTAAATAGTTTTTGAAATCAGAAAGTAGTTATGCCTCCAATTTGTTTGTCTTTTTAAGAATGGTTTAACTATTCTAGAATCCTGGCACTTCTCTAAGAATTTTAGAATCAGCTTGTTAATTTCTATGAAAACTCTTTCTGGGAGTGTGACTGGCACATTGAAGCTGTAGATTAAGGACAGGTGACATCTTCATGATACTGAATCTTGAATGAATAAGGTCTATCTCCAGTTATTTAAGTCTTCTTTAATTTTTTTCAGCAATATTTTGAAATTTTAGTGTACAGGTCATTCATAAAACACTTCCAAGTATTTTGTATTTTTATGTTATTGTATATGGTAATTATTTATAATTATTCGTTGCTAGTACAGTGAAATACATTGGATTTTTGAATTGATTTTGCACACTGCAAACTTATGATCTCAATTATTAGTTATAATAGCTTTTAAAAAATATTCCATCATATTTTCTACATAGATGATTATGTCATCTCAAAAAAAAAGTTTGAATTATTTCCTTTCAATCTGTATGCCTTTCTTTTTCTTGCCTGATTGCACTGGCAAGACCCACTACAACAGTGTTGAGTTAAAGTGATAAAAGTAGACATACTTATCTGATTCTGATCTTATGGGGAAAGTATTTAGGTTTTCACCATTAAGTATGATGGTAGCTGTAGTTTTGTTTTAGATGGTCTCTATGAAGTAACTTCCCTGATAATTTTAGTTTACTGAGAGTATTTATCAGGATCAGGAATGGATGTTGGCTTTTGTTAAATGCTTTTTTAACATCTGTTTAGAGAGCATATGCTTTTTATTGTTAGTTTGTATGTTAAAGTATATTGATTGATTTTCAAATGTTAAACCTACCTTGCATTCCAAGGATAAACTTCAGTTGGTTACATGATGTTTTAGCCTTTTAATAGATTGTTGAATTCAATTTGCTAATACTTTATATAGAATTTTTGTTCATTAGGGATTTTGTGTCCTTTTCAGTGTTCTTTTCTTGTAACGTCTTTGTCTTGTTTCATTTTAAAGGTAATCCTTGCCTCCAAGAATTAGTTGAGAACTCTTCTCTTTTCTTTGCTATTTTTAGAAGAATTTGTTTAGAACTGTTATTATTTCTTCCTTACATGTTTGATAGAATTCACCCATGAAGTCATCTTAGCCTGGAGTTTCTCTTGCAGAAGTTTTGAACTATGCCATTTTCCTAACTAGATATAATACTATTCAGATTATTTATGTCTTCTTGAGTGAGCTTTGGTAACTTTTGTCATTCAAGGAAATTGTCTATTCTAAGTTGTCATATTTATTGGCATAAAGTTGCTCAAAATAATCCCTTATTGTCCTTTCACATGGGTTTCATTTGCTTTTCTTTTTTTAGTGTCTTAAGGTCATTGATTTGAAAACTTTCCCCTATTCTAATATAGATGTCTAATATATATCATATTTCTAATATAAGAAGTTTAATGCTATAAATTTTCCCCCTAAAAACTACCTTAGTAGCATCCTACAAGTTCTCATTTGTTGTATTTTTATTTTTATCATTTCAAAGTAAGTTTTAATTACCCTCTTAATTTCTTCTTTTACCTGTGTGATATTTAGGTGTGTTAGTTTCCAAATATTTGGAGATATTTCTAAGAATATTTATACTATTAATATCTAATTTAATTCCATTATTAAGTAACTCAAAGAATGTACTTTGAATGGCTTGTGAGCTGTGATAGGAAAATGATAACTTAATGTCAACCAAAGGGAAATTATTATTTTTTCAGTAAGTCCTCCCAGCAAGTCAAAGGTGCTATAATTATCTGGTTTCCAGTTTAATTCAAATTGACAAATATTTGTTGAACACTGAATATACATACTCAAAGCCCTGGGTACTGCATGGGTTACATAAATAAGGAAAGTAGAATGTCTTATCGCAAGGAACTTACAATCTAGACATGAACTACTGATACTAGAAAAGAAATGATAAAATCCAGAAGTGGATTACACAAAAAATGACAAGGATTCAAAGAAGGGAAGAATCAGGAAAGGTTTCACTTTGGCTGGAGTTTAGGGTGTTGATGGGAGATAAGCTGGAAGAATAGCTTGGGGACTATTTTAGAGGACCCTGAGGTCTTTATATATAGTTGAATAGCCATTTGGATGCCATAGAGATTTTTTGAGCAGAAGAATCCCTTTCTTTCACTCTCCATGTTTGCTCCATCAAGTCCTGGTGGACCTACATCCACCACAGAGCTCTGGAAAATGTCAAGTGGTTGTATTATGTCACTGACTCCCTTGCTTAAAAGCCTTCACTGGCTCCCCGCAGCACTTAGAATAAAATCTAAATTTCTTTTCAGGCCATCATGTTCTACTTTCTGACTATCTCATCTTCTACCATTTTTTCACTTTATTCAGTACATTCTACCCCCATCAGCTTCCTTTCACTTCCTCAGATACAGCTAGGGTTTTCCCCACAAAGAACCTTTGCATTTTCTTCTGCCTTGAACACTCTTTCCCAGCTTTTTGCATGGTGTGGAAGACAGCCTCCAAAATGGCCCAACCATCCTTTCCTCCTGGTAATCATACCTTTGTGTGATCCCCTCCGCTAGAGTATAAGCTAGATTTAGTGACTTATTTTTAGCAAAGAGAATGCAAGAGAGGTTATGGGTTCCAAAAAGAAGGTGGTTCCCATTAGGGGTGCACTCTTTCTCACATTTTCACTGGCTTGCCTTACCTGTAGAGGGAAGACAGCTTCCTTCTGTGAGCTGCCCTATGGAGAGGCCCATTTGGCATGGAATTAATGTCTTGAGCCTATAGCCATTAAGGTCCTGAGGCCTGCCAACAGACATGTGGATGAGGTTGTAAGCCTATCCTTTCCAGTAGGGCCCTGAGTTGACAGTAGACCCAGTGCTAATACCTGGGTGTTATCCTGAGAGACCCTGAGCCAGACACCCAGCCAAGCCACACCATGATCACTGACCCACAGAAACCATGACATAAGAAACATTCATGTTTTTAAGCTGCTACATTTGGGGATAATTTGTTTTGCAGCAATAGGCAACTAATATGTATGGCTGGGTCCATCTCATCCTTCGTGACTCAGCTCATGCGTCAGTTCCTCAGAGAAGCCTTTCCTAACCATCTTGGCTAAAGTAACTTTCTTCCTACCCTGCCTCTTCCCCAAGTCACTTATTAATATAGTGCCTTGTTTTCTTTCTTCCATAGCTCTTATTATCATCATTAATTTATTCATTTACTTATGTATTGTCAGACATCCCATAAGTAGACTATAAACTCCTCTAATGGTAGAGTGTTGCTCTATTTCCAACATATAGAAGATACCTGGTTCAAATACTTATTGAATAAATGTAAGCGAATAATAGCTCTGCATTATTTGCTCCAGAATTTCCTGGTGTTTAACAGAGCAAAATACTATGAACTGAGCCTAATCTGTGTTTTGATAAGAACTTTGACAGCCAACAAGGCCTGGAGCTGTTTTCAGATTTCAGAAGATCTACTTTTACTTTATAGATCAGAAAAGTTAAAGGGCCAGCATCACAAAGCTCATAAGCAGTGGGCCTATTTTTTGAAGATATAACTCCTTTTGCCAGAAAAGTAGGCCCGCTCTGAAACAGCCTTACTTTAGCTGGCCTGGGGGAGAAGCAGGTGACAGCTCATTAGAATAAGCAAGGCCGTTGACTCTTCACATAACTCTTCAAGCAATCAAAACATCATTTATTGTTGTCGTTTGAGTAATTCCTGCTCTTCAGAGAAAAATAGAAGAAAAATAGAAAAACATGAGCAAGCAAGAAAAGTATACCATAATCATAGCCTTATAATCCCACCTTATCTATTAAGGCTTAGAGGAAATCCCTCCAGAACTTTTTCTGTGCATTTTTTAATTGAAATATAGTTGATATACTACATTGTATTGGTTTAAGGTGTACAACATGATTCAACAATTGTATACATAACCAAATACTATGATACGTGTAGTTACCATCTATCAACATACAAAGATATTACATAATTTCCTATGCTGTACTGTCATTCTGTGACTAATTTATTTTGTAATTGGAAGTTTGTGCCTCTTTATCTCCTTTATTTATTTCACTGCCCCCACCACTCCCCTATGGCAACCATCAGTCTGTTCTCTGTGTTTATGAGTTTATTTCTGTTTTGTTTGGGGTTTTTCTGTTTGTTCCTTTGTTTTGGTTTTTAGATTCCATATACAAGTGAATCATGGTATTTGTCTTTCTCTGTCTCATTTATTCCACTTAGCATAATACCCTCTAGGTCCATCTAGTTCTATGAATTTGTTAAAAAGACAAAGTGAGATAATAGCACAATACCTACTTCTTAATAAATTGTTTTCTTCACTTGGCAACATATTCTGAATGTTTTTTCATTTCAGTTGACACATTTCTGCAACATCATTAATCTTTGTAGGGATATATGACCATCCATTTAATCAATCCTTTGATTTTAGCCATTCCAATTATTTGAGATTTCAAACGAGGCTTTTCTGACCATCTTGGATTCTACCGTATGATTCTACTAATTATCATCACTAATAATTTCCTCAGGAGAAAGTCTTTAAAAGAGGAATTGCTTATTTAAGGATGTGAACATTTAAAAGGCGTTTTGATATA
Organism: Manis javanica; assembly: GCF_040802235.1. Lineage (NCBI taxonomy): Eukaryota > Metazoa > Chordata > Mammalia > Pholidota > Manidae > Manis > Manis javanica. The sequence continues at coordinate 169,317,803 of NC_133156.1, read as the reverse complement.
TTTTCCCAAACTTCCTTTAAAGAAGTTATGCCAATTTACAACTCTGGCTGTCCATGCGCATACTGTTACTTTTAAGACTTACTTCATAAGAGAAGACCGTGATAAACTCATGTATTAGTAGTTTGTCTCTTTTTATTTGTGAACAGCCAAATACAATGCAAATGGAATTGCTTTCTACATCTAAATTGGAATGAGGGTAGGTAGCTCTGCATAGTCCAGAATAGGCAGATTTTTCCAGTTGGGGAACTTGAAATATTAACAAATGGATAAAAATAGGAGAGACAGAAGAAAGGAAAGGCCTACTCAAGGAAAGGTGAGGCAGTCAACAGTGTGCTTTTGCTTTTGATCTTGTGAAATTGCTTTTATCAATATATTTTTTGCACTGAAGAACAAAAGGGCTCCAGAGAAGTCGTTCCAAGGCCAGAGGGAGAAGGTGCTGGAGGGGGACTTGTAGGCTTGGCAGCCGGTGGAAAAGAGGACCTTGGGAAGGGATGATTGTTAGCAGCTCATACTGGTACAGTACTTTACAGTTTACAGAGAACTTTCTATGAAGTGCAGGCAGCAGGAGGACATCTGCTGTTGTAGGAGCTGGTCATGGACACAGCTGGGGGTTTCTACACTAGCACTGCACTGACCACTCCCTAATTTCTTGTCACTAGAGGGATAGAAGCCACTTGCCTTTTTCTACCACAGCAGCAAGGTTCTGTAGACAGAATATTTGTGTCTTCCCAAAATTCATATGTTGAACCTAATCCTCAATATGATGGTATTGCAAGGTGGAGCCCTTGGGAGGTGATTTGGTGGTGAGGTGGGGCCCTCAAGAATAGGAGCAGCGCCCTTGTAAAAGAGGCCCCAGAGAGCTGTCTTGCCCTTTCTGCCATGACCACCAACTGTGAACAAGGAAGCAGGCGCTCCCCAGACTCCACATCTGCCTACACCTTAATCCTGGACTTCCCAGCCTCCAGACTTTGTGAAATAAATGTTTGTCATTAGGTCATCCAGTCTATTGTATTTTTATTATCATAGCCTGGACAGATGAAGACACCAGCTATCTTTTACATGCAGGCAAATATAATCCTAACATTACAAATGATGAAATAATTTATAGAATTCCTAAGGGAAGGAGGGGACAGTGTTGCAAGACTTTGTACAACTGTGACAAGATAAAGGCTATCAGAGAAAGCATGGAGTCAGAAAGGGCCCGAAGGCCTAGGAAACAGTGGTGGGGTATGCTGGTGCTAGAGCAGCAGGCAACAGCTGACTACCGCAGGGGGAATGCGTACAGTGAAGAAGAGGGAAGGGCCAACGTAACCACTGCAGAAAGCCAAATAGAAGGAATGGCCGGATGCCAGCAGGAAAACAAGCAGCAGGGTCACTGGCTGGAGAAGGGAGGAAGCAGGTAGAACACATGTGCTGTTAACGTGTTTGAAGGTTTTCTTGTGGAAAAGAGAGTAAGCTTATTTTCTAGTAAGTATGTGACAAGTATTTATATAACCCAAGAGGTGAAACAAAACCCAGTGCATGAAGGTACAGGTAAGGGAACCTGTCTGAATTCTACATGACACAGTAATTGATGTCCTTGGGTGTCAGCATGCTTTGCCTCCACAGCTTCTGTTAATAACCTGGTCCTTGGTTATAGCAGCAGGCAATTATTATTCCACCCCTCTGGCCACAGTGACTGCTGCAGGGATGGACATATGCCCTCAGCCAGAACAATCAAAGTCTTATCCAAACATTTCCTCACTGGATGGGTCTTCTTTTCTTCCCTTTGGTCACTGAAGTGAATTTTTTAGCTCTTGGCCCAGAACTGTCTGAGGGCATGCTCCCTGCTGGGCCTGGGCAGTCCATCCACCAGAGGTGGCCTGCAGTGCAAGTTTTTCTAACATGCATTAGTTATGAGATGAGTGGTTAGAGAACATGATCTGTGTGACGTGCCAATTGCTGTTGTCATAACCTCATCTAGAACCAGCAAGCAGACCAGGAAAAACAGAGATGGAGGCAACATGAGCTGCAACGTCTGAGTGACTTCAGGTTTTTCTTATCAAAGCAGTGGGTTGTAAAGTTGATAAGAATGTGTTCAAGTTGTGCTAGAGATAAAGATAGTAGAGATAATAAAAGAACAGTCATTACTAAGGGCCAAGTGTAAGTGTAAAATGGAAATAAAAGACCATTATAAACCAAGAAAACCTTAGATTCATACAAGCTTAATATTATGGAAGGGAAGAGCTGAGATAAAATAATGTAGGTCTGCTGGGCATAGAAGCCACAGGGCATAAATCTGCAAAGAAGTAAAAAGCTAACCTTTTCAAACAATATGGCTTCTCTCTCACTTACCAACTTTACATTTCCCTGTATGGCCCCGGAAGATGACTGGTTAGCCAGAGACGGGTAAGATTCCTCAAGGGAGGAACAACCTAAGACAGGCACAGTCGCAGGGGGGCCATCAGGTAAGAAATTGGGGATCAACAGAGGTGAGGCTCAGAACCTCATCCCCCCCTGCTTTGAGAGAAATCTTCTGCATCTGTGGATGTTTTGTTGCCCTTGTCTAGCTTGGATTAATACTTAGTCCATAGGCACACACCTGATCATCTACATTTGCCCTCTTACAGCACTAAACTATGTTTTCTCCCTTTATCTTGCATCTACCTACCACTTCAGCATTTTATTAAAAATAAAAATAATAATAATAATAAAGGGAGAAATGTGGGATCAACATATAAATCAAGTATAAAAATCAAATGAATATTCATATTTGACCTGATTGTTTATAGTTCATAATGCGTGATCAAAACCAAAAGTTTCTGTGATGAATGCCCTTGTACTGTTCACCATGTAAGAATTTATTCACTATGTAAGAATTTGTTCACCATGTAAGAACTTGTTCATTATGCTTCAGAAGATTGGAGACTGAAGAGAATTAGGCTTGAGATGGATTAATGATTGTACATTGAGCATTGACCCCCCTATACTGAATTTTATTGTTGTTAACAACCATTTGATCAATAAATATGAGAGATGCCCTCTCAAAAAAAAAAAAAAAAGAATATAAAAGAAAAAAAAATAATGTAGGTCACTAAATGCCATGCCTCTGTGTAAGAAATGAAAGAATCCTATAGGAAATAAAGAGGTAAGGGAAAATTCCTATTTAAATTTAAACCTATTAGATACCCCATATGATGCACCATTTTAAAAGTCAATACTGTCAAATAACAGCAATTTCATACGGTTTTTCCCTAATATAAAGACTCTCTTTTGTTATGTTGAATAAGAACTGAGATAATTTCTGAAATACGGAACAGTTTAATTATAAGGTTTTTGGTTAATTTCCCCAGAACATAATCTTTAATTGTGATGTGGGAATGCTTCTGGGAGAGGCATTTGCACTGGGTGCTGAAGGCTGCTTGACGTTGTGATGGAGAAGGTGTAGAAAAGTATCTCAGACCAAAGGAGGCAGCATATGTAAATGAATGGATAGGACAGTGAGTACAGAATGCTATATTTTGTGTAAGAAAGGAAACAAAGTATGTATTATTTACTTGTATAAATGTTCAAAGTTTCTGTGCACTCACAAGAAACTAGTATCAGTGGTTGACTGTTTGGAGTAGGGATGGGGTGGATGGGGGATGGGAAGGATGAGAGTTTAAGGTCCAAGAGAGAATTTAGGGGACTGCAGGATAGGGTGGTGTTAGATCATCCAAAACCTTACGCCTTACTACAGGGTTTGTGCTTTAGTTCCCAGGCAATGGAGAGCCACTACAGAATTTTAAATATAAGATTAACATTAAAAAAATCTTCATGGAAAGGGTAAGAGTTTGCTCTGTGACACCTAAAGTACAAGAAATGTGACATTCTTCATGCTCCAAAATGAAATCAAATATGCTTCAACTCCCATGTGCCAGAGTTGGCAAAAACCCAGTTCACTGGAGATGATGGTAGCGGGAAGGAGTCCTCCCCTCCCTCCCTACTCCATTAGGGTCATATGCAAGTTCTGAGAGGTTATTGGTGTTCTACTAAAGAGAAAACTCTCAGGCTGTGGCCCAAACTGCTGTTTCTTCCTACCCTGGAGCAAGACTGGCTGCATAATTTTCAGAGCTCAGTGCAAAAAAATTCAGAGTCTCTTGCTTTAAAATTATTAAGAATTTCAAGATGGCAACAGAAAAGCATTAAACCAAGTGTGGGGCCCTTCTGTGTGGGGGACTCTGTGTGACAGCACAGACCTCAGACCCATGAAGCCAGTGCTGCCTTGAGGATAAGTGACCTCATGTGGGAAACACTTCTTGGCCAAAATAGGCCCCAGGAGTCTCCACTGTATTTCCCCAATACTTGTGCCTATTGCCTAGGCCCCAGGCTCTCCCCTCATCCCAACCAGCTGTGATTCTGCCGCCTCCAGAGCACTGCCACCCTGCTCCCTCAGGCTCTCCTTTATTTTCTTATCTAGGCCTGGATTTTCTTAAAGTAGAACTTGGATCAAGGACTTTGGTGCAGTAGTTCACTTGGCAAGTTGACTCGGGGCAGGAATTAAAGATTCGGGAAACAAAAGAGCAAAAGAGGACAAGGCAACATACAGATGTAGAAGTGATCTGGCCATTGCTGACTACCCCTACCCACGACTACTACTGGCGCAAGAAGTGAGGCCAACAGTATTAAAAGGGTGCACATGGGTATCCCTTAGAATGCTTTCCAAACTTTAGCGTGAATAGAAATCACATGGGGATATTGCTAAGATGGAGATTCTGACTTGAGATTCTGCACTTCTGCAAACTCCCAGGTGTCGCAGGTGTAGCTTGGTCTGCAGACCACATTTTGGTACACAAAGCATTACACCATAACCCTAGGTGCACCTCAGCCTCAACCCTCCTGCCTCTCCAAAAGCTCAGACCTTTTGGAGGAGTCCAACCTTTTGGAACACAAAACCCCAGCTTGCCAAGAGCAGCGAAGGCCAATATCCCCTTCTGTCTGCAACCTAGAAGACAAATGGCACTTAATTTCCTCATCGGGGTATCGGGACAGCTCTGTTAAGAAGATAATACTGATGTCAGCATGAGGCATGGAGAGATGAGAAGCAGCTGTATCATGCAAGAGCTGGTAAGAGCCTGAATCGGGCTCCCTTGAGGATTAGAATGGGAGCAGCCAGGAGAGACTTTGAAGAGGTCAGCTCAGTGGGCAAGGAAGCCAGTTGGATGGTAGCAGGAAAGTGAGAGGGAAGGAATGAAGGTGGATCCAGAGTTTTCAGCCTAGAATAATGATGCCATTAACCGAGTGAGGCCGAAAGTGAGTTTGGGTTTAGTTGCACTATTTTACGAGCTGTACCCCCTTATATCTAGGAGAAATCCTAGGTATATATCTAGGCAAGAAAAAATCAGAATGAAATGGCAAAAGAAATACAATAGTGGGTATCAGTGTGCACAGATGTGAAGTACAAAGTCTTTAGAAATAAGAATGTGAGGGCACCTGTTCATGGAGTGGAAGAAATCTGAAATACTGGCAGGGGGATCTTTTGGTAGTATAGGACAATACTACTAAGAAGTTCTAGGTGAAATAAAAACCTTTGCTCATTATGAGGTATGTGGCATTTTCTTCTATAACAAACTGTGGGAAATCTTTCAGAAAATCTTTAAAGCTTACAGGAAAGCCAATCCGGTCCTTGCCATATCTGCTCTGTTATTAAATATAGAATCCAAGATGCATCAGTTACTTGTCTGGGATCTTTTATGAGCACTGCTTGTACACAACATAGTCTTCTGTGTTTCCTTTTGATGTGGTGAAATGAGTGTATTTTGGAATAGAAATTTCTTTTCTTAGTTTTATTTAAATTTTACAGAAAGAAAAATCATGCATATAAAACTTGCTATAGTTTTTGGATCTTTCTTCAGTCCTGATCAGTGGTATATCCATATGATTTATATGTTCCTCAGGGGATTGAGACAGGGACCATGGGCTTAGAAAGAGTGGGGTGAAGGCCTCCCGAAAAAGCAAGGCAGGATATTTACAGTCAGAGCAATGTAACTATATCAAAGAAACCCCCTACCAAAACTCTGCCAAACATTAAGCTCTAGAGTCATTCTTCAGTGAGATCAGTTAATATTCCCCAGATAAAGAAAAGTACCTCAGCATAGCCCATGTTTTTATTAAGCTAATCATTTGTGATCATGTGTAAGATTCACTTTAGCATGCTAAAAAGCCCAGGCCTATGTGCTGTTTTTCCTCCTTCAGACCTGATCAAGTGATTTGCAACCTGGGCAATTAATAATGGCAAGCAAGCCCAGCCATAAACAACATAGTAAAAGCAAGAAAGATTCCATCTTAGATTGCCTTTTAAACTCTTTAGTAGACAGACAGTAACTCAGCCCACCATGAGGGCAGGGCAGGGCAGGCAGTCTTGATTGATGATTGATATGCTCCCAGACCAAGAAGCTGCTATTCTGGGAAAGAAATCTGCAGTAAATTTCTTACGTTAATTTTCCAGAATTTCCTGAAGGACTGATGAGAAAAGGGACTTAATGTCTCATCAAGGATGAATATTCTAAGACCATTTAAAAGTCCACACCCCTAAGCCCTTTATCATGTTCCTGAAAATCCTCAACTGCCTATAAAACCCCTAGACAACACACAACTAGGACTCTCTTGTCCCCTCCTGGTGTGAGCCAGGAGTACTGTCCTCTCACTTTATCTCTAAATGAAAGCCTCTCTCTTGCTCTCCTACTTTGAGGGTTTGTGAATTTCATTCTTCGACTCCATGAACAAGAACCCTGGCATCAGGATTAGCTAGAAATTATTGGTTAAAGTGTTTAATAACCACACATTCCACTTATCTCTGTTTATACCATTCTTTGCAATGTGACTTAGATGTTCCTAGATATGGAGTCTATTGCCTCTCCTCTAGAATCTCTGCTGGCCTGGTGGCTGGTTTTAACCAAGTTTCTGCTCTTGCCTTCTTGCAATGCTGCCACCACCATGTGAAGAAGCTTGGCCTAGCCTCTTTTCTACAAGAGACCACATAGAGAGAAAAAGGCCCACCCTCCAACCATCACCAGACTCCAGACACACAACTGAAGCCATCTGAGACTATACAGCCCCAGCCAATCTGCCAGATGACTTCAGGTTAATCCAAATGACTACAATCATATGAGTGTTCCCATGCCGGGCCAGCCAAAACACCATGCAGTTGAACCCAGCCCAAATCACTAATCCACAAAAATCTGAGCCAATAAAATGATGGTTATTTCAGGCCAAATTAGTTTATACCACTACAGCCTCTCGCTTCTGTTGTCACATCTCTTGACTACTCACCCTGATTCTCCGGCCTCTTATAAGAACCCTCATGATTATACTGGGCTCATCCAGATAATCCAGGATAATCTCTACATCTAAAAAATCTTTAACTTAATCATATCTGCAAATTCTCTTTCACTATGTAAAGTAATATATTCACAGGTTCCAGGGACCAGAGTATGAACATACTTGGGAGGATATTACCTAGGTTAACACAGGACCTATTATGGATTCTGGGGGGCTCTGCTCAGAACCCCTGGAGAGCCAGGTACTAATTCCTTCTGCTGTTGGAGGTGTTTCATTTCAATAGCTCACAGCTGAGTCTCTCTCCAGAAATTATCCTTGACTGAAAGGAACCTCCTCACCCAGGATTATGTCCCCTCTCCAGGGATGACCTACATCTAATAACTTGTCCATACAGGGATACAAAGTCCTGGATCATCCTAGCTCCAGAACTCCCCATGGTATTAGTTGAGGTCTCTGTTGCACATGTATAGCAGTTTAACTTCTCCCTCTTCTTAATGCCACTTTTCTCCTTCCTTACAGGTGTGGTTCTCAAGTATACAACCCATAACCTCTGTACACAGAGCTCTGTCTCAGAGTCCTTCACAGAGAACCAAGGGGTGACACTACTGCTATCACATTTTGAGAGTTCCTGGATCTTACATCCTTGCCAACACATGACATTACCAGACTAACTGACTTAGGCAAACCCAAAGATTTTGTGCTTCTCTGATTACTAGTGAGGTTAAACACTTCAACCCTTCACTGGCCATTCCAATTTTTCCTTCTGTGAATCAACTGGATACATTTTTTTCTTATTTCTTTTAAGATTTCTAGATCTGAGTTGCATAAATTTTTTTCCTAAGTATCTTTTTTTCATTACAATGTAGCGTGTATATTAAATTTATTACTGTACCTTTCCTAGTTTCCTTTTCTATTTTTCTAATGTGTCAATTTGATTAATTTGGTTTTCCTTTCCTTTTGTTGTGAATGTAAGCACTTCAGTCAATGTTCATATTGTTTTTGTCTCTATCCCAAAGATCTTGAAATGTTGTGTCTAGGATTTTCACTGTTTAAAAGTATTCCCATTATTCCTTCTGGACTTTCTGAAGAGAATATTTTTTAACATAACTATTATCATTTCCTCATATAATTTGGTACTCCAGAATAATGTATTTATTATTTACATAGGATTCTCTGTATAATTTAAGATTGTTGGGCAGTTTTTATAAAAGATTAATAGACTTGAGCTTTGGCCAGCATGGAACTGATACAGAGGCTTTTTCAAACATATAGAAAATGAAAGGAAGCAGACCTGGACTAGAATAAATGTCAAAGGATGCCCTTCAGAGAGAAGGAAAATTATATCAGATGGAAATATATATCCATGTAAAGGAATGAAAAACATGGGAAATGGTAAATATTTACCTCTTTTCTTAAGGATAACTAACTGTTTAAGAAAAAACAGGAACAATGTATTGTGGGGTTTCTTATATACCTGTAACTCAAATATATGAAACAATAGTATAAAAACAAGAAGGGTAAAAATTAAAGTATTATAAGGTTTGTATACTATACATGAATTGGAATGATGCACTTCAAGGTAGACTGTGGTAAGTTAAAGACAATATACTATAAACATTAGGTCAAACACTGAACAAGCAAAGTAATAAGCAATACCCAACACAAATTAAAAGGAATCATAAAAATACTCAGTCCAAAGAAAATGAAGGAGAACAAATTACATGTGGAATTAAAAAACATGAATTAAAATGTTAGACTTAAACCTAACTATCTCAATAATTATATAAATATAAATGGTCCAAACACCTCAAAAGTCTGAGGTTGTCAGATTGGATGAGAAAATAAGACCTAATTATATGCATCCTATAAGAAACACATTTTGTAAAGACGTAATTGGTTAAAAGTTAAAGGATGAAAAAATATACCATGCTAGCACTAACAAAAAGAAAGCTTGGGTGGCTATATCAATATGACAATATAGTACAGAGCAAAGAATGTTACCAAGGATAAAGAAAGTTATTCACAATGATGAAGGCATCAATTCATCAAAAGAGCAGAACAATCTTAGATATTTATGCATCAAATCCCAGGACTTTAAAATACATAAAACAAACAATGATAGCATTTCAAAGAAAAACAGACAAACTCACAATTACAGAGATTTCAATCATCCTCAATAACTGAAAGAATAGATGGAACATTAGTAAGTGTATAAAAGATACTAACACATCAACCAACTTCACTTGATTGACATTTATTGACCACTCCACCCCAAACCATAGAACATATATTATTTTCAAGAACACATGGGAACATTTATCAAAATATTGCAAATTCTGGTCCATAAAGCAGGTGTCAATAAACTAAAGAAAATTCAGATTATACAAACTATGTTCTCTGACCACAGTTGTATTAAAGTAGAAATCAATGACTGCTGAAAACCATGGGAAAGACACTAAATACTTGGAGACTAAATAATAGACTTCTAATTAACCAATTAGTCAAAAGAAAGACCACATGATTATCTCAATAGATGAAGAAAAAGCATTTATCAGAAATCAATATCCTTTGCTAATAAAAACTCCCAGAAAATTAGGATTAGGGGGTGTGATATAATGAGTGATAAGAAATACATACTTGGTCATAAGTATTTCCCAGGTATGTTTAGTCTTCATCTACAGTTCCTGAAAACAGCTCAGAATCTTAAAGGTGAAATAGGTATCTTGTCATGTTAATGAGAGACTTTGGGACCCCACCTAAGGGCAGGGGCTAGAGGTTGAATCAGCCAATGGCCAATGATTTAGTCAATTATGACTAGGCAATGAAGCCTTCACAAAAAATCCCGAGAAGAGTTTATCACTCTCTTGCATTCTGCTACTCTTGCTTCTCTGTCAGTGAGAGTTTCCTTACTTGGGGAACCAGAAAGCTTCCATGTGCTATCATGCCAGGTTCCAAGCTCCAGGAGGATAGAAACTCTTTTTTCTGGGACCTTGCCCCATGTATCTCTTTATCTGGCTGTTAACTTGTATCCTTTACAGTATCCTTTATTGAACTGGTATATATAAGTGTTTTCCTGAGTTCTCTGAGCCACTCTAGCAAATATCAAACCTAAGAGGGAGGTTGTTAGAACCTCCAGTCTGTAGCCCCTTGGTTGGAAGTGTTAGGGTCTAGGACTCCGGGGTTTCCCAGAGAACAAGACACACGGACACGGAGATGAAAATCCAAGCAAAGTCTTTATTCAGCCAGCAAGCTGGGGTCGACAGCACCTCCCCTGACATGCAGGCCGAGTCCGAGCTGCCGACCCCGAAGCAACTTTGGGTACTGATTATATAGGATCGTCACAGCAGTTACATCAAAGCCTGTGCAGTTTTACAACTAACAGGTTTAAAACACACTCTATATTGTAACCAATGGGAAACATTGTAACCTTTTTAGGGAACACGCCAGTTGCCTGCCTGCTTCAATTGTTATCTCTTGCTTACCCAAGCATGTCTATGTGACTTATCACGGGTTACATCCCCAGGCATTCCCAGGCTGTTGCCCACTTCTAGTTATCTAACTTAGGGTAGGCGCATTTCTCAGAAGCCTCGGGTAATTTACACAAGAAAAGACTGGGTGGTTCTCGCTCTAGGCAGTCAGGTTAAGTGTCATTAGTTCTTTTTCCTGACTTGATGCCCTCTGCACTCCGTTACAGGAAGCACAGGTAAATGCCCAGTGTCTGGACTGGAGGTGGGTGGAGAGCAGTCTTGTAGGACTGATGCCGGGGCTCTTGTTCACACAGCTGAAGAATAAGCTTCATAAACACTCAAGGTAGGACAGCAAGGTACAGGCTTTTATTTAGAAATAAAGTGAGAAGAAAGAGCTCCTGGCTCATGCCAGGAGGGGACAAGAGAGCCCCGGGTGGTGCATTGTCTAGGGCATTTATAGGCAGTTGAGGATTTGGGGGAACTGAGGGCTTAGGGTGTGGACTTGTACCATCTGCCCTGCCCTGCCCTCAAGGTGGGCTGGGTTATTGTCTGTTTGCTAGGGCTGTTTACTGTGAAGTCAGGGGTTATGCTGAGATACCCTTGGGGAACACTCAAGCATTCCAGACCAAGTTGCTCCTGGCCTTTTGACCTTTAACTGATCTTACTGAAGATGTCTATATTCCTAGTTTAGTATCTTTACCCTAGAGAATTAGTGAGACTTTGACTTTGCATAATGCTGAACACAGACATTCAATAGGGACTTTACATTGTTACATTGCTTTGACTGTAGCTATCTTGCCTTGCTTTTTCCAGAGGCCCTCACCCTACTCTGTCTAAGCCCATGGTCCCTGTCTCAGGACTGAGCCCTTACCCTGGGGAATCTGGTGCTGTCTCTGGGCAGATGACATCAGAATTGAGTTGAGTACTTGGACACCCTGCTGGTGTTTGAGAATTGCTTGGTGTTGTATATGGGAAGACCCCCCTCACACACACATTGGAATTGGGTCTGGGAACCCGAAAGGAGTTGTACTATTACTGATGCATATACTATTGTGTAGGAAATAAACATACTTGGTGTAGTGGGAGTTGCTAGAATGGCCCAGGTTCATGGAAGTATGTGGTTTCTGAAGAGAAAGAGTGAAAGGGCAGGGGGATGAGGAACCACCTTTGATTCCTGGATTGCTACCTAGTCACTCATGGTATGAAACAGCACCTGCACTGAAATCAGTTACTAAAAGTAAAAGTTACCAGTAGAATTTAGAAATGGCAGTGGACCCAACTCCTGAGGAGCTGGCTCATTGCATATGTAAGGAAATGAGAACTAATAAGCAGACTAAATATTCCAGTCCCTCGTTATTGTCTGTAATAGTCAAACTGAAAATAAAAGAAAGCCCTGGGTCAGGGCCTTAATGCTGAAACAAGCTTGGATTTGGATCAATCTGAGCTTCAACCATTAGCCTCAAAGCTGCCTAAAAGAGAAAAATTATGTGGAAGCAATAAGAAGTACCTCTAAGGCCTCTGATCACCAAGAAGGTAGTTAATGTAGGCGGAGGAGAAAACCAGGAAATGACTGAAGTCAGGGGATAAGATGAAGGAACTGGCTCATTTTGTAGATGGGTATCATCAGCTCTCTGAGGAAGCTTTAGTGAAGTGGCCTGTGAGGTAACCAGTCTGGGGGCTGTGTCTCTGGTTTTGAATGCTTCAGAAAGGGAGAGCATGTTTGGGCTGATGCAGGACCCATAGCTCACTGCTGAACAATCACAGGTGGCTGTGCATGTTAGGCAGGAAAGTGGAAACAGCAGGGTGGAAAGAGAACAAAGTCAGTAAAGCCCCCTAGAAAGCACCAGTCAAAACTAGAAATCCAGAAAAGACTCAGTTAATCAGTTAATCGGTTAAAATCAAAATGTCAAGAGCAACTTGGCCTTGAATGTTTGAATATTCCTCAGATAAGGAAAAGTATCTGAGCACAGCTCATGTCTTCATTGTGTCAATTAGATCATTGCAAGATTTACTCTAGTCTGCTAAAAGGCCCACCTATAAACAGCATAATAAAGACAGGGCGATCCCACCTTGAAGACAAAATTGCATTTTGAAAAAAAGAAAACAGGAAGTTAAGAAGAAAGATTCTTAACATACTCTTTAGCAAACAAGTAACTCTGCCCACCTTGGAGGGAGGCAGACAGTCTTGATTGATATGCTCCCAAACCAGGAAGCTGCTATCCTGGGAGGAGACAAGAGCAGTAAATTTCTTGTGTTAAGCTAATTTTGCAGAATTACCTAGAGGACTGATAAGAAACTTAATGTCTCATCAAAGATACTTGAGACCTCTTAACAAGTCCACACCCCTAGCCCTTGTCATATTCCTGAAAAAATCCTTAAAAGGGGGAATCCCCAACCTTTCACTGTGCTCCTCTATCTCTGAGGTCCCCCGCACTTTCTAAGTGTGTAACCTTTTAATCTTAAACTTTTTCTCTTCAACCTTTCAGGGAGCTTCTCTCTCTCTGAGGTCGCCTGCAGTTTCTCTCTAAGTAAGTTTAAATAAAACTTTTACTCTGCTTCACTACTGTGTCTCTGCCCTCTAATTCTTTGTCACGGTGGGGACAAGAACCAAGGAAAATACACAATGCCTCTCCCCCAGTATACGTGATCCAGACACACAAGAGGTTATTCCTGAGGGAACAGCCACCCTGGATGGGATAAAAGCCTCTGTGAGGTCTGTTTATCCTGAGAAGGGGGACTGCCCTACATTCCCTATAAATGCCAAATGGAACACCCCAGACGAAGCAGCTGATATGCTTCATATGCAAGCCATGTGGGGTTGGCTTTATGATGATTGAGATACCCACTGATATTCCTGTTACAGAGGTTATGGTGAATGCTGTGATAAAGGAGGCCCCTGTTATGTGGGTACCTGTCTTGCCAATGGGTTTCAGCCCTGGGAAAGTTCACTATGGATTCAGTGTGACCAAAGGAATGACAGTAGAACATTCTTGGGGTGAAAGGGTTATACCCAACTTTATTATTTCCACCGTGGCAGGTCAATCACTAAAATCCCATTCACTCAGAGTGAGTCTGCGTGCAGCGAGCAGGTCTCTGCCTCTGGGCCTCTCTGCCCACACAGCCATCCTCTGGGCCCCTCTGTCCGCACAGCCGTCCTCAGAACTGCCACCACTCCAGTCTCTGCTCTGCTCTCCTGCAGCCTTGCAGCCGTGCTACTGTGTCTCCCAAGCACTGGGCAGGACTCTACATATATATATATAGTCAGTAATGATGCATTGCCCACACCTGTGTAGTGAGCTAGACAACCAGGGCCAGGTGAGAATTCTGGCCACAGGAAAGTTCATTTTATCCACAGCACCCCACATAATTTTACTGCTACCAAATTGAACATCAGTTCTAAAAGCTTTATCAGATATGTTACCTTTGCTTCCCCGCATGGGTCTTACCATACCAAGAACATTAAAGTAATTAAGAAAATGGGGAGGGACAAAGGGGAGAGTCAAGGGACTCAACCCAACAGAATGGAAGTCTTCAGATGCTTTTTGAAAAATGGGATGAATAAAGTGGACATTGATGGAGTTGAAACAATGGTGTTAGTGCAGCACTACCAGAGGTCAGTGGGTCTGCAGAACCCCCTTATTGTTCCCTCAACTTTAATTACAGAGTCCCAATCAAGTCCACTCTATTTATCCCAGTTTGGAGGAATTTTAAAAACCTGGAGGCCAAGATTACAATGAGAAACTTGACCAGGAATACCCTGGGGCAGTGGTCTGGCAGGTTCTCAAGTTAAAGATTGACAAAAGAGCCAAGGTCTTCTGATCCCCCCACCCCCCCACCCCGTTAGGCTGGAGGAAGGAAAAACAAGGACATGCAAACAGAACAGAGAGATACCATAAAAGGAGAACAGACCAGACCCCAGGGTCCATGCCTTATATGGAAAGGGGACAGCTCTTCTTGAATTCCATCCTTCTGATGTGCCAACTAAGACCTGGATGTCAGGCCCCTCCCTCTTGGAAGGAAAAAAGTTTCTAGTTGTCTATTATGTCACCTTTAGCCAATCATACCTCTCTACGCCCTCTAGAATAGCTTGCCCATTCCTCCCCCTCCTAGTCCCTTATAAGCCCCCACCTCCCTGACCGGGTGTGACTTCCCTGGCCTGTGTTTCAGACCTGGGAACATCACCCGGGAATTGCACTCGGATAAACTGCCTGGCCCTTTGTTGCCCCTCGTCCCCTGCTTATTTCGGCTAAAATTTATCTTATACCCCCCAGCTGGGGACCTGAGGTCATTTGCACATATATGGATAAAATGGCCAGGGGGAAGGGAAGAAACTTCCCTGGGATGCCTTGGTACAGGAGCTCAATGCACTGTGACTCCAAAACCTGTTGGTGAAATCTTACTGAGGGCTAAAGTTAGATTGGGAGGATATAGAGATGCAACAGCTGACTGGATTAAGGCGAAAGTTTGGATGAAAACTGGGGTATTTGATCAGATTTTGTGTGAAGTGGTTACATCTCCTTTACCTGAATGTATTATTGGGATGGATATTTTATCTGACTGGGGATTGCTTCCCCTACCTAGTCCTGTGAAACAGAAGGCATGTAAGCCTGCCCTAAGGCCAGTTTTAGTCAGGCATGCTAAATGGGAACCCACACAGGTGGTTAACTTGAAGCAGTATAGAATACCTGGTGGAGAAAAAGAGATCACACCCTAATTAGTGACATGCTAGAAGCTGGAGTGTAAGTTTGGGGAAAGGAAATCCTGGAGCAAAATACCTCTAAAAACCAAAATCAGTCTAAGGGAGAAATAAAGTTTAAAATTGTTTGTTGCTTACAAAACTGCAGTCTGTCCCATCTCTCTCTCCTGCTCCAGCAGCAGAAAAACTGGCCCTCCCCCTCACCTCTTGGGTACAGATAAGCCCTCCTTGCCCAGGTAATTACCATTGATATGGAAATGAACTTCTCTCCACCCCTGATGAATGATGCAAATGCACTAAAGCCATACTTCTTTCCACCTCTGAACACCTATTGATATGCAGATATACTAAAATCAGGTGAGATATTCTGGAAATGTTACAATTTTACCCACATGGATTGCTGGTACCAGTGAATTTGCTGTACAGGAGTCTTGGGTGGCCTGTGAAAAAGACAGGTGGCTCATGGAGACTAATAGTAGACTATCAAGGCTTAAATAAAGTGGTACCACCCATAGCCTCAGCAGTTCCAGACATGGTCTTAACCATATAGAATATACAGCAGGCTGAAAGAGGCTGGTACTCAGTGACTGACCCTGCAAATACTTTCTTCTCCTCTATCTCTGAGAAGAGCCAACCACAGTTTCCCTTCACATGGGAAGGATCCCAATTTACTTTTACTGTGCTACCACAGGGTTATCTGAACTCACCAGGTATTGTCACAACTTGTCAGGGGGGATTTGGACTTGGTGAAGGGCTGGAGCGTAATAATACACTATACTGATGACATTATGATAATATCCGGAACAGAAGAGCAGGCCAGGACTGATTTGAATGCAGTAGTGATTGACTCACATGACCAACCAGGGCTAGTTAATAAATCCAGCAAAGGTCCAAGGGCCTGCTCAGACAGTGAGATTCTTAGGAATAATGTGGGCAGGAGCCACCCTGGGTATTCCAAGAGTGACTAAGAATGAACTGGTCTCACTTCCACCCCTGGAGCCAAACAAGAAGCCCAGTCCTTGTTTGGTTTATTTGGGTTTTGGAGGACACATTTTCCACACCTGGGAATATTCTAGCTCCCATCTGTAAGACTGTTACATGAAATAAAGCTCTATTTGAGTGGGGTCTGGAACAAAAACAGGTCATGTCTGAATTACAAAAGGCAGCCACTCTCTCGACACCTTTGGGCCCTTATGACCCCCTAGTCATATGACTGTGGAAGTGTCTGCTCCCTGTACCCATGCAGACGGAAGCTTAGGGCAAAAGCCCGTAAGCACCTCCCAGCAGTGACTGTTGCAATTTTGGACCAGAAAATTCCCAGATGCTGCTGCCTGTTACACACCGTTTAAGAGACAATTATTAGCATGCTATTGGGCATTAACTAAGACTGTCTCAATGACTGAAGGACATAAAATAATCTTGAAACCTGAGGTACCCATAATGTCATGGGTGGTGTCAGAGAAAGATTCTAATAAGGAAGGCAGTGCCAGGAGTGGTTCATACAGGAGCAGGTTGCATGGGGGATGCAAGGAGGCCTGCACTGTATCCATGAGCAGGGAGCCTCTTTTCCTCTGGGACCAATGTTGGAGCCACCCCATGAGCTGCCAGAACCAATTGCTATATGGACTGTGCTCTGTGAACAGCTGAACAACAAAGAACTGCTTGGCTTACAGATGGCAGTTTCAAGATGAATGGACAATATCCTGTTTGGAAAGCTGCCACATTAAGACCAGCAGATGGCAAGACTTTGGTTGAGGAAGGTAAGAACAAATTAGCTCAGTGGGCTGAACTGCATACTGTTTTCCTGGCAGTGACAGAAGAATTGAACAATGATAAAAGCCTCTGTGTTTGGATTTTTATGGACTCATGGGCTGTAGCCAATAGCCTGACTGTAAGGTCGGGTAGATGGGCAATGGAAAACTGGACTGTTAAAAGAAATGCCTGAGTGGGGTGCAGCCCTATGGAAATCACTCTGGGGATTTAAGGGGTGCATTAAAGTAGGACATGTTAATCCCCAGCAGAAGAATCCCCTTCCAGGATCAGAAGGTGACTAGACCACCAGGTGGACCTGTTGTTTGGCTCCCTTGAGGTGGCCACCTGGGTCTGTGAATTGAGTGGACATTTCATGAGTGGAGGGGAGCTGCAGCAGTGCAGAGATGGCATGAATCTAGACATATTCCTCTTTCACCCTGTGAGGCACAGCATGCCAACAGACCTGTTCCATCTGCCAACAAGAGACAAAGACTGCAGTTGGCTATGGGGAACATTACCTGGGCGGGGAGGCTCCACACATAGGTTGTATATGGATTACGTTGGACCAATGCCAGTAACCTCTGGGGGCTATAAATGAGTCCTAACTGGAATAAACACTTACTCTGGACTGGGCTTTGCATACCCAGTGGTAGATACAAATGCCCAAAATACCATTAAAGGATTGGAACAGAAGATACTGTACCAGTTTGGACCACCAAGTTGTATCTCTTCAGACCAAGGGGACACCCTTTACAGCCCATAGTGTCCACCAGTGGGCCGAGAGGCATCACATCAGATGGATGAACCATGTTGCATATCATCTTCAGAGCAATGGTTTCATAGAAAATTGGAATGGGCAGTTGAAATATTTGCTGTCTAAAATGGGGGGGAGATAAAGGCATGAGGGGATGGCTGAGATGACTTCAAGGGTGTGTGCTCACATGTAATATGAGGGGGGCTAAGGGACGGTCCCCACTGGATAAATTCCTCTGATGTTCCAGAGGACCTGGGGAAGAGGGGTGGAGGAGGATGCCAGTGTGACTATACAGTCCTTCCCCACATCACCACAACTTTCTTTTTTCCTACTGGATGCAGTGGTTCCAGGACCAGGGCTGCAACTGTGGGTTCCTGAAGTGAGAAAGATTACTAAACTAGAAACTAATCTTTATGTCAGAATCCCTAAGGGCCTGATGGGGTGGATTGTTCCTTCACCCCCTCCCCACTAGGTTGGGGCTCACAGTACAGTAGCTGAACCTAATGTCCCTTCCACAGGTGGAAAAGTCTGGGTAAAGATGAATGACAAATGGAGAGAAGGAGAAATTATAGCTGAGGGTAAAGGAATGAATAAGTGGGTCATGCAACAAGGGAGATCCAACCGTTTATTAATACCTTGAGAAAGGCTCAGAGCAAGAGAACAATATAATCTCTTAGCAAAAGAATGCCCAGATTCCCAGAAGGGTGAAGCTATATGTTTGTCAAGACCACCTCTGCTTTTGGAACCTAACAAGGTTGAAGGACAGCCTGAAAACTGGAGTTACATTGTTCTGGGAGAAACTTTGGTCAAAAGATATGTTGACAAACTGGGTCAGTATTAAAATGTTTGTGATGACTTTATTGGATAATACCTTGTCTCTTTAAATCTGTCCCCAACCCACACTGGCTTCTCCAACTGTTAGGCCTATTTGCACTGCTACGACTGTTTATCTGTTGTATAAATGCTGTATTAGATGTAAGTGCTGTGACAGGTATGATAGTTTTGGTGTAAGCAATCCACCAAGTTTGAAGACCAGGGGGGTGGACTGCAATATAATGAGTTATAAGATAATAAGTTTGATCATTCAGTTGACCAAATATATATTTCCCAGGTATACCTGGTCTTCATCCACAGTTCCTGAAAACACTTCAGAGCCTTAAGGTGAAATGGTGTCTTGTTGATGAGGGACTTTTGGGCCCCACACAAGGGCAGGGCCTGGAGGTTGAATCAGCCAATGGCCGATGATTTAGTACATCACGACTATGCAATGAAGCCCTCACAAAACCCATGAGAAGAGCATATCTCTCTCATGCACCTCCTCTCTGTTGGAGACAGCATCAATGCTTGGGGAACAGAAAGCTCCAGGAGGATAGAAATTCCTTTATTTGGGACCTTGTACTATGTATCTCTTCATCCAGCTGTTAACTAGCATCCTTTATTAAACTGGTAAATGTAAGTGTTTTCCTGAGTTCTGTGAGCCGCTCTAGCAAATACCAAACCTAAAGGGGAGGCCGTGGGAACCTCCACTCTCTAGCCAGTTGGTCAGAAGCACAGGTAGCCTGGGGCTTGCAGCTGGTGTCTGGAGTTGGGAGTGGAGGGCAGTCATGTAGGATGGAGCCTTTAACCTAGAAAATCTGGTGCTGTCTCTGGGCAGATAGTGTCAGAATTGAGTTGAGTTCTTGAACACCCTGCTGGTGTTTGAGAATTGCTTGTTGTTGTTGTTATGCACAGAACTCATGATCCCCAAATACTGCCAGGGAGCTAGCTCGAGCTCAATCTCCTATCTGCACCGACGCAGCGGCAAGATGCCGGGGAGAGAGAGAGAGCGCGTTTCAAAAGCACAAAGGTTTTGTAGGGGTCTAGGGGCAGTTGGCTGGGTGATGGTCGTGGCTTTAGGCGATTGGCTGGGGAAGGGTGAGGGCCTTGCTGCGCAGGTTGCGGGGCGTGGTTTGAGTGGGAACGGGGCTGGATTGGGGACATAGTTACTCAAAGTGGAGGGCACAGAGTCGGTCCCCGTTTACTCTTTCATTGTGTGTGGGAAGACCCCCTCCCTCCTCCCCACATCCCAACACACACATAGGAACTGGGTCTGGGAACCTGAAAGGAGTCATACTATTGTTGTATAAATAAAAACACGGCGAATTTCTTCAACCTGATTAAGGGCATCTAAAGAATCTACAGCCAATATCATACTTGATGGTGATAATGCTTTCTTCCTAAGATCAGTAACAGGCAAGGATGTATACTGTCACCACTGCTATTCAACGTGGTACTGGTGAATGCCGCCAGTATAATCAGGCAAGAAAAGGAAATAAGATGCATCCAGATTGTAACGTTAAGAGTGAAACAGTTGTTATTTGCAGACAAGATGATCATATAGGAAACCCAGTGGAATTTGCAAAAATTAGTTTAGTAAAGCTGTACAGTATAAGGTCAATATACAAAATTCAGTTGTATTTCTATATATTGTCAGAGAACAATTGGAAATGTAAAAAACATTTAAAAGACCACTTATTATTGCATTGAAAATATGAAATACTTAGTGATAAACCTGAAACGGAAGTGTACAAGAGCTGTACTCTGAAAACTACAAATTATTGCTGAGAAAAATTAAAGAAGTCCAAAATAAAGGGAGAGATATACTTTATATATGGGTCAGAAGACTCCATGTCATTAAGATGCCAATTATCCCCAAATTGATTTATATATTCACTGTAATCCCAACCAAATTTCAGTAGGCATTTCTGTAAAAAAAAGCTGATTATAACATTTGTATGTAAATACAAATTACCTAGAACAGTCAAAACAACTCTGTCTGAGAAAAAAGAACAAACTTGAAGGACTTTCATTACCTGCCTTCAAGACATTGTAAAACTAGAGTAATCTAGACAGTATGGAATTGGTGTCAAGATAGACAAATAGATAAGTAGAAAGAATATAGAGTCCAGAAATAGACCTACATATATCAGCAACCAATTTTTTGCAAACATCAAACTGAAATTCCATTTCTTTTCAACAAATTCTGCTGGAACAATTGGATATCCATATGCCAAAAAAAGAAAAGAAGAAGAAAATGAACTTTGATCCATATCTCACACTATATAGAAAAATTAATTCAAGCTAGATCATAGAAAAATTAATTCAATCTTAAACTATAAATCTCCTAGAAGAAAGTCATGTGGCTTTGGGTAAAGCAAAGGTTCCTTGGAAATAATACCAAAAGCATAATCCATTTAAGAAAAAAAATTGACTTTATCAAAATCAAGGACTTCTGCTGTTTGAAAAACACTGGTAAAAGAATGAAAAGATGAGGCACAGTCTTGGAGAAATATTTATAGTACATATATCTGAAAAAAGACTTGTGTCCAGAGTATGTAAATACTCTCAAAACAATTAAAATTATTTTAGGAAATCTGACAATTTGACAAAAAAATCGGCAAAAGAAGACACTTCACCACGGGTACACAGATGGCAAATAAATACATGAAAAGATGCTCAAAAATCAGCTATTAGAAAAATGCAAATTAAAAACCACAATGAGATACCACTACAACCCAATTCAAATGTCTTAAATTTAGAAGATTGTCCACACTAAGTGTTGACAGGGCTGTGGAGAAACTGTCATTCTTACATACTGCTGGTAGGAATGAAAAATGGTACAACCACTCTGAAAAACAGTTTTGCAGTTTCTTAAAATTTAAGCACACACTTAAATCATATAACCCAGCCATTCTATTCCTAGGAATTTCTCAAGGGAAGTAAAAGTATATGTCCACACTGACTTGTGCACAAATATTCATACCAGCTTTATTTATAATAGCCTCAAACTAGAAACAACCCAAGTGTCCATCAATGGGTGAATGGAGGAACAAATTGTAGTATATAATACACAATACAATACTATTGAGCAATAAAA
This sequence comes from Manis javanica, assembly GCF_040802235.1. NCBI lineage: Eukaryota > Metazoa > Chordata > Mammalia > Pholidota > Manidae > Manis > Manis javanica. The sequence goes on along the minus strand of NC_133156.1, from coordinate 169,295,919 downwards.
ATGAATGAACTATTCATACCCAAAATAACATTGATACATCTCAAAATAATTATGCTGAGTAAAGTCCAGGCAAAAGAGTACATATTGTATAATTCCATTTATGTAAAATTTGAGAAAATGTAATTTATAATGACAGAAAGTAGATCATGTGGATGGGCAGGAGGCAGGGCAGTGGGGGAGAGAGACATTACCAAGGGGCATAAGGAATATTTTGGCAGTGATAGCTGTACTTATTGTGTTGACTGTCATGGTGGTTTCACAGGTGTACACGTATGTCAAAAGTTATCAAGTTGTATGCTTTAAAAATGTGCAGTTTATTGTTAACTACACCTCAATAAAGCTAATACAAAAATTCCATTATTACATTCTGTATTTCCTCTCAACAGAATATTTTGGAAAACGATGTTTAACCATTTTCCCTCAAGGTTAGGTACTTCAAAAATTATTTGAAATAATATACAGTCATTTATAGAATTGATGTCCTTTACACTTGATTATATAGTTCTTTTAAATGACTCATTTGAAAGGAAGTACATTTATAGATTTGGTGTCAGTTACATTTTACTCACTGCATTGTTCAAATCTACTGTATCTATTATATTTCTTTATTATCATAATCTTTTGAAAATGATTTTATGTCTTTAATTATAATTATACTTCTGCTTATTGTTTCATTTATGATAGACTATTCTTTTGTATGTAATGGGCAGTGGTGGAAGTGAGTATTTGAGAATGATTCTTGGAGGCAACTTGAACTTTCCCTACATCTAAATTAAGTTTTGTTTTGCTTCAGAATTTTTTTCAATTATTTCCTTAAGTTTGCATTTTGTTTGACTTTGCTTTCTTGTATGCCTCTGTATTGTCAATTAGAGCTTAGATGCATAGTCACATTATTTTAGGAAGAGATCTCAGATACCATGATCTTCCAACCTCTTCAATTTACTGTTAAGGAAGCAAAACCACAGAGAAGCTAAATGTCTCACATAAAGCTAAGTAGAACGGGGCTAGAACTCACACTTGATTCTCTGTTTCTTGCCCTTTGAACTACATCATTTTTATCTTTCTGCTATGGACTGTCAGTCTTTCTTAATGGTTCTCCGCTTAATCTCACAATGATTGAATGATCTGTTACTGAGAGCTGATTTGCCTTTTCCTTTTTAAATTATTTGTTATGTTGCTCAAATGAAAACAAAGGAAACTTCCTTTAAAATGGAGTTGGAAATCCCTGAAGGGGGCGCTCTCATGCACCCACCTCTCCTGGCAGCCTGCACCATTGGTAGGGAGAAGGAAGATCTGAATTAGCTTGACAAGGGAGGGCATTTTCATATAGGAATTTCATCTCCTGCTTTTAAGAACAAGAAGGGAGGTTCCTCCCCCGCCCCAGCAACAACGCACTAACCACCACTGGCAGCCAATGAGAAACAGCCACGACCTGGAACTCTTGTTCTTCAATGAACTTTTGTTCAAAACAACTCTCTCCAATTTCCTCCTAAAATCTAAGAAAGCTGACCTTCTCTTTGTCTCTTTGGACTTGGTTCACCATAGCCTGCATGTTCTGAATTGCAATTCTCTGCTATTTGCAATTACGTCATTTTGCTAGTAAAATAATTTTATGTTTAAGGTTAACACTGCATTTCTCTGGGAGGAGTAGACCTGTGGTGCCTGAAAAAGCTTTTAATAACCTTTTCCCCCATCCTGCTCCTCTATGACAATGACCTTTTGATAACACCACCTTTACCTAATTCATAGTGCTCAGGTCTTGTTTTGCTTTTGCATGGTTTTTCTTTTTCTTTTCTTTTTTAAATTTTTATTAAGGTATTATTGATACACACAAAGGTTTCACACAAAAAAACAATGTGGTTACCACATTTACCCATATTATCAAGTTCCTACCCATACCCCAATGCAGTCACTGTCCATCAGTATAAGATGCCACAGATTCACTATTTGCCTTCTCCGTGCTACACTGTTTTCCCCTTAATCCCTCACACCATGTGTACTAAACGTAATACCCCTTAATCCCCTTCTCCCTCCCTCCCCACCTGCCCTCCCACACCCTCCCCTTTGGTAACCACTAGTCCATTCTTGGAGTCTCTGAGTCTGCTGCCATTTTGTTCCTTCAGTTTTGCTTTATTGTTATACTCCACAGATGAGGGAAATCATTTGGCACTTGTCTTTCTCTGCCTGGCTTATTTCACTGAGCATAATACCCTCCAGCTCCATCCATGTTATTGCAAATGGTAGGATTTATTTTCTTCTTATGGCTGAATAGTATTTCATTGTATATATGTACCACTGTGGGACCCTGCCTCCATTTTGTGTCCTCCATCTTGAATAATTACATGACCCCCTGCCTCCATTTTGTGTCTGCCATCTTGAATAGCTGTGTCCCTTACATGACCCCTGCCTCCATTTTGTGTCTTCCATTTTGAATAACTATGTGCCTCCATTTTGTCTTGTGTCCCCCATTTTGAGTTTCCAGCTCAAGCCACGCCCATACCCATGGAAACCTTGCCCAGCAACCTTCCTCAGCCAATGAGCTAAGGTCATAATGAACCACCCCCTTGGAAAGCCCCTACCTGTTCTTTGCTACAGTATAAAAGCAAAAAAGGGAACTTTGTTCAGGGTCTCAGATTGTGTCCTGCCTTTTGACGGGCCGCTGGGACCCTAGTTCGAACTAGCAATAAAGACCTGTTTTGTTTTTGCATCTCACGACTGAGCTTGGTGACTGTGGCTCCACATGGGGACTCAAGGAAACGGGGCACAACACCGCATGTTCTTTATCCATTCATCTACTGATGGACACTGAGGTTGCATCCATATCTTGGCTATTGTAAAAAGTGCTGCAATAAACATAGGGGTGCCTATGTCTTTTTGAATCTGAGAAGTTGTATTCTTTGGGTAAATTTCACGGAGTGGGATTCCTGGGTCAAATGGTATTTCTATTTTTAGTTTTTTGAGGAATCTCCATATTGCTTTCCAGAATGGTTGAACTAGCTTACATTCCCACCAGCAGTGTAGGAGGGTTCCCCTTTCTCGGTATCCTCATGGTTTTTTCCTCCTTATAGTTGATAGAGTTGCTTCAATCTAATGTTTGTGATTCTTACTATTATTTTCATTTTTGTCCTTTTCTGGGCTCTTGAGGGTAAAGGGCTCCCCCTCCCCTCACTTTGCTTATACCACTGAGTCTAACCTTGTTAATTCTTGTTCAAGTTCATTTTGTTTGTTTTCTACATTCCTATTGTTTCTTTAGTGGGTTTTCTCAAGACACTCATGTTCATTCCATCTTTATAGAATCCTCTTGCTACTAAAACTTTGGAAAATACAGAATTTCAAATGTTTTCTGCAAATGATCATGTAAGTAAATCATGAGTAAACATTGGAATGTGACTGTTTGACATGAAACTAAAAAATACTGGGCAAATAAAATATTGTCATCAATACCATGATTATCAATTAGTATTATTGATTAATTCATTAATGCTAATTTTAAAGTGAAACATAAAGGATAGTTTCATGTACATTACAGTAAAATGTTGCTCTAATGGGGACACATCCAGAATCACATTCCAGGAAACTACTTAAAAAAAATCAGAAATCAATTGAAAAGAGAATGAAACACATGATATATTCTAATTAAAGGTAATGTTCACATAAAAGAAAATGTCTTTACTTGTTTGCAACTATATGCCTATATCTATGTATACATTAATATGCAATAAAAAGAATCATCTATTTTTCAGATGCTGAGCCAGCCCCAGAAACTATGTGAGATAATTAATGTTTATTGTCTTAAGCTGATTTGGGATAATTTGTTACATAATAGATAGCTAATAAAGCAATTCTATTATGACATTTCCTGCCAACTCCTTCCTCTCCTAGACCCAGCCCAGAAAATTGTTACAGAGTTTCATTCTTGGCAACTATTGGGTCAATGCTTTATCACTTCTTTTCCAAAGCATCTTGAGTCATGGAATTTAGGAGCTGCCTAAATTCTAAAGAGAGGACCAGAACTCTAATCACAGGAAGAACATGGAGACTTTTACAAACAGCACTTTTCTCTTGTGTGTTGAAAAATTAAGCAGTTTCACTGTCTTAAACCCTCACGAATAGGTATTAAATATAATTTGCTCAACTGCTAATTATGCAGTAGTCTTAAAATTTTTTATTTCTTTTCCAACAAATGAAATCTATGAAATTATGGTTAATATCAGTGGTAGTTAATAGAAGGCGAGGACACCTACAACTTTTTGTAACAGCCAGAACTCTGACATATTCTAAGTTTTGTATTATAAACAGAATTTTAATTTAATACTACCATAGACTTAAACATTTGTGATAAGTTGGGAGAGGTGCAGAAAAGAGAAAATGAGAGGGAAACCTACAATTTAGTGATGGAGTATGATGAACTCAGCTATTTTTCTGCTCCCCTGAAAGATACTGTAACTTTAAATTCAATATGAAGCAAACCACTGAAATAGTTGCTTACACACACACACACACACACACTATAATTTGCCAAGGGAAACTGGCCGAAGAGTTGTTATATTGGTAATTTAGGTCAGTAAATCAATCGCTGAACCGGCTCCTTGCCTGAGGTGGCCTTGAAAGAGGGTAAAATTAAGATAAAGTTTCCTAAGTAGCTGAATACTGTCTTCTGTTTAGTGGAAAATGTACAAGAAGTTTGGGCTGCTGACTATAAAACTGTCTTGTATATTTTATATGGAGAAATGACTAGAGAGCAAAGTGAGAGGTTGGAAAATTATGTGAGAAGCTACCCAAGTAAGGGTGGAAAAAAACTGTCACTGCTATTGCAGTTTAGTTCAGAAGCATTAGATGTTTTACTCCCGAGCCTCAGGAATCGTCACGTAAAACTCTTGCCAGAGAAGGTAGTAAACTTGGCAAACACCCTACAAAAGGATTTAGCTTAAAGTTCAGGACAATTTAAAAGTCAAAGAGTTTTAGAAACTATGAAGAAAGAACGCCATATGCGTCATAGAATACACACATATACATACGTGCACACAGCAGAGCACAGATGCATAGCATACTTTTAATAAGTATGTAACAGCTTCAGCTAAAGATGTAACAGCTTTAGCTGACTAAGTGCAAGTTGTTTCAGTTCATTTCTGTCCTTTGGTTTGGAAGACTAGGTTTTATATAAGGTCAGGCAAAAACCCACTATTTAATTCTGGAAAGATACATTCTTCTGCTCCTGTACGCTTCAATACCAAGAATATACCCCACTGTTTACCACCACTTGTTAGAATTGTATAGTATCTGCAGGCCTAAGTCACGTTTCATAACCTATTACTCTCCAGAGGTCTAAAACTGCAAAACAAATATGAGGGGACAGCTTCGTGACAGATGGTTACTCATGAAAAGGTTATATGATAACCTAAAAAGAAAACATTCGGTTAAGGAACAAAGGAAGTACTGAAAATTTTATCTACAAGAAAAATCCACAGAAGCAAGAGATCAAGAAGGCTTTCATGATGTGGGGAAGCTTTGAGGAAAAATCAAGTTTTAAGCTGGGCTCTAAGAGGGAGGATTGGACTTCATGGGATTGAAAGAAGGGCATTATCAGAGGGATGGGGACAGAAGCAAGAAAAGTGTAAGCTGATAAAATGAGGAGACTGACTTAGATCAGAACTGAAGGTTCATGCTGGGAAGTAGCTCTGAGGACAAATGGACCTGGAGGGTTACTGGATTTAATAAGCGGACGGTGCATGGAGATCTCTATAAGCACTGTATCAGGAGCCTGGGGTCTATGGACAGAGCTGTTTATTACTCATACCATTTAATTTTTTTATGAATAATATTCTTCATATTTTCTCAAGAAAATATCACTATCCTAAAGATCCCTGCAAAAGGTTTTTATTGCTTTTTTTAAGCAGGGGTAAATAAGAATAGGGAACTAGGATCGCTAGCCCTGATAGACGAAGTAGCTTGAAAACTTCTCTTTATTTTGATCATTTCAATCTAAAAACTTAAGTTCGTCTTAAAATCCGCAAGTTTTAAAAGAGGGGAAAAATATTTTCTGGTCTACTTGGCTGAGAACAAGAAAAATAGATCTCATTGTGCCATCGAAACATACACCTTGAGCAGACCTGTTACCTGCGAGTTCTGTTCCTCTGATTTGCCTCAGCTCTTCATAAGAAGAAATCCCTTTCCCCTGATCCTTTTCCTACAATCCCACAGAACCAACTGTGGCTTTTGCATATGCTTCAGAAAAATGTGCGCCACGAGCAAGGGCATAGAGAGCAAGGGTCACGTGGTATGGCAACTACCTAGTGTGTTCCTTTCATATCATGGGTGCAGTCAAGAGTCTGGAGAAATGCTCTAGAGATGGAAGGACGAGAGGAATTCTATTTCAATGCAATGACCTGTTTTAGTTGATTGTACATTATTAGATGACCATGATAAGGAGCTGATTTGCAGAAAGGTGTTTAAGTTATCCACATTTCTTGGCATCATTAATCCAACTGTAAACAGAGAAGATAAACATCATACAGATGAGCTTAGATCAGATTTTACCTTCTGATCTCTTGGAATATCTTCATACTCAAGCCAAGCATGAAAGTGAAATAAAGTGATGAATGCTTAAAATTTGTCTAGTTACTAAATTCTCCAAAAGTTTCAAGGCATTCAAGGCAACAGCTAAGAAAAATACTGTTCTTTATTACATTTTTATTTATAAGATTTTATTCATATAGCTTAAGTTTCAGTGATAGGAGGTTCTAGACTTTTCTTTGGTAACAAAGAACATTATCCATTTTCTTTTGTTCAAATCAATAAGCAAAGATGACTGTGGTTACAAATACGAGTAAGACATTGTCCCAGCCTATAATGGGATGAGACTTCTGTGAACTTTGGGAGGCAGTAAGTGTATTTTGCATGTGGGAGGAATGTGAATCACTGGGGAGGTGGCCTTTAAGATGGTTTCCAGTGATCTTTGCCTCCTCTTATTTTTGCTCTTCTGTAATCCCTTCACCTTGAATGTGGGCTGGTCCTAATGACTCACTTCTAATAAATAGAATGCAGGGAAGGTGAAGGATGTCACTTCTGAGATAGTTACAACCGAAGTTACAAAACCTTGTTCATTCTCCTTTGCTTGCTCATTTGGTGGAAGCTGGCTGTGATGTTGTGATTTTCCCTATGCAGAGGCCTCATGGCAAGGAACTGAGGGTGTCTTTGGCCAACAGGTGGTGAGGAACTGAAGCCTCAGCCGAACAATCTTTGAGGAATTTAATCCTGCCAATAAACATATGAACCTCCCCTAGTTGAGCCTTCAGATAACTGCCAGGCTAGCCAACACTTTGCAGCCTTGTGAGAAACCCTACACTAGAGGACCCAGTGAAATGCTCTCAGACTCCTGTTCCTAGATTCCTGACCCACAAAAACCACGAGGTACCATTTGTTAGTTTTGTCATTAAATTTTAGAGTAATTTGAAAACAGCAATAGATAGGTGTCCTCAAGTAGCTTATGATACAATCAAGTGAAATAAACACATAAATAAAGATAACAGCTGTCACTTATATCATGGTTATTGTACACCAGGTACTTTTTAAAAAGTGTTTTACATATATAGAATAATCCTTACAATAAATCTGTGAGGTAACTATTATCACTATCATTACGAGGCAAAAAGAGGTTAAATAACTTGGTAACAGACACACAGCTAGTGGATCTGGGATTCAAATTCAGTTTGGTGCCAGAGTGCAAATTCTTAACCATTGTATTGTACTGCTCCTTTCAGTTTTATATACATAGTAGAATTAGGCACATTTTATACAAGTAGTACATCATAGGGAATGATCAGATCTGTAGGATAAAGGGGTCAGAAGGACTCACAGACACCTAAACAGGCTTTGAAACATGGGAGGCACTTGAGGCAGGTGGAATAGCATAAGCTAACTTATGGGGACAAAAATGGCATCATACTTGCCAAGGACACATGTTACTATTCCTTTCAAATGTTTGTAATCAGTTATGTGGTCTTATTCTGACCTTTAAACATTACCCTCTGAATTCTAGCAAGCCATTACTCTTCTTAGAAAAATAATCCTAGAGCCTCAACCAAAGGCAAAGGCAGGAGCTCAGAATGAGTTGAGCAGAAAAGTCACCTCTCTTAATTCAACACACAAGGTGATTTAGAGGATTAGTTATGAAGGCATCTGTCTTTTGTACCAGCAGAAGCATGCTCGTTATGTGAAATGCCCAACAACCACGATGCTCTCCCTGCACTAAGGACAATGAGGAAGATCAGTCATAAGTTTGAGAACCACAATCAAGTTTCTATGTTTGAATGTAACTTTAAATAATCTCATATCAGACCCAAATAACCTATTGATTATTTGAGAGGAAAAATGAGAGGATAGAAAAAGGGCATTATGCATAACTCAGAATTAATCACTAGAAAATGTAAACAGGTAACCCTAAAAGCTAAGAGAAGAGGCTGCAGATATAATAATTGGGGACATAAAAGGACTGGTTGCTTTTCTCTCTCATTATGATGATTATCCTCAGAAGTCCAATTTTTAAAATGTGGAGCTTTTTTGAGATAATTGTAGATTCACATGCAATTGTAAGAAATAATAGAGAAAGATCCAGCATAGCACAATATCACAACCAGGAAATTTCATTGGTAAAAGCCATTGAATTTATTTAGTTTTTACCAGTTTTACATGTCTTGGTGTGTGTGCATTTGTGCTCATGTGCAGGCTTACTTCTATGCAGTTTTATCAATATATAGAATTGTGTGGCCACCACAATCAGATACAGAAGAGTTCCATTACCAAGATCCCTCATGTTACTGTTTGGTAGCCACAGCCACCCCTGTCCTTCCTGCTATCCCTAATACCTGGCAACCTCCAATCTGTTCTCTATCTCTAGATTTTCTCAATTAAGGATGTTATATAAAAGGAACCTCTGAGACTGTTTTTTTTTCAATAGTCAAAATTTCCCTGAGATTTGTCCATGTTGCTATGTGTATTAATAGTTTATTCCTTTTTATTGCTGAGTAGTATTTCATGGTATGGATGTACCACAGTTTGTTTAATAATTTACCCATTGAAGGGCGTGCAGGTTGCTTCCAGGCTATCAAAAATAAAATCGTGAGCATTTGTGTACAAGTTTTTGCCTGAATAAAAATTTTCATATCTTTGGGATGAATACCAAAAGGTACAGTTGATGGGTTACATGGTAAGTACATGTTTATTTTTTATAAGAAACTGCCATACTCTGCTCCAGAATGGCTATAACTTTTTACATTCCCACTAACAATGACTGAGTGATCTAATTTTTCTGCATGCTCCCCTGCATTTGCTATATCACTATATTTTATTTTAGCCATCCTAATAGGTATGTAGTACTATCTCATTGTAATTTAAATTTGTATTTTGCTAATTGTTAATGATTGTTAATAGCTTTTTGTGAGTTTATCTGCCATCTGTATATCCTCCTCAGTGATAAGTGTGCTCATGTCCCTTGCCCTTTTCTGGACTAGATTGTTTGTTTTTTCATTGGTGAGATTTGAGGGTTCTTCATGTATTCTAGATACAAGTCCTTTGTCAGTAATGTGGTTTGCAAATATATTCTCTCAGTCTATAGTTTGCCTTTTCAATCTTCACAGGATCTTTCACAAAGCAAAAGATTTTAATTTTGATGAGGTTCAATTACCGATTTTTCATTTTATGGATTGTGTTTTTGGTGTCAAATCTAAGGATTCTTTACTTAGCCCTATGTCCCAAAGATTTTTGCCTATTTTTTTTAAGTTTTATATTTTACCTTACTTGTTTTACATTTAAGTCAGTGACCCATGTTGAGATAATTTTTGTAAGAAGTGTGATACAGGTCAGGGTTCATTTTTTGGCCTATAAATGTCCAGTTACTTCTCAGCTGTACCTTGCTTGAAAAGACTGTCCTTCCTCTATGGAATTTCTTCTGCAACTTTGTTAAAAACCACTTGGACATATTTGTGTTGGCCTATTTCTGGGTTCTCTATTCTCTTCCATTGATCTATGTGTCTATCCCTATGCCAATACCATACAGTCTTGGTTACTGTATTGAGTTAACATTAGATAGAGTGATTCCTCCCACTTTATTATTCTTTTTCAAAATTGTTTTAGGTATTCTAGGTCCTGCACCATTATATATAAATTTTACAGCAAGCTGTCTATGTTACAAACTACCTTGCTAAGATTTTGATTGGAACTGCATTAAGTCTATAGCAATCATTTTGGGGAGAATTGACATCTATACTATAATGAATCTTTCAATTCATGAACACTGTATGTTTATCCATTTAGTTAGGGAGTCTTCTTTTATTTCTTTCATCTTCATTAAAAAATTTTCGGAATACAGATCCTGTATGTTTTATTAGATTTATATCTAAGCATTTTTCTTTGGAGCAACTGTAAATGGCATTAATGATTAATTTTAGTTTCCACGTGTTGTTAGTATATAGAAATGCAATTGTTTTTTGTGTGTGTTGGTTGTGCATCTTGTGACCTTGCTGAGCTCATTTATTCTGTGATTGTGTGTGTGTGTGTGTATAGATTCCTTGGAATTTTCTACATAAACACTAATGTCATTGGCAAATAGGGACAGCAGTATTTCCTCCTTTCCAATCTGTGTGGCATGCCTTTTATTTCTTTTTTCTTCATTATTGAACTAGCCAAGAGCTCCAGCCACTTTGCTTCAATGGTGAGAGGGGACATTCTAGGACATTTTCAGGGAAAAGCATTCAGCCTTTCACCAGTAACTGTGGTGTTAGCAACAGTTTTTGTAGATGTTCTTTAACAAGTTGAGGATGTTCCCCTTATTCCTAGCTTACTGAGGGTTTTTATCATGAAAGGATGTTGAATGTTGTCAAATAATGCCTTTTCTGCATCAATTGATATGATCATATGATTTTTCTACTTGTGCCTGTTGATATGGGAGGTTACATTTATTGATTTTGAACATTGAACCAGCCTTGTATCCCTGAAATAAACCCCACTACACCAATATATAAGAAGGTTTACATATTGCTAGAACCAATTTACTATTTTGTGAGTATTTTTGCAACTAAGTTCATGAGAGATATTGATCTGTAGTTTTCTTTTGGCTTACTGTCTTTATCTGGTTTTGGCATCAGGCTAAACCTAGTTTCATAGAATGAATTGGGAAGTATTCCCTCCTGTCATATTTTCTGGAAGAAATTGTATTGAATTGGTGTTAATTCTTCTGTAATGGTTTGGCAGAATTCTCCAGTGAAACCATGTGAGCCTAGAGAATCTTTTTTGTGAGAGTTTTAAAATTATGGATTCAATTTCCTTAATAGCTTTGGTCTAGTCAAATGAATCTATTTCATAATAATCAAGTTGTGGTAGTTTGTGTTTTTGAAGAACGAGCTCATTTCATCTAAGTGGTTGAATTTATATAGAGAGAGTTGTAGTAGTATTTCCTTATTATCTTTTTATGTCTGTAGGATCTGTGGTGATACCCTGTTTCATTCCCGATATTGGTAATTAGTGTCTTCTCTTTTTTATTCTTGTCAGTCTTGCTAGGGGCTATTCATTTTCTTTTACTGATTTTCTCTATTCTTTTCCTGTTTTTCATTTTATTGCTATCTGCTTTTGTATTTATTATCTTCTTCCTTCTGTTTGCTTTGAGTTTATTTGGACTTCTCCTAATTTCTGCTAGACTTCATCTTTGATCCATGCATTATTTAGAATTGTGTTGTTTAGTTTCCAAGTGTTTGGAGATTTTCCTGTTATCTTTCTGTTATTTATTTCTAGTTTTATCCCATTGTGCTTGGACAGCGTATGATTTCAATTCTTTTAAATTGAGTGATAATTGTCTTATGGCCCAGGATATGAACATCTTGGTATATGTTCCATGGGCACTTGATAGAAGGAGTATTCTATAAATGTAGGCCAGATCCTTCTGGTTGTTGGTAGTGTTCTTTTATATCCTTGCTGATTTCTTGTTTAGTTGTTCTATCAATCGTTGAGAGAGGTGTGTTGAAGTTTCCAACTGTTTTTGTGAATTTGTCTAATTCTTTTTCTAATTCTATCAGTTTTTGTTTTACGTATTTCGCACCTCTGTTGTCTGGTGCAAATATATTTTGATATAATGACCATCTCTATCTCGGGTAATTTTCCTTGCTCTGAAGTTTTTATCTGATATTAATATAGCCCTTCCTTTTGATTAATGTTTGTACAATATGTCTTTTTGAATTCTTTTATTGTTATGTTAGAGCCTAAGCCTGACATTTAATTTTTTGTTTCTGTTTGTACTCTTTGTTTTCCAATTCTCTAGTTTCTTTTTTCCTGCCATCCTGTGGCTTACTTGAACATTTTTGAAGAATTTTATTTCGATTTATCTGTGGTGATTTTTCTCCAGTTTGAGACATAATTGACATATAACATTGTGTAAGTCTAAAGTATTCAATATGTTGACTTGCTACACTTATATATTGCAAAATGATTACCACCTCTATAGTTTTTTAATTACCTATTTATACTAACTATTTTTTCATTTTGGTAAAGTATACATAACAAAAATATATCATTTTAAACTATTTTTAAGCGTTCCACTCAATAGCATTAAATACATTCACAGTGTTGTGCAACCATCACCACTATCCATTTTTGGATCCCTTCTCATTATCCCAAACAGAAACTCTGTACTCTTTAAACAGTAAGTTCCCACTTCCTTCTTATCTATGGTATTTTTATTTACTCTTTGTATAGATTTTTTTGTGGTTGCTCTAGGTATTACATTATATATGCTTATTGCTGTTCACTGGTGTCATCATTTTACCAGTTCAACTTAAATACAAAAACTTAATCTCCCTTTATAACTTTACCATCCCTATTTATAATTGTCTTATTTACTCTTTAGAACCACATCAAAACTGTCACAATTTTTGCTTCCACTGTCAATTTGAAAATTTAGAAAACTCAGGAGGAGAAGGAAAGTCTGTTGTACATAATATTTTTCTTAGGTTCTTTCGTTCTTCCTGGTATTCCAAGTTTCCTTCTTTTATCATTTTCCTTCTGTTTAAAAAGCATTCTTTTTGATAGGCTTGCTGGTGACAAATTCTCTTAGTTTTCCTTCATCTGAAAAATCTTGATTTCTCTTTAATCACTGAAGAATATTTTCACTGGACATAGGATTCTGGGTTGACAACAGTCCTTTTGGCATGTGATTGTTGTTCCACTTCCCTCTGGCCTCCATGATTCAGGTGAGAAATCTGCGATATTTCATTTTGGTGTTCCACTATTAAGTAATGAAGCATTTCTCTGATTGTTGTCAAGATGTTTTCTTTGTCTTTACTTTTCAGAAGTTTAATTTTCATGTCTTAGAGTGGATTTCTTTGCATATTTCTTATTTGGGATTTGTTCAACTTCTTGAATTTATAGGTTTATTCTTTTGCCAAGCTAGGGAAGTTTCCAGCTATTATTTCTTTGAATACTTTTTCAGTCCTTCTCTCATTCTCCAAATCCTGTGATTACAATGATATGGTTGCTGTCTACCCCCTTTAAAAATATTCCATAGTCCTTGAGTCTGTTCATTTCATTTCAGACTATTTTTCTCTCATTCAGACTAGAGAAGTTCTATTGGTCTGCTCCTCAAGTTCTCTGATTCTATCCTCTGTTTTCTTCAATTGAATATTAAGCCCATATAGCAAGTTTATTATTTTATTTATGTATTTTTTAATTCTATCATTTCCATTTAGTTTTTTTGAAAATTTCTTTCTTTGCTGAATTATTTGCTTCAAGAGAATTTATAAATGATTGCTGAAGTATTTTTTTTCTTTGAGATGGCATCTCTCATATTTATTGATCAAATGGTTGTTAACAACAATAAAATTCAGTATGGGGGGGTCAATGCTCAATTTACAATCATTAATCCATCTCAAGCCTAATTCTCGTCAGTCTCCAATCTTCTGAAGCATAACGAACAAGTTCTTACATGGTGAACAAATTCTTACATAGTGAATAAATTCTTACATGGTGAACAGTACAAGGGCATTCATCACAGAAACATTCGATTTTGATCACGCATTATGAACTATAAACAATCAGGTCAAATATGAATATTCATTTGATTTTTATACTTGATTTATATGTTGATCCCACGTTTCTCCCTTTATTATTATTATTTTTTTTATTTTTAATAAAATGCTGAAGTGGTAGGTAGATGCAAGATAAAGGTAGAAAACATAGTCTAGTGCTGTAAGAGGACAAATGTAGATGATCAGGTGTGTGCCTATGGACTAAGTATTAATCCAAGCTAGACAAGGGCAGCAAAACATCCACGGATGCAGAAGATTTCTCTCAAAGCAGGGGGGATGAGGTTCTGAGCCTAACCTCTGTTGATCCCCAATTTCTCACCAGATGGCCCCCCTGCGACTGTGCCTGTCTTAGGTTGTTCCTCCCTTGAGGAATCTTACCCGTCTCTGGCTAACCAGTCATCTTCCGGGGCCATACAGGGAAATGTAAAGTTGGTAAGTGAGAGAGAAGCCATATTGTTTGAAAAGGTTAGCTTTTTACTTCTTTGCAGATTTATGCCCTGTGGCTTCTATGCCCAGCACTTGTCTCGAGGTATCTTTACCACCTGGAGGAATTATGATACTCGGTAAATTCGGTATGAGGCACGAATTCTATTTAAGGGTTGTAATTAGGAAGAAAGAAGAAAAGCTATAGAGTTAGCATATGGAAGAAAACATGGGAGGATTGATTATTTCTTTGACATATCTTCTTGTAGAGTACCTTAAGTATGTATAGGTTTTAAACTACTAACTAATTTGCACACACATATTAACATAATAGGAATATGGTGACATAAACAAATCAAATCTATAATTACCATCCATCTCCAGTGAAGCCAAGAAAACCACTTAGGCACCCTAGGCATTTGTGAAAATTTGTCTATGATATGATGGATATTGTCCTACTGTACTTGAACAGTCTGAGAAAAATCAGACAAATTAAAGCAGCCCATTTCTGGGATCTGTTCACATCCCATATGTTCTTTTAACCGTAGATAGTCTATAGTCATAAGATTTTGGAGTGCTACACCTTGCACCCCTCCCAACTCCTGGTTGAGTTCCAACAGTACAGATCTGGTCAAATTCGTTGTCTCACTGTATGCACATGCCAGCCTAGACATCTCCCTCCTCATTCCAATGGCAAGTCCAGGAAACGGTGGGGTGGACACAGCCACAACCGTAGCATCTCCCGGATCCCTGTGGAGGCTCTTTGATGATCATCCCCCGGCATGAGTCCTCCAGAGAGTGCTGATGCCGGAAGCTCCTCCTCATATCGTATCTTAGTTCATTTTCTGGGTATCCAAGCTAGGCCTTGATCTTCTGCATAGAAACAAACAGACCCTTTGCCCACACTTTGACATGCCCTCTATACCACTGTGCAGAACTCATTGGAGGTCAGCACACAGGGACTGCCTTTTTTTTTTCTTTTTATTAAGAGAAAGGAATATTATCAGAAAAGAGTACCTCCATAGCTGATCATCTGACACCCTTTAAGTGATCAACATTAAGGATATTTAAAGCATGCATTGATCTTTGATTTACCAATAGTTTTATCCTATCAAGGACTAATCCCCCTTTTCTTTCTTTCTTTCTTTCTTTCTTTCTTTCTTTCTTTCTTTCTTTCTTTCTTTCTTTCTTTCTTTCTTTCTTTCTTTCTTTCTTTCTTTTTTTTTTTTTTTAATCTTTAATCTACACTTACATGAAGAGTACTATGTTTACTATGCTCTCCCCTATATCAGGTCCCCCCTAACAACCACATTACAGTTACTGTCCATCAGCTTAGCAAAATGTTGTAGAATCCCTACTTGTCCTCTCTGTGTTGTGCAGCCCACCCTCCCCTTTCTCCCTCTCCCCCATGCATGCTAATCTTAATACGCCCTTCTTCTCCCCCCCCCCTTATCCCTCCCTGCCCACCCATCCTCCCCAGTTCCTTTCCCTTTGGTACCTGTTAGTCCATTTTTGGGTTCTGTAATTCCGCTGCTGTTTTGTTCCTTCAGTGTTTCCTTTGTTCTTATACTCCTCAGATGAGTGAAATCATTTGGTATTTCTCTTTCTCCGCTTGGCTTATTTCACTGAGCATAATACTCTCCAGCTCCATCCATGTTGCTGCAAATGGTTGGATTTTTCCACTTCTTATGGCTGAATAGTATTCCATTGTGTATATGTACCACATCTTTATCCATTCATCTACCGATGGACATTTAGGTTGCTTCTAATTCTTGGCTATTGTAAATAGTGCTGCGATAAACATAGGGGTGCATCTGTCTTTCTCAAACTTGATTGCTGCGTTCTTAGGGTAAATTCCTAGGAGTGGAATTCCTGGGTCAAATGGTAGGTCTGTTTTGAGCATTTTGATGAACCTCCATACTGCTTTCCACAATGGTTGAACTAATTTACATTCCCACCAGCAGTGTAGGAGGGTTCCCTTTCTCCACAGCCTCGCCAACATTTGTTGTTGTTTGTCTTTTGGATGGCAGCTATCCTTACTGGTGTGAGGTGATACCTCATTGTAGTTTTAATTTGCATTTCTCTGATAATTAGCGATGTGGAGCATCTTTTCATGTGTCTGTTGGCCATCTGTATTTCTTTTTTAGAGAACTGTCTGTTCAGTTCCTCTGCCCATTTTTTAATTGGGTTATTTGTTTTTTGTTTGTTGAGGTGTGTGAGCTCTTTATATATTCTGGACGTCAAGCCTTTATCGGATCTGTCATTTTCAAATATATTATTCCATACTGTAGGGTTCCTTTTTGTTCTATTGATGGTGTCTTTCACTGTACAGAAGCTTTTCAGCTTAATGTAGTCCCACTTGCTCATTTTTGCTGTTGTTTTCCTTGCCCGGGGAGATATGTTCAAGAAGATGTCACTCATGTTTATGTCTAAGAGGTTTTTCCCTATGTTTTTTTCCAAGAGTTTAATGGTTTCATGACTTACATTCAGGTCTTTGATCCATTTTGAGTTTACCTTTGTATATGGGGTTAGACAATGGTCCAGTTTCATTCTCCTACATGTAGCTGTCCAGTTTTGCCAGCACCATGTGTTGAAGAGACTGTCATTTCCCCATTGTATGTCCATGGCTCCTTTATCAAATATTAATTGACCATATTTGTTTGGGTTAATTTCTGCAGTCTCTAATCTGTTCCACTGGTCTGTGGCTCTGTTCTTGTGCCACTACCAAATTGTCTTGATTACTATGGCTTTGTAGTAGAGCTTGAAGTTGGGTAGTGAGATCCCCCCTACTTTATTCTTCTTTTTCAGGATTGCTTTGGCTGTTCGGGATCTTTGGTGTTTCCATATGAATTTTTGAATTATTTGTTCCAATTCATTGAAGAATGTTGCTGGTAATTTGAGAGGGATTGCATTGAATCTCTATATTGCTTTGGGCAGGATGGCCATTTTGACGATATTAATTCTTTCTAGCCATGAGCATGGGATGAGTTTCCATTTATTAGTGTCCCCTTTAATTTCTCTTAAGAGTGACTTGTAGTTTTCAGAGTATAAGTCTTTCACTTCTTTGGTTAGGTTTATTCCTAGGTATTTTATTCTTTTTGATGCAATGGTGAATGGAATTGTTTTCCTGATTTCTCTTTCTATTGATTCATTGTTAGTGTATAGGAAAGCTACAGATTTCTGTGTGTTAATTTTGTATGCTGCAACTTCGCTGTATTCCGATATCAGTTCTAGTAGTTTTGGAGTGGAGTCTTTAGGGTTTTTTATGTACAGTATCATATCATCTGCAAATAGAGACAGTTTAATTTCTTCTTTACCAATCTGGATTCCTTGTATTTCTTTGTTTTGTCTGATTGCCGTGGCTAGGACCTCCAGTACTATGTTGAATAACAGTGGGGAGAGTGGGCATCCCTGTCTTGTTCCCGATCTCAGAGGAAATGCTTTCAGCTTCTCGCTGTTCAGTATAATGCTGGCTGTGGGTTTATCATATATGGCCTTTATTATGTTGAGGTACTTGCCCTCTATTCCCATTTTGCTGAGAGTTTTTATCATGAATGGATGTTGAATTTTGTCGAATGCTTTTTCAGCATCTATGGAGATTATCATGTGGTTTCTTTCTTTCTTTTTGTTGATGTGGTGGATGATGTTGATGGATTTTCAAAAGTTGTACCATCCTTGCATCCCTGGGATGAACTCCACTTGGTCATGATGTATGATCCTTTTGATATACTGTTGAATTCTGTTTGCTAATATTTTATTGAGTATTTTTGCATCTACATTCATCAGGGATATTGGTCTATAATTTTCTTTTTTGGTGGGGTCTTTGCCTGATTTTGGTATTAGGGTGATGTTGGCTTCATAGAATTAGTTTGGGAGTATTTCCCCTTCTTCTATTTTTTGGAACACTTTAAGGAGAATGGGTATTATGTCTTCTCTGTGTGTCTGATAAAATTCCAAGGAAAATCCGTCCGGCCCCGGGGTTTTGTTCTTGGGTAGTTTTTTGATTACCGTTTCAATTTCTTTGCTCGTAATTGGTTTGTTTATCTTTTTTGTTTCTTCCTTGGTCAGTCTTGGGAGGTTGTATTTTTCTAGGAAGTTGTCCATTTCTTCTAGGTTTTCCAGCTTGTTGGCATATAGGTTTTCATAGTAGTCTTTAATAATTCTTTGTATTTCTGTGGAGTCTGTCGTGATTTTTCCATTCTCATTTCTGATTCTGCTGATTTGTGTTGATTCTCTTTTTCTCTTAATAAGTTTGGCTAGAGGCTTATCTATTTTGTTTATTTTCTCAAAGAACCAGCTCTTGGTTTTGTTGATTTTTGCTATTGTTTTATTCTTCTCAATTTTGTTTATTTCTTCTCTGATCTTTATTATGTCCCTCCTTCTGCTGACTTTAGGCCTCATTTGTTCTTCTTTTTCCAGTTTCAATAATTGTAATGTTAGACTATTCATTTGGGATTGTTCTTCCTTCTTCAAGTGTGCCTGGATTGCTATATACTTTCCTCTGAAGACTGCTTTCACTGCGTCCCACAAAAGTTGGGGCTTAGTGTTGTTGTTGTCATTTGTTTCTATATATTCCTTGATCTCTATTTTGATTTGTTCATTGATCCATTGATTATTTAGTAGCATGTTGTTAAGCCTCCATGTGTTTGTGAGCCTTTTTATTTTCTTTGTAGAATATATTTCTACTTTTATACCTTTGTGGTCTGAAAAGTTGGTTGGTAGAATTTCAGTCTTTTTGAATTTACTGAGGCTCTTTCTGTGGCCTAGTATGTGGTCTATTCTGGAGAATGTTCCATGTGCACTTGAGAAGAATGTATATCCTGTTGCTTTTGGATGTAGAGTTCTATAGATGTCTATTAGGTCCTTCTGTTCTAGTGTGTTGTTCAGTGCCTGTGTGTCCTTACTTATTTTCTGCCCGGTGGATCTATCCTTTGGGGTGAGTGGTGTGTTGAACTCTCCTACAATGAATGCATTGCAGTCTCTTTCCTTCTTTAGTTCTGTTAGTATTTGCTTCACATATGCTGGTGCTCCTGTATTGGGTGCATATATATTTAGAATGGTTATACCCTCTTGTTGGACTGAGCCCTTTATCATTATGTAGTATCTTTCTTTATCTCTTGTTACTTTCTTTGTTTTGAAGTCCATTTTGTCTGATATTAGTACTGCAACCCCTGCTTTCTTCTCACTGTTGTTTGCCTGAAATATGTTTTTCCATCCCTTGACTTTTAGTCTATGCTTGTCTTTGGGTTTAAGGTGAATTTCTTGTAAGCAGCATATAGATGGGTCTTGCTTTTTTATCCATTCTATTACTCTGTCTTTTGATTGGTGCATTAAGTCCATTTACATTTAGGGTGACTATTGAGAGATATGTACTTATTGCCATTGCAGGCTTTAGATTCGTGGTTACCAAAGGTTCAAGGTTAGCTTCTTTAGTATCTTACTGCCTAACTTAGCTCGCTTATTGAGCTGTTATATACACTGTCTGGAGATTCTTTTCTTCTTTCACTTCTTATTCCTCCTCCTCCCTTCTTCATATGTTGTGTTTTGTTCTGTGCTCTTTTTAGGAGAGCTCCCATCTAGAGCAGCCCCTGTAGGATGCCCTGTAGACGTGGTTTGTGGGAAGCAAAATCCCTCAGCTTTTGCTTGTCTGGGAATTGTTTAATCCCACCATCATATTTAAATGATAGTCATGCTGGATACAGTATCCTTGGTTCAAGGCCCTTCTGTTTCATTGCATAAAGTATATCATGCCATTCTCTTCTGGCCTGTAGGGTTTCTGTCGAGAAGTCTGATGTTAGCCTGATATGTTTTCCTTTATAGGTGACCTTTTTCTCTCTAGCTTCCTTTAAAACTCTTTCCTTGTCCTTGATCCTTGCCATTTTAATTACTATGTGTCTTGGTGTTGTCCTCCTTGGATCCTTTCTGTTGGGGGTTCTGTGTAATTCCATGGTCTGTTCGATTATTTCCTCCCCCAGTTTGGGGAAGTTTTCAGCAATTATTTCTTCAAAGAGACTTTCTATCCCTTTTCCTCTTTCTTCTTCTTCTGGTACCCCTATAATATGAATATTATTCCTTTTGGCTTGGTCACATAGTTCTCTTAGTGTTGTTTCATTCCTGGAGATCCTTTTATCTCTCTCTATGTCAGCTTCAATACGTTCCTGTTCTCTGGCTTCTATTCCTTCAGTGGCCTCTTGCATCTTATCCATTCTGCTTATAAATCCTTCCAGGGATTGTTTCACTTCTGTGATCTCCTTCCTGACATCTGTGATCTCCCTCCGGACTTCATCCCATTGCTCTTGCATTTTTCTCTGCATCTCTGTCAGCATGTTCATGATTTTTATTTTGAATTCTTTTTCAGGAGGACTGGTTAGGTCTGTCTCCTTCTCACGTGTTGTCTCTGTGATCTTTGTCTGCCTGTAGTTTTGCCTTTTCATGGTGATAGAGATAGTTTGCAGAGCTTCCCTTCTTGTTGTTTTGTGGCCTTCCTCTCCTGGGAGAATAGCGACCTCTAGTGGCTTATGCTTGTCAGCTGTGCGCAGGCAGGGCTTCTGTTACCTGCCCGTTTGCTATGGAGTTTATCTCCGCTGTTGCTGTGGGTGTGGCCTGGCTGGGGCTGCTCCTCCAAAGTGGTGGAGTCCCATTGGAGGGGGAGCAGCCGGGAGGCTATTTATCTCTGTAAGGGGCCTCTGTGCTCCTTGTTGCCCAGGGGGTTAGAGTGCCCAGAGATCCCCAGATTCCCTCCCTCTGTTCTAAGTGTCCTGTCCTGCCCCTTTAAGACTTCCAAAAAGCACTCTCCAAACCAAAACAACAACAGCAACAATGAGAGAGGGAACAGAAAAAAAAAAAAAAAGGAAAAAACACATGTTTTTTTTTTTTTTCCTCAGGCACCAGTCCCAGGCACCCGCTCACTGGTCCTGCTGCCCTGCCTCCCTAGCACCGGGCTCCCTGTCCCTTCAAGGCTTCCAAAAAGCACCCACCCACCGGTCCCGCAGGGAAAAACGCAGGATATTCCTTGTCTTCAGGCGCCGGTCCCGCTCACCAGTCCTGTTGCTCTGCTTCCCTAGCACTGGGGTCCCTGTCCCTTTAAGGCTTCCAAAAAGCACTCACCAAAGAGAAAAAAAAAGGGGGAAAACGCGCGATTTCCTCCGTCCTCAGGTGCCAGTCTCAGGCACCCGCCCACCGGTCCCGCAGAGAAAAACGCGCGATATTCTTTGTCCTCAGGCGCCGGTCTCAGGCACCCGCTCACGGGTCCTGCTGCTCTTCCTCCCTAGCACCAGGGTCCTTGTCCCTTTAAGGCTTCCAAAAAGCACTCGCCAAAAGGAGAAAAAAAAAGCGGAAAAACGCCCGATTTCCTCTGTCCTCAGGCGCCGGTCTTAGGCACCCGCCCTCCGGTCCCGCAGGGAAAAACACGGGATATTCTTTGTCCTCAGGCGCCAGTCCCAGGCACCTGCTCACTGGTCCTGCCTCCCTGCCTCCCTAGCACCGGGGTCCCTGTCCCTTTAAGGCTTCCAAAAAGCACTTGCCAAAAAGAAAAAAAAAGGGGAAAAACGCGTGATTTCCTCTGTCCTCAGGTGCCGGTCTCAGGCACCCGCCCACAGGTCCTGTAGGGAAAAATGCGCGATAATCTTTGTCCTCAGGCGCTGGTCCCAGGCACCCGCTCACCGTCCCGCCGCCCTGCCTCCCTAGCAACAGGGTCCCTGTCTCTTTAAGGCTTCCAAATAGCACTCGCCAAAAAAAAAAAACTGCTCTGGTTTCTTTCCACCTGCCGGGAGCCGAGGGGAGGGGCGCTCGGGTCCTGCCGATCCGGGGCTTGTATCTTACCCCCTTCGCAAGGCACTGGGTTCTTGCAGGTGTGGATGTGGTCTGGATGTTGTCCGGTGTCCTCTGGTCTCTATTTTAGGAAGAGTTTTCTTTGTTATATTTTCATAGCTCTATGTGTTTTTGGGAGGAGATTTCCACTGCTCTACTCACGCCGCCATCCTGGCTCTGCCTCTGCTGAAGTATTTTTATGAGAGCTGTTTTAACTATTTATCATTTAATTCCAACATTTGATTCATTTCATTGTTGGCATCTATTATCTTTTCTCATTCACGTTGTGATTTTCCTGGTTCTCAGATGAATGCTTTCGTTTGTTTGTTTTTATATCATGGACATTTTGAAAAGTGCATTGTGAGGCTCTGGATCTTATTTAATCTTTCTTCTCCTCTTCTTCCTCCCCATTTCCTTCCCCTCCCCTTCCTCCTCCATCTCTTGGTCCTCCTTTTTCTTTTGTAGGCAGTCTCTCACTGAGATTTAGCACCTGGGCTGCTGGATGTGTATGTTTAGCTTCTCTGAGTTCTGCCAATACCACCTTGGAAAAAGCAGAGCACTGACTCACACTGCCTTGTTGTAAATGGATGGGGTGGAAGGTCTGCTCTCCCCTTGCTCCACTGACAACTTCCCAGTGAAAGTGGGGCACCAACTCCCACTGTCTTGTTGACTCTGAATGAGGATATAAACCCAGCTCCCTGCTTAATCTGCTGATACCACTTGCTGGGGGAATTGAAGCACCACCTGCTTTTGTCAGGCAGAAGATAGAAGCTCCCCACTCAGCCCTGCCAAAACCACCCTGCATGGGAATTGAAGGGCTGCCTCCTCTCTCCATGGATTAGGGGGACTGAGTGGAAAATTAACTCTCTGCTCAGCTCTGCTAAAACCATGCTGAGGGGAGAGGGTGCAGTTTTTCTGTGTTTGGCTAGAGTGGTGTCCCAATATCATGAGTTCGGTTTTCTGTTGTTAGACCATGCTTTTTGCCATCCGTTGGCTAGGGAAAACAGGTTTTATTGTCTGTGCCTGTTTGTATTGCTGGGTTAGTCTCATAGTGCTGGGCTGCCTAAGATACGAAAGGAAATAAAGAAACCTGGGAATTTACTACCACGTCATTCCTCAAGTCCCAAGATCCCTATGCAGCCCAACTTCTTTCTACCTTTCAAAATATTCCTAGGCTTATTTTTTGTGCTATGTCCAGGACTTTTTAGGGATGACCTAGAGGAATAGGATTACTTCATGAGAGTGGAATTGAAGCCTCCTCAAAAGGCCATTTTTAAGTACTTGCTTAGTTTGCTACCTGGAATTTCCCCAGGTTGTCAAAAGTTATGAAACTTGTATTTCAGCACTTTACAACCTAGACTCTACACGGACAGAAGCATAGTAAGATACAGAAATAGATGGATCAAATGCATACAAAATAAGAGTAAATAACACCCTACATTTCTCTAGGGCTTCAAGGATTACACACACACACACACACACACACACACACATTTATTTATTTATTTACTAATTAAATGTATACATTTACTATATAAAGTACATTACTATATATATATATATATATATCCAAACATATCAACAGTGTTGTAGGTGGAGTAGATACTGTTATTAAAAAAAAATAAAGGCTGGTTTGTTAATGTTCTTGTCTAAGGTTGAAAAGCTGATAAGTAGAAGTGTTATGACTTTTGTGAATTTTAGTCCTGTCTTCATGTTACCAAACTATACTGCTTAGGGTAAATAATCCTTTGTTCTACTAGAAATGCCATGCTTAACAAGTAACAGAGCATAATTTTACCTTTTTTGAGTTATAGTGGCTTATGGGTTTTGGAGTCAGATTCAAATTCAAACTCCAGCTCTACCATGTATTAGTTAAGTAATCTTGGAGAAATTACTTAAGCCCTCTGTGCCTCAATTTCTTCGTCTGTAAAATGTGGATAACAACAATATTTACTTCAAATGGTTGCTTTGGATAATCAGACATTTAAAGCAAAGTACCTGGCATATTGTAAGCACTCAATAAATGGTAGCTATCATTATTATTAGGAATAAATATGCAAAAAAAAAAAATCCAAACCCATACATTTCTATAATGAGGAAGTGATGATTCAGACTCAAAGCTTTCAAAAGCAGGGAGGGTGCATCTGTCCATTCCTGTTTGGTTGTGTAGCACCTCACATGTTGCTTAATAAACATTTGCATCTCTGTAATTTTAGAACTGGAAGGAACTTAAAGGTCATCTATTTCAAACTTCTCGTTTTATAGATAAGGAAACTGAGGCTTGGAGTGGTTGAATGAATTACTTCAGAGTTACAGTACTAGCACTCTTCTTGTGATACCTGGTAAAGCACACAAAAAAGTGAGCAGGAAACAAAGTGTAGAAAGACACCCCAGATCCCAGAAAGAAAAAGATTCAGACCAATAAAGCCTGAGGGAGCAGGTCCAAAAGCTATAAATCCCTCCATGCAGACTGGGCCCCAATCCAAGGGCAATGCCTGCATACACACTATCCTCACAGAGATCTATAAGGGGATAGTTTAACTAGTAGGTAATCAATTCAAAGTACCCTATGCTCCAGGAGTGATGAAGGCTTTCTTGGAGAGGGCTTTACTACTGAGAGAGGCTACCTTCTACAAACAGTAGCGGGGCTCTAAGAAGGGGGTGGCGAATAGAGAAGAAAAGGTGCTATTTTCAACACTGCCTATCCAATCCCTGATGGTAGGGCATAATAGCAGTCAAGTATCATCCATCTGGCCAACAAACAGGCTTATAAGTGGCAATATGCCCCAAACCACACAGGAGCTATAAAAGAAGTGGAAAACATTCAGATCAATATATTTTGCTAGTAGTTGTGCTTTCACTTGTTTCTTAAACTGGTCTCAGTAGCAATTTCCAGAAATATCTCCTGTGGAGATCTTTTTTTTGGCTTGAAAGTGATGAAATTGATTTTTTAAATGATGCAAAGGAATGGTTTATTTTGTAATCCAGCATTTCTTAACATATTTTGTCAGTTTACCTTTACTTTTATATTGGCTATCAGGTAGAACAGTTAGCATATTAGCAAAGTCTTTTCCATTAGGTCTTTTTTAACAATTATAATTATAATCTTTCTTATCCTTATCTGAAAGTGTGTTTTGCATAAAAGTACATTTTAAGCAGTTCTTAAATAGATTCTCAAATCTGAAACATGAAATTTTCACTTTATCTTGCCTCTGTCTAGTTTCAGGCTTCTAAGAATAAATCAAAGTGAAAAGATATGTATGAGATATACTGAATAAGGGTGAGTGTCAAGCTATAATTATGCATAACAGCTATTAAACATTACAAAAAGATGTCAAAAGCAGTTCTAAAAGCTTTTTTTCTTTTGCTTAGAGAAAAGTGGACAACAAAAGCAATTTACTAAATAGTTATGTATAATGAGAACTATCTTTTATAACAATTCACATATGGGTGTATGTGTACACAGAAGAAAAACTGAAAATTCACCCCAACTGTTAAAACAGATTTTTTTCTGGGTTCTGGGATTTCATAGAATTATTACTTGTTTACTTGCATTTTCTAATTTTCTTACAATCAATATGTATTTTGGTCAGAAGATAAATTTTTTTCCTCTCTTCTGATTAATGTTTACTTAAATGTTACAGAGAACTGAATTTGGAGTGGAGGGGAGGATCAAAGTCCAGAAGGATTGCAAATGAGGAACTGCTACTCTCTAGAGGGAAGAGAATATGGGGCAGATGTCCTACTGGAGTGAGGACTGTTTGTGTTTGGCTGTTTCTATGTGAATTCCTTTTTTGTTGTATAGTGAAAACGCTATCTTAGAAAAATAAAATATCAAAAAAAATAACATCGAGTTGTTTTGAAAGCTGAATTTTTTCCCAGAGTTCCTTCTCTGAGAAATCAAGTTTAGGCTTAAAGCTAGTATGCACTAGATAGGAAGGGCCAATACAAAGAAAAGAGGGAACATAAAGATCTCTGCCCTTACAAGTACTATTTTTCTTGTCTTGCTTAAATTTGAGGTGTTGTCTCCTCTTGCTTGTTTATTCTCTTTCCTTTAACACATACCTAGTGCACTTTTCCTATGCTAATTAAATCTGGGGAGAGAAAAAGAAAAGTCAGCCTTGATCTAGGAGCTGTCTAGTTGAGTAAACAAGGCACATACTGAAAAAGGTAAACAAAAATAGTATGCACTTAGGCAAGACATGACTTACTACACAAGTCCAGCAACAGTTCAAGGAATGGCTGGTAACATTACTGTGGTCACAATCTAGAAAGGCACTGGCACTGTTCAGTACAACTTTCTACAGTGATGGAAATGTTCATTTTGTGTTGATTGGATGTTGCAGCCACTAGCAACATGTGCTACTAAGTACTGGAAATGTGATTCCTACAATTGAGGAACTGAATTTTTAATTTAATTTAAATAGCTACCTATAGCTAGTGAATGCTGTAGTGAGGAGTAAAAGCTAAGATCTAGAAGGTATCAATATAATAGGACTTGTCTTGTTTCTTGAGGAAAGTGGAGGATTTGAATGGCTGAGAATAAAGAAAACCATTCCAGAAGAAAAAGCATGAATGAGCAGTGCTCAGTTTACATGGAATGTGTGAAAGTCCCCAGCATTTGGATAATGGAGTGAGATGGTTGCTACACTAGGCAGGTCATGGAACTGAGAGTTAGGATTTGAAGCTGAAGATAATAGAGAGTTGCAGGTATTTTTTTTTCTTTAAAATTGAGGTATAATTAATAAGTACATATCTATTGATAATGACCTAAATGTAAATGGACTGAATACACCAATCAAAAGACACAGAGTAACAGAATGGATAAAAAAGCAAGACCCATCTATATGCTGCCTACAAGAGACTTACTTCAAACCCAAAGACATACACAGACTAAAAGTGAAGGGATGGAAAAAGATATTTCATGCAAACAATATGCAGATAAAAGCAGCTGTTGCAGTACTTGTATCAGATAAAATAAACTTCAAAACAAAGAAAGTAATAAGAGATGAAGAAGGACATAACATAATGATAAAGGGGGTCAGTCTAACAAGAGGATATAACCATTATAAATATCTATGCACCCAACACAGGAGCACCCAAATACCTGAAACAAATGCCAACAGAACTAAAAGGGGAAATAGAATGCAATGCATTCATTCTAGGAGACTTCAACACTCCACTCACTCCCAAGGACAAATCAACTAGACAGAACAGATGGACCTAACAGACACCTACAGAACTCTTCACCCAAAAGCAGCAGGATACATATTCTTCTCAAGTGCACATGGAACACTTGCCAGAATAGACCACATACTAGGCCACAAAAAGGGCCTCAGTAAATTCAAAAAGATTGAAATTCTACCAACCAACTTCTCAGATCACAAAGGTATAAAAATAGAAATAAATTGTACAAACAAAACAAAAAGGCTCACAAACACATGGAGGCTCAAAAACATGCTCCTAAATAACCAAATTTGGATCAATAACCAAATTAAAACAGAGATCAAGCAATATATGGAGACAAATAAAAACAACAGCACTGAAAGGAAAGGAGCGACACATAGCAGCAATTCACCAGAGAGTTCCGCTTTATTAGGGAAAGGTGCTGGGTTATATAGGAAGGGGCATGAATTGATTGAGGTGTCACTTCTACGGGGCTGGTGGCTGTTGGCTAGGTGCTGGGATTGGGAGGGGGGCGAGAGGTGATTGGGCTTCAGGTGGCGCTGAAGGGAACTGAGGACACCGAAGAGAAGCCAGAAGTTTGCCATCTTACTGGTGGGGACCCTTCATTCCCCCCTTTCTCCTCTATGGGTTTGTGGATGTTGCTTTCTCTCTGGCTGCTTCCTACTGAACAGGGGCGGAGAAGGGAGTGAGGGCTTGAGGATTGGGAGGAAAGGGTTGATAGGACTCCCCGCAGTAAGGATGAGTAGATGTGGACTTCTTCAGGTTTGGAAATCAATGAAGGTTCCCTGTAACTATAGGTTGAGGACCTGTTGATTCCAATGGTGCCAAGAGGATATGGGTGTCAGGAGCCAGGCGTCTGCGGCCATTGTTTCCAGGAACAGTTTCCAGTGGAGAGAGGGGTCTATCTCAGCGTGTGGTGAGGAGGTCACCTGAGGGTGAGGGATCTTCTGTGGCCAGAAGCTGGTAGTTCCTGAGTAAAAGCTGGTTGAAAGCTTGATTAGAGATTTTTCCGACTTGGGATTTGATGAACTTTATTATACAGGGTAAGAAGAGACAGGCGAGAAGAATGATTATTATGGGGCCTGCAATGGGCTAGAGCTAGGTGAGGAGGGGGTTTGTTAGTATTGATGAGAATGGGTTGGAATTGGAAGCAGAGTGGAGGCTGGAGGCAAGGTAGGTGAGTTTGGTAATGTTAGTTTCTACAATGCCGGAATAGCAGCACTCTTCCCAGAGGAAGACGCAGGTGCCGCCCTTCTCGGCTGTAAGCAGATCTAGGGCCCGCCGGTTTTGAAGGGTGACTTTAGCTAGCGAAGTGACCTGTCTTTGGAGAGAGGCTAGAGAATCGGCAGTGGATGTCAGGGCTCCCTCAAGTTTGGCGTTGAGATCTCTAACTGCCTATAGAGAGTGACCCAAGGCTTCTCCCGAAAACCCTGCCCCAATGGCTGAGGTGATTAAGGAGCTACTGACCATGATGGGAAGGAAAGCAGCTCTTTTTGTGCGCGAGGGCAAGGGAGGTTGGAGCTCAAGGAATTCTGCCATGCTGTAAAGTGTTAACTGTGGGATTAGGGTGACGAGAATGCAGGGTGTATCGGAGTTGAGAGGCAGTGAGTTGAAAAGACTGCCATTACACTAAAAGAAGTGTCCCGGTTGCATAAAAGTCTTAGAGCCGGAGGTAGGGGTGTAGATAGAGAGGCAGTGAAGTGTGCTGGAGGGGGGTGGAGTTGGGCTTACACAGTGGTGGATGGTGAGATTATCTGCATATTCTGGTTCCCCTAGGGGTATGTCTGCCAGGGGGCAGAGGGGTTGTCTTTCTGCATGGAAGGAGTAGTTGGAAATATTAAGGGGCACGGCGGCCAGCAGTGGGCGCTGTAGTGATGCACACAAGAAACAATTGGCGGGGTTAAGGGTGTGGTTGAGAAAGATGGTGGTGTCCTGAATGAGCTGTAACTAAGAGTAGGAGAAATGAGAAGAGGGGCGGGGATAAGAAGATGAAGAGGCGCCGTCAAGAGTTTGGATAATGACATTTTCGGAATGTTTGATATCTGATGCAACTTGAATGACTTTTTCGGAATGTTTGATATCTGATGCAACTTGAGAGATATGGGAATGAGAGGGAACATACTTTTGAGAGATATGAAGGGTACCGTGGGGTTCGAGGACCCCCCCCATAGTAAACTGAGGCTGTGACTCTGGCAGCTCATCGAGAGTCCCAGGGATCTGGGATTGATAAGGAGAATGAGCCGTTGGGATATTTCATGAAACGGTTGGGGGAGTAATACTGTGGGTACTGGAAGTTACTCACGTAGTGAATTGCACAAGACCAGTAGGGACATCTCTTGTAGGTATCTGGCCATCGCCTGCAATAGGCTTGTTTTTGGTCATAGAGGAAGCAGAGGTAGGGAGAATAAGGGTAGCTGCTAGTGAACACTTTGGTGGAGGGAGGAAAGTGGAGGTATAAAGGCTCAGAGCAGCTTTTCAGAGGGCAGTCTGGTGTGGCAATGAGGGCAGTAACTTTTGTTTGATGCTGTGTGTAAGTCTCTCTGACTTTGAATTGTCATACAAAGGAGGCTGGGGTTGCGGGGAAGACAATAGGAATGAGGAAAAAAGCAAGAGAGCAGTAAAGGGGGAAAAAGTTATGATTCGGGTATGAATGGCAAAGGGGGTGAATGGGATTTTGGAGGAAAGAGGACAGTAAGGTGAGGAGTTTGGAGGGAGGGAGAGTCTGTAAACTTTTGTAGGTTAAGAGATCTTTTAGGTGATGTGGGGACAGAATGGTAAGGGGCGTCCTGAATGTCAGTTTATGAGCTTCTTTCTGCAAGAGCTGTCTAGCGGCTAATGCTTGTAGGCAGGGGGCTCATCCCCGAACTGTGGGGTCTAATTGCTTGGAGAGATAAGCTACTGGGGCAAAGGCTGGGCTATAATATTGGCCTAGGACTCTTAGAGCTTGACTGGACCTCTCATGAATGTATAATGAGAAGGGCTTCGACAAATCAGGAAGATGGAGAGCTGGGGCTTCCACAAGGGCTTGACAGAGCTTAATGAAGGAGTGTCGGGGTGAAGAGGATAATGGTTTTTTAGGGGGGGCTCTTGCTGAGGTTGTATAGGGGTCTTACCAACAGGGAGCAGGGAGAAGTTAGGGATCTACGCTCTAAAATATCTAGCCAGGCTTAGAAAGGAAAGGATTTCTGTCTTGGTTTTGGGAATGGGCAGGTCAGAGAGGAGCCATTTTCTGTCTAAGGTAATGGACTTCCTTTGTTGAGATAGAAGGAATCTGAGGTAAGTGACAGGAGGGGAAGAGATTTGAGCTTTGACGGGGGATACTCGGTAACTTCTGGACGCTAGAAGGTTAAGTAGGGAGGCAGTGTCAAGTTGAGACTGTTCTCACGAGAGACTGCAGAGTAGAAGATTGTCCATGTATTATAATAAGGTGGACTTGGAGTGATCATGATGAAACTGTTTGAGGTCCTGAGCTAGGACCTGTCTAAAAATATGGGGACTATCTCGGAAGCTTTGTGGCAAAACTGTCCAAGTGAGTTGTTCAGAATGTCTTGTGTATGGGTCCTTCTAGGTGAAGATGAAAAAATCTTGGGAGCAGGGGTTTAGAGGGATAGAAAAATGGGTCCTTGAGATTTAGGACTGAGAAGTGGGAAGCTGAGGCAGGGATCTGCGATAAAAGGCTGTATGGATTTGGAACTAAGGGATGGATAGGGACAACGGCTATGTTGATGAGGAGAAAGTTTTGGGCAAGGCGGAAAGATCTGTTGGTTTTTTTAACAGCTAATATGGGGTATTAAATGGGGAGTGAGTGGGTCTGAGGTAATTTTTGTTTAAGAGATCTTGAATGATGGGTTGGAGGCCTATGAGGGCTGAAGTGGTTAGGGGGTATTGGGCCTGACAGATATACTGAGAGGGGTCACGTAATTTGATAGAGGCAGGGGGACATAGGGCCATGGAGGGGCTTGTAATGTCCTAAACTTGGGGATTTACAGGGTGTATGAGGGCAGAACCGGAGCTTTCATTTGGTAGAGGGGGGTTGTTGGCTATGAGGGCCATCAGAAAGGGAGTACTGGGGGCTGTGGGAGTGGATATAGTTATGGAAATGTGGAGGCGGGAAAGGATGTCCCATCTTAGTAAAGGGATGGGACACTGGGGCATAACCAGGAAGGAGTGGGAGAAAGGTGGGATTGTCTTGGATTGTGCATAAAGGGGGGGGTTTAATGGGAAAATCTGTTTACCTCTTACCCTGACTATAGGAGTAATGGCAGGCATGGTAGGGCCCTGGTATTTTCACAAGACTGAGAAGGTGGCTCCTGTGTCTAGGAGGAAGGAGATGGGGCGACCGTCTACTGTTAAAGTAACCCTGGGCTCCTGTTTGGTGATGGAAATGGTTGGGCAAGAAGCCCCCGGGCCCCATTAATCTTCTTCTGCCAGCCCCACTATGGCGGGCTTAGGATGGGGTTGTTCGTCCAGCCTCCCCTTCGGGTGGTTGGGCAATCAGACCCCCAGTGGCTCTTTTTGTGGCATCTGGGGGAGGGGCACGCCCTTGACCAATGTCCCTCTTTTCTACACTTGAAACAAGCTCTTGGGGGGGGGCTTGTTTGTAGAGGGGCGCCCAGGTTGTGGTTTTATCAGCTGGGCCAACATTTGGAAATTGGCCTGATCAGCCTTTTGTTTACGGCGTTCTTTCTCCTCTTCCCGCTTATGGAAGACTTTAAAGGCCACTGTTAGGATCTCAGTCTGTGGGATTGCGGGGCCCTGTTCTAACTTTTTGAGTTTAGCTTTAATGTCGGGGTAGCCTTGAGCTAGGAAGTATGTCATAAGGACATGTCTTCCTTCAGGTGTTTCTGGGTCCAGGCTGGTATACTGTAATAGGGCTTGAGTGAGTCTGTCTAAGAACTCGGAGGGGGTTTCATCTCTCTTTTGAATTATGTCTTGGAGCTTTTGAAAATTGACTACTTTACAAGCTGCCTTCTTCAGACCTGCTATTAAGCAGGAGGCAAAAATATCTCGAGAGCGGAGACTCATGGCGGTGTTATAATCTCAGTGTGGGTCTTGTTCGGGGACAGCAGTGGGGCTAGGGGGATAGGTGGGGTCAGTCCTGTGGGTTTCGGTAGCCTGCATTTGGGTGAAGTCTCAAACTTGTCTACGCCCTTCAGGGAGGAGAGTATTGGCCAGGAGCATGAAAATGTCATGATGTGTGAGGCTATAAGACTGGAGGGTCTATTGAAACTCCCTGATGTATGTCATGGGATCAGTGGAAAAGGAACTTAAGCGTTTCTCTAGTTGGGCTAAATCTCTTAAGGAGAAAGGGACGTGAACGCGCACGATGCCTTTGGATCCTGCTACCTCCCGGAGGGGGGCGATAATTTTGGGAGGCTCTCGGGACTGAGTCTGACGGGGACTGAAGGGTTCTGGCTCAGTCTGTGGGGGAGTGACACGGTCTAGCCGTGCCTAGTCGAGCAGGTCCTGAAGTGCAGAAGGGGGGCAAAGAAAATAAAGAAAGATAGAATTGGACCCACATGTCGCCAGCTAGCAGCTCAGCTGCTTACTTCTGCCGCTCTAGTTGGGCTTGAACTCATGACTCTGAATTAAGAGTCCCATGCTCTACTAACTGAGCTGCAGCAGGGCTCTAGTTAATTGCTTATGGAATGCGTAAACAGAATGTTCTTTGTTCTCCATTCTTGTCACATCCGCAAGTGGGGGAATGGCATATTTAGAAGCAGGGGTGGTGTTTCTACACATCTTCAAGGTCTCCCTATTTTCAGAGTGAGGAGTCTTGGCAAGATATGTTTTTGTGGACAGATAACTTCTAAGGACTGCACTGGTTGTTCTCTAGCTTGTGCTTTCCCATGCTGCGTTCATACATGGGGGAAGGTGCTTTCCCATTCTCCCTACAAACATGTGAGAAGACAAAGGCGGTCCCTAACAGGGGAGAAACAGGTGATGAGGGCAAAGACAGAGGAGGCTCCTGGGACCTAGTTAAAGGGGGGCTGAAAGGCTCAGGCTTAATCTGCAGGGAATGAAGGTGGAGGAGGTGAGATGGGGGAGGAGATGGTTGGGGAGGAAGGGAGAAGGGCTGTTGTAGGAGAAGAAGGGGAAGGGAGTGAACGGGAGGCTTCTGCGGGGGTGGCGGCTTGCAGGCTAGGAGAACTTGGGAGGGGGGGGAGAGGAGGAGGCGGAAAGCTTCGATATAGGGAATCTCCTTCTATTTTTTCAGGCGCTGGCAGTAGTTAAAAAGATCGCGAGTGATGTTAGGATTAAGAGTTCCCCCTGCAGGCCATTGGTTGTTGTTGTCTAGGGGGTATGTCGGCCAATCTTGGGAGCAATATTTATGGAGAAGTTTTGGTTTTATATCAGGCGTCAG
Organism: Manis javanica; assembly: GCF_040802235.1. Taxonomy (NCBI): domain Eukaryota; kingdom Metazoa; phylum Chordata; class Mammalia; order Pholidota; family Manidae; genus Manis; species Manis javanica. The sequence continues at coordinate 169,262,067 of NC_133156.1, read as the reverse complement.
GAAGAGGGTAGCCAGATGCTTAAGCAGGCATTCAAGAGGTGAACTTTCAGGGAGGGATGAAGAGGCTCCCATGGCTAAAGGACAGAGAAGGAGACAAACAGGGGAAGACGAACAGAGATCCTCGGACTGGAAGCAGACCACAAGGAGACAAAGAGCGTCCCCTATGATCCTTGGTGGTCTGCGGAAACTCGTATACGAGTCGGAATTTCTTAGGAAGTGTGGGTTGTCACCCAGACTTCCCTAAGAAGGCAGAGTGCCGGAGTCATGAGGTACCTAGCGCTAGGCGTTTTTGGCGGACGGAGCAGAAGGAGGAGGGTGGGAAACGGGAGCGTTCTCATCTACAAAGAAGTCACCTTGTTTATGGCTGTTGTAGGGGGGGTGCCTGAGAGTCGGCCGCAGCCGTGAAGGCCTGAGGCGGGGATTTATGGCTGTTGGAGGAGGGGCCTGAGGGTCCGCCGCAGCCGTGAAGGCCTGAGGCGGGGAGACTTCCCTCCTCATCCCCGAGCGTCAGGGCCTTGCCGGACGATCACGGTCAATGGCACTGCAATAGCTCGGGGAAGAGTGGCCCACTCCGGGGAGAAAACTTACCTAAAGGCCAGAGAGGAGTGGTGAGTGTGATGAGCCAGCGCCGGAAAAAGAGGACGAGGGCAAGCTGCTGCTGGTGTCGGGGGGAAGACGGGGCCCAGTTGGGGTGTCCTGTCTCCCGGGTTTCGGCACCAATGAAAGGAAAGGAGCGACACATAGCAGCGATTCACCGGAGAGTTCCGCTTTATTAGGGAAAGGTGCTGGGTTATATAGGAAGGGGCATGAATTGATTGAGGTGTCACTTCTACGGGGCTGGTGGCTGTTGGCTAGGTGCTGGGATTGGGAGGGGGGCGAGAGGTGATTGGGCTTCAGGTGGTGCCGGCGGGAACTGAGGACCCCGAAGAGAAGCCGGAAGTTTGCCATCTTACTGGTGGGGACCCTTCAAGCACAATGCCCCAACTTCTGTGGGACACAGTGAAGACAGTTCTAAGAGGAAAGTATATAGCAACCCAGGCCTATTTAAAGAAGGAAAAACAATCCCAAATGAATAGTCTAAATTTACAATTATTGAAACTGGAAAAAGAAGAACAAATGAGGTCCAAAGTCAGCAGAAGGAGGGACATAATAAAGATCAAGGAAGAAATAAATAAAATTGAGAAGAATAAAACAATAGAAAAAAATTAATGAAACCAAGAGCTGGTTCTTTGAGAAAATACACACAACAGATAAACCCATAGTCAGACTTATTAAGAGAAAAAGAGAATCTACACACATAAACAGAATCAGAAATGAGAAAGGAAAAATCACTGTGGACACCACAGAAATACAAAGAATCACTAGAGAATACTGTGAAAATCTATATGCTAAGAAACTGGATAACCTAGAAGAAATGGACAACTTTCTAGAAAATACAACCTTCCAAGACTGACCAAGGAAGAAACACAAAATCTAAACAGAACAATTACCAGCAGCGAAATTGAATTGGTAATAAAAAAACTACCCAAGAACAAAACCTCTGGACCAGATGGATTCACCACTGAATTTTATCATATATTTAGAGAAGACATAATACCCATTCTCCTTAAAGTTTTCCAAAAAATAGAAGAGGAGGGAATACTCCCAAACTCATTCTATGAGTCCAGTATCACGCTAATACCAAAACCAGGAAAAGGCACCACAAAAAAAGAAAACTACAACGAATATCCCTGATGAACACAGATGCAACAATACGCAACAAAATATTAGCAAACAGAATTCAAAAGTACATCAAGAGGATCATACACCATGACCAATTGGGATTCATCTCAGGGATGCAAGGATGGTACAACATGTGAAAATCCATCAACATCATCCACCACATCAACAAAAAGAAGGACAAAAACCACATGATCATTTTCATAGACGCTAAAAAAGCATTTGACAAAATTCAACATCCATTCATGATAAAAACTATCAACAAAATGGGTATAGAGGGAAAGTACCTCAACATAACAAAGGCCATATATGACAAACCCACAGCCAACAAAAGACTTAACAGTGAGAAGCTGCAAGCTTTTCCCCTAAGATCTGGAACAAAACAAGGATGTCCACTCTCCCTGCTTTTATTCAACACAGTACTTGAGGTCCTAGTCACAGCAATCAGACAACACAAAGAAATAAAAGGCATCCAGATTGGTAAATAAGAAGTCAAATTGTCACTATTTGCAGATGACATGATATTGTACATAAAACACCCTAAAGAATCCACTCCAAAACTACTAGAACTAATATCTGAATTCAGCAAAGTTGAAGGATACAGAATTAATACACAGAAATCTGTTGCACTCCTATACACTAACAATGAACTAGCAGAAAGAGAAATCAGGAAAACAATTCCATTCACAATTGCATCAAAAAGAATAAAATACCTAGGGATAAACCTAACCAAGGAAAAGAAAGACCTATACCCTGAAAAGTACAGACACTCTGAAGAGAAATTAAAGAGGACTCTAGTAAAGGGAAATTCATCCCATGCTCTTGGGTAGGAAGAATTAATATTGTTAAAATGGCCATTCTGCCTAAAGCTATCTACAGATTCAATGCAATCCCTATCAAAATACCAACAGCATTCTTCAATGAACTGGAACAAATAGTTCTAAAATTCCTATGAAACCACAAAAACCCCGAATAGCCAAAGCGATCCTGAGCAGGAAGAATAAAACAGGGGGGATCTCGCTTCCCAACTTCAAGCTCTACTACAAAGCCACAGTAATCAAGACAATTTGGTACTGGCACAAGAAGAGACCCATGGACCAGTGGAACAGAATAGAGAGTCCAGATATTAACCCAAGCATATATAGTCAATTAATATATGGTAAAGGAGCCATGGATATACAATGGGGAAATGACAGCCTCTTCAACAGTTGGTGTTGGCAAAACTGGACAGCTACATGTAAGGTAATGAAACTGGATTACTGCCTAACTCCATACACAAAAGTAAACTCAACATGGATCAAAGACCTGAATGTAAGTTATGAAACCATAAAACTCTTAGAAAAAAACATAGGCAAAAATCTCTTGGACATAAACATGAGCAACTTCTTCATGAACATATCTCCTTGGGCAAGGGAAAGAAAAGCAAAAATGAACAAGTGGGACTATATCAAGCTGAAAAGCTTCTATACAGCAAAGGATACCATCAGTAGAACAAAAAGGCATCCTACAATATGGGAGAATATATTCATAAATGACATATCTGATAAGGTGTTGATATCCAAAATATATAAAGAGCTCATGCACCTCAACAAACAAAAAGCAAAGAATCCAATTAAAAAATGGGCAGAGGATATGAACAGACACTTCTCCAAAGAAAAAATTCAGATGGCAAACAGACACATGAAAAGGTGCTCCACGTCTCTAATCATCATAGAAATGCAAATTAAAACCACAATGAGATATCACCTCACACCAGTAGGGTAGGCCAACATCCAAAAGACAAACAACAACAAATGTTGGTGAGGATGTGGAGAAAGGGGAACCCTCCTACACTGCTGGTGGGAATGTAAGTTAGTTCAATCATTGTGGAAAGCAGTATGGAAGTTCCTCAAAAACTAAAAATAGAAATACCATTTGACCTAGGAATTCCACTCCTAGGAATTTACCCTAGGAATGCAGCAGCCCAGTAGAAAAAGACATATGCACCCCTATTTTTATCGCAGCACTATTTCCAATAGCCAAGAAATGGAAATAACCCAAGTATCCATGAGTAGATGAATGGATAAAGAAGATGTGGTACATATACACAATGGAATATTATTCAGGCTATAAGAGAAAAACAAGTCCTACCATTTGCAACAACATGGATGGAGCTAGAGGGTATTATGCTCAGTGAAATGAGCCAGGTGGAGAAAGACAAGTATCACAGATGATTTCACTCATACGTGGAGTATAAGAACAAAGAAAAAACTGAAGGAACAAAACAGCAGCAGACTCGCAGAACCCAAGAATGGACTAACAGTTACCAAAAGGAAAGGGACTGTGGAGGATGGGTGGGAAGGGAGGGATAAGGGGAAAAAGGGACATTATGATTAGCACACATAATGTAGGGGGGTGGGCATGGGGAAGGCAGTATAACAGAGAAGAGAAGTAGTGATTCTATAGCATCTTACTATGCTGTTGGACAGTGACTGTAATGGCATATGTGGTGGGGAACTGATAATGTGGGGAGTCTAGTAACCATAATGTTGCTCATGTAATTGTATATTAATGATATCAAAATAATATAAAGTTAAATAATAATAAAAAAGTTGAGGTATAACTGACATACAACATTAGATTAGTTTCACATGTCCAACATAATGATTTGGTATTTGAAGAATTATTTCTGACGAGTGGATAATAATTCTCACCATGTGCTGGGCATTAAGTTTAGTGCCGTACATGGGTTATTTCATTTAATTACTACACCAACCTTTTGAGGCTTATTTAATTTCATTATTAAAGATTCATTTAGTGGCACTGTAGGGGTAAAACACTAACGGTAGGTAAGAGAAGCAATTATAATGTTGGAAACATGTCAAAGGTATTGGTGAAGGTGAGGGTATAGAAGTTAGAAAGCCTCATTGCAGACATTAGAAAATTAGACTCAATAGAACTTGATGTGGAGGGTGAATGAAAAAGGGAGTGAGCCAATCTGTATCCCCAGGGATACTGATGAGAATAAAATCCTGGGGAGCATCAGTGATTCTGGGCTGAGGGAACGCAGTTGACTTATCAAAGGCATCTCAAGAAGGATGTAGATGAGTGGCAGTGGAAGCAAGTTAGTGGAATTGAGGAATCCGATGGGGAAAAAGTTTTTAAGAATCCTACGTGTAAGTTAAAGATGAGGATGAAGTGGTAGAGGAACCTGGGAGAGTTAAGTCATGTTGATAAAAACTAAGGCGTCAAGGGGAAGAAAGTCGGCTTGGGAAGGGAGATATAAATTATGGTATTGACATGTTGATTGGATGATGATGTCTGGCTGGTTGGAGGGAATCTGAAGGTAGAGTTTATGAGGCAGATTAAGGCTGGAGAGGGGCAGTTGTATTCTCCCAGGACAGCAGGTAAAGGGAAAAGAGAAAGTTGAGGATAGAACCTGAGGCCAATGACAACCCACATGGAGGGCTAAATGAGAAAGAAGAGCCCGCAAGGGAGAAAGGTGACTGAACTGGACCCGGGCAAAGCCCTGGAGGTCAAAGGAGAATTTCAAAGGTGACGGTGAGTCTGAATGTTCATGTGTTACGGGGAGGTCAAGGAACAAAAAAGACTGAGAAATCGGAAACAGCTTATCAAGAAGGTCCTTGGAGGAAAGGGAAGAACAAGTATAGAAGATTTGTCTGGACAGTTTGGCAGTGTAAGGACAAAGAGGAAAAGGGAAGCAGCTTGTGGAGGGTTAAATGAAGATGCCCCCACCTTCCCTCCAAACCCCAGGTAGGTTAGACCCATTCAGCTGAAGGAGGAAGGAAGAACCTAATGCAAAGGAGGGTACAAAGATCTGGACAGAGGTGAGATGCAGCTAGCAGGACCACAGGTTGGTGGCTTAGGACAGAGTACTCTTGTGCATTTGGATACTTGACAACAGTTCACAAAATGGATGGTACCTACAGAAACACTTTGAGAAGAGTGGGAGAGTGCTGGAGCAAGATGTTTTTCACCTTCTCAGTGACGCAGGACTCAGGGCTATCTGCCAAGAAAGTGGGTAGTAAAGGAAATTGGTTAGGAGAGTAGAAGAAAGGAGATATGTAACAGGAACAGCTGGGGCTGCTCTTGAGAATCACCAGGAGATGAATAAAAGGATTTTGGGGCTCGACCAATGTAAGTCCATGACTTGCATTTTTTATTTCAGATTTACTTCTGGGAACTGACGATAGTAACCACCACCACCACCATTTCTCATGTGGCTATCATGTGCTTATTGTGGGCATTGACATTTATTCTCTCATTTAATTTTCCTAAGAATCTAGTGAGGTATTATTGATCCCAATTATCTTCAAATTGCAAAATAGTAAATTGAGGCTCAAAAGGTTTTACCTTAATTTAAAAAGAAAACAGATTGCCTACTATGTTATCAGGCATTGTTCTGGGCACAGAAAAGGACAGGCAAGGTGCCTGCCTTTGTGGAGCTTTTATTGATTGGATGCAGACGGAAAATAAATAAATTAATCAGACCATTTCAAATTTTAATGAGAGGTCTGAAAATTGTAAAACTGGTGATATTATTGATACTATAATAAACATGATACTGCAGTGAAGGAGGGAGTGAAGATAAGTATAAAGGCTGTGTTAGAGGGAGACCCGTCGAGGGGACAAGCTCAGAACTTCAGGACGAGCATGGTGGAAGATTTCCAGGCCTAGGAAAGGTAAGTGCAGAGGGCCTGAGGCAGTAACTAGTTTGGCGGTTGGAACATTGCTCAGCTGAAGCCTAGTGAGCATGGGATATAGGCCAAGGCTGGAGGCGCCACAGCAAGTTGGGATGGATTAACTCGGAGGAAGTAACTCAATCCGATTCAGTGGAATAAGGCGCCTAAGTGGCAGGGGCCAGGCTGTCCCGCTCTCGGACTTGAGTTTCCATCCCACGAAGCAGCCCGCACTTGGCACGAGGGTGAGGAGACCCCTCAGGAGAGGTACCAGGCCCCGCGGCAAAGGGCCAAAGACCGCGGGGGGTGAGAAGCGCCCAGACAGCTCAGTCGACCGCGCCGGCCCCTTCCCAGCTCGGGCCCCGCGCGGCCCAGCAAGCAGCTCCCTAGCGCCGCCCCCAGAGGCACCCCCGCGGGTAATCCTCGTTAGGGACCCCAGACCGCAGCACCTCCCACGCCGCCCCGCCTGTCTGGGTTTTCCATCTGGGGCGAGTTTGTCTCTCAAACTTCAGAATGGCAGTACTCCTAGGAGTGATGGGGAGATGAAGTAATTTGTGGCTAGGGCGAAGTCCTATGGAGAATAAACCTTTTTATTTCTGTCATGTTTTCCCTCATGGCTTTCCAGAAACGACTTGCTTCCCAGTAATGCTGTCCAAGTCACCCCCTCCAACAGCGAAGCTATTGGTTTGGTCCCTGGGCCCAGATTGGCCGAAGGTTTACGATTCGGCCAGGGATTGGAGGACGTTGATTCCTTACGTATTCCCCGCGCCCATTGGTTCGTTTTCCCCGCTTCTGGGCGGAGTGGTTAGGGCGGTTTCCTCCCTCTTGTTTACGGAGCGCGTAATTGTAGCCCTCTCCGAGCGCCTGGGCTGTTTCCAAACTTCCCGATTTAGCCACCCGGACCAATTAGGTCCTTGCGCCACCCTCGCCCTCTCCCTTTGCACGCCTCCCGCGTGGTACGGCCCACATCGCCAGAGCGGCGCGCGAACGGAGGCCCGTCGCGTTCTTCCGCTCGCGCTCTCCTGTCTGCTCCCCTTCCTGGGCACGCGTGGTACGGCCCGCGCCGCCTCCTTCCCTTGCTGGGGCAACTACCCCCCCTCGGTTCCGCGGCGCTTGGTGCCGCCCGGGAGATCCAGGTCATCGGTCGGTTCCCGTGAAAACAAAAACAATCGGCGGCGCCGCGGCGGGTAGCCGAACGTGGGGAGCAGGGAGCAGCAGGTCGCGGGGTCGGAAGGGGCGAGCTAGCGGGTGCGGCGGTCACGTGCTGGGGGCAGGGGGCGATGGGGCAGGCAGGCATGGGCTCCGCGGGGCTCCCCCGGCGCCGCGGCTAGCGCGCCCGCCACCTCAGCCACCCGGGCCGCCCGTCTGGGGGACGAGGAGCAGAACGCGGCTTCGGCCGGGCCCGGGCTGAACAGCTGCGGACACCCGGGCGCCGGGGAGCCGAGCGCCGCCGCCTCCGGGATGGATCAGTGCGTGACGGTGGAGCGCGAGCTGGAGAAGGTGCTGCACAAGTTCTCAGGCTACGGGCAGCTGTGCGAGCGCGGCCTGGAGGAGCTCATCGACTACACAGGCGGCCTCAAGCACGAGATCCTGCAGAGCCACGGTAGGACGACCGGGTGGGCGCGAGGGGCAGCCACCCGACCCCCTGATGCCTCTCAGGCCGTCGCGGGTCAGGAGCGGTACTCTGGAAGGGTCCGGCCCCAGCCTCCCGCGAGGCGCGGAGACCCCGCAGGCCCATGTGACTTTTTCTCTTCATCTTGGTTGATGTGCCTCGAACCTGCCGCGACCTCGTTGTCAATTAAGAGTGAGGGCAAACGGAGTCCGACACCCAATCCCGGAGTTGCGGGTTCTAGCCACTTAACGTGCGTGGGGCAGGTTCGTTGCGCCTGCAAACTGCTGCCTTCCAGGGGTGGGTGCCCCTCACCCACGCCAGGCCCAGGGGTCTCCCGTCATCCTCGCGGGCGGGAGGTGAGCGAATTGTGTTGGTCCCAAGAATCTGGGTGATAAGAGGGTCAAGTGCGGGAAACCCCTTCCTCCTCCCCATGGCCCAGGGACTTGTTTTCCTTCTTTTTTCCTTCTCTCTCTTTTTTAAAATTAGAAAGTCGAGTGTTATTCTTAGCTGTGGGTGAACAGAACAGCCGCCCCTGCAACTTCATAATTTGCTATGTGGAAGCAGCTCTTCAACTCCGCAGTAGCACAGACAGGATTTCTAGGAGACTAGCCGAATCGGACTGTTCAGCCCTCTGAGTGTAGCCTGTGATGAGACTGAGGAAGAAAGGCAACTTGGCACAAGCAAATTGCGGCACAAGTTGTTAGTTGCCTCCGTTGGTCAAGTTTTTCCTCGTTTTCTTTTGAGAAAACAGACTTTCATAGTGTTTTACCTAGATTATTTCATTACTGCCCTAGGCCCTGGGGACGGTTATTTTCCCAAAGTTAACTTTTGGGAGCTAGTTGGGAAGGGCTTTTGGTTTGGATTTTTAAAATAACATTGTCTGATATCCTTAGGTTAAAATATTCAGCGATGATTCCTTCTAGTTAAAAAATAGTTTATTAGTGAGTTTGAATAAAGGAGTTGGCTGGAGTGCCTTCTCAACTTGGGGGTGAACAGAAATTGATGAAAAGGAAAGTTTGGTAGCTGGGGTGAAAGGCAGATACTGAGGCAGGTGAGGTGAGGGCGATGGGCCTTGCTGAACTTATCTTCTTTCCTTTCTTCTCGACCTTCCTGTTACAGACAGCTTGGAGTTGAGAGTAAGTGCCTGTCCATGGTAAGCAAGTGTCATAGCATCTCATTCTGGACTTGGCAGTCACTTTAGAAATCCCAGGAAGAAGAAAACCTGTAACCATAGTAGGGGCTAGGAGTTGAAATGTTAGCGTGGAAAAATGAACAGACCTAGATGGCTGCCTGATAAAGGGGAAGGGGAGATGGGGTGGGGTGGAAATCCTGGGAAGCCTCTGGTGAATTGGGTTTTGATCATGTAAGATAAAGCTGAAGGGCAAATGAAGATAAGAGTCAAGAGCTTGAAAGAAAAGTAAGGTCTAAGATGGTTTCCTGGTGTCATTTCTACAGAGGAAAGTGAAGGAACATCACTTAGGCTGCAGGGAGGAAAGACTGTAGGGTCTGACCACGACCTTGAACTCTTGGAGGGAGGGACCAGCAGAGAGAAAAGGGCAGGGACTTAGAAGAGGCTGGTCAGCTGGTGTTTGGCTTTTGGGAGTCAATGACTGCCTGTGCCTGCACTTTCAAAGAGTTGTTAAAATAAAGCAGATTACTGGGAGTTAAGAAAAATATGCAAACTGAGATGTAAGGAGGCCCAAGGCTGCTTAAGTACTGGGGTGAAAGGTGTCCCTTCCACCCTACAGTGGACAGGAAATCTTTCTCCTATTAAAGGATGAAAGGAAGATAATGAGTGAAGGATGTAGGGTTCCATAGGCAAAGCTTGAGAGAGCAGAGATGGAAAGTAAAATACCCTTTTTCCATGAGAAAGAGGGGATATTAATTGAAGGGTGGTGTGATTGAGAACCTTATTTTCAAGCATTTGGGGCACATCCCAGATACATAATGCATAAAACAACTGTGAGGAATTGCCAAAATAAGAATTTGTTATAGTCTGTTTTGCTTGTTATCAGGGAAATTTTAAAGGTATTTATGGTCTGAGGTACAAAGTATGCCATGCTGTTCAAATAGGCTGGTGAATTGCATGTGTTCCTTTTCAACCTATTTTTCACCCTTTTGTCTACCAAATTGCAGTCTTACACTGGTATCTCTTTGATTTTCTTTAATTCTTTAATAGTAGGATTAAGCAACTAAAGGCAGTTACAAAACATGAAAGAAAAATAAATACCATGAGTGCCCGGTCTAGTTTCCAAAATAAAATATTCTTTCTTGTATTCTTATGTGTGAGGACAAACATCATGCTCTGGTACCTGGGTTTTGGTATTTTTCAAAGCAGAGAACTTCTAAAGTTCTCTGCAGGGGATGTGGTGGGTATTCCATTTGAATCTTAGTTATGTGGTTCAAAGTTCTAGCTACTGAAATCTGAATTTGGAACTCCATTTTCAAGTTCAAAGGGAGGTTTCCAGGACTTATGACTTATGAATCTACCTGTCTGGCTCAGTGATCTGATGGGCTCCTGTGATCTGAGAAAGGGGCTTCTCCAGTTGGGACCCTTTTTCAGGGCTTTGGCTCTCATTCTGTGAGTTTATTTGTGGTAGTATATTTCTAAGAATATGATGTGAATAAAGTAGAAACTTGGGGACCGCACAGATTCCCCCAACATTCCATCATACTGTTGGTGAGTGAATGGCTGATTCCAAAGTGTAGGGGATCAATTTAGTTTTTGAAGATGAATTACATTTCCGTAAGTTTAAGTTTCTCATTTGTAAAAAAAATTGTGAGGAACCATATCAATAGGGCAGGCAGTTAGGTAGAAACTGTAATACATAAATGAAGTTTAGTGTTAGTAAGCCCTTTGACAACTCTTGTCTCCTCTCACCATCCTTACTCCAGATGGTGAACACTGCCCGAAGGGGGCTCGCCTGGCAACTGGCCTGGAAATAATCCTGCAGTGAGCCCTAAAATAGCCTTCATCTGCTGTAGATTTCTTCTGTATCACCTGGAATTCTTTCATGTCAACTTTCTCTAATTAACCATTTCTTTTAAAATGCAAATTTCTTAATTCAAATATCTTTGGGGAACGGTGGTGTGAAATTGTCTTTTATACCTGGTGAATTAGTTTGTGTTCTGCCATTTAATATCTGCCCCAACCAAGTCCAGCCTGGGAAAAGGAAAATCTTTTTTTTTCTTAATTGAGTTATAGTTGACATACATAATTATAATGATTTCAGGTATAAAACATGGTGATTTGACAGGTATAGACATTACTAAATGCTCACCACGGTAAGTGTAGTTAACATGTGTCGTCATACAAAGATATTACGATAGTATTGACTATATTCCCTATGCTGTGCTTTTATCCCTGTGGTTATTTTATAATCGGAAGGTTTTTTTTTTTGTTGTTTGTTTTTTAATGGGGTCAGGCCTATGGCAGGAGGAACAATTATGGAGTATAAGGTGCTGAGAGATAAGTGCAGGCTTTGACTGGGTATCATAGCCAGTCGAGGTCGTGGATGTGGTGGTTCGGAGCAGTGTAGCGGTAATGCAAGTATGAAGAGGCAGTAAAGAATGAGAGAATACTCAAGGAATTCTGCCCAACTCTGATCTGTTCCTCTTTCCAGACTGACTCTAAAGGCTTTTCTTTATGCCCTGGGCATGCCTTAGAGACCTTGGGGTGGTAGACATGCTGGGGTTGTGATCCAGAGCCGGAGCCAGCAGAGTGAAAAGGGCTTAGAGATTGCCACTGGTGGCAAATGAAAGGTCTGTGCTGGGGTGTTTGGTCTGGAAAAGGAATATCATTTGTAAGCCTCATTTTCCAGTACTGAGCTCTGGTTCCTATTCTTAATTGTTTTGATTAAACTTAAGGTTCTCTTCATTTCCCCAGCTCTGAGGGAAGAGGAGAGTGCTGTAGTCATTCAGTTGTTCCAGCCTTTCAATGAGAAGCATTGTAAGCATGCTTCCGTGTAGGCACAGGAAGCCTGAAATTTGGTCTAATTTAAGAGGTGGTATGATGGGTGCTGTTTGGCAATCATTCCCAGTGTGCCCTTGATCGGATTTGAATAATGCACTGGTGCTTCTCAGAATTCACTCACACAGGTGTACTCTTTCCAGATGGAGTCAAGATTTTGCCTAAGGTGATTTATACTCATTCTAGGCTCTGATATTTGTGAAGTCAGATTGGGTGTGTCAGGTATAAAAAAAACTACATACTAAAATTCATAATTATTAAAGTACTGTTTCACATATAGCTAAAATCATTCACCTCCATGGTGAGAACCACACTTTGGACATCACCTGATTAACAGATAAATAGTATGAATACATTTTGGTGATTTGACTTCTGATTATAATATGTTGGGAGGGAAAAGAGACAGGAACCAAATTATCATATGCTGCTGATATTCTAGCTTTACATTTGGTGAAAGAAGATTAGACTGAAACAATTGGGTAACAGTTTATGTGACATGTTTACAGTGTACTCAGGGAAATTACGATCTTTGTAAGAGTAAAGGGTATGCAGTATTTTTAAAAATTATTTTTAGGCTGTTCTAACATAGTTTCTAAAAGTGATTCTCAAGGAATTTTCTAAAATTTTATTTATTTAGAGTAGATGGTAACACTCAAGTGGTGTAAAGCCAAATGGTGAAAAAGGATACCCAGTAAAATACTCCACTTGTTCTTATTCATGATCACTAGTTGCCTGCCTCAAAGACAGAGATGCAAGTTTCTAGACAAATTTTTAGTAAGAGAATTCAAGAAAAGGATTATTTGTCACTATTCATTTTTACTTTGAGTCACTGGACACATCAAGTTCTACTTACTGTGATTTAAGTTTAGTATTATCTCAATTTCCAAGTTTGTAAAGACAGTTTCATTTGTGAAAGTGATTAACGTGTATTAGCATCTAAAACTGTGTGTGTGTGTGGGGGGGTGCGGTTTGACTCCTAGTTAAAAGACTCATTTAAGCCATGATCTTTGTTGTTGTTGTTATCATTAATCTACAATTACATGAAGAACATTATGTTTACTAGGGTCCCCCCTTCACCAAGTCCCCCTCACAAACCCCATTACAGTCACTGTCCATCAGCATAGTAAGATGTTGTAGAATCACTACTTGTCTTCTCTGTGTTGCACAGCCCTCCCCATGCCCCCCCCACATTATACATACTATTGTAATACCCCTTTTTTTTTCCCCCCAGCCTTATCTCTCCCTTCCCACCCATCCTTCCCAGTCCCTTTCCCTTTGGTGACTGTTAGTCCATTCTTGGGTTTTGTGAATCTGCTGCTGTTTTGTTCCTTCAGTTTTTTTCTTTGTTCTTACACTCCACATATGAGTGAAATCATTTGGTGTTTGTCTTTCTCTGCCTGGCTTATTTCACTGAGCATAATACCCTCTAGCTCCGTCCATGTTATTGCACATGGTAGGATTTGTTTTCTTCTTATGGCTGAATAATATTCCATTGTGTATATGTACCCATCATCTTTATCCATTCTGATGGACACCTAGGTTGCTTCCATCTCTTGGCTATTGTAAATAGTGCAGTGATAAACATAGGGGTGCATATGTCTTTTTCAAACTGGGCTGCTGCATTCTTAGGGTAAATTCCTAGGAGTGGAATTCCTAGGTCAAATGGCATTTCTATTTTGAGCTTTTTGAGGAACCTCCATACTGCTTTCCATAGTGGTTGAACTAACTTACATTCCCACCAGCAGTGTAGGAGGGTTCCCCTTTCTCCACAACCTCGCCAACATTTTAAACTGGTATGTTTTTAACTAACAAAGAAACAAACAGATGCAAGGCTATGTATAGAGGCTAGATGCCGAGTAGCACAGATAAGGGTTAGGACTTAAGATGGGGAGAGACTCTTCTGACCTGTGGGAAGTTTCAGTGACTGAATGTGGATGGTAGGAAGATAGGATGGGGTGCCAGGAGAGGAGGTTGGCAAGAACAAAGGTGCAGAGGAGTGAGAGTATATAAGAGGCATTCTGGGAACAATGAAGGACCAAAGTAGGGAGAAAAGGGGTAAAAGAATTAAAATTCAATTGGAATCAGGTTTTATGGAGTCATGAATACCAGGAAAAGCAGTAGCCTGGGAAGACACTGAATGCCTTGAGTGGTGGGCACATTTTGAATAGGAAAGGGACAGGGACGTGATTTGGGAACAATTAGCAGCATTTAGGTTGATTGGAGTTGGGAACAGATTTGGTTAGAGGGAAGAAGACTGGTTAAGAGTCAACTTAGATCTGGTGGGATGGGACCTTCTGTGGGTATAGGTGGTAGAGATGTGAAGGTACCCTTGCATGGAATCTCTTAAGGGAAGGAATTAACAGGCGTGGATGGAGTTTGGCAGAGTGGGAGAGAAGGGTTGGAAAAGTCAAGATTATTCTAAGGTTTTGAGTATGATTGACAGGTAGACAATTACGGAATCAGGAAGAAAATTGGAAGTTTAGGAGAGGGGAAGGTAGAAATTTGAGTTTAATTTTTAAATATGAAATCCACATTTAAATACCAAAAGAAACCTTATCTGATTCAGTCATTCATTCAGAGATAAATAGATACCTAGAGATTAATTCTCTATACTTTGAAGGGAGCGAGAGTGGGAGACTGTCTGGCAGACATCTAAAAACTTGTGTCTGTATCCTCTTTTTCTTCTGTGCCTCCGAAGTCTTCTTTTTGAAGCCTTCCCTTTCTCCCCTGTGCCAGTCATTTTGGTCTAGTGCTCTGCTCCAGGAGCGCTCTTAGGCTCTACCATGTAATTTAGCTCTTACATTAACTTTCTTTCCTGAGTTTTTTTGAGGCTTGATTTTGCAGCATACTAGGCTGTGATTTGGTACAGTGGGTCAGAACACCTATCTGTGAATCTTGCTTTCTGTTTTGAAAGGTTGAGGTTGGCCAACAAATGCTATACTTTACTGTGTAGATTTGCTAGCTATTAATAATATTAAAAAAGTTGGTTTCATCTTCAGTGTGTACTGCCTCTGGGAAAAAAATGAGTGTGTTCTATTTGTGCCTTTGCCTCCCTCCTCTGAGTAAATCTCTGTGTTGTGTAGGTGCTGTGCCCTGGGTACTGAGATAGCTAATAAGAAGCCCCAAACTTCCATAGGCCACAGTTTAGTTAGCTACTCACAGT
The DNA here is from genome assembly GCF_040802235.1 of Manis javanica. Lineage (NCBI taxonomy): Eukaryota > Metazoa > Chordata > Mammalia > Pholidota > Manidae > Manis > Manis javanica. The sequence continues at coordinate 169,246,924 of NC_133156.1, read as the reverse complement.
ATGAGATAATGCTTTTATTATTATTTTTTAATACCTTACCTTTTCAGGTTTCCAGTTTTTCTGTTATTTTGCGAGCATATCCATGTTCGCCTTGTCAGTGACTTCTTTAGAATCAATCTTAGACCCTTTTATCCTTTATCTCCTTTTATTCCCACCCTATATTTCTTAATATGACTAGAACATTTAATCTGTACCCTGAAAACTGCTGACACAGGCATTCGGCACTCAGTAAATGTTAATTGAATCTAAAGTCATGGTTCTCCCTTCCTATTGACTTTAGTTTTTTTTCCTGTTCTGTCTTTGCCTGGTTTCATTTTGTTTATTTTAAGGTACTAAGGGTATTTTTATTATAAGTGGCATTAAGTAGAATTTTTTCCCCATATAGCCTTCTTTTGTTTTTTGTATTTTAATTTTTTTAAACGAACTAATGTAGAATGAATTCTGGAGTACAGCTTGCTGAGGCCTGAGTTTTCATTTAGGTACAGTTAGGATTAAGTTTACTAAATGGATTTCTTTGTATTTATGTGCATCACAACTTGAGTGCCATTTTATTTTCTCCTTAACTCCCAAATTTAAGATCTCTGTTTTATGAAAGTGGAGTTAATGTCAAAGGAGCTCAAATGTAATATATGTAATATTTGTCATAAATTTGGTGGTTTAAATTTTTTCCTCTCTTCATAGTATTCATAAAAATATTATCAGGTCTTGGTGATTTCTGGGGACTCTTATTTACTTCTACCAAAATATTTTAGTCCTAGGGTAAGGTTTTCAGCCTTTTTGGAAATCTGAATAATCATCATCATAGCAAAACCTTTCTGTGTTGGACCTTACTGTTGTTTATAGAGCTCTCTCAGTTATAGTGGGTCTCAGCCTTCCTGTGTTTGACTCTTAGGCAGCATGCACTTCATAGTGTAATTGCCACCTCTAAACTAAACTGCCTTTTCAGATCAAGTTAGAACTTCTGATCATCTGATGGTGAGCAGACATATTAAGCACAACATTGTAGTGCTGCCTACCAAACAGCTGTTTTAGTTTTAGCAGCATGTCTTTAAAAGCATGTGTGCAATTATTTGAGGTCTTTTCCCTTTGCCATAAAAAGAAGTGGCAACAAAATTGAAAAATGCAAACACTGAGTAGGGATGAGAAACATAGTTTTCAATGTTAATATTTTTGTCTTGATTGTATTAGATCGCCCAAAATGACGAGTAAATCTTGTCACAGAGGTAGATGGTGAACACATGGTTGTCTTAAGCCATGTGATTAGTAATGAAGAACAATAAACAAATACATATACAAAATGATAGAACTGTATTGGAAATTATTTATAAAACCAAGGTATAATTAGGAGTTTTATAAGTTTGCTTTGTGGAAACCAGGCACCCATTTTAACATGTAAGTTCTACCTTCCTACATTCTAACTTGGGGTACCCTTTTATAGAAAGTTGAGATATATTCATTGATAAACTGGGATAATTTTCTTTCACAAACAAGGAAATTGTGGCTCAAAACACAAGCCTGTGAATTATTATTTCAAGTCTTTACCTACATGTTTAAGATATTTTTGGGGTTGGGGGTAGTTCTTATTTAGAAAAGAGAAGAAACTTATTTCTCAGGGAGTGGGCGGGCTCTATTTTGTGAATGTTTTATTTGAAAATTTGTGTATATTGATTATTTGTTTGGTATTTGGAAAACCGGCTACAGTGCTATTGTGTAGTATGCACTGAACATCCTGTAGGAGGATCAGTGAGCTGCTGGATGTGAAACCGCTGGCAGTTTCAGAAGGTGTTGGTTCAGGGTGCATTGGTAGTGCCAGAGTCTCCAGTGCTGGATTTGAATTTAAGAATATGCAATAGAGAATTTATTATTTTTCTATTCATTCAGTAGATAGTTACTGAATGCCTCAGATGTGCCAGTTACCATGCTAAACTGGAGATTAAACAATCGTGTTTCCTATTTCAAGTAATTTTATGGTATTAATAGACAAATACTTACAGTGAAGTGTGAAACCCTAATAGGGAAGTACAGGTTACGGTGGAAACAGAGTTTTCTAATTTATTGTTTCTGTGAAACTCATGGACGTAAATCCTGAAATGTCTAGACAGTGAAGCCCAAGGGCAGAGCTTGAAGTCAGCTGGGTTCTATAAAAAACAAAGTAGGAGTTAACTCCAGTATGTTTAGTTTAGTTTGACAGATATGTGATTTTGGAGGAGACTGTGACTATTCCAGTTTCTGGGAATACCACACTTAAAATGTATGTTGATTCTTTGCTTGGATTAAAAATCTCTTGTTGACATGCTAATTACTTTATCTGTTGAATCAAGTCATATTAAAAGTGACCATAAAAGTACTTTTGTGGTACAGTCACTTTGAAAGGCAGTTTGGCAATTTAAAGAACTAAATGTTACTTTTGCTCTAAGATACAGCAGTCATTTTCCTTTTATTTACCCAGAGGAGTTGGTAACTTCGGTCCACACAAAACCCGCACATGGTTATTTGTAGCAGCTGTATTCATAACTGCCAAAACTGGGAAGCAACCAAGATTTATGTCCTTCAGTAGGTGAATGGATAAATAAAGGTGGTACACTAAGAAAATGGAATATTATTCAGTGCTAAAAAACAAGTTATCAAGCCATGAAAAGACTTGGAAAAACCTTAAATGCATACTACTGAGTGAAAGAAGCCAGCCTGAAAGGCTCCCTTGTTCTATGATTCCAACTATATGACATTCAAAGAAAAGCAAAACCATGGTGACACAAAGATCGGTTGTTGGCCAGGGATGGGGTGGAGGAGAGAGATGAATAGGCAGAGCACAGAGGACTTTCAGCACAGTGAAAATACTCTGTGTGATATTATGATGGATATATTATGTATCCCTTTGTACATTTGCCAAAACTGACAGAAGGTGCAACACCAAGAGTGAACCCTAAGGGAACTGTGGACTTTGAGTGATTATGATGTGTCAGTGCAGATTCATCCTTGGTTAAAAAAACCAAAACAAACATCCCCCCAAATCAAAGTGCCATTCAGATGGGTAATGTGATGTTGGTAATGGGGAGACTATGCCCGTGGTGGGGCAAGGTTATATATATGGAAATCTCTGTACTTCCTTCTCAATTTGTTGTAAACCAAAAACTGCTCTTAAAAAATAAAGTCTTATAAGAAAAAGCACTTGTGGTGTCTGAAAGTGATGAGCACTGTCTCAGAATTGTGTCTTTCCTGCCTGTGTATGGGGCCTGAGTCCAGGGAGGTTTATTGTAATGAAGGACGCAGTTGGCACAAGACTTCATCCTGGGTATAAAAAGTGACCACCACCGTGGCCAACCTGGATGCCAGCATCCACCGTCAGGTCTAGTTTAGTTCTGTATGGTAAAGATGGCTGTCACAGCACCTCCTCAGCTTTACTTCTAGGAACTGAATCTTACTAGATTTCTTTCTCAGAAAGGTTCTCCGAGAAGCAGGTTTTGTTTTAAGACCCTTTAGGAGTTAGAAGTTTGGTCTCAGTCAGTTTGGTTATTACAGTGATTTTCAAACCTGTGTTCGCCTTTGGCTGCTTTCCACTAAATCCATTTGAAAATGCATTAGTGGAATCTTTCTCTCTGCATAGACAGGGCTTTCCCAGGGTTCTTTTTTGGATTAGTTCATTCTACTTTTCTTGTGTTTCCAAATACTTTGTAGAAACTATTTTTCCTTGGGGCATACAGAGAACTCTTGGTATTAATTCATTGACCTTATATTACTAGTATCTATAGTTTATAAACTTGAAAATCAAAAAGAGACTTGTATGTGGTATAGGCAGAGGAGGAGCTAACTAACAGCAGCACCAAATTCCAGATATCTGAGTTGCTAAGATTTGAAAATATCAATGGATTTCAAGGTTGGGGCACACAAGTTCTGTTGGTAGATTCCAGGTGACCTCTTTCCTGCTTGGTCTCTGCTTTTTTTGTTCTTTAGCCCTTTGTTTGCTTTGTTGTCTATTGACTGTAGAAACAAACAGGTCTGGATGCATAGGAGTTATGCTTGCATTTTTCAGTTTTTAAATATTGAGATAACAGTTTACATAATGTAGAAGTCACTCTTTAAAAGGGTGTAATTCACTAGTTTTTAGTGTATTTAGTTGCTCAGCCACAACCATGATCTAATTACAGAATATTTTTCTCTCTCCTAAAAGAAATATCATATTCATTAACAGTCATTGTTCTATTCTGCCCTTCCTCCAGGGCCTGACAACCATGAATCTGCTTCTGTCTTTAGGTTTGCCTCTTCTGGATATTACATATAGATAGAATCACACAATATGTGACCTTTGTGTCTGGCATATTTCACTTAACAATGTTTTCCAGGTTCATTCATGTTGTAGCATATATCAGTGCTTCATTACTTTTTATGGCCAGATAATATTCCATTGTATGGATATTATTTTGTCCCCATTTCGTTTATCCAGTCATCACTTGGACATTTGGATTGTTTCCACTTTTTGGCTATTATGTGTAATGCTGCTGTGAACATTCATGTACAAGTTTGTGTGTGGACATAGATTTTCATTTCTCTTGGTTACATGCCTAGAGTGGAATTCCTGGGTCATTCTGTTTAACTTTCTCAGGAATTGTCAAACTGTCTTCTGCAGTGGTGATTTTGCATTCCACCAGCAATACGTGAGCGTTCTGAATTCTCCATATCCTCCCCAGCACTTCTTGTCCATTTTTTTCATTAATAGCCATCTCAGTGCATATCGCAGTTTCTCATTATAGTTTTGATTGGCCTTTCCATATTGACTAATGATGTTGAGCATCTTTTCCTGTACTCTGGGGTTATTTGTATATCTTCTTTGAAAAAATGTCTATTCATATCCTTTGCCCATTTTTAAATTAGGTTGTTTGTCTTATTGTTGAATTGTAAAAATCTTTGTACATTCAGGATACTAGAGCCTCATCTGATAGATGATTTGCAAATATTTTTTTCCCTTCTGTGGGTTGTCTTTTCACTTTCTTGGTATTTGAAGCACAAAAGTTTTTGTTTTGATTAAATCCAATTTAGTTATTTTTTCTTTGGCTACTTGTGTTTCTGCTGTCATATCTAAGAAACCATTGTTCAATTCATGTTGAAGAATACACCCATTTTTTCCCAAGTATTTGATAGTTTCAGCTCTTTAAGTCTTGATTCCATTTTGAGTTAATTTTTGCATAAGGGATGATTATTTTGCACGTGGGTATCTGTTTATCCCAGTACTGTTTGTCAAATATGACTTTTTAAACTATCCTTTTCCCTTGCTTTATTTTCTATCTATCCAAGTACATTACTGATGCCTGCGAATGTGCAAGGCATATGATAATATACAGCTTACTGTGAGAACCTGTCTTCTCTTAGGGCCTTATATCTAGTTGATACTAATGATGATTTAAATACATGAAATTGTTAAACGGCATATGATTCAGTGCTAGAGGAGTGGTGGAGAGAACAGAATTCAATAGAAATTGAGAAGACTAAGGAAGTCTGTGGGCAGAGAGGTTCATGGAAGAGATAAAAGCCACTGAGGTGTTAGGTATGGTTATATATGGAAGGATAAGAAATGGCCAGAGAGCAGCTGCTGAAACAGATTTTTTTTGGTGCAGAGCATGTATGAAACATCTTTTAGACTAAGATTTTGAAAATTTTCTGAATTACCAAGCCTTCTCTTAGCCTAAATTATGTTACTGGAGTTTGGAAGCACCAGGTAAATACTTCATGCAATCGTATGTAGAGATGAGGGCAGTTTCTATATTGGCCACCCCATATGGGTTTGCCTATCTTTTTAAGTTCTCTCAGTGGTTGTCACTAAACCAGACTTACTATACTCCCTTTTTGCAGTCCCTACAGCCTTCTAGATTTCTTTTCTTGGAACTGTAGAGAAACTGTTCTTGTCACGGTCACTGATAACTCCACATTGCAAATCCAATGGTCACTTCTCAGTCTACGTCTTACTTGATTCAGCAGCAGTTTCAATATAGTTGTCTATTTCCTCCGCCTTGACACATTTTCTTCAGTTGGCTTCCCCAACCACCATGCTTTTTTAATTTCACTCATCACAGTTAGTGTTTCTGTAGTCTTTTTTAGTCTCCTTTCCATTTCCACTTCTCAGTTTCATAACTTTGAGTTCCTGACTCTCCTTTTACCACTTTGCACCACTTTGTGTTTGCAGTGACTCTCTTGGTGATTTCATTTAGTCTCATGACTTCAAGTATCATCAATGTGCCAGTGACTCACAAATTGTATATGCAGCCCTGACCTTGCTCTTGAACTCCAAGTTTATAAATCCAACTCACTCCACGTACGCACTGTGGTGATTGTTCAGTATGTCAAATTTAACAAGCCCAAAACTGACTCTTATTTCTGTCCCTTTCCCTCATACCTGCTTAGCCTTTAATCTTTTTTCTTTTAATTGAAGACCACTCCATCTTTCTAGTTGACTCAGTCTAAAAATGTAGGAGTTCTTTTCTCTCATATGCAGTGAGGAAATCCTGTTGGCCTTACCCTCAGCATATATCCAGGATCCAAATACTTCTCACAATCTCCACATCTGCCTAACCACTGGGATGAGCCAGAGTCATCTCTTCTTAGATTGCTCTACAATCTCCTAACTTACCTTCCTGCTTCTGTTCTTAAACTCCTATCGTTAGCTAGAAGGACCATATTAAAATGTAATGTCAGTTTATATACCTGCTCTGCTCAGAACCTTGCAGTAGATAACCCTTTCACTCAAAGTAAAAGCCAAAGTCTTGCCAGAAAGGCCCCACAAGACCAGAACCCCCATTATATCTTGGACTGTTTTCCTTTGACAGAAATATACGTTAACCACACTGCCCTCTGCTATTTCTTGAATAGTCTAGGTATATTTCTGCAATAGAGCTTTGTCCCCTCAGCCTGGAATGCTTTCCCCTGGAGGGGAAGAAAAATAATTTTCCCTCTACCTTTGTGAATTCTGGACTGAGACCTCTATAATGAAAGACAAGGGAAAAGCAGTTTATTAACATGTGTACCTCATCTATACATGGCAGATTCCCAGGGGAAAATGAGAAACTCTCAAAGAGGTAACTTAGAATTCAACCTTAACTACCATCTTCAGCTAAGGATGGAAGAAAGGTATGGGGAGGCCAGTAGGAGGAGATTACCAGGAAAAGCACAGTAATCAACAAGAGAAAGGTTTGTTATACAGATCTAAGGCTGAACCTTCTCCATTGATAAAAAGTTTTCTGTGATTTAGAGTCACCCTTCTCTTCCTGATGTGGAGAGGGAGGCACCCTTATAAATGGAGATTTCTCTTATAAATGTATATTTCCCTTACAAAAGGTTAACTTCTCTGTTTTCAGAGTTTCTCCTGTGTCTATTTCTCAAAACAATCAGTTCAAAATAATCTTTATGACAAAGCAGCATATTTTGGGGTGGCATATTCTGCTACTCTTTATGCCCAAGGTGGTGGCCACATGGCTGATTCTCACTTCCCTCAAGTCTTTTCTCAGATGTCACTATCTCGGTAAGGCCTACTATGTCCACCCTGTTTAAGATTGCAGTTGCTTTAACCCATATAGACTCCCCATCAACTTACTCTACTTGCAGCATGTACCGTCTTTTTGTCAAACTGTATAATTGACTTATTTTGTGTATTTGTTTATCTTATAAAAAATTAAGTTTTAGGGCAGGGATTTTGGTGGTTTTGTTTCACTGCTGTACCTGTTATACACTGAGTGCTCAGTTAAGTATTTGCTGAATGAATGAACTTCCTAGGGCTTACTGTACTTTGGGCTTGTTCAAATCTTGGGCCCCATCCCAGACCTCCTGAATTAGAAACTCTTGAGATGGGGGTTCAACTCTGTAGTTTTAACCAGGCCTCCAGGTGATTCTGATGTAACTTAAAGTTTAAGAACCACTGTTATATCAACATGTATAGGATTTTAGCCAGGCCTGTTGCTTATAGGTGGGATATGTAGCTCTATACAAAGTAACTGATAAATATAACTGAATTTGTTCTCTTTCTCTCATTTCCTCCCCTTTTCCTGAGGAGCTAGCACAGGGAAATAGGATATAAACTGTAGTAACTTTCAGTTGATCTATCATGTGTGTCAAGGGTCCCCAAGACCACATTTAGGCTCCATTAATCACTAGGAGTACATGCAGGACTCAGCATATAGTCACACTCATGGCTAAGATTTATTACAGCAAAAGAGTACAGAGTAAAGTCAGCCCAAGGGAAAAGGCATATGGGGATAAATCTAGAAGAAACCAGGAGTAAGCTTCCAAGAGTCCTTTCCCAGTGGAGGCAACATGGGACATGTTTAATTCCTCCAGCATCAAATTATAACAAGTATGAAGTGTTGTCTACCAGGGAAGCACATTGGAGACCTAATTCTTGGGGTGTTGATTGGGAATTGGTCATATAGGCACTCTGCCTAGCACATACTAATAATTCCAGATTCCCAGAAGAAAGGCAGTTCAGCATAAACCACATTATACAGGCAGTTTAGGCACAGTGAGGCCTTGTTACCAGTTAGGCTGGTGGAGCCCCTCTGAAATCCAAGTTCCAGATCACAGCCAAGGGTCAGCATTGCCAGCAGGGACCTTGGCTAGGATTTGGGAACTTGGGTTTTGGGACAGTTCATACCACCCTGATGGTTAAGAATGGCTCACTGTTGTGTACAGGTGGGGGTGGGGGGGAAATGTTAACTCCTGTCTTCTGTGTTCTTTTATGGTGGTATCCAAAGAAGTGTGTGTGTTTTTACTTTATATGGAATATGAAGCATTAGACTAAATAATCTCTTAAGGAAATTTAGCAACAAAATGTTTTGAGAATAACTCGAACAGTTTAAGTGGATTGAATAAGTGAGTTTATTCACTTCAACATATTTCTTGAAAAATGCCTTGCCCCAGTATTTAGTCAGTGCTGATTTTAGTGGTTGACTTCATAGTGAAATTTTCTTATTTATTCCAAAAAATAAAAAAAGATTAAAATAACTTTCTTAGTATATACTTAAAAATATTATCTATCTATGAATGTGACCGTCTGCCTCAAAGTAGACACTGATTTTTCTTCACATTTCTTCCATCTTTTCATGTTGCAAAGGGCCTATTTGAAGCTTTTCATCTTTGGGTTTGCCTTTGTGAATAACCAGTTTTTTCTTTCTTTTTTTATAGGCCAGGATGCTGAATTATCAGGGACACTTTCACTTGTTTTGACACAGTGCTGTAAAAGAATAAAGGATACTGTTCAGAAATTGGCCTCAGACCACAAAGACATCCACAGCAGTGTTTCTCGAGTTGGAAAAGCCATTGATAAGGTATGGTGTCAAAGGAAGTTTTGTATTTTTTAGCTTCATCCTTCATCTCCTGTCTCTGCTTTTATAACATAAGCTTACTTGAATTATTTCTGTTGTTTTTATCCTTGATTTTAGTGACTTTGGCATATATGGTTTTATTATGTCATTTTTAAAGTTCCTTATTGCTATTATAGGAATACATTAAGGGATATCGTGGGTTTGGTTTTATTTCCCAAAATAAAGGGAATGTTGTAATAAAGCAAGTCAAGTTTTTTGATTTCCCAGTGCATGTTAAAGTTATGATTACACTATACTGTAGTCTACTAAGTGTGCAATAACATTATGTCTAAAACAAATGTGCATACCTTAATTATAAATAGTTTTTTCTCTTTTAGTCATTTACTTTGTATATTGAAACATTCATATAACATAAAATTTCACACAACATAACATAAAAATTCTTAGTTTTAAAGAATATAGCTCACTGATTTTAGTGTATTCACAATGTCATGCAACCATCACCACTAATTCCAGAACATTTCCATCATTCCAAAAAGAAGCCCTGTTAGCAGGCCCTTCCATTTCTTGCCCGCTCTCCCACCACCGCAAGTCCAAGGCAACCCAGTCACTAATCTATTTTCCTTTTTTTTTTTTTTTTTTTTTTCCGCTCCTTTATCCCCTCTGCTCCACTTCACCCCCACCCTTGGTAACCTAACCACTAGTCACTTCTCCCTCACCCTTGGTAACCTAACCACTAGTCACTTCTCAGTGTCCATAAGTCAACTGCTGTTTTGTTCTTCTGTTTTTATAGTCCGCAAATAAGTGTTATCGTATGGTATTTGTCTTTCTCCGCCTGGCTTATTTCATTGAACATAGTACCCTCTATCTAGATCTGTCCATGTTGTTGCAAATGGCAGGATTTCTTTTATTTTCTTTCTTTCTTTTTTCTTTTGGTATCATTAATCTACAATTATGTGAGGATTATGTTTACTACATTCCCCCCATCACAAGTCCGCCCCACAAACCCCATTACAGTCACTGTCCATCAGTGCAGTAAGAGGCTGTAGAATCACTACTTGTCTTCTCTGTGATGCACAGCCCTCCCTGTGCCCCACACACACATTGTACATGCTAATCATAATGTCCCCTTTCTTTTTCCCCCCTCTTATCCCTCCCTTCCCACCCATCCTCTCCAGTCCCTTTCCCTTTGGTAACTGTTAGTCCATTCTTAGGTTCTGTGATTCTGCTGCTGTTTTGTTCCTTCAGTTTTTTCTTTGTTCTTATACTCCACATATGAATGAAATCATTTGGTATTTGTCGTTCTCCACCTGGCTTATTTCACTGAGCATAATACTCTCTAGCTCCATCCATGTTGCAAAGATAGGATTTGTTTTCTTCTTATGGCTGAGTAATATTCCATTGTGTATATGTACCACATCTTCTTTATCCATTCATCTACTGATAGACACTTAGGTTGCTTCCATCTCTTAGCTATTGTAAATAGTGCTGCGATAAACACAGGGGTGCATCTGTCTTTTTCAAACTGGGCTACTGCATTCTTAGGGTAAATTCCTAGGAGTGGAATTCCTAGGTCAAATGGTATTTCTATTTTGAGCTTTTTGAGGAACCTCCATACTGCTTTCCACAATGGTTGAACTAGTTTACATTCCCACCAACAGTGTAGGAGGGTTCCCCTTTCTCCACAACCTCGCCAACATTTGTTGTTGTTTGTCTTTTGGATGGTGGCGATCCTTACTGGTGTGAGGTGATATCTCATTGTGGTTTTAATTTGTATTTCTCTGATGATTAGCAATGTGGAGCATCTTTTCATGTGCCTGTTGGCCATCTGAATTTCTTATTTGGAGAACTGTCTGTTCAGCTCCTCTGCCCATTTTTAATTTGGATCATTTGCTTTTTGTTTGTTGAGGTGCGTGAGCTCTTTATACATTTTGGATGTCAACCCTTTATCGGACCTGTCATTTATGAATATATTCTCCCATACTGTAGAATGCCTTTTTGTTCTATTGGTGGTGTCCTTTGCTGTACAGAAGCTTTTTAGCTTGATATAGTCCCACTTGTTCATTTTTGCTTTTGTTTCCCTTGCCTGGGGAGATATGTTCATGAAGAAGTCGCTCATGTTTATGTCCAAGAGATTTTTGCCTATCTTTTTTTCTAAGAGTTTTATGGTTTCATGACTTAACATTCAGGTCTATGATCCATTTCGAATTTACTTTTGTGCATGGGGTTAGACAGTGATCCAGTTTCATTCTCTTCCATGTAGCTGTCCGGTTTTGCCAACACCATCTGTTGAAGAGAGTGTCATTTCCCTATTGTATGTCCATGGCTCCTTTATCATATATTACTTGATCATATATGTTTGGGCTAATATCTGAACTCTCTATTCTGTTCCACTGGTCTGTGGCTCTGTTCTTGTGCCAGTACCAAATTGTCTTCATTACTGTGGCTTTGTAGTAGAGCTTGAAGTTGGGGAGCGAGATCCCCCCCACTTTATTCTTCCTTCTCAGGATTGCTTTGGCTATTTGGGGTCTTTGGTGGTTCCATATGAATCTTTGAACTATTTGTTCCAGTTCATTGAAGAATGCTGTTGGTAATTTGATAGGGATTGCATTGAATCTGTATATTGCTTTGGGCAGGATGGCCATTTTGACGATATTAATTCTTTCTAGCCATGAGCATGGGATGAGTTTCCATTTGTTAGTGTCCCCTTTAATTTCTCTTAAGAGTGACTTGTAGTTTTCAGGGTATAGGTCTTTCACTTCTTTGGTTAGGTTTATTCCTAGGTATTTTATTCTTTTTGATGCAATTGTGAATGGAATTGTTTTCCTGATTTCTCTTTCTTCTGGTTCGTCGTTAGTATATAGGAAAGCCACAGATTTCTGTGTATTAATTTTGTGTCCTGCAACTTTGCTGAATTCAGGTTTTAGTTCTAGTAGTTTTGGAGTGCAGTCTTTAGGGTTTTTTATGTACAATATCATGTCATCTGCAAATAGAGACAGTTTGATTTCTTCGTTACCAGTCTGGATTCCTTGTATTTCTTTGTTTTGTCTAATTGCCCTGAATAAGACCTCCAGTACTATGTTGAATAACAGTGGGGAGAGTGGGCATCCCTGTCTTGTTCCCGATCTCAGAGGAAAAGCTTTCAGCTTCTCACTGTTCAGTATGATGTTGGCTGTGGGTTTTTCATATATGGCCCTTATTTTGTTGAGGTACTTGCCCTCTATACCCATTTTGCTGAGAGTTTTTGTCATGAATGGATGTTGAATTTTGTCGAATGCTGTTTCAGCGTCTATGGAGATGATCATGTGGTTTTTGTCTTTCTTTTTGTTTATGTGGTGGATGATGTTGATGGATTTTTGAATGTTGTACCATCCTTGCATCCCTGAGATGAATCCCACTTGGTCATGGTGTATGATCCTCTTGATGTATTTTTGAATTCAGTTTGCTAATATTTTGTTGAGTATTTTTGCATCTACATTCATCAGTGATATTGGTCTGTATTTTTCTTTCATCTTGGGGTCTTTGCCTGGTTTTGGTATTAGGGTGATAATGGCTTCATAGAATGAGTCTGGAAGTATCCCCTCCTCTTCTATTTTTTGGAAAACTTTAAGGAGAATGGGTATTATGTCTTCTCTGTATGTCTGATAAAATTCCAAGGTAAATCCATCTGTCCTGGGGGTTTTGCTCTTGGGTAATTTTTTGATTACCGCTTCAATTTCGTTGCTGGTATAATTTGTCTGTTTAGGTTTTGTGTTTCTTCCTTGGTCAGTCTTGGAAGGTTGTATTTTTCTAGGAAGTTGTGCATTTCTTCTAGGTTTTCCAGCTTCTTAGCATATAGTTTTTTGTAGTATTCTCTGATAATTCTTTTTATTTCTGTTGGGTCTGTCATGATTTTTCCTTTCTCATTTCTGATTCTGTTGATGTGTATAGATTTTTTTCTTTTAATAAGTCTGGCTAGGGGTTATCTATTCTGTTTATTTTCTCAAAAGAACCAGCTCTTGGTTTCATTGATTTTTTTCTTTTATTCTTCTCAATTTTATTTATTTCTTTTCTGATCTTTATTATGTCCCTCTTTCTGCTGACTTTAGGCCTCATTTTTTCTTCTTTTACCAATTTGGATAACTGTGTCTTTAGACTATTCATTTGGGATTGTTCTTCCTTCTTTAAATATGCCTGGATTGCTATATACTTTTGTCTTAAGACTGCTTTCGCTGCATCCCACAGAAGTCGGGACTTTGTCTTGTTGCTGTCATTTGTTTCCATATGTTGCTTGATCTCTTTTCATTTGGTTGTTGATCCATTGATTATTTAAGAGCATGTTGTTAAGCCTCCATGTGTGAGCCTTTTTGCTTTCTTTGTACAATTTATTTCTAGTTTTATACCTTTGTGGTCTGTGAAGTTGGTTGGTAGAATTTCAATCTTTTTTAATTTACTGAGGCTCTTTTTGTGGCATAGTATTTGGTCTATTTTGGAGAATGTTCCATGTGCACTTGAGAAGAATGTGTATCCTGTTGCTTTTGCATGTAGAGTTCTATAGATATCTATTATGTCCATCTGCTCTAGTGTGTTGTTCAGTGCCTCTGTGTCCTTACTTATATTCTGTCTGGTGGATCTATCCTTTGTGGTGAGTGGTGTGTTGAAGTCTCCTAAAATGAATGCATTGCATTCTATTTCCTCCTTTAATTCTGTTAGTATTTGTTTCAAATATGTTGGTGCTCCTGTGTTGGGTGCATATATATTTATAATGGTTATATCCTCTTGTTGGATTGACCCCTTTATCATTATATAATGTCCTTCTTTATCTCTTGTGACTTTCTTTGTTTCAAAGTCTATTTTATCTGATACTAGTACTGTAACACCTGCTTTTTTCTCCTTGTTGTTTGTATGAAATATCTTTTTCCATCCTTTGACTTTTAGTCTGTGCATGTCTTTGGGTTTGAGGTGAGTCTCTTGTAAGCAGCATATAGATGGGTCTTGCTTTTTTATCCATTCTATTACTCTGTGTCTTTTGATTGGTGCATTCAGTACATTTACATTTAGGGTGATTATTGAAAGATATGTACTTACTGCCATTTCAGGCTTTAGATTTGTGGTTACCAAAGGTTCAAGGTTAGCTTCTTTACTATCTTACTGTCTAACTTAACTCACTTATTAAGCTATTATAGACACTGTCTGGTGATTCTTTATTTCTCTCCCTTCTTATTCCTCTTCCTTCATTCTTTATATGTTAGGTGTTTTATTTTGTGCTCTTTTGTTTCCTTTGGCTGCTTTTGTGGGTAGTTGATTTTATTTTTTGCCTTTAGTTAGAATTTGATTGCTCTGCTTTCTTTGCTGTGATTTTATTTTTCTCATGACATCTATTTGGCCTTAGGAGTGCTCCCATCTAGAGCAGTCCCTCTAAAATACCCTGTAGAGGTGGTTTGTGGGAGGCAAATTCCCTCAACTTTTGCTTGCCTGGGAATTGTTCATATTTAAATGATAATCGTGCTGCATACAATATTCTTGGTTCAAGGCCCTTCTCTTTCATTGCATTAAATGTATCATGCCATTCTCTTCTGGCCTGTAAGGTTTCTGTTGAGAAGTCTGATGATAGCCTGATGTGTTTTCCTTTGTAGGTGACCTTTTTTCTCTCTCTGGCTGCCTTTGGTACTCTGTTCTTGTTCTTGATCTTTGCCATTTTAATTATTATGTGTCTTGGTGTTGTCCTCCTTGGGTCCCTTGTGTTGGAAGTTCTGTATGCTTATGTGGTTTGGGCGATTATTTCCTCCCCTAGTTTGGGGAAGGTTTTAGCAATTATTTCTTAAAATACAGTTTCTATCCCTTTTTCTCTGTCTTCTTCTGGTACCCCTGTAATGCGGATATTGTTCCTTTTGGATTGGTCACATAGTTCTCTTAATATGTTTCATTCCTGGAGATCCTTTTATCTCTCTCTGTGTCAGCTTCTCTGCATTCCTTTTCTCTGATTTCTATTCCATTAACAGCCTCTTGTACCTCATCCATTCTGCTTTTAAGTCCTTCCAGAGATTGTTTTATTTCTGTGTTCTCCCTCCTTACCTCGTGCATATTCCTCTGCAAGTCCATCAGCATGGTTATGACCTTTATTTTGAATTCTTTTTCAGGAATATTGTTTAAATCTATCTCCCCAGTTTCCCTCTCAGGGGAGGATGTCTGTGTGATTCTGGTCTGTATCAAATTCTTCTGCCTTTTCATGGTGATAGAGGTGATCATGGGCATTTGGTGCGTGTGTCAGCTGGGAGTATTGCCTCAGAGCTGCACTGCCATCCACGGGGTTAGGGTGCCTGGAGTTTCCCGGGATTCCCAGCTGCTGGGCTGAGTGTACCAGGATGCTTCCGTCCAGCTGTGAGGCTCCTGTCCCGTTAAGACTTTCAAAAAGCACTTGCTTTTCTTTTGTCCCAGGGGTGCCAGGTGTGGGAATTGTTCGCAGGTTTTACTGTTCCATTTCCTTTGTATCTAGCTCTCCACGCACTGTGTGTCTGTGCTCCTGGTGCAGATGACTAGGGCTGGGTATTTAGCAGTCCTGGGCTCCCACTCCTTCCCCGCTCCGACTCCTCTCCTCCCACCGGGGAGCTGGGGTGAGGGGCCCGGGCCGCGACTTGTATCTTATCCTCTTCATGAGGTGCTGGGTTCTCGCAAGTGTGGATGTAGCTTGGATGTTGTCCTGTATCTTCTGGTTTCTCTTTTAGGAATAGTTGTATTTGTTGTATTTTCAACAAATATGGTTTTGGGAGATTTCCGCTGCCCTGCTCACGCCGCCATCTTGGCTCCTCCATGTTTATGACTTTTATTTTGAAATCTTTGTCAAAAAAATTGGTGATCTCTGTTTCATTTAGCCCTCTCTCTGGGGTTCTGTGTTATAGTTTTGTTTGGATCATATCCTTCTGCCTACTCATTTTTTCAGGGTTTCTCTGTTTCTTCCTTTCTATTAGATGTCTTTGCTATGCTTTCTGGCCCTTTTCTGTTTTGTCCTCTCTTCCTCAGGTTTAGGTGGTTCTGCAGTCTTCAAATTTTCATATCTAGTAGCATTTGCTATATTTTCCTCTTTGATGTGTTTTTGAGAGGAGGTTTCCCCCTACCTTCCTGTTCCACCATCTTTAATCTATCTCAATTATAAATACTTTGTTGCTAAAAAATGCTAACCATCATCTGAGCTTTCAGGGAGTTGTACTCATTTTGCTGGTGAAGTGTGTTGCCTTGATGTTCATGGCTGCTGAAGGCTGTGGCAGTATTTTTAAAATAAGACAGCATCAAAGTTTGCTGCATCAGTTTTCCTTTCATGAATGTTTTCTTTTCTTGCAGGCAATGCTGTTTGATAACATTTTACCCATAATAGAACTTCCAAAATTGGCATCAAACCTCTCAAACCCTACTGGTGTTTTATCAACTAAGTGTATGTAATTCTCTTTGTTGTCATTTCAACAATCTTCCCAGCATCTTCACCAAGAATAGATCCATCTCAAGAAACCACTTTCTTTGCTCATCCATAAGAAGAATCTCATCTGGTCAGGTTTTTCATGAGATTTTAACAATTCAGTCCCATTTTCAGGCTCCACTTCTACTTCTAATTTTCTTGCTGTTCCCACCACATCTGTAATTACTTCCTGCTCTGAAGTCTTGGACCCCTCAAAGCCACCTTTGGGGGTTGGAATCAGCTTCTTCCAAATTCCCTTTAATGTTGATGTTTTGACTTCCTCCCATGAATCTCAAATGTGCTTAATGGCATCTGGGATGGTGAATCCTTTTCACGTTTTCAATTGACTTTGTCCAGATCCATCAGAGGAATCACGGTCTGTGGCAGCTATAGCCTTATGAAATGTATTTCTTAAATCATAAGACTTTAAAGTTGAAGTAACTGCTTGATCCATGGGCTGCAGAGTGGATTTTGTGATACAGAAACAAACAGCACACATGCAGGCATGAAAAAAAGATTAATCTTATTGTATGGGGTGACCAGGTGTTTTGTCAGGGAGGAGTAATTTTTGAAAAGTATCTTTTTTTGGGGTAGTAGGTCTCAATAGTGGTCTTAAATATTCAGTAAACCATATTGTGAACAGGCATGCTGTCACACAGGCTTTGTTGTTCTATTTCTAGGGCACAGGGAGAGTAGATAATTCTTAAGGGCCCTAGGATTTTCAGAATTGTAAATGAGCATTGGCTTCAACTTGAAGTCACCTGTATTAGTCCCTACCAAGAGAGTCAGCCTGTCCTTTGAAGCTGCTTATTGACCTTCCTCCTCTAGCTATGAAAGTCCTAGGTGGCATCTTCTTCCAATATAAGGTTGTTTTATCTATGTTGAAGTCTGTTCAGTATAGTCTTTGTCATTAATGATCTTAGCTAGATCTTCTGGATAATGTGCTGTAGCTTATACATCAGCACTTGCTGCTTCACCTTGTACTTTTGTGTTATGGAGACATAAAGGCTTCTTCCCTTAAACCTCATGAACAAACCTTTGTTAGCTTAATACTTTTCTTCCACAGCTCCTTCTCCTCTCTCATCCCTCACAGAATTGAAGAGAATTAGAACTCTGGGCTAGGCGTTGGTTTAAAGGAATGTTGTGGCTTGTTTGATCTTCTGTTCAGATCATACTTTCTCAATATCAGCAGTAAGGCTGTTTTTCCCTTATTATTCATGTGTTCACTACTAATTTCCTTTTAGAACTTTTCCATGGTGGGTAACTGGTGCAAGAGGCCTTGTTTTCTCCCGTTACGGCTTTTGACATGCCTTCCTCACTAAGCTTAAGCGTTTCTCTCATAATTTAAAATGAGAGACATGCAACTCTTCCTTTTATTTTAACACTAAGAGGCTATTACAGGGTTATTAATTGACCTAATTTCAGTATTGTCATGGTCAGAAAGAGGATAATCTGAAGAGGGAGAGAAACCAGCACATGCAGTTGATGGAGCATTCAGAGCCTATATGACATTTGTTAAATTCACTGTCTTATATGGGCACAGTTTGTGGTGCCCCAGAACTGTTAAGATAGTGACATCAAAGATCACTGATGACAGATCCACCTTAATGAATACAATAATAATGAAAAGTTTGAAATAATGGGAGGGTTACCAGAATATGACAGAGACATGAAACGAGCAAATGCTGCTGGAAAATGGCACTGATATCTTTGCAGAGTTGCCACAAACCTTCAATTTGTAAAAAGCACAGTATTAGGAGGTAAAGTAAAACAAAGTGCACTAAAACGAGGTGTGCCTGTTTTTCAAGACAAAGATAAAAACCAACCAAATAACCCTCTCTTTTTACAACCTTATGTTTATCCATTTGTTTATATGACAAAAGCTCATAGTGTCATGATAAGTAAATTTCCAAAGAGGTTTTTAACCTACTATGAGGGAGCTTGTTTAAAGAAGTAACTTTTCCTGCTTCCTGAGTAGTTCCCTGGCTGTGCCTCTGGCCCTGGTAGGGGCTGAGTAGGGTAACACCCTGCATCCATCTCCCCTGCATCCTAACTCATGTCTTTCTGTGCATGCTATGCTTTTCTCCAGTGTTGCTTTTGGTGGGAGTGATTGGGTTGGTTGCTCACCAACAAGGCCAGTCACTTGTGTTGAGACGTTTTTATTATGACATTTCTTGAATCTTTTGACTTTGTAGTTTACTTTTAAGCATTGTCATTTTTGGCACAGTGCCAGTTTTCCCTTGGTGCTCATAGTCCTTCTGGGGCCTGAAAGAAGTGTCCTGAGGTTACGTGTGATACCTCTGACTACTTCAGCTACTAAGGAGTTTGTGACTGCTTATGGACATTTTCACATATTGTAAGCTTCTGGGAGCGAGGACAAATTTGGGGAGAGCTCTTTATGGCAAGACCAATCCTTTGAGTTGCTTGGTTTGTATGCATGAGGGCGATAGCTATACCATAAATAGAAATTGATGGATTCCAGAGAGCGGCTCTAACTCATGGGCAAACCTGTTAGAAATTACCCTGTAGAGCAGGTGTATCAGAAGGCTAGATCTGAGGCAGCATGTATAGGAGGAGCACTGTATGCTTCTAAGGGGATACCATTAACCAGTAGGCATGGCTTGACAGGGCTGTGAGTGACAGGGGCTCCAGGGACTGTTTGGTAGCGTAGTTAGCAACCTTTCAGAGAGCGCTCACCACTCAGTGCTGAGGACTTTGACTCAGCGCAAGAGTCCAGAGAAGTGGTGTTGGCAGCTTCATTTCTGGAGCAGTGATGGCAGTTGCCAGCAAAGGCTGGGAAGGCAGTGAGTGGTCTCTGAAATAGCTTTGAGGTTGTGATACCTGAAAGTTCCAAGGGAGTGAACACAGCTTTAGAAGTGGCTTTGGCATCAGACTTTTTGGGGGCTATGGCATTGAATTAAACTGAAGTGATTGTTGTCAACTAGTTTAAGGCCTTATTGGAATGGTAGTGGGCACTGTAGAGATAACCTTAAATCACTGTGGGTGAGGACCTCTCTGTTCCTTGAGTGTGAAGTAACTACTGGTGGTGTTCAGGAAGCCTCAGATTCTATGGCTCTGACCAAGGCATTCTACTGATGGAATGGTTCAAACCCCAGGAGGTTCCTGGAAATACCTGCTTGGCCACCAGGGCTGCCTGCAGTTATGACAAAAGGTGGGGACAGCATGACCAGAAAATGCTGTGTCAGTGAGAAGAGCTGAAGCTTCTGAAGCAGCCAATCAGTAAAGTCAGAGAGATCCCAGATTCACACAATTGTGCCTAAAGGGTATGGACTGCTGACCACCAGGATCTGGAGCATTTGGGCAAATAATTCATCAGCTGTATATTCCAACATGGGTAGGGTAACTATATGTTCTGTTTCTTCATTTATGTCTGTTATCGTGTCATAATTATCACCAGAACCCTCGTTTATTCTTGTTCCCCTAGCTACTGATGACTTGCTGAGCATGTCTTCCTCCTGACCTAGCAAGCTTTTAGAAATATTCATAAGGGTTATCAGATATTTTGACTAATCTTTGCAACAAAGGCATTTAAATGTATTTGGTTCTAGAAATGGAAGTATCTGAGGATGGATACCAGGGGAACACATAGTAAGTAATTACATTCTGGCTTTTTTGGTAGGGATGTTTTTGAGATGATTGTTCCTAATTACATAATTTAATTTGCATAATATCTTTATTGAGGACATTTTTTTTCATGTATTTGGAAATCATAAGAGCTTTTTAAAGTTTGTTTGTTTGTAGTTTTATGTAGAGTAGTTTAGGTTCCAGGTGACCTGGATTCTGGATTCTTCTGATCATAAGAAACCATATTATTAAATTGATACTGTTATTTGTTGAATTGTAGTCCAGGGCCACAGAAGAAAGCCTGATCTGTGTGGATAAAATGAGAGTTCCTGTGGCCAGGATTCTCACCTGGCCCTGGTTGACTAGCTCACTGCACACCTGTGGGCAATACATGGCTGTTGACTCTACATAAGAGCTCCACCCAGTGCTCTGTGCGCCACACAGTGGCAGGGCTGCCAGACTGCAGGGGAGGAGAGCAGAGCAGAGGCTGGAGTGGTGGCAGCACTGA
The DNA here is from genome assembly GCF_040802235.1 of Manis javanica. Lineage (NCBI taxonomy): Eukaryota > Metazoa > Chordata > Mammalia > Pholidota > Manidae > Manis > Manis javanica. The sequence continues at coordinate 169,226,100 of NC_133156.1, read as the reverse complement.
GGACAGAGGCCCAGAGGATGGCTGTGTGGGACAGCTGTGCAGAGAGGCCCAGAGGACAGCTGTGTGGGACGACTGTGCAGAGGCCCGGAGGTTGGCTGTGTGGGACAACTGTGCAGAGGGGCCCAGAGGATGGCTATGTAGACAGAGGGGCCCAGAGGCAGAGACCGGCTTGCTGCGTGCAGACTCTGAGTGAATGGGATTCTAGTGACTGACCTGCCACCTGGAAATAAAGTTGGGTATAACCCTTTCACCCCAAGAACATTTTGCTGTCAATTTCTTTGGTCACATTGAATCCATAGCGAACTTGCCCAGGGCTGAAACCCACTGGCAAGACAATCTGTTAGCCCAGTCCTCTAACATCTTTCAGGACATTCTCTCTCTGTTTTTTCTTTTTTGGCTTTTTTTTTGCCTCATCTGTAGAGGAGCTGTTACCAAATAGAACTGCCTTGAAGTTGTGTATGAGCTTTTCATATGTGAGGAATTCTTTGTAGGCTGGTATAAGATTCATTGGCTTCTAAAGTTTTCCCTCTCTTTTAGTTTGGACCTGGTAAATTTGTGCAAGTGTCCATCCAGCGTGTTGTAAAGGCTGGGTGGACTCATGGATTGGTGATGAACAAACAGGATAAGCTGACGCTGTTGTGGCACAAGTCTTTTAAGTACCACAACAAACACTCTTGAGTAATAAAACCGGAGTGCTGTCCAGCACCCTGTGATCACCATTATTATGGATACATATTCCCACCCTGCTAAGGGAAGGACAAAGAAGCCGGTGACTCCTTTATGAGCAGGCTGGTTTTGAGTCATGAATTTTAGTGACTTTCTGACATGCTAAATGATTTTTTAAAAATGATTTAATGCTTATTTTAAAGTTTTGTAATCATCATTTCCCTGAGATTGTAAGCAGAAAAGAAGTTCGTAGTGTTAGCCAAAACATTTTCTGGCTTGTAATTATTGTGAACATAAAAAGTTATTAAAGATTTCTGCTTTAATTTGATTATTTTCACATGCCCATAGGGTAGGCACTATTTAAATAATAATCAGCTATTGGGTTCTGTGGCATACTTTTTTTTTAGTAAAACAAATAATATGTTGGGCTCTCTTAAATTTCCTCTCTTATTTTAAGAGAATCTAGAATTCTGTCCCCTTTAGGGCATTTACTGTTTTACTTACTCTCTTGACATTTTTTGGTTTAACTTGCTAAGTAAGAAAAGGCAATAAAATGATTATTGACTGCTTTAGATGTGTGTGTGTGTGTGTGTGTGTGTGTGTGTGTTAAAATAAATAGTGCTAAGATTTTAAAGTCTGTAAAATTTGCTGTGGGACAGTTGGAAGTGGAACACATAGTACATGTTCTTCTGAAGACTGTGGTCTGCTCTGGTCATGTAAGAGTGCTTTTTATACACATAAAAGAACTGGAAGAATTCTGAGGCAACATAAAGTTGCATGGGATGGACTCTGCTTACTGTAATGTAAAGGGATGATTATTGTGCTCTTGTTTGTTTTGTGTTGTTGGTATCTTAAATTCGATTTGGAAGAATGGGTAAGATTGAGAGGAGCAGAGCAGTGACGTGTGCTTTCCTGTGGGGCTGGGAAGGTGCTGAACTACAGCTGAGGTAGGGACTGACTTGATTGGAATGGCAGCTCCTGTGGGACTTGGTTGGATCCAGCTGGGGAAAGGCAAATGATGGAAGGCTTAAGGTTTGATCCAAGGAGATTAGGGGAAAAGAGAGTGAATGATAAAAGCAATTGGGGATTTACTTGCCCTCATTAAATCGGATGAAATTAAACTATGGAGAAGTCAGGAGTAGAAGATAACAGCTATCACTTATTGAGTGTTAAGTATTCCAGTTACTAAGCTGAGTGCTTTACACATATTTATATCCTGTGATGGGGGTATGTTATTCCCATTTTACATGTGAGGAAACTAAAAATCAGAGAATATAAGTACATTACATTTCTGAATTACAGAAAATAAGCACATACCGCAGGTGTACAGCTTGGAAGTGGTAAATCAAGGTTTGGCAAAAGATCTCACTCAAGAGTCTGTTCTTAAATGCAGTGCCATACTAGGAAATGAAGCCATTGCAGGGCTTGTAATGTTTTAAGGGGGAAAATAAGGTTAAAAAAAATTTTTAAAGCCACTTTGTCTAAGTTGATCTTCTGCCAGTAGATGGAACATGTGTATTGGTGAGGCAAAATGCCAACTGTATTAAAAAAATGAATGGAGTAATGCTATAAAAAGTGAAACTTAGAATAATTTAGGATAGTACTGCATGAGCCTTCTGGAGCTGCCGTTTTATATAGGTATGACGGGTATGAAAGGAGAAAAAGATAACAGTGGGAGATAAATAAGTTCTTGGATTTAGCCTTAAATGATAGCTTAGAGTGGGTGAGTCAGATAGGTACTAGCTCTAAAGACCTTTGTTATAGAATGGGTAAAGCCTCATGTTGTAGAGAGATATTATTGTTAATGAAGAAAGCAATGAAATTGAAAAGACAGAAAATTCACTCTGATTAAGAAGAAAAAGTAAGTTGAGTTCAGGCAGATATTTTTGCTATATCTTAGGTGGAATTTTTAGAATTACTGAAAAGGAATGGTTAACAAAATTTAAAAAAGACAACTGTGATAAAAAACCAGGAACATAATTGTTAAAAGTAAAATGAAATATCAAACTAAACCCCTTCCCTAATAGAGAGTAATCCAAGAAAGTGCAGTAGACTATGTATCTAAATTTTTGCAAGGCATTTAATAAAAATCTTGTATCTTTATGGTCAAGAAGGAAGATGTTCCTTTTTAAATTATGTGGATTGACTAGGAGCAGCTGTATTCCCAATACCCCGTCTGCTTTGGCCCCAGTGCATGGCGTGAGGATGGGCCTGAAAGCCCTTCCCTTCGATAAGAAGGGCCAGGAATCTGGGAGCCTAGCGGATTTGTAGCCCTTGAGAGAATCTGGTCTGTCATGGGAAACAAAACTCATGTTTTGAGAGAAATAGAGGCAAAACATAGGGAAGGGACACCTTTGGAGGTCCAGTTGCCCTCCTGCCCTACCCCTGGTTACCTGCACCTTTCTTTAAATCTAACTGGTTTGGGCAAAGGTGATTTCTCTTTGTAGGAACCAAAAGTCACAGCTAGAAGCCCTCTGGGTCTCTTCACTTCTCTTGCTGAGGTCTCCAGTTTATATGAAACAGTATTGGTTTTGTCCTTTTCTGTGTGAGGACCATTCTTAAAAGAGATGAGTTGATTTTTGCTTTCTTTGCCATCTGTTAATTGCATCATTTGTTCTTATTCTCTGAGCAGAATTAAACTGCATTATTTAGTTGATAATAATTTGTTGAATTACAGAGGGAAGTCTGGGCCTTTGCAGTCAGGTCTCATAATTGGATGCAGGATTGGAGAATCCCACTGGACTTGGAGGTGGTTGCAGACCCACTTTTTTGCCTGAGGCTAGAGGATGAAATAGCTTGTTCCATACAGCATCTGTTAATGTGCTTTTGTACTTTTGTTTTTACTTACATTTTAAAAATGAAGATTCTTTAAACTGTAGCATCAGAAGATTTGGTGGTAAGGCCTGGTCCTCAGATTCAGCTACTGTATATTGAAGGCTTGCTGTGGGAGAGGTCCTGGTAGATATCTTCATGTACATTATTTTAGTCTTTACCAACACTGTGTAAGATAGTGAATGTCCACAAATGTAGATGTGAAAACTAAGACTCAGTATCCTGCCTGAGATCAAAGAATGAGAAGGCAAATGGAAAAATCTGGGATAAAAACCCAGATTTTAGGATTTTGAGGAGCCTTTCTCAACTGGACTTCCTTGAGTGAGTCGATCCCTAGTACCCCAAGGCACCCACTCCATGTATGAATTTCTCTCCTATGCATCTAGAATGGTAAGAGGTATGTGCCATCTTTGGAAGAATTAGTAAAATAGTCGCTCAGATTTCTGTAGTCCGTTCAGATGAGGCAGTTGGGAAAGCAGATTGACTAGAGCAGAAAGGTATGTAAAATAATTGTGAGGGATAGGGATGCGAATGTGACAGATGGTTAGATTATGGAGCATTTTAAGGATCTTAAAAGACCAGCAGACTAGTTTGGCATATCCCTGACCATGCCACATTACTCCCTTTGTTCATTAAGTAAGAACTTATCAGTGGGGCTTTTTTTTTTCCTCTTCCTTGATCTGGCACAACCTACCTCTCCCGTAAGTTTGAAAACAAAAGTAGAGGTATGTATATCATACAGAGGAGAGAATGGAATGTCTAAGAAGGTAGCATCTACATGTAAAAATGTATCTACAAATGCCGATTATGACATACACTCAATTTATTTTCCAACCCATACTTTGTAAAGCATTGCTGTCTGGTTTGTGCCTAAATATGGATTATTTCATCACAGGGCATGTGCCTCATGAGCAGCTTTACTACTAGGTTTGCTAGATTTTTCCCTTAAGGGTTTAATTTTCCCAATAAATTAATTCCCAAGCTCTAATTTTCCCGATTTGCAGTACTGTCAAACATGTAGAATGTTTCTGTTTCCGCAGTTCTCACCTGTACTTGGTACTAAAAAAGTTAAAAAAAAATTCATCAGATGGATGTGAAATACTATTCAAATGTATTACTTATATTTCCTTTGTCGTCTTTGAGGCTAAGCATCTTTTCATGTGTTTGACCATTAGAATTTCTCTTTTGTGAGTTTCTTACTCATCTCTTGGCCATGTTTTCTATTAGATTGTCCTTATTATTGATTGGGTGGGATTTCTTAAAAAGTATTTTGGATGTTAAATCTTCTGTGGGTTGTATGTAAAGTAGGTATCTTTTTCCAAACTGAGTTGAACTGGCATCCAGATCTTATTATCTGCTAAGTGTTCTTTGCAGTGTACCCGTCAGTGCTAAGCCAGATTAACTGGAAGCTTGGGAGAAAATTGATTCCTGGTAGGTGTGACAGTAGCACATTGTTAGGTTATACACTGAATTTTTTTTCAGAAGTAGATGGGGAAATTGTAAATTATTAACAGTATTAAAGAATTGGCACTTAGGAATTAAAACAAATACTGAGTTTTGTCATGTATTTTTAGCACTATCTGCTCAATAATTATAATTTCATAAAATGTATTTAAGAAATGCATTGATATTAGATGGTGAATAATGAAAGCCAGTCCTTAAAGTCTAACCAGTTTATAAGCATATTCATAATATGGCCAAAGATATAGGATAATCTGTAGATTTCATAGTTTCATAATAATGATGTTTTATTAAAGTTACTCCTTTTCTGCCTCAGCTTACACATTTTAAAACTTAAAATCATCAAAATATGAATGACACTAGAAGTATATGAAACAATGTATGGATTAGTGTGTCTGGAATGTCTCTTTGCACTCCATAACATCTCCATGCAGACACACCCTTGAATGTATGCTTTTTATTGCTTTTGATGCTTGTTTGAATCCTGACTTCACATTTTAGAACACCTTCCCAAGTTTTTTTTCTTTAAAAATGCAAAAGGAAAAAGTACAGTAAAACTGAAGTGCTTCTAATAGGTATTTCTCTTCATTAGCCACTTCTTGGCTGGTTTGCAGTGCTGCTGATTTCCTGGGTAGCCATGCAAATGCCTTTGGTCACCTAGCAACAGAAGCTGGAACTGATCCTAGCGCTGATGCCACAATTAAGAGTTACAACAAACAGAGTTCTGACACTATATTGGATTTCCTCAACTTCTCGTGATAGTTTTAGCTCTAATTTTTACCACATGTAAGCAGAAAATAAGATGAAAAAGTTTACTTCCTACCTTGGTGGTTTAAACTGGAAAATCAGAACGGCAGAAGGGAGCTCAGAAATTTTCACCAGTTGTATTGTTTGTTCATTCTTCATTGTATTTTCCAAGACTAGTTTTTAGAACTTGAATGTAGTAGAGGTACCGTGAGTGTAAGGGTGTTCAATTTTTTTTAACCTGTATAGTAGTGACCTTATGGAAATAAAGGTCATGAAGAGCATCACTGTAAAACTGCCTAAATTAGTTTAAATATTAGACTCTTACATTAAAAGTTTTTCCAGATGATCAAAATTTACTTTCTTATGTATATTAAGGAAATATTTGAGGGAATTGTTTTATTTAATCTGAGCACTTGCTGTCTAGTGGTCGCTGTTAACATTTTGACATAATGTATACTGCCAGATGAAACTGTTTTAACATGCTCTGTGCTTTGAGCTGTACAGTGTGCCTTCCAAAGTTGTTTTTTTCACAGAACAAACATTTTCTATTCCTGCAGAACAGACACCTGATAAATTTATTAGGGGTTGATGGAATTGGAAATAAGTACTAAATGAGTAAGTAGAAATCTCAAGGTTGTAGTTGGGTGGGTGGGTTGGGGCCGATAGGTCGGTGAGGATGCCTCCGTGTTTGGTCTCAGTGATTCTTGCTTTTATGGTACGCTTCCACCTTTAGAGACTGATAGGTAGATTCCTGAGTTTGTACTAGACCAACAAAGATGTCTATAAAAAAGCAAATGAATAAAAATTAAGACTCCAACGGAAATCTTGCTTTGTTTTTTGTCTGACTTCTGAATCTTAATACCTGTATTTTGTTTCAGACTACTGAGTTGACATGTAAGAATAAATAGCTCTTAAAAAAAATTTGTAGATGGTGGGTGGTTTGCAGTTTGGTTGCAGGTCACTAAACTGCCTGTTTTTCTATGTGCTGTAAAGTAAGTCTGTGTTGCTTGGACTGTGTTAAATCAGTAATTGACTAGGATTGTAATTTCAGTTAAATCTAAATGACCTTGTCTAATTACATGTATGTGCTTTTTAAAAAAGAAATGCATTGGATTTATTAGAGGGTAATGTCTGTGAAAGATTAAGGGGGTGGAAATAAAATTGGGCAGGGAAAGCTTTCAGACCACAAGGTAGACTTGTTCTTTCTTCACTCCAGATGTTCAAAGTTGCCTTCTGGTATCACTGCCCTTCTGTCTGAAGAATAGTCTTCTGCCAACAGATTGAGCTTTCCTTCATCTGAGAATGTCTGTTTCATCTTCACTCTTGAAGGATAATTTCACTTGCTAAAATTCTAGGAAGACAGTTCTTTTCTTTCAGGACACACACAAAAAATGTGCCACTTCTTTCTAGTTTCCATGGTTTCTGTTGAGAAATCTATAGTTATTAGTTATTTGAATCACAGTTTCTCTATAAGCAGTGTATCACTTTTCTTTAGGTACTTTCAAGATTTTTTCTTTGTCTCTAGTTTTCAGGAGTTTGATTGCAAGGTGTTTGGGTGTGGATTTCTTTGAGTTTATCCCTTTAGGAGTTTGCTGAGCTGCTTGAATCAATAAGTTATTATCTTCTGTCAAGTTTAGGAAATATTCTTCAAATATTTCTTCTGCATTACACTCTCCTCTCCTTCTGTTAGTCTGATGATGTGTTAGATCTTCTGTTATTGTCCTACAGATCCCTGAGGCTCTGTTCTTTTTTTGGAGATTTTTTCTTTACTGAGTCTTAGTTTTCACATCTACATCTGTGGATAATCCCTACCTTACACAGTGCTGGTAAAAACCAAAATAATGTGCATAAAGATATCTATCAGGACCTCTCCCACAGTAAGCCTTCAGTACATAGTAGCTGAATCTGAGAACCAGGCCTGCCACCAAATCTTCTGATTCTACAGTTAAAAGGTTCTGTTTTTTCCAATCTTTTTTGTTCAGATTACATAATTTCTATTGATGATCTTCACAGACTTTGTGCTGTCACCTCCATTACGCTATTTAGTCCATCCAGTGAATTTTTTAGTTTGATTACTGTATGTTGTTTCTTTGTTAACATTTTCATTCTTTTGTTTCAAGTGTTAGCCCTTCCTTCTTGGAGCATTTTACATCTCTAAAGGCTTTGATGATTCTGCCATCTGTGTCATCTTGGCATTGGCATCTGTTAAACATCATTTCCCTTGTGAGTGTAGTTTTTTTGGCTCTGTGTATGCCAAATTATTTTGGATTGAGTCCTGGACATTTTAAATATTATGTTATTAGACTCTGGGTCTTGTTTAAATTCTGTGAGCAGTATTGATGTTTTTATTTTAGTGGGCAAATTGACCTGGTTGGGTTCAGCAGGCACAAGTTCTGACCAGTCTTCTCTGTGTTGTAGTTCAATGTCAGCTTCATTTCCAAAGCCATTACAAAGCTATTCAGATATGTCCTATTTCTGTGCCAACCAGTGGCCATTTGGGTTCCTGCAAACTAGGTCTGTTCCCTACTTTAATTTTCAATGCCTGTGGTATGCTGCTTAGGGTCAGACCATGCATGTGCAACTTGAGGGTGAGCCCCAGAGTTCAGAAACAACTTTTAGGGCTCACTTTCTGAGGTCATCCCTCTCTGTAATATCCTTGGTACTTTGTGGTTCTCTGGGGCTCTTTTTCATCATCGGGCCCGAAAGCTGGTGCTCTGTTTACTGTGTTCCTCTGTACGTTTACCATGACTATGCCTGTATCTGGGCATGGGTGGTGGAAGGACTGAGAGCAAAGATGCAGTGAGGGTTTTTGCCACTCTCTTGGGACCACCCAGCTCTTTGATTGGAGCTGTGATTGAGTGCTCAGGGTTTTAGGTTGCCTGCTGTAATAGGCATTATCCTAAAAATCCTCCTAAGATCCTTGTCCCTTTGTTGTTCAATTAAACTAATATTAATCTAGGTAATACTGTGGGGACTTTGCAGGTATAATTTAGGTTACTAAGCAGGCGACCTTAAAATAAGGAGACTAGCTGGTGGACCCAATGTAATTTATAAGATCCCCTAAAAACAGAGGTGGGCAGAAAGAAAAGGCAGAGAGATTCAGAGTGTGAAGGCGGCCACCCCTGTTGTTGGCTTGGAATATGGAGGGGGCTATGAGCTAGCGAATGTGGGTGGCCTCTAGAAGCTCGAGAACAGCTGCCAACCTATAGTCAATAAGGAATCAGGGACTCTCGTCCTACAGTTGCATGGGACTGAATTCTGCCAACAACCTGAATGAGACTAGAAGCAGATTCTCCTCATAAGAGCCTAGGTCACTGCATCTTGATTTTAGCTTTGTGGGACCTGGAGCAGAGAAACCACCTGAACCTATTGGACTTCTGACCTCTGCAGCTGTGAGATAATAAAATTGTATTGTTTAAATTATAACAGAAAACTAATATACCTGTAGAGTGCCTTGAGCTAGAGGTGCAAGAAAATGAGGGAAAACTAATTTTCTGTACCCTCTTTGTTGTGAGAAGGCCATTCCTGTTCCTCACGCCAGAACTAGAGGGCTTCTGCCGGAGCTTCTCACCCACTCCTCCTGGGTGCCTAGTTCTGGTTTTGGGCTGCATTGCATTCAGGCTGAGAAATAATGAGTAGGAAAAGTAGTAAACTTCATCACTCGTTCTGTGACCTTCACCAGTTCACTTCTACAGAGGGTGTTTGGCTTACGAATTTTCAACTTTATAATGGTGCAAAAGTGATATTCACATTCAGTAGAAACTACTTTGAATTTTGAATTTGGTCTTTTCCCAAACTAGTAATATGTGGTGCAATACTCTTGTGATCCTGGGCAGCAGCAGTGAGCCACCGCTCCCAGTCAGCCACAAGACTGTGAAGGGAAACAGTTGATACTCTTAACAATCATTAAGTTCTTCACTTTCAGTACAGTATTCAATAAATGACATGAAATATTCAACACTTTGTCACAAAATAGACTTTATGTTAGATGATTTTGTCCAACTATAGGCTAACCATAAGTGTTCTGAGCATGTTTAAGGTAGGCTGGGTGTATGAAATGCATTTTCAACTTGTGGTGTTTTCAGCTTACAATGGGTTTATCAGAATATCAACTCACTGTAAGCTGAAGATCTATATTAACTTTTTAGTGCCATCAAATAGCTGCTCCATTCATTCTGGCCTGATTTCATGAATGTGTTCAGTGGGAGAGAGAGGGTGTATAGTGTGCTTACTTGGTCTTACCTAGACCTGGACCCCTCAATGTGTGTGCTTTTAAAAAATGACTTAGTTTTTCATAAAAGGAATATTTCCTCTTTGTGTAAAGAGTAAGCTCCAGTGATAATCTCTGTTAATACTTTAGTGTGTATTTCAGATTTTTAGCCTAAGTATTTGCAAGTTTTAAGCAAAAATTGGGTCATAATTTTGTAGAATTTGCCTTTTTTCACTAAAGGTGTGACAGACATTTTTCCTTGTTAGTAGAAACCGAGTAATGAACCTCACCTTTTAATTATGAATTATAATGCTAGAATAGTAGCAACTACCATTTCATTAACCAATAAGGGAATATATTAATTTGCCAGAGCTGCTATAACAAAATTCCACAGACCAGGTGGCTTAAACAGGCATTTATTTTCCCACAGTTGTGGAGTCTAGGTGTTTGAGATGAGTAACAGAGTTGGTTTCTTGGCTTGTAGGAAGCCTGTCTCCTTGGCTTGTACATAGCCATCTTCTCCCTGTGTCTTCACATGCTTTCTTTGTCTACTTAGGTTGCCATAACAAAATACCACAAACTAGGTGATTTAAACAGTAGAAATTTATTTTCTCTCAGTTCTGGGGTCTGGGAAGTCCAAGATCAAGGTGCTGGCTGATTCATTTCCTGTTGAGGTCAGACAGCTTCCGCCTGGCTTGTGGATGACCGCCTTTTTGCTCATCTGGTGGAGATGGAGTGGCCTAGCATTTCTTCCTTCGTTTGTAAAAGCACCAGCCCTGCCAGACTAAGGCCCCACCATTACAACTTCATTTAGCCCTTATCGCCTCCTCACAGACTCTGTCTCCAGAGTGTCATATTGGTGGTTAGGGCTTCAATGTAGAAATTCTTTGGGGATGCAGACATTAGGTCCATAACACATGGTCTTCCTTTTTGCCTGTGTCCTAATTTCCTCTTTCTATAATAAGACTAGTCCTATTGGATTAGGGCCCACCCTAATGACTTCAGGTTAATTTAATGAGGTACTGGGGGATTAGGACTTCAACATAGGCATTTTGAGAGAACACAATTCAGCCTATACCAGGGAGGTACTGTTGTTTTCTTCATTTAAGATAAAGAAGCTGAGGCTCAAAGACCTTGACTAATTTGGCCAAGACCACACAGGTAGAGAGAGAACCAAGCTTCAGACCCAGGTAGATGGGCCCCCAGAGCCTGCTCTCTTAATCATCTGGCCCTTCTCCTGTGCCCAGCCCCTACCTTGGCACTGCAGTTGTGGGATGTGCCATGATTATTTCACTAATCGTATGTTGGGCTTTCTCTCTTTTCTTTTTAGACAGTGCTACATGAGCCTGTTTTTACAGGTAGCACTATATACCTATGAAATACAGCATAATGCTATATAGAATAATGTCTGGAAATCAATTTATTCATAGAAATCATTGACAGATTTATGCATTTTTTCCAAAATAGCCTCTAAAAATGTGCCCGTTTACTTTTACAGCAATAATCAATGAGTGACAAGTCTGAGAAAGGAGCAGTGGAAAAAGGACTTCTGTCATAGGCTACAGATAAATCTGAATTGGGTACTTATTGGGGGTATCTTAGAGTGAGACGAAGGCCATTGCTTCTGTTGGGTGGGATGAGAGTCATAGAAAGTGATGTATGCTGGTCAATTCATGATTCCTTTTCTTATTTCAGAATTTTGATTCTGACATTAGCAGTGTGGGAATAGATGGCTGCTGGCAGGCAGACAGTCAGAGGCTTCTCAACGAGGTGATGGTGGAGCACTTCTTCCGACAAGGAATGCTGGATGTGGCAGAGGAGCTCTGCCAGGTGAGTGTGCCAGCTCTGAGAGGATGAAACATGAATGAGAACTCCTTGGGGATTTTGAGTTGTCTTCTAGCCACATATAGATTTTTAATACTTTAATTAACAGGACTGACCTCAGTCCTGTTAGACTACTGGGAAGTCTTTTTTTTTTTAATTGGTGAAAATTAAAGTCCTAGAACTTCTCATCCAACTTGTTTTTTTCCTTATTCCTGCCCCATAATGTTGGTCCCAGGTCATCTGCAACAAAGTGTCAGAAGTGGTATACTTTCTCTCTTTCCTCTTTTGTTAGGGAAGGTAAGTATACCAGAGAAGAAGAAAAGGACAAAAGAGGTTTATGCTTGTCTTCTGATCTGGCTCAACTTGTAGAATTTGATTTATCAAATGAATTTCAAGCTAAAATTTATTTTGGGTGAGCAGCATTTATCTTTTATCTCTATTAGATATGAGCTGAGGGATCTCAGAACAGTTTACCAATACCGCTTAGTCATAATAGTAGCAGCTATTGAGTATTTGCCGCAAGCCAAGCCCTGCCCTTATTCTTTACTGAGGTCCTGTGAAGTAGAAGCTACTGTTCTTAGTCTACAGATGAGGAGTATGAGGTATGGAGAAGTAACTTGCCTGGGCTGTGCAGGTTCTGAGTGACGGATAGGATTCAGGACCAAATTTGTGTCTTCAAACTCTGTTCTAAACCACTATGTACTTTTGTATTTCTGTTTAGAAAAATGAAGGACTATAAAGATTAATTTAAAGCTAGTCTGCTAAATAAACCTCTAAGCCTTTTCTGTTTTAAACAGTTCAGATAAATGATAGCTCAAGTCTTTCTCTTTACCTTACAGGAATTTTGTATGTGTGTACATATAAATTTCCTAAGATTAATTGTGTCATTTAGGAATAAGTTTGTTTACAAGTACCAAAGATCCAAAATACCAGTGGCTTAAACAAAAAAATGAAGTTTTTTCTCTTGTATGGAAAGAGAAGGTAATAAGCCATCCACAGCATGTATGGTAGCTATGCTTCATGAAGCTTTTAGGGACCTAAACTCCTTGAACTCTATTTCTAAGGTGCCCCTTGCCCTCATTGTCCAGGAAAGCAGCCAGAACTCTAGCTGCACCTTTGGTTCCAAGAAGGGGCAAGGAATATGTGTTTATATTTTATTGACCAGACTTATATCTTGCAGGGTCATACCCAGCTTTATTCCATATGGTTATGTGTCCTGTAAAATTTGGGGGTCCTACTACTTTAGAAAAGGGGAAAGAATGATTCTAGGGCTCAATCATCAGTCTCTACTATAAAAATACATGGTAAACAGAAATCAGTGGCTTGTTCCATATGTTATAATTTAGAATATACTTTATTGTATCTCTTTACTGATTATTGCTAACAAAAGTTCTTTCTGTTTTTTTCAGGAATCTGGTCTTTCTGTAGACCCAAGTCAGAAAGAACCATTTGTGGAATTAAATCGAATATTAGAAGCATTAAAAGTCAGAGTTCTGAGACCTGCTCTGGAGTGAGTTACTGAGTTTGTTTTCTTTTGAATACTTTGAGAGAACTTTCTGTAAGAAAACTGAAGTAGAAAACATATCAGAGATTTTGAGTTATATATGTATCTCACCAGGGATAGACTTCAGGGAAATAAAGGGGGAATTATTTTATTTCTTTTAACTAAGTGAATATGCAGGATTGGCAATATGAGAAAATGGTTGCAGCATATTCCACTTATCAGTTGGTGTGAATTCCCACAAGAGAAAGGGGTTTCCCGAATCCATACCACCACTTTAGGCTAGCATAATTGAAGTTCTCTTGTTCAGGCGGTCTGAGTTTGACATTTGAACTTCCCCAATGTTCTGGGTCTTGTGTTAGCATTCTAAAAAACAGTTTAATTGGTTTTGGAATAAGTGGTATTCATGAAAAGAGCAAATACTGTTAGGAAGGCATTCTGTTTTTCTTATCACTGTAAAATGTAATGATTCATTGATTGGAATTATCTGAAATTACTGCGGGAGCTATGATATATAATCTTCTAGAACAAGGTCAGCGAGGTTTTTGTAAAGGGCCAGCCAGATGGTGAATAGTGTAGGCTTTGCCATGTAGTAAAACTTTGTTGCATATTCTTCTTTGACTTATTTCACAATTCTTTAAAAATGTGCAAAGCCATCTTGGCCATCTGGTGTGTAGTACAGGCAGCAAGCCATATTTGGCCCCTGGCCGTAGTTTGCTGACCCCTATCCTACAGTTTTTTAATGTGCAGATTACCAGGCTAAAGAAAGGAAAAGCTCAAAAATAAACTGGATGATAGAAGCAGTGATACTGTAATGAGGTCATAGCCTTAGGATCCTTATGTTTTAAATTGGAGGTATTTGAGATCATTTTAATCAGGAGAAAATAATTGGGAAGATACTTGTTGATTTTTATATAATGCATTTTTTTCTTCTACTAATCCATTAATTCTTCCTAGCTTACTTTTCTGTTTCTGATCATTTCTCAGTTCTTAGAAAATTATGCAGTTCCAAAACCAACCCAGATGAATAGGTAGAGATATCTGTGTAAATTTGTAAGTTATAAATCCCTATATAAATTACAACTGTTAGATAGGTTGTAGGTACTATATCTTTAAAGATAGTTGTCACTTAAGCAGTATCATTGTGTATATGTGATACATATCACTGTTACAGTTTTTTTGGTTTTTGTTCTTAGCATTTGAGATTGTGACATACCTGGGGGATTAAATTCAGTCAGGTACCTCTGATACCTCTTAAATAAAATATGGCAACCACTCTTCTATATACAGTTCATCCTGGAATGTGTCTGAAGTGTGCAGGTCTACCTATACATGGATTTTCTTTTAATAAATATATTGGAAAATTTTTTGGAGATTGGTGACAGTTTGGAAAAGCATTCTCTCTAGCTTACTTTATGGTAAGAATACAATATATGATACTTATGACATAAAAAATTTCTGTTAATTGGTGATTTATGTTATTATTAGAAAGGCTTCCAGTCCACAGTAGGCTATTAGTAGTTAAGTTTTTAGGGAGTCAAAGTTATATACATTGTAGGTTTTCAACTGTGTAGGGGGTTGGCACCCCAGCCCCTGCATTCTTCAAGAATCAACTGCACTGTCATATTCCACCTATGTGATTAAACATGTGTAAAGGGAATGAGGGCACCTAACATAAAAATGCAGTGGGTGTCCCAGTTATTGTATAGTGATTTGGAAATAATATTTGAGTTGTTATTCAAGGTAATTTTTATTTGTCCATTAATTTCTTAGTTTTTTTTCCTATCAAACTTTTATTGAGTGCTTACTATGTACCACAGACTGTGCTGAGTATTTGGACTGCCTCAGCCCTCCAAGTACTCAAGTCTTTTTCCTTTCAGAATGAAGAAAATCTGTAAGACCATTTTAACTCTGTGCTTTTTCTGTAAGATCTAAGCTTCTTACTGATTATTACATATATATCAGTTATTAACATAAGTGTTTTATTTGTAGTCCCAAGCAGTGCCTCTTAGGCAAGGGGAGGACTTGTTCCATCCACTTGGTAGTAACAATAGGACAGTACAGTAAAAATTTTCTCACTTTTCTGGGAATATTGTCATATTAAATACCAGCATTGGGGAATGTAGTGGTAATTACAGTTAGCTTTTCTTGAGTGCTTATAATATTCCTAGCATTGTTCTAAGCATTTTACATGTATTAATGTATCCAATCCTCATTAATAACCCTATGAAATAAGTACTTATCTTACAGAGGAGGAATTGAGGCCCGAAAGACTCCATGAAAAAAAGGTCGTATGAGAAATGCTTCACATGATAATTCCCTTAATACTCTCCTCTGAGAGATTCACTGATGTATATTAGATGAGCCATCAGCAAGCCTACCATAAAGAAACTCATTTAACTTTGTAAAACTCAGTGTTTCCTGTACATATTTGACCAAAGAATGCTTGTTCCCTGCCCTCGCCCCCATAACACCTACTAACACCCATAGAATTAGAATATGTTTGAGAAATGAAATCAGACTTTTCCAGTTGTTGCCCATTACTGGTGGATGCAAAACAAATATTTACTCAGCATCTCTTATGGGCAAGGTACAGAAAATTGATTTTACTCAACTTGTAGCAAAAGTTGAAAGACATGGGATATCAATTTGGGGAAATCTCATTCAGATACAGGGGAAGGTATGTTTTATGTGGCATCTTCTGTTTGTACATTCTGGGAGGAAGCATTGTAGAATGACTAGGGAAAAGAGGAAGGAGAGACGTTCGCAGTAATTCTTCTAGGCAGTCTAGGAGGCAGAGGCCAACCAAAAAATCAATTATGAATGGAGGCCATGGGGGGACTAGATGAGAAGGAAGTTTGGAGAGTCTTAGCTACTATTACATACAGATAATGAGAGACAATGGAAAGAGGCAGAAAAGAATGGTGATGTGGCCAGAGAGAAGTGGCATAACAGCTTATTCTATATACAGATCTAGTCAGGACCCTGCCTGCTCTTTTTTTACTGTCCTTCTATTTCTGAGTCTGTGTTCAGGTTTTTCTTCTCCAGATTGCTTTATCTGTATTTTAAATTCTTTTTGGCACCTAGCTTACTTCATTGTAGGCATTCAGTGATGGAATAATTTGAAGGAGAACTTTGAGCAAACATGACCTCTTCCTTCATGTAGTAGAGAGAAGCAAAGTAAAAAATAACTAGTGTCGGTAATAGAATAACAATAGCCTTTAATACAAGGAGATGGAGAAATACTAGAAAAATAGAAACTATCCTTGTTAGCTGTGTGCCAGTTACTGACATTTTGAGAAAAAGTGCTGTCTTTGGGGAAAGTCAGTTCAGTGCCTTCTGAAAGGCGTTTCAAGGAGTAATGGTACTTTGGTGGGCTTGCCGCAGTCTAGGATAGGATCTGACCTTTGCAGACTTGGAAGCCTGTTTTGTTTTTGTTTTTGTTTTTTTCCAACACTGACAGCAGGCTCAGGGGCCTCAAAGCACTTGTGTAGAAGAATTTATAGTTCTGTTTGCAAAGCTTCAGTAGAATGCCATATGGGAAAATAAAATAACTGAATGGTTATGAGAAAGAGAGATAAGTTAGGGAACTTTTCACAGAAGAAGAGAGAAAAAATCTATTAATTTAGACCACTAAAGGATTCTAGATTGGACAGGCCATGAACAGTATCAAGCAGACTTTTGAAATATGAGAGGATTGTATCTCCAAGCCAAGTAATTAGTCTGGGTTAGAAATAAAAATCACAGAGGGATGTGAGGTGAGCTTGCTGTGAATAAGGCACGGTTTGTAAGAAAATAAAAATGATGGAAGCAGGGCAAAGCGCCTGGTCATAGACCCTGGACTACCACTGGAAGTGAGGGTGACAGTGATCAAGCAGTTTCTGGTGTCTGTTTTCTTGCTCTTACTTCTGGCTTCCTGTAGGTGGACAGTCTTGCCAATTCAGGCATTTTTTTTAATAGTCATACAGAACCACAGAAGAAAGAAGGCTCTGATAGATGTACCATTGGAGAAAAGGTTTAAACAAGTTGTATTTTTTTCCAGAGTTTGAGTTTCTGTTGTTTTCTTGTTTTTATTTTGTTGGGGGTGATTCTTCATTCTGAAAAGGCGAAAGAGATGAGTTATGGGGTAACTCAGCTAGCTTGTTGGAGAAAGGCTAATCTATTAAAAAGAAGCCAATTGAAAATGGAAAGAGGTACTTGGTGGAAAAGATACAGAAGAGAAGATAGTACAAAAGAATATAAAGGCCAAAAGAGAAAAAATGTTTAGGATGATAACCTCATTTTCTATTGTTTTATGTTTGTTGCTGGCAAAAGTTTATATGATGTTCCAAAACAAGGTAATTCCTCAGGAGGAAAATAGACATGGCCATTTCTTATCTGGATACATCCTCACCAAGGACTGAGCATTATTGGAAATGGGTGAGCAAGCCATGCCTATAAATAAATTAAAAACCTTATTGAAAAGAAAGGGAAAATTGAAATAAACTATTTCTGAGATTGAGTGTTTAAAAGAATAAGGTGCTAAAGCATGCTGGCAAGGGGGAACTGTAAGAGGAAAGGCTATGGAGTTTGTGTTTATAGGATGCTGATCTGTTATTAATTTAGGTTTATAAAATCTCTTTGTTATTGTGGTAGGAAACTAGTGATAAATAAATCAATGTCATATTTAAGTACTTTATTTAAAAAATCACAAATCTGTTGAACTGTGTTGTCCAGTATGGTGGCTAGTTGCCTATTGTAGCTGTTGGGCATTCTTACCAAATTTTACATTACTGGGAACCTCATGTGAAGTTGGAGTGTGTGTGGTTTTTTTTAACTAGATTCAGATGTGTAACACTGTAGTTTGTGTGGATTCCTAAATGGCACATAACAAGAAATATTTCATGCCAGCTCTGAGGTGAGTAAAATGTTAGTGTTCCAGTGAACACTATTTGAGAAATTGACATTTGAAAATACCTCAGAAATGAAATGTTAACTCTCCTTTTCAGTCTCTAAAATCAAAGTTACAGGGTTCTTAACTTTTTTGGCTAACTTGTAGTTCTTGTCCTTTTTGCCATTCTTTGCATTTTTTTATCCACTTGATTCAGTCACCAATATTGTTCAGGCAGGTCCACTCCTGTGGAGTAAATAAATGTCACTTTTTTCCCTGAACTTCAGCTTTCACCCCCAAGAATGAAGTCCTAAAAGACAGTAGAAAAAGAAGGTATTTGTTAGCCTTTAAAAATGCTGTGAAGGTTGGAGCAGAGTGTGCTGTGGAGATTGGCAAGAGGTGTCTTTATTTCAGTATTAGCAGAAATAGACACCAACCCGGATTGGCAAAATTGTGAGAGGAAAGAGAGAAATAGACCAATGCTGTCAGTTAGGTTCCTGGGGGACAATAGCTAATTACGAAGGTGGAATCTTGTTTTATATTTTTGGAATAATATGGAAATTCTAAATATGGAACTAACAACGTGCCAGGTCTTTTCAGAGGCCTGACAGGATAATTAGTGCTTAATATTTTGTGGGATAATTGTGCAGATGTGGGTTGCATCTAACTTTATCACCTAAGTCAGTAGGATTGTTTTGGGGACTTCTTATGAAAGGGCACAAAAGGTCTCTTTGTTAGGAGAATGCGGTAGTAGTGAACAGAGGTAATTGTGACATTGGTGACCTTACTGGGTGTCAGTTTTTTTGCTCTACAGTGTTTCTCTAAACAAGGACTAGTTACAAAGCTGATAGTGCTCTCCTGCCCCACATGGATTTGGGAGCAGAACTTAATTTTTTAAATCACAGTAAAGTTATAGTTTAACTGAATATTTAGGTAGCTTGTTGGTTGTGGTATAGTGGTAGTTGATATTCTGAAAATGAAAAGTCAGAAGTTTTCTGCTGGAAATGCTGATTTCCAGAACACAACACCCTATTCTAGTATCTAACTAGTTTTTTTTTGTGTTATCTGGACCTACGTCTTCTAGTAGTTTTGTAGACAGTGGGTAAAGTTTTTGATGCTGATTATAGTTTTGTGTTTTTTTACTTGCACATGCTCTACAGTTTTTGAATTTGGTTGTTATCAAGTTAATTAAGGATGTGACTGTCTTCTATCCCTTATTGCTGCTCTGTGAATCAAATTTGCAGATACTTCTACCTAAGAAAACTTCAGAATTTTTTGAAGGGGATTTAACTGATACATGCATATCATCATATTCCCACACAGTGCTATAAAAATCAAAGTGGTACTGCATATTACATGGAAGGACTCAAGTAACTTTTGTTGTTTTTTTTAAAATTAATTAATTTATTTTGTTGTCATTAATCTACAATTACATGAAGAGTATTATGTTTACTAGGGTCCCCCCTTCACCAAATCCCCCCCCCACAAACCCCATTACAGTACTGTCCATCAGCGTAGTAAGATGCTGTAGAATCACTACTTGTCTTCTCTGTTGCACAGCCCTCCCCGTACCCCTCCCCCACTATACATGCTAATCGTAATGTCCCCTTTCTTTTTCCCCATCCTTATCCCTCCCTTCCCTCCCTTTCTCCCCAGTCCCTTTTCCTTTGGTAACTGTTAGTCCATTCTTAGGTTCTGTGATTCTGCTGCTGTTTTGTTTCTTCAGTCTTTCTTTGTTCCTATAGTCTTTGGGTTTGAGGTGAGTCTCTTGTAAGCAGCATAGAGATGGGTCTTGCTTTTTTATCCCTTCTATTATTCTGTGTCTATTGATTGGTGCATTCAGTCCATTTACATTTAGGGTGATTATTGAAAGATATGTACTTATTGCCATTGCAGGCTTTAGATTCATGGTTGCCAAAGGTTCAAGGTTAGCTTCTTGAGTATCTTACTGTCTAACTTAACTCACTTATTGAGCCATTTTAAACACTGTCTGGTCATTCTTTATTTTTCTCCCTTCTTATTCCTTCTCCTCCATTCTTTATGTGTTCGTTGTTTTATTCTGTGCTCTTTTGTGCTTCCTTTAACTGCTTTTGTGGGTAGTTGATTTTATTTTTTGCCTTTAGTTAGTATTTGGTTGGTCTGCTTTCTTTGCTGTGATTTTATTTTCTCTGGTGACATCTGTTTAGTCTTAGAAGTGCTCCCATCTAGAGAAGTCCCTCTAAAATACCCTGTAGAGGTGGTTTGTGGGAGGCAAATTCCCTTAACTTTTGCTTGTCTGGGAATTGTTTAATCCCTCCTTCATATTTAAATGATAATCGTGCTGGATACAGTACTCTTGGTTCAAGGCCCTTCTGTTTCATTGCATTAAATATATCATGCCATTCTCTTCTGGCCTGTAAGGTTTCTGTTGAGAAGTCTGATGATAGCCTGATGGGTTTTCCTTTGTAGGTGACCTTTTTCCTCTCTCTAGCTGCCTTTAAAACTCTGTCCTTGTCCTTGATGCTTGCCATTTTAATATGTGTCTTGGTGTTGTCCTCCTTGGGTCCCTTCTGTTGGGAGTTCTGTGTACTTCCATGGTCTGATCGATTATTTTCTCCCCCATTTTGGGGAAGTTTTCAGCAATTATTTCTTCAAATACTCTTTCTATTCCTTTTTCTCTTCTTCTGGTACCCCTATAATGCGGATATTGTTCCTTTTGGATTGGTCACACAGTTCTCTTAATATTGTTTCATTCCTGGAGATCCTTTTATCTCTCTCTGCATCAGCTTCTATGTGTTCATGTTCTCTGGTTTCTATTCCATCAACGGCCTCTTGCATCTTATCCATTCTGTTTATAAATCCTTCCAAGAGATTGTTTCATTTCTGTAATCTCCCTCTGGACGTCTGTAATCTCCCTCCGGACTTCATCCCTTAGCTCTTGCATATTTCTCTGCAGTTCCATCAGCATGGTTATGAGCTTTATTTTTAATTCTTTTTCAGGAAGACTGGTGAGGTCTATCTCCTTCTCAGGGTTCTCTGTGATCTTGGTCTGTATCAATTTCTTCTGCCTTTTCATGGTGGTAAATATATTTGTGGGGAGCTGGCACGTGTGTTGGGTAAGAGAAAGTCCCTTCTTGCCAGTTTATGGCCTTCCTCTCCTGGGAGAACAGCGGCCTCTAGCGACTTGTGCTGGGCAGCTGCGTGCAGACGGGGCTTCTGATCTTGCCCAGCCGCTATGGAGTTTATTTAGCTCTGCAGTTGCTGTGGGCGTGACCTGCCTCAGGCTGCTTCTCCAATATGGTGGAGCCACGTCAGAGGGGGAACAGGCGGGAGGCTGTTTATCGCGGTGAGGGGCCTCCGAGCTGTGCTGCGGGGTTGAGGCACCCAGGGTTTCCCAGGATTAGCAGCTGCTGGGCTAAGTGTCCCAGGGTGCTTCCGTCCAGCTGTGGGGTCCCTGTCCCTTTAAGACTTCCAAAAAGCACTCACTTTTCTTTGTCCCAGGGGCGCCAGCTGCAAGGACCCGCTCACAGGTCTTACTGTCCTATTTCCCTAGTTTCCAGCACCCCATGCACGCCCTGTGTCTGCGCTTTGGTGCGGATGGCTGGGGCTGGGTGTTTAGCAGTCCTGGGCTCCCTCTCCCTCCCCACTCTGACTCCTCTCCTCCCACTGGGAGCTGGGGTGAGGGGCGCTCGGGTCCCGCCGGGCCACGGCTTGTATCTTACCCCCTTCACAAGGTGCTGGGTTCTCGCAGGTGTGGATGTGGTCTGGCTGTTGTCCTGTATCTTCTGGTCTCTCTTTTAGGATTAGTTGTATTTGTTGTATTTTCAAAAATAAATATGGTTTTGGGAGGAGATTTCCACTGCTCTACTCACGCCACCATCTTGGTTCTCCAGCACTTTTGTTTTTTAAATATAATTTTCTTATTAAAAATAGTGACTGAGGAACTGTTTATTCAGTAGACACAAATTAAGTAGCTTATTATTGAATATCTATTTGTGCCAGTCTCTGTGCTTTGTGCTTTACTGGCCCCCTCATTTAGTGCCCACACCCTTCGAAGTGCCCCATTTTACAGTACGGAAAAGAGAATTAAGTAACAGGTTGCCCAGATTCACACTGCAGCCCTAGGATTTGAGTCCATGCATTTTTGACTCTGCCAACCAGTGCTCTTTATCAGCACACCCCATTCAAAGCAGGGGGTGTGCCAAGGCAAGCAAGACAGAGCCCCTACTTGAAGAGACCAGAAACTCTCCTACCAGATTGTGAGATGAGCCATGGGAGAGGTTCGAATAAAGAACAGCCAGAGCTTTGTGGACAGAGTGATGATTAGGAATGTTGTAGAAAACGTAATTGATCCTGGGATTTGAATTTTTCAACTCTTTTCTCAACTACAAACTTTGTGTTTATTGTACTTTACAAAAATTATAACTAGCACCTACATTGGGAGATAGGATTGTGGCTTCTAATTTCACAGAGCAAACAAGTCTCCTATCTGGACCGGCTTTAATTCACCTGGACATGTCACTGTTGACGGTAATGTGAGTTGCTAGATCAGGTTATCTGAAGATGTTCATGTATGTTTTTCTTGGCCTGCCCCTCTCTCTAACTCTGGTCTGTTCTCAGTAGGCTTATTATTTTTCTTTATTTCTTCACATGATAGATGCCCTAACTTACCCTGTTGGCCAGCCTCTGTTTTCTTGCCCCCACCCCTGCTTGGTGTAGCATAACCCCTCTGGCCATAAACCTCCTGATTTTCCAGCCAGCTTCCCTCCTCTTAGCAAAGTGGAGGGGCATGTATGTGGGTGAGAAATAGAAAACTAATCTTAATTTTCCTTCTGATTCTTTATGGTCCATGATAGTAGGCCGTAGACACCCTGGCTTGCTCACTTCCTCAGACTGATGTGTCTCTCCACTGTTCCACTCTTGGCCTGCCTTGTCTTTATGAAGTGACCTCCTGCCTCTTGAGATCCCTATCTTCCTTCTCTTTCTCTCCGATATGTCTTCTCTGTTGAAACTCTGGGCATTCCTCTCTGCACAATTCCAGCATGTCCAAATTTCATTTACCATAGTTTGAACCAAACAACATGGTTCAAATTTCAGTTACCACAGTATATTAACCATGAGAAATTGCTTAAAATACAAACTTAGTCTGCTAGCTCTTCAGTCCACAGAGCACTTAAGTCAAAAGATGCACATCAGGATCATAACCAGTCACATCCCTTCTAAGTCTGTCAGTGATGGGTCACTGTGCATCTTAATTCATTTTGCCCTGGACAGCAAATGTGTAGTTGTATTATCTCCTCATCTCCCAGTTAAAAACCCATGCAACATGTTACAGAAATGGATAACTGAGAGGACTTGGTTAACGAGGATGAATTGCTAGAAGTGAAATTGAATGTGATTAGAGAGATTGGAAAATGTTGACAGCAAAGTGAAGCTAGGATGAGACCTAGGCCTATGTGAAGTTATGGTACAAAGCATATTGAAAAACTCCTATGAAAGTTACACCAAGGTAAAGTCACTTCAACTTTTAGTTTAAGTCACACCAGGAACAGAAAGCTGCTTATGGTTCAAATGGAGTGTTTACTTCTGTTTTGTATTGGAGACTGTTAAAACAAACCTCCATCAGTTTGGCTAATGTTCATGCCAAAGTTTTGAAGTTAATTGCCTCATTGAAAGAAAATAGTACTTACAAGGAGATTGAAGAACTTTACTGCCAGTAAAAGATGGTTTCATCATTCCAGAAGTCATCAATTGACTAACGTTAAGCTATCTGGGGAGGCCTCTAGTGTGGGTAGTGCTGCTCTGAAATCTGTACCAGATCCCAGAGATAAGGCAGATGTTAGGATTATCATCAAGAAAGGCAACCCCATCAAGAACTTAAGTATAACAAAAGATGCTGAATTGTGAAGGGATCATAAAGGAAATAAACTAAGAGGCAACACAGGGTAACTTTAAAACTTACGCTTATCTGGCCAACTAACTGTAGTCACCTATGGAATTGGGGTCATATGAATGCAAATGTGAGTGCTGGGGGTGTAGTCCTGGGAATATGAGGGAGAGGTCCCATTGGGCAAGGGTTTCACCTTCATGTGTTTGGGGGCAAAATGGGGTATATCAGTCTTAGAATGACATTTTGCCGGGGAGGGAAAAGTGTAGAATTGGTTGCTTTGTGAGATTTAGGCTTAATATAATACTCAGAAGTTAAATGTGGGTAATACATCATTTTAGGATAGAATGAGAAGAAATGGGACTTTAGGACTCATGTGGAAACTTGTATTCTATGAATTTGGGTTTTACATTCTCTCCACACTCCCCCAGTTCCTTTTTTTAATGGATATCTGTTTACTTTTCTAAAAATTTCTTCATGAGGGAATGGAAATTAGCAATGATAGTTTTTTCTTATTTTGTAGTCTTGTTATAGAAAAATTTGAAAATGTGTAAAAATAAACTCAAGTGGTAAATTAGGAACCACATGGTCTAAATAAATGCCTCTCTGGGTTAAGAAAATTGGGTACATACATATAGCTTGAAAAGCTTGAATTCATAATTCATAGCTTGAATTACTTTTAGGAAGAATAACTTGTCATTACTCTGTTAGTGCTTGCTTTAATGAAAAAAGGGAAATTAAGAAATTTTTACTTTTGCATTAAAGTTACTACCTTTTAAAGTATAAAAGTAATATATGTTTAGAAGACTTAGAAAGCATGGGACAGCAAGGCCATTTTACAGATCATTGTCACCTGGACTGCTATTAGCCACTTTTTACTGGTGTGCTTACCTGGTGATTTATAGCCTGCTAGTGAGGCTCTACTAGTGAGTGCCCTGTTGTAGCTTGTGAGCCCATGCCGTAGTCAGTAAATAATGTGTGAAAGCCAACTTCCCTGGAGTCATTGCTGTTAACTTTGGGTGATTGGAAGTTATTTTTTTCTATATATCACAACTTTTTCCTCCTTTTAACATTATACCTTGAACACTTGCCTGTAAAATAGGTTGTGTTCTTCTTTTGTGAATTGCCTACTAAAGGACCTTGCCCTTTTTCTGCTAGCTGTAAGTTTGTAGTACTCTCTTTCATTAGCTCCCCTCTTTGACTCTGCACACTCTTGCACATATATCTCATCAGAAACAAAAAAGAGAAAAGGCTTACTACCTCTCCTTACTTGTTAGTAGGAAAACACACTTACGCTTTTACAACTGAGAGGGGGTAGATGAACGTTTGGTAAGTGGCCTGATTTAAATGCACTTCTTGGAACTAGAAGCCAGGAAGGGTTCTGGTAGACTAGAGGCTCTCAGAGTGCAGTGATATGGGTACAGATGGCTGGTGTCAGACATTCTCAGAAGGTGGCTGCTGGAAGTTCCTTGTTGGTGTCAACAGGGTTTATGGAACCCGTTGTTGCAACCTGGCTGCATTCATCTTAGTGTCAGGTAAGGATCCAAGACTTCTTTAAATTTAAGTAAGTATTTCCAAGGTATAGGTAATTAATATTTTAAAAGATCATTTTGATTTTGAGGTTAGAGAAGCTTCATGATGGGACTCTTAAGATGTGGATGTGTAAACATGTTGATTAGAATATCCATATGCATGTGCAGCCCCTTCAGGGAAGGGTGGGGGGCCAGTAAAAGTGCAGGTCTGTGAAGTCAGCTGACTGATTACAAATAACTTGAAGTGTTTTACTCTTGGGGTAGTTTGTAGGGTTCATCAGTTTATATTCACACCCAGTTCAGTTTCCATTGGTCCTTAGTGAATTGGGTTTGATGGGGAATACTTGTCCAAATAAAGGTCAAATTAAAAAAGAATATGGTACTAACAGTTTCTCTATCTGAATTTATTTAGAGAAAGCAGAGTGGGGAATACTTGTCCAAATAAACGTCAAATTAAAAAAGAATATGGTACTAACAGTTTCTCTATCTGAATTTATTTAGAGAAATAAAGCAGTGCTTCCTTAGCACTGAATTGCAAATTGATTAACCTCTGGCTGGCCTGTGTTTTTGCTTTACTGCTTAACCTGCCCCAGGTAAAGGTTGCTTACTCCAGCTGGTCATACTAGGGAGGTCTGAGTTACCATACTTTGGATCACTCAACTGAAATTGGTCCTACCCTCATTGGCATTATTGGTTCGTACAAATCTTTTTGGCACATTGTAGTGTGCCATATGATATTTATGTAGTATTATCTGCCTAATTAGACTGAAAGCACCTTGGGGGTAAATACCTATGTTTATTGTTTCTAATCCTGAAATGCATAGCACAAAATGTACCTAACAAAAGTATAAAAGTAGATGGTTCCCCTTGAGAATCTTGCTCTTTATTTATATGTTTTGCCAGTTTAACAGGAAAATAGTAGTAGATGTCAGCAGTTCGATGGTGAATCTCATGGCTGATCCTTGCTTCGAAGTATGACCTTGTACAATTCTGAATATATCTTGTGACTTATTAGAGACAGTCTTGTCTTGGTGTAAACCTTATTAAATGTGTAGTTGTCATCTGACTTAATACTTATTTCTTTCACTGGCTGAAGGTCCTCGTAGTGTACAGTTAATGTTTATTTTTACAACATTCTCTGGACCTAGGGATTGATGTTACCATTGGTGTCCACAAGATGGCAGACCAAACCCTTTTTCCATGTTACTAGGTTTCAAACAATGTTCAACACACCTTGCTCTTAATTACTGTTGAAATCTTTCTTATTTTTTCTTTAGATGGGCAGTATCAAACCGAGAAATGCTCATAGCCCAAAACAGCTCCTTGGAATTTAAGCTACACAGACTGTATTTTATTAGCTTGTTAATGGGTGGAACTACAAATCAGCGAGAGGCATTACAATATGCTAAAAATTTTCAACCGTTTGCCCTAAATCATCAAAA
Source organism: Manis javanica (assembly GCF_040802235.1). NCBI lineage: Eukaryota > Metazoa > Chordata > Mammalia > Pholidota > Manidae > Manis > Manis javanica. The sequence goes on along the minus strand of NC_133156.1, from coordinate 169,199,149 downwards.
AGGTGAGACTGGAGTCTTTTTCCTGTTTGGGACAGGTCTACAGCTACCAGGTCTATAGACATTTAAGGTAATCTTAACCTAGACCTAGTTTGTATTTACTAATAAGCTAAAACAATTGTAGGTCATAATCACTTTCAGAGCTTTTTCTTTACAAAACTAAAACATTAAAGCCAGAAAAGACATTGCATTTCCATCAGTAGTTAGTACTTTCTTTTTCTCTCTATGCTGTTGCTTTACTTTAGGAGGAAGAGCAAAACCAAGCTTAAAGACCAGAATTTTAAAAGACATCAATAAATTCAGTTAGGCTATTTTAGTTGGGGAATTCTTGCCTTTCTCAGCCTGTTACCTGCAAGCCAGCTGTATTTCAGGTGCAATAATTCACACCCCAAATTGCTGCTGCTTTTGTTTAGACATTCAGGTTTTGATGGGGAGCCTCGTGTATCTGAGACAAGGGATTGAGAACTCACCATATGTTCACTTGCTCGATGCAAACCAGTGGGCTGACATCTGTGACATCTTCACACGGGATGCCTGTGCCCTCCTGGGGCTCTCCGTGGAGTCCCCTCTCAGTGTCAGGTACGGAAATTGGTCCTATTATTGAAATATGCACTACATTAGGCAGTTCTTAATTTTTTGTCTAGTTCTTGATGTTAAGGCCAAAAGAATGTTTGTCTTTCTGAGAAAGAATGCAGTTGGTATTTTCAAGAGACCATCACAACTGGCAGTGGAACAGTTTTAGAGCAACATTTCTCCCAAGTATGGGCTCTGAACCTCTATGGGTCCCGAAGAACTTTTTCCCCACGGTGCTGACATTTGCAGGTGGTACAAAAACAGTGGATTAAGCTGCTCGAGCCTCAGCACAGACAGGTGCAGTGGTCCCAGACTCCACAAGGACCCGCTGTGTTTCTCAACACAGCACACTTGGAGCCTAAGACTTGCTAGTTTTACTTATAAATGTTATTGACAAAACATTAAAAATTACTAGTTTTATTAAACCTCTACCTTTGAGTACACATCTTCTTAATACTCTGTGTGACAAAAAGGGAAGTTCACATACAGTACCTCAGTTTCTTGCCAAAGTATGATAATTGTCTCAAGAAGAAGCACCTATGTGTTGCTCGAGTTGTGCATTAATAAACTAGTTTTTTCATGAAACACAGTTTTTACTTGGAAGGAAGGATCACTAGAAGACAAACTGCAGTTATTCACACTTAGATTTCGGGCAGCCTTTTTCTCAAATGAAGTGAGGCTGTCACGTCAAGGAAAACAACTGACACTATCTTTTGCCACAATGATAAAATTCAGGATTTTAAACTAAAATAGAAATTTTGGAGAACTTGTACCCACCACTGTGGGCTTGAATGTCTCCAGTATTCAAAGACTTTCCTAATGAGATCGGTGATATTAATGAATTTCTTTTTTTTTTTTAGATAATGCACAGTAGAATAATATGTTAGCTCTTGGAAGATCATAATTCAGTAAGAACTTAAAAAATCATGCATGAGTAATGAAAGATCAATGTATGAGACAGACCATTGGATTTTAATGTAGCAGGGTATAAAAATTAAGTGGTAAGGATTCTGAGTCCACTCTGCTACTAACCTTTAAGAAACTACTACTTGAGTTTTGGTGTGGCATTAAAGACAGCCATCATATACACACAAAAATTCACAATTATCTCAAGAGGCAACTAAATTATTACATATTTGTGTAAGGCTAGATTGTTTTCATTTGTTTCAACCCAAAGAAAACATTGCTACAGATTATCTGCAGAGGGAGATAAAAGAATCCAGAGGATTCTGGGAATATGAACCAGAAGGTCACTATGATCACCTCCTCCAATGTACACACCAAGGCAGCAACTACATGTATCACAACTCACTCTGAAAATGACTTGAAGACTCTAGAACAGATCTTCCATAGCTAATTATGAAGAGAAGTCCACATCAAGAAGGGTAAAAGGGGCAGAGCCTTGACTGGCACCCAAACTCTTCCCCCACTTTAACCCTTAAGTGGAGGGAGCAAGGCACAGAAGGTAAGGGGATAAAGCCCTACACCTGACATGCCTGGTCCTGGGGCTCTGCACCGGGAAGATGAGCTCCCATAATGTCTGGCTTTGGTAATCACTGGGGCTTAACTCTGAGAGAGTTGGAGGGCTGTGGGAGGCTGAGTCTTTTTCTCTTGGAAGGCCAGCATTCTGTGCCCATCTGTCTGAGGCCCAGTGCAGAAGCAACAGTTTACAAAGCACCTGAGTTATGCATGGAGATATATTGATTAACTTCAGCATGTGCCAGAGGGGCAGGGATTGATAAGGAGAGTCCTCCAGGGGAGGAGGGCACCATTTTTCTTGTCCTCCCTCAGCCTAGCTGGCTGGACATTTGCAGGAGCCAGTTCTGACACTCTCCACTTAACTATGCCAGCACTGCTTGCCCCACCCCAGCGTTTCCCTGCAGATTCTCCCCATCCAACCCACTAGCCCCAGCACCTCCTCCAAAGCCTTACCCCTCTGAAGTGTCTCCTACCCTGGGGGAGGGGAGAAGCTAGCCCCACCAGCCAGCACACCCAGTAGCAGATATAGCAGGGCCTCTCAGGCAGCCTTGCTGGGAATAAACCCCTTCCCAGCAGCAAGCTCACCAATAGTCTGGCCAGCCATTGCTGGCAGTCAGCTTAGGGCTGACCCTGTCTACCAGTGCACCAGCAGGGATGGCAGCTGAGCCTTCCAGCCAGCACTGGGAGTGAGTATAGCAAACCAGTAGTGCCAGCCATTGCTGACAGCCAGGCAGAGGGCTGGCCTCACCCACCAGCCATTCGCAGCAGTTGTGGTTCAGGCACAAGAGGAGGGTGCTTGCAACCCACGCAGGAAAACCCTGGAGCACCTGGTTCTTCTGAGGGCCAGGATTTATTACATTTCTAAGGCCACTGCTTTCAAAACCAGGAGACAAAGGTGACCTATCTAATAACAACATAGAAACAAACACAGCCAGACAAAATGAGAAAGTAGACGAATATGTTCCAAATGAAAGAACAAGACAGAGTACAGGAAAGTTGCTAAACAAAATGGCGATAAGCCATCTACCTGATAAAGAGTTTAAAGTAATGGTAGAAGAGATACTCACCAGACTAGAGAGAAGTGCAGATGAACTCAGCAGGAATGTCCACAGAGAAACAGAAAATATAAAAACCGATCAGAGCTGAAGAATACAATAACTTAAATGAAAAATACACTAGAGGGAGTAACAGCAGATGAGAGGATGCAGAACAGATCAGTGATATGGAAGAATGGAAGACAGGGAGCCGAAGGCAACCAAACTGAACAGGCAAAAGGAAGAAAAAAAATGAGGAGCTAAGAGATCTCAGTGACAACTTCAAGCAAAACAACATTCACATCATAGGGGTCCCAGAAGGAGAACAGAGGTGGAGGGAGACAGAAAACTTAGTTGAAGAAGTAATCATTGAAAACTTCCCTAACCTGAGGAAGGAGACAGACATCCAAGTACTGAAGCACAGAAAGCCCCAAACGAGTTGAATGCGAGGACATCCACCCCAAGGCACACAAAGATTAAAGATAGAATCTTAAAAAGCAGCAAGGGAAAAGCAAACAGTTATGTATAAGGGAAATCCCATAGGACTGTTTTTCAGCAGCAACTCTGCAGGCCAGAGGGAGTGACATGATATTCAAAGTGCTGAAAGGAAAACACCTACAACCAATAATATACTGTCTGGCAAGGTTATCATTCAGAATTGAAGAAGAGATAAAGACTTTGCCAGACAAACAAAAGTTAAAGGAGTTCATCACCACTAAGCCAACCTTATGGGAAATGTTAAAGGGACTTCTTTGAAGTGGGAATGAAAAGGCCATAGCTAGGAGTAAGAAAATTAGGAAAGGAAAAAATTTTCACTGGTGAAAACATATAGTAGAGACAGCAATTAGTCACTTATAAAGCTAATATGAAGTTTAAAAGACAGAAGTAGTAAAATTAGGTACATATGCAAAAATATGTAAATTATGACATATATAAAATCAGAGGGGAATAATTTATAATGTGTTTGCACTTAAGCAACCATCAACCCAATATAAACTGCTATATATAGGATGCTGTATATGAACTTTATGATAAATAACCACAAACAAAAAACCTACAATAGATACACAAAAAATAGAGAGGAAGGAATCCAAGCATAACAATGAAGTCGTCAAATCACCAGGGAAGAGAAAGAGAAGGAGCAGAGATCTTCAAAAACAACCAGAAAACAATTAGCAAAATGGTGATAAGTACATAGCCTGTCAATAAGTACTTAATGTAAATTGATTAAATGTACCAATCAAAAGACAGGGTGATTCGATGGATAAAAAATAAAGGTCCATCTGTCTGTTGCCTACAGGAGGCTTGCTTCAGACCTAAAGACACATGTAGACTGAAAGTGGAAGGATGGAAAAGATAATTCCATGCAAATAGAAATGAAAAGAAAACTGGGGTAGCAATACTTATATATCAGACAAAATAGACTTCAGGACAAGACTCTTAACATGAGGCAAATAAGGGTATTATGTAATGATAAAGGGATCAATCCATCAAGAGGATATAACAATTTAAGTATCTATGCACCCAACATAGGAACACCTAAGGTATATAAAGCAAATAACAGACATAAAGGGAGAAATTGACAGTAATACAATAATAATAAGGGACTTTAACACCCCCCAACTTACATCAAAATTAGGTTATCCAAATAGAAAATCAGTAAGGAAACAGTGACTTTGAATGACACATTAGACCAGATGGACTTAAAAGATTTATAAAGAACATTTCATCCAAAAACTGCAGAATACATGTTCTTCTCAAGTGCCCATGGAATGTTCAGATCACATGTTAGGCCACAAAACAAGTATTATAAATTGAAGACTGAAATCATACCAAGCATCTTTTTTGTCCACAGTGGTATAAAACTAGAAATCAATTACAAGAAAAAAAAAAGGAAAAAAACAAATGTGGAGGATAAATATTACACCACTAAACAACTAATGGCCAGTGAAGGAAGCAAAGATGGAATCAAAAAGTGAAGACAGATGAAAACAGAAAAATAACTGTCCAAAATCTTTGGGACACAGCCAAAGCAATTCTAAGAAGGAAGCTTATGTCGATACAGTCCTACCCCAAGAAACAAGAAAAATTTCAATTTACCCGTACTGCTAAAGGAACAAGAAAAGAACAGGCAAATCCTAAAGTTTAGTAAAAGGAGAAAAATAATAAAGATCAGAATGGAAATAAATGAAAGAGACTAGGAAAAAAAAATTAATGAAACTAAAAACTGGTTCTTTGAAAAGATAATTGATAAATCTTAAGACTCATTAAGAGACTCAATCAGAAATCAATGAGAAGTTACAACTGACACCACAAAAATACAGAGGATTATGAGAGAAATCTTTGAAAAGTCATATGCCAACAAATTGGACAGTCTAGACTAAGAAATGGATAAATTTCTAGAAATACACAGTCTTCCAAGACTGAATTAGGAACAAATAGGAAATCTGAACAAACTGATTACTAGTAACGAATTAAATCAGTAATAAAAATATTCCCAACAAACAAAATTCCAGGACCAAATGGCTTCAGAGGTGGATTCTACCAAACATTTAAAGAAGAGCTTGTTAATACCTACCCTACTTAAACTATTTCAAAAAATAAAGAGGAAGGAATGCTTCTAAATTCATTCTATAAAGCCAGTGTTACCCTGATACCCAAACAAGGCAAAAAGACACTACAGAGAAAAAGAAAATGACAGATCAGTGTCTCTGATGAACATACATGTAAAATCCACAACAAAATACTAGCAAACCAAATTCAAAAATTGAAAGGATCAGTCACCATGACCAAGTGAGATTTATTCTACAGATGCAAGAATGGTTCAGTATCTGCAAGTCCATCAATAATAATATACCCCATTAACAAAAGGGCAGATTGAAAACCATATGATCATCTCAGGAGATACAGAAAAGCATTTGGCAGAATTCAACATCTGTTGATGATAAGAACTCTTCAACACAGTGGGTATAGAGGTAACATACCTCATCTAATAAAGGTCATACATGACAAACCCACAGCAAACATACTTGATGAAAAGCTGAAAGCTTTTCCTAAGATCAGGAAGAAGACAAGGATGTCAACTCTGACCACTCTCAATCAACATAGTGCTGGAGACCCTAGCTATAGCAGTCAGCCAAGGAAAAGAAGTAAAAGGCATCCAAATAGATAAGAAGTAAAATCACCATTATTATTTTGTTGTTATTGTTTTTCTTTCTTTGTTTTTTCTAAATCACCATTATTTACTGGCAACATGATACTTATATAAAAACAGTAAAGTTTCTACCAAAAAACTATTAGAATAAATGAGTTCAGTAAATTTGCAATACAAAATCAATACACAGAAATATGTTGCTTTCCTATATACTAACAATAAACTACCAGAAAGAGAAATCAGGAAAACAATTCCATTTACAGTTGCATCCAAAAAGAGTTAAATACCTAGTAATGTATGTAACCAAGGTGAAAGACCTGTACTCTGAAAACTATAAGATGCTGATGAAATTGAAAACAACACAAATAAATGGAAAGATAGACATATACCATACTCAAGGATTAGAAGAATTAAAAATATTGTTAATATGTTTGTGTTATGCAAAGCAGTCTACAGATTCAGTGCAATCTCTATCAAAATATAAATGACATTTTTCACAGAACTAGAACAAATAGTCTTAAAATTTATGTGGAACCACAAAAGACCTAATCAAAACAGTATGGCACTAGCATAAAAATAGACACATAGATCAGTAGAACAGATTAGACAGTCCAAACCCACATATGCATGGTCAATCTATGACAAAGAAGGCAAGAATATACAGCAGGGAAAAGACAGTCCCTTTAATAAATGGTGCTGGAAAAATTAGATAGCTTCATGCAAAAGAATGAAACTAGATCTCTCTTCTTCCACCATACATGAAAATAAAATGGATTAGAGACCTAAATGTAAGACTTGAAACCATAATACTCCTAAAAGAAAACAGGCAGTAAACTCTTGGACTCAGCCTTAGCATTTTTTTTCTGGATATGTCTCCTTAGGCAAGAGACATTAAAGCAAAAATAACAAGGTGGGACTACATCAAACTAAAAAACTGTATAGCAAAAGAGATCATCAGCAAAATGAAAAGGCGACCGACTCGATGGAAGAGGACATTTGCAAATCATGTATCTGATAAGTTTATGTCCAGAATGCATAAAGAACTCATACTAACTCAACACCAGAAAAAAGGTCCGGTTTAAAAATGGGCAGAGGAACTGAATAGACATTTTTCCAAAGAAGACATATTATGGCCAACAGGCACATGCAAAATGCTCAACATCATTAATCAGCAGGGAAATGCAAATCAAAACCACAGTGAGATATTACCTCACACTAGTCAGTATGGCTAGTGTCTAAAAAAGACTAGAAGTAACAAGTGTTGATAAGGATGTAGAAAAAAGGGAACCCTTGTGCATTGTTGGTGGGAATGTAAACTGGTGTAGGCACTTTGGAAAACAGGGAGGTTCCTCAAAAAATTAAAAACATACCATGTGATCCAGCAATTCCTCTCCTGAGTATTTATCCAAAGGAAGCAAAGGCACTAATTTGAAGATATATTACCCTTAGGTTTACTGCAGTGTTATTTACAATAGCCGAGATATGGAAGCAGCCTTAGAGTCCATTGATAGATGAATGGCTAAAGAAGATCTGTGTACAATATATAGTGAACTATTAATCCTAAAAAGCAAAGGAAATCTTGCCATTTACAACAACCTGGATGGACCCATAGGGTATTGTGCTAAGTGAAATAAATCAAAGACAAATAACACGTGATTTCACTTATATGTGGAATCTGAAAAACAAAACAACAAACAAAACTCCAGAAACAGACTCATTAATAGAGAACAAACTGATGGTTAGCAGAAGGGAGGGGGAAGTGGGAGAAGAGATGAAGGGGAAACAGAGGTACAACAGCTTCCAGTTATAAAATGAGTCCTGAAAAGTACAGCATAGGAAATATAATCAGTAATACTGTGATAACTTTGTATGGTAACAGATGGTAGCTGCATTTATTGTGGTGAGCATTTCATAATTTAAAATAAATGCAGAGTCAGTGTTGTACACCTGAAACTTACTCTGTCAACTATACATTTAAGAAAAGAATACATGTGTCTTCTATTAAATGAGGCATTCAATAGATTTGTATAAATGTAAAACTGTCACTTTTCTCACAAATTTATTTTTGTTTGGAAAATTATTTTTTATAATGTTTATGATAACATGATGTTTGTTTTAAATGAATTCATATTTTTAAATTTCTCAGTTTTAGTTCACAATACAGTAATGATAGATGTAAACCACAAAAACAAATACTCTTTGAGATCCTTACTATTTAAGCATATAAAGAGAACCTGACACCAAAAGGTTTAAGAATCTGTTTTAAGAAAATGACTTTTTTAGCCTTTCTGTTTAATTCATCAATTGTTTTGAATCCCTTATATGTGCCGGGGATTGTGTGGGATACGAGACAAGGTACAATCTGCATTCCATATAGGGTGTTCCATCTGAGCGTGGGAAACTCTCATGGAGTTAATTATAATGAACGGCTAGACTGCAAGGCAGATTCTCTGGGGAAAAGACTCTGAAATGTATGAAGACTGACATGCAAGAAGTTTATTGGGATCAGCCTCCAAGGGGTGGGGAGTAGTGGTGGGAAATGAAAGCAGGATTAGGCAGAAGGAAAAGTTGGACTGTGATGCTTTCTTACCAGAGGCCTCAGCCCATCCCTGAGAAGCTCTGTTGCTACATGGGACTGTGGAGTTGTCCCGAACTGGGGCTATAGGGCTGGGCTTTTGTATCCTCACATGACCAGCCATCAGATAGGACCCTGGTCATGTGGCTTTTTTCAACCGAGGACAGTCCTGAAGAGGGACTCAGCGCTGCCTGCACTTCCATGTCTGGGAAGTTAGCACTTCCAAGGTGGATAGGAAAATGGTTCACATCTACAAGGAACCATGCAGGAAAATGTTTCTGAATGTCATTAATGATAGATAGGCAGGGCCCATTAAAACCCGGTGGTTTTATAAAATTTGAAACATTTTTTGGGGGGGAGTAGCGCTAGTTTATAAAGCAGAGGGCTGTGTACTCTGTCCAGTGGCCAGGGCCCTCTGCATATGGAGTCTGGAGGAGTTGACATCTTAGACCACGCTGTCTGACATCTGGCCTGACACATTTTCTCTTCTGCTCTCCCAGTTTCTCAGCAGGTTGTGTGGCACTCCCAGCTTTAATTAATATCAAAGCAGTGATCGAACAGAGGCAGTGCACTGGAGTTTGGAACCAGAAAGATGAATTACCTGTGAGTTTCATATTCTATTTGTTATTTGCCTTTCCTGCATTTAGAAGAACTAGGATGTTAAGGGTTTAAAATGCTTATTGTAGCCATTCAACAGGGATTTTTTTATGTATATGTAGATATGATTAAGCAATAGAAATGGGGAGCTAGCACATTTTGGAGGCACTGGAGGAGTTTTCTTAATATTTTGACAGTGGCAGTGAAAGCTATTGAAGGAAAACAAGTGGGGAGGGTGGGTACTGTAGCATGCAGTGTGTTCTGCAATACAGTAGACAAACTGAAATGGGGATCATCCTATCTTTCCAGAGAGAACATAGGTATGCTTAGCATAATATTGACACATAGTAAGTCCTCACGTTGTGCTGCCTTCATAGTTCTGATGTGGAGTGACCAGCGTCATTGTGTGTTTCCACCAGACCTTGGACAGTAGGCACCCAAACTGACTGGAATTAGCATTCCTGTCACAATTGTGTCACAGACCCTAAAGGGTGAAAGTATGCCATTTAGTTTTTTGCTACGTTTTTGTCACACTTGTGCGCAGCTTTCTGCAGCTACCTTGTTCTTCAGCTGGTAAGTCTGTTGGTTGGTTGCTTCTCCTCAGAGATCTGTCTTGATTAAAGGTGCAGGTGCATTCCCAGTCCTGAGTGTGGTCAGGCCACAGCCAGCACCCCTGCTTGGCTGCTGCTCATTGGAGCAAAGGAAAGGAACTTGAACCTTCACTTGCTTTGCTGGGGCAGCTGCCTGCTAGAATCTGGCAGTTTCCCAGTAACGCTGTAAGCATCTCTGACACTCTGCGCTAGAACAGAGCATAACAAAATCTGAGTTTACCTAAAGCCTGCGTGTCAGGTCACAAATCAGTTGGAGGTGATGATCTGGCTGGCCATTTTTTCTCTGGATTATTCTGTTACACTTTATACGCTTTCTTGAGAATAGACTCTTAGGTTATCAATGTCCTTTTCAGATTTAGAAGTCAAGAAAACAAATGCCTGACGTGTAGAGCCTCTGTCATGTGCTAACTGCCATGCCAGTTGATTTCATAGCTGTTTATGTTCACTGCAAAGAGAAATAAGGTGTAAGTGCCATAGGCTCTGATACACAGATTGTGATAGTCCAGCTGAATTTGAGCTGAAACTTGTTTCAGGTGGGTTCTCTGGACCATTATACCAAAAACATGGGAAACTCTGATTTGAAGCTCACACAGAAGTAAATCTTGTTGAGTCAGCTTTTAAAGGAATTACTACACTGAATGTTATCCCCCTAGTTAAGTGCGTAAGTGGTCTTGCTCTTATATATATCCTGACAAATTTTCAAGAGTGACTTCTAGAGCACTGCCTTACCTTTATTGGCAGATGTGGAATTGGTTTGAAAGCTGGTGTTAGAAATAATTCTGAAGGTTAATTGCGAATTATGGAGTAATACTTGAATCTCTAAGTTTCTCCATCTTTGAGTTGATAGAGTGCTATAGAAAGTGCTACCTTCAGATGAGTAGGTTGTATAAATGTTCTTTGTTGCAGAGTGTTTGTTAACATGTGGATGGGTTTTTTGAAATAAAACATGAGCCTTCTTTCCTGTTTTTTTTAACAGATTGAAGTGGACCTTGGCAAAAAGTGCTGGTACCACTCTATATTTGCCTGTCCTATTCTTCGTCAGCAAACAACAGATAATAATCCACCCATGAAATTGGTCTGTGGTCATATTATATCAAGAGATGCCCTGAATAAAATGTTTAATGGTAGCAAGTAAGTGTCTGATTTTTAATTGCTGGGAAAAAAAATGTCTTTGGGAACTTAGTGGGAGGATAAGAGGTAATGAGGATAAATAAATGTAGCTTAGAATCTAGAAATAAATAGATTTCATAGCTATTCATTTGGCATAGTGGGTGGTATCTGATCTTTTTAATTTGTTTGTGAATTTGAGGATTAGGTTAATAAGCATGATCTCCAGCACTTTTTTGGATAGTGGTATGTTGTCTTTCCCCCAACACCTCCCTTTTTACACAAATGATGGCATACTGTGTACTGCTCTGAGCTTTGCTTTTTTTCACTTAATTATTTATCTTGGAGATCTTTTATATGCTACAGAAAGAATCCTCATTCTTTTTTAAAGCTGCAGAGAATTCTGCCATATGGAAATATAATTTATTTAACCAATTCCCTATTGATGAGCATTTAACTGTTACTATAAAGTGAATTATCTGTGTGTGATATATAAATTTATAGAATTGGAATTGCTGGTTCAAAGGATAATGTTGGCACACAGTAGGTCCTCAAGTTGTCCTACCTTAGTAGTTATGATGTGTAGTGACCAAGGTCGTCGTATGTGTGTTTCCACCAGACCTCGGGCAGTTGGCATTACATTTATATTTTTATATTTTATAAATTACATTTTATAAATTTATAAATTTTATAAATTACATTTATAATATTTACATATAATGAGCCCAACTTTTAAAGACAGTCTCGAAAGCCTGTTTAGCTGAGGCAGCTAGAGCATTTTCTACTGTAGTTAATCTCAAACCCATTATGGTAGTCTTTATTTTGGAAGAAGGCCCTGGCATTGTAATGAAGCTGTTTGTGCCCTTTCCAGGCCACACAGAGACCCCGATACTGCAGGTCAGTAGTGACTAGCAGTCAGATACTGATCTTGGTTCAGACCATGCCAGTTTATGTGCCACTTGGAGGCATGTAAGGCCACTCTGGGTAGTCTGCATGCCTTGTCGGCTCAGCAGCTGGCATCAGATGTGCTGCACTTGAGCTGATGCTGTGATCAGTGCCTTTGAAACTCATTTATAGATAGGTGCAACCCAAGCCTTGGAGAATAAACTTTGAATTTACTTCTTAAACCCCAAAAGCAACTTTCAGAACAGTTTTTTTTTTGGTTTTGTTTACAAACTGGTTTTCATTGATTGACACTGAAGAAGAGCCTGTCAGTTTAGGGTCTGTCTTGGATGGTATTTATTTATGACCCTTAAAAACGAAACTGTTCTTTGTAAGAAAAACAGTTAACCCTCAAAGGAAAATACAGGTGTGTGTGTGTGTGTGTGTGTGTGTGTGTGTGTGTGTGTGTACACAATTATTTTCTATAACTTACTGAAAATTGAATACTCGTTACTGATCCTGTTCTTTGATCCAATGTTTTCTTGTCTTTAGATTAAAATGTCCATATTGTCCAATGGAACAAAGTCCAGGAGATGCCAAACAGATATTTTTCTGAAGAAATATCTTTAGTTTGCAATTTGTAAGTGAAACTGAATTGGGGGCGCATTTCAGAAGAGAACGTTCCATTTAATGCAGCTAACCAAGGACTCCCGTGTTTATATAAGCTAATGCTCCAGAAACTTTGCCAACATTTTAGTGTACACACACCGAGGGGAGTGCTCCAGATAAATATTATCACAGGGCTTTATTATATTCTTGGTCTTCATTTTTGATCAAGTAAATACACCAGCAGTTGTCATTCAATGCAGGTTTTTGTACTTAATTAAATGGTGATTTTTTTACTTTTTAAGAGCAGAAACAGAAATTGATCTCCCTGCCATGTGTTTAATATTTCTCCTGCTTTTACTTTTGTCATTTTTCCAACAATTGTAAGCTTTGAGAATGTTTGTGAAAAGTTTTATTTCCTGTGACATATACATAATTAAATGAAAACTCTTCAGAAGAAGTTGGAAAAACTGAATTGTGGCTATAAAACTAATTTGCATTTTTTTTTGCCTAAGGAAGAAAGCTGTGATAGATTTCAAATTTGCTTTTTGATGTTTTCCTCTGCTCCAGCTGTCACCAAGAAGTCAGCAGACATGCATTTGAGTTCTGCTTGCAGCCCCAGCGGGCTGTCTGTTTAAATCCCATCATGAATTTGGCAGGTTGGTGTGAGAAGTCTTCCACTAGAATAGAGTGGAAGGAGTACTTGTTTCTTTGATTTTATTTCCAAGAGGTGCTTGTTTTAAAAGTGTTCAATAAAATGAACTTCTCAAGTTAGAAGTGTTAAGTTGATACTTGCTCTCTTGGTCTTGATAGCCCTAGTTTCTGAAATCTGCTTCAGGACTCGGCTATCTATTTCATTTGTACATCATTGCAGACACAGTGTTGTGTGTGTGTGTATATATGTGCACCAGCATCAAACATTGTGTATCTGGAAGGGAAAAAGCATGTTCCAGTCCTAAAATCCTTAAAGTTAGAAGCTAGCAAATTTTCTGTAGTGCAGAATATGTTTATTGCTGTTTTTGTATTTGAATAGTATACTCTTCAATGCCTCTCTTCTGCACAGTGTATCATCTCATTGACTGTGAATCTGTGTATTATTCTAATGGATACAGATAACGATCTTTTCTCCTGTGAGGTATTTTCATTTAAGGCACTGTCCAGAAATAGCCATGTGTAAGAGTCTCTGTATGATGAACTACATGGAAAAGACTTCTGTGGACATAATTCTGACTTAAACCCATTGTTACTTCATTATGAGAAGAATGTTCTATGGAAATCACCAAATATCTTGCAACTTTATTACATCTGACATGAAACTGACCATCAATATAGGAAAACTTTCATGAGAAAATGAAAGAAGAAAACACAGAAGCAAAGAGAACTGTGACACTTCATATTTTGAACTATACAGTTGACTTAGTTTTGGGGGGAGGGCAATAATAGATTTGGTGCTAAGTTACTTGGTAAGTGGCAACATTTGCAGTAATATACCAGCCTGGATAGTTTATCTTGAAGTGTGTACTTGGGAGAGCTGGGATGGGTTTGGAAAGGAAGAGGGTGCTGCAGAAAAGCCCTACTTAGTTGCTGCATGTGGGCAGGCACACATTGAGGCTACTGTGGGATAGCCAGGAATTGCAATTGGCCTGCTCATAGTGCTTGCTTTGTCTGACCTCAGTTTTGGCCCCACAGCAATTTTTTTGCCCTTTGTTTCTGCTTTCCTGTTGGAACCTTCTCTAAAGGTCTCTGTAGCTCCACTAAAGCAGTGACGGTAGAGAATTCTAGGCGCTGCTCTGGCCAAGGATGTAAAACTGGTTTATTATATATTTTTCCTTTTGAATTAAAACCCAGAGTGTCTTTTTTTAATTACCTTTTTCTCGCTAGGCCAGATTCAGCTTTATTCACTATTCTCACCTTTCCACCTCAAACACCTGTGAAGCATTTAGGCTTCATGTAAGGTTTGAATGATAGAGATGTTGCTCTAGAGGCTGGTGGTAAATATTTTGGCAGCCAGACACTTCACATAGTTGGCTTGGACCACTTTCAAGGACAAAGCCAGAGCTCTGCTCTGTCCCTTTCCCAGTGTTGAGGATCCTGCTGACAGTTTTGTGTGCAGTTCATGGAACTTTATAAAGAATAAAAGAATACGTTTTAACTGAAACATTTGACTTTACAGTTTCCTGTGCAAGGTCCTTGTAGTCCTACTAGGCAGGGTTAGGGCCAAAAATTTGAAACTCTTGATCTACCAGTTTCATGTGAAAATTATGTCTTATAAGACCTTTCAATGAGTGGACTTAAAATTTATTGGTGATTAAATGTAAGAAGAGGTAGATTTGAAGAAGTCAGACCTTAACCAAAGATGCTGTCCTTCCTACCCTAGAAACACCTTTACCTGTGGTGTCAGGACCATACCGTTGCTGAGGCTAAGAATGTCAGCAGTGTGGGAGGGTGCTGTCCATCGCACGCTGCCTCCACTTGTAGGGGGTCACAATAGAGGCAAGGTTTTTTACAGTCAGACTAATTATAATGTACATTGACAACAGATTTTCAGAGTGGTTTCCTGAATTCTTTAGGAACCATTTCCATTTAACAGTCATGGACAAAGGCCATGAGACTATGCTAAACCAATAAAACCTTATTAGATCCTTAGATTCTGATTTAGCCAGAGCATCTGTGCTTCAAGTACAGTCTGAAGCACAGTGGCTAAGGTTGTCTTTTGGTCTTTTTTTCTCCTTTGTGTGATCATCACAGATTCCCTTTCTGTTGTTTTAGTGGTGATTATATGAGATTTGTAATACATAAATGAACGGGTATTGGTGCCTCTTGATTTAAAAAATTTTGAAGAGCCACCTCATATTCATAGGGTGTGTGAGTGATTTACAAGTGTATGAACATTTAATTGAAGATAAGAAACTTACAAAGTAAATCTTTTGATTTTTTTTTCTGTAGCAGCTGACGTGACGTATTCAGAGACACTAAGACCCACATCAAGTTATGTGGGGAATGAGGATCCTTTTTTCTGTCTAGGTAGTCCCACAGGTTACACAGTTTAAGTTTAGTACTCTTTATACTGTGAGTTATTTCCATCTCAGTTGTTTTAGCCTTTGGGACAGTACGTACTACAAAATCCAAGGATTCTTGGTTATCCGCACAAGACAGGCTGCTTGGTAGACATGAGCCCTCTGGTTTTCCAGCCCAACCTCTGATTAAGTGGACTGACTATCAAGCAGGTCAGTCAGCTTAGTCAGCAGACTCAGGTTATTTTCAGGGAAGGCATAGAGGCATGGTTTGGTTAATTTCATCATTAGGATATGTAAGGTGAAGACACAAACCAAATACCTTTCATTACTGAACTCTGCGTACATTCTCTTCGGTAACGCTAGAATGCTGGGGTCTTGAGGGAATGTTAGCACGGAACATGTAGAAGGTTTGGTGCTTCATAAGCCTGTCCAACTGTGGTGGGTTTTATGTGGTAAAATAGTGTTTACCATAAGTAGGTACAAACTTTATGAACTGTACTTATTGAACTATAATTGAATAAATACCAAAAAATAGAATGACAAAATGTATTTTATAACAGATGAGGCAATTAGTGTTAGGGCGAGTTTTCTGCTGTTGATTTTACTTCAAGACATAGGGAGAGAAAACAGTTCTGTTTTCAAGATGTTTCCCTCTACAGTTTTAAACTGTAGTGAGTTATTTCCAAAGAGGCAAAAGCAGCTGGAATTGGCTTATAGCACATGATTTGTTTCATATTATGGGTGAGGACCTACACTCTAATTTTAGCAGTTGCTTATGTCCTCTAGCAAGGCAGATGTGGGTTCACTAGGATTTAGTGCCTGATCATTTTTTCTGGTAAGGGGCGGGAGTTGGATGTATTGTGGATGGGAGGGAAGCAAGAGAAGATGGGAGGGTGAGTGTGCATGTGTCTGAAATTCACCATTGTCCCCACCTGTGTCTAGCAAGGAACAGGTATTTGATGTATTTGCTCATGACTGCAGTGTGCATGTATTTTTTTTCTCCTCTGTGTTTTCTAAACTTACACTAAAAGGATTCATCAAATCATCTTGTTCAGATGGCTCAGGATTGTATTTCTTTTGCTTACCCTGTGCTCTTGGGTTCTGTAGTATTTCTATAATTAACAATAGTGTTGCACTGTAATCTATCATATAGAGCTCTATGTATGGAAAATTTTGATCAGTTTTTTAAGAAATGTATCCTGTTTGCAAAGGCACAATAAAGTTGCATCTTATAGACTATAGGCAATAAAGCTAACAATAAACCTTATTTAACACAAACCATATTCATATTCTCTGTCATTTGATTTTGGAAAAAAATCTAGCATACCCAGTAGTTTCAGGGATTCCATTTTAACTTAAAAAGTTCTGGTGTATTTAATTTATAAATTTCAGACTGATATAATAGGGTTTTGGAAAACTGTAAGAAATGCTTTGTTAATGTGTGTATTCCTATGTAAAACACATGGCTTATCCTGTGTATATTTTTAAAGATTAAAGAAATGCACATTTAAAAAGTGTTTTGTGGAACCAGTCTGTATAAATGTGACAGGTGACAGAGGCATGAGGGAGGGGGTACAAAGGTCTCAACTGTGAGAAGAAAAAATTGCTATCTTCCATTTGCTCAGCATCTGCATCTAAAGAATTTAATATCTTTGTCACCATCTCGTCCTGTTTCTGTGCCGCTAGCAATGTGAAAAGAGGAGGTGGTTGGCACTGTCTCCAGCTTCTGAGGGGATTGTGTTAGTGTTGCCAGCTCCTGCACCCTCCCACTTGTCCTGTAGATGGATGACCAGAGGGAGAGAGTGTGACCGGGAAGAGGAGCCCTGAAACAGTTCTCCCCAGGCTACTGGTGGAGTGGGGCCTGTACACACAGCTTTGCCAGGAACAGGTTGAATTGCCTGTCCTACTTGATGAGCTACAGTGGTAGAGGCTAAGAATCTATTTGTGCTGCTTCTGTAAATTTTTTTAGACTCATTCTTTTCTGAGGTTTTCAAATGATTCCTACCTGTGGGAATCTGTGGGTCCCACCCAGTTGCATTTGGAGCTTGTGGCCCCAGGTGTATGGTACAGAGGAGGCCTGCCTGCAGCCCTGGGGGCTGTCTAGGACTCAAAAGTATGGCCTCAGGCAGCATTGGCATTACTTGAGAGCTTGGAGAAATTCAGGATCTCAGGCCTTGGCCCAGATCTACTTAATCAGAATCTGCACACCTGAGAAAACTGGCTTCCCATACAAGGAGCCTCATGGATGCTTCCTGTTTTACTTCATGCCATTTCTGAGTAATCAAGAAAAGTTAAATTTACTGGGCTCAACTCTGTTTTACTACCATTATTTTAAAAAGCATCCAGGTAATTGAAGTGTTGGCATTTGCAGCATGGCGAAATGCATTTTTCACCCTCTCCTCACCAAAATGGGCTAGGGGGCACCAAAGATGTGAAATAATGGATTTTATACTAGCAAAATAAAGACTGAAAATGCACCTTTAGACAAAACAGCTTGATATGCCCCTCAGCCTCCAGCTGAGAAACTTAATAATAATCCCAGCAAACAGAAATGTCACTTCCCAGAGGACACAGTTTCCCAACTTTTTTTTCTAGCACCCAGTAAGAAATTTCATATAACCCTGTATATGCAAAGTTTAGAGTTCTGACAGTTTTACAAGACTAATACTGTGTGTAATGCACTTTGGTATTTTCTAGTTCCCGTTATTTGTTTAATCCTCATCAGACCTCTAAATTGATTTCATGACTGCTGATGGGTCAAGATCCACAGTTTAAAAAACCTTGTGTTAAGGGACGATGATGATATGATCCATTCACAAAGCTACTTTGAAATCTGTCAATATATGTGTGACAGGAAGTATTTTACTTTTTCTTTTTCCAAAAAAAAGCTTTTCCTTGCAGTGGAGTGTTTCTTACACTCCGGTGCAAATGTTATATGCCTAAACATTGATAAGGATTGTCTATGCAAGAACTTATGTGTGCCAGGGGAATTCTTGAGTTTCTGAATTTAGGCTTCCTTCCAGCTTAGAAAAGCGCAGTGCTTCATTCTAAATAGTGGCTTGGCAATGGAATCCTTTATTCAGTAAACAGATGTGTGTGTTCAATGTATAAAACATTTAACCTGCAGTGATACGGCCTCTTCAGTCATACATCATGGGATTTTTTTTTTAAGTGCCTGGTACTGAAAAGAAACGGTTCTTGGCTTCCTGGAACCTATGGACTTCTGGGGGATACAGAAAAGCAGAGTGCCAAGACCCTTTAGTGATGTTCTCACCAGTTACCTAACTACTGGAGGATTCTGGGAGGGAAGAGAAGAGGAAGATGCAGTAAATTAAATGTTTTTAAGGCCCACTCTGGCTGCAGTGGGATGAAGTGGGTTGGGATGGAAATGAAGTAGAGCCAGGGAGGCCAGTAGACTAGGTAATTAAGGGGAGTGAGTGTATTTGTTGAGCATTGTAGGTCCTGGGGAGAGAATGGTGAACAAGACAAACTTGGTCTCTACTTTTAGTGGGGATGAGGATAATCTGAGAGTGAGAAATGTAATGAAAAAATTGAGCAAGGTGATGTTTGTCACAAAGTGCTCTGAATCTTGAGTAATTCAGAGAAATGGTAAGGCGTTCTTGTTTGTAAAGTGATGGGCTTCCTTGCTCTAGTGTTCTAAAATATATTCCCATTTCCTTCTATTGTTTACACTTGCTAGAAGGGTGAATCTCTAACTCCACACTGTCCTTAATTATATTGGTCTCCTGTGCTGTGTTGGTGGTGTAATGTTTCGATTTCCAGTGAAAACTGGTCGTTTCACTCCATTTGAAGACTGCTCTGAGCCACCGCCCTGAGGGCTGCCATTTGGATGAAGGACCTTGATACTGTTTCCCCTTTAAGGCAAAATAGTTACTTAAAAGGAAATAGGTAACTTGTCAGTGTTAAAGACTAATCATTTCAAGAGCTTTCCCCTTCTGAACAGATTAGAAATGCGTTTCAGGTTTCCTTTCATTCTTAGCACCAGACCATGTTGCTTTTAGTTATTTTAGATTAGTGAGCTAATCAGCCACAAAGAGGAATTCACAGGAAATTATTGTCAGGAAAGCACTGAAAGGCGGTTCAGGAAATAGGGACTGAGGGCTTTTGTCTTTGCTAGTGGGTACCAGTCAGTGGCACGTGCAGAGTGGGCAGGCTAGGCTTTGTATGGTGGCTTTGTACCATCAGGGACCCAGGCTCCAGTCCTTCTCCACGGCCTTAACATGGGCCTCAGTTTCATCGCTTTGTCTAATTGTAACTGTTCTAGGCAGGAGTCAGGAGGAAGGCAGTGGGAAAAGAGCAAGCTTCCAGGTGAGTTAGCCCTTTTGAAGTCTCTCCTGGAAAGGGCCCCAGTGAGTAATTAGCTGCAAGGAAGTCTGGGAAATGTAGTCTTGGCTGGGCACATTGTCACTTAGAATAAAAAGAGGGTTCAGTTCTGTTAATGAAGAAGGGGGGAATGGTTGTTAGGAAATCAACTTGCAGTCTCTGCCACACTTAGACGTCTCAGCCAGGAAACGGGAAATCCACTCACATGATGGGATGAAGCACCAGCGCTGGCAATCGATGCAGCCTTCTGCTTGCCCTGTGACAGTAGGGAGTGAGTGAGTTGTCACTGAGCCTCCTCCAGCTGCCTTTCTTGGCCCCAGGTGGCACTCGTGTTAGAGACAACACTCCCCTAACTTCAGGCAGGGCCCCTCTCTGCTCTGGTTCTCTTCTTGCCCGTTTGCTTCATTTCGGAGCAGGTGGTGGCCTTTCTTTCCTCTCTTGGGCTACACAGGTAAAAAGTACTTTGGGTTTTGAGGTGCTTATAGATATTTAGAGAATTTTTAAATGTTTTGTGTAATTTTAAAATTATGAGCAGACTATAAAATAGTCAATATAGCAGAGCAGTTAGGAGTTTGGGCTGTGGGACTAGACCTGAGTTTGGATCCTGATCCCCCCACATTCTAGTTGTGTGATCTTGGGCACATGATAGAAACTTACTATGCCTTCATTGCCTCATCTATAGAATAGAATGATAGTAGTTCCTACCTCACAGTTTTGATGGCACCTAAATGAGATACCTGGCCCTTGGTGGGTGCTAAATAACTGGTAGCTATTATTAGTGTAGTAAGACAGATGACATATGTAGATCATGACCAGCCTAACGGAGAACAGAAAAGGGAATATGCCCGAAGGGATGGGACTTCAGTAGATGCTGAGATGGTATAACGATAGAGCATGTGCTTTTCCTGCTCTGCCAGCTTCATCAAACTGCACTAAGGGTGGGCGGGTAGAGCTCTTGTGCAGTAGAGAGGCACAGCCATCCACAGCACGGGGTGGGGGATGGGGGTGCATTCAGGTTGTGAGGCTGGGGGAAGCTTCAAATGACCGTGCAGAGCTGAGTATATCTGGGACTTGAGCTCTTGTGACATGTGTGTGAAGGGGTGTCCTCCCTGGCCTTGGGGCACCGAGACCCCTGGGTAAACTGTAAGTGCATCCATTGAGGATGGTTACTGTGTACATCTCTGTGAGAACAGACTGGAACAATCAGACACAGGTGGCTGCATTCAGAGTGCAATGCAGTGACACCAGTTTTGAAAAGTTGAGGACAAGTTCATTTTTTCACTATGTTACTGTTCCTGGAGCTGTTTTAGGCACTTAAAAACAAAGGATATATAAACACATACTCTTCCCAATAGTGGTTTGAGGTAGGGACTGTTACTACCCCATTTTATAAATGAGGAGACTGAGGTATCAAGACATTGAGTCACTTGATGTAGAACATATGGTTAAAAAGTAGTAGAGCCTGGAAGTGCTTTCAGAGCCTCCAAATCTAACCTAACCTAAGGCAATTGTGGCCTCCCCACTTCCTTTTGTTGGAGAAACACTGCTCAAGCCTGCTTTTAGAGGCAGGTGAAGGCCTGCTACTGGTCTTAAAACAGGCCTAGGGCAGGAGGGAGAAGCAGGTTCTTGCTGGTAGAAAAGCAGTGAGATATCTGACCCACTGAGAAATGTCTTCTCCCTGTGGAAGAGTCACAGGGGTCTCCCAAACGGAAGGTGGGCTCTCTTAAGAGCAGTTTACCAGTTGGAGAAAGAATTAGCAAATTTCTTTGTTTTTTCCCTTCCACCGAAAGGATGTTTTTGTTGAATGAACCACACTGAGGCAGGATTCCAGCTACTGATACCAAGTTTACTGCATAATATTAAAGCATCTCTCTACTTACTATTTTTCAGGGCCCAAAAAATATATTGTGGGCATCTTCCATATAGGAAAATATGTAGAACCAAAGAGATTGGCAAGTGAAATAGTAACAGTTGGGTGCCCCTTTCCCATTGGTAGAACAAGAGGGTTGGATGTCTGTGGTCACCAAGCAAGCCCTGAGCCTAAATTCTTTTAGCCTACCTTTTGTATGTATTAGGTCTGCACGCTCCAGGCCTCAGGCCTACAGATTGGTTTTCTATTTTCTCCCTGGTCCCCAGGGCCCACTCTCATGGATGCCTTTTCCTATGTTGGTATTTTGGTATGTTCACCATTTTAATTGTGGTAAATAAAAGCCTTCTTTAGAAGGTATGAAAAAAATCAGTCAGTATTGAACCTCTCCAGAGCCTCCCCAGTGTGACTCCGCAGCTGCCTACCACCTGGTCAAGAAGAAATGCCCCATGTGATGTGAATGCCCTCTTCTTGTCTTCCCCCTGGCCCAGATTCTTTGACACTGGTTCTCCACAGCCATCTCACAAGTTTCTCCCATGAGGAGGGGGAGCCTACTGCAGGATGTTCCTCCTCAGCCTCCCAGAGAGCTCAGAGCCAGCCTGGAGCCCAGCCCTGCCTCCACAGGAGGCCTCAGAGCCTGGTGCCTGCTCCGAGCTGGGCCTCAGCGCTGGGGGGTCCCCAGTTCTGGTCAGCTGGCTAAGTTCAGGGAGGAGGGGTCAAGAGCCAGACTTTGTCTCTGAAGACATTCCTCAGCTTTCACTTCTGTTTTCTCACACTTTTTCTTTCTTGCTTTCTGTTCTCTAAAGTATCTTAATTTTAAAAATTCAAGTTGCTGAAGGCAGTTTCTGGAGGGCAGGGAAAGTTCTATTTTAACCTGGTGCTGTGGGTTCACTTAATGGTGTCTTGGAGCAGCACACTTGTGATCTGTGTATTGTGTGTGTGTGTGTGCGTGTGTTACTCTTGACAACAAGAATGAAGATTTTGTGATTTATTAGGAGAGGAGCATCCACTCATCTGTTACTGAGAAAGAACAAAGGAAGGTGACACAAGAAGAGGCTGGTCTGTTTTGACTGATAGGAAAACGGAGGATCCAAGGTGAAAATGGGGACCAACCAGTATTTTACTTTAGGTACTTAATCTAAAGAAACACAGATGTGTGCTAAGTTTTATCGGTGTTACACCTAACTGGAAACCAAGGCTTTAACTAAATAAATGAAGGCGCAACCCAAAATGGAATGCTGTTTTGTCATTAAAAAGTAAGCCATGAATGTTTGTTCAATATGGCCACTTATTAAAGTATATGCGATCCCATTTTTAAAAAATCAAAGTATGTATTTTATATATATGCATAGAAAATGATCAGGAAGGACATATACCATATTAACAATGGATTATACCCGAGGTAAAGGACTATAGATGATTCTTACTTCCTTACCTAAGTTTTTTCTTCCGACGAGCACAGATTTCTTGTGTAACACCTTAAGAGAGGAAATGCGTGTGCAGAGCAGCAGTTTTGAGTCTTAGGCTTCTTTCTCATCAGAGTCTCTTCTGCCACACCCCCACCTCTACTGGTTGAGGGGAACCTGGGGACTGTACTGGCTACTCGACGACAGTTCTGTCTTCACAAACTGTAGAGAGTCGCCAGTGATCCCATGAACATGTTGAAATACGGTATCTCAAGTTCAGCTCCACTGATGCTCAGACCATGTTTGTAAGGGGGTGGCCTCTCTTTCATGAATCCTTCTGCAAAGCAAGGGCTGGGAGAGCAATTCTGTCCCCACTCTGGGGTTTCTCAGTCATTTTCTTCCGGGATGGAGTTACTCATTTTCCAGAATTTGGTTTACCCTTTCCACTTTGAAGAATCCCTACTGTCTATACAGTTTCATGCCTGACTACAGAAAAGTCTGATACCTTTCAACATTATAGAACTCTGTGAGCAGTGGTTCTGTCTTCAGGGCTCTGGCTCAGTAATGGGTCTACCACAGGTACCCAAGAAATAACTTGTTCCCTTGTGGTTTGAGACAACACTCCTGCCAAGAGAGAGGCCTCCTGAAGAAAGGCCTGAATGGTGTGCAGGAAGAGCCCAGAGCCTGGCGGTGACTCTGACAGAGCTACTCCCCATCAGGACTGTTCTTCTTTTGCAAAACTGGTGGAAAAGAGGTTTGGATGGAGTGGGTGCTGAGGCCCTGGCAGCTCTAGTAGCCTGCTTCTGAGAACATAGCTCGTGGTAGCTCTGATCTTTCCACTCCTTGACCCCAATATGTGTGAACAACAGTATTGCAAGCCTTGCGGTGCATTATATAGGCTTTTTTGATGTCAATTAAAGTCAACACATAAAGCAACCCTTCCCACCCCACCCCTACGAAAATGATAATAATGAGAATGAATATAGAATGTTCTGGCAAAACTGAAAGGGGAAGTCTGTTGCTCTCCTTGTAAGGAGAGTTCCCAGTTTGAAGTCTTGTAGTGGCTGTTGCACAGGGCCCGTCAGCAAGTTAGATGTATCTTTCTGAGGGGTTGGGCTTGCCTTCCAGTCTGACCAGGGGCCTGAAAGAGAGGCAGGTGACCATTATTGCAACAAGAGCCCCTGCAGTGCAGTGTAGCTCCACCCATGTCTCCGAGCTCCCCCAGTCCCCCAGCCTATGTAGGCTCTGAGGACTTGCCCCTGGGGCACCAGCGTGGAACTGGGTGAAGGACCGCAGCAACCCTGCCACGGGCCATCTTGTTCAATCCTCGCAGCAACCTGAGGGACTGCACTGGGAATGGGAGGTTGGAGAGCTTGCCCAAGGCCCCATGACCAGGGGGTGGTAGAGCCAGGACCTGAGCCCCATTAGTCCAAGCTTCTTGGAGCCTTTCTCAAGGTCCCCGTGGAGGTGAGAGAAACAGGCTGATAACCAGTCATCAGCTGGGATTCTCAGTCCGTGGGAGGATCACAGGGCTAGGGGACAATGCGCGCAAACCACTGCCATCAGCCAAGTAGAACTACTTTTTCTAAAAGTCCCTTTGACACCCAAATTTGATGTTACACTAAAAATGTGTGTTAATTCCGTACTGGTCTAGTGCCTTCTAAATGGCAAAGTCATGGTGAGCGTCGTGTCTGCACACACAGTCCTCCAAAACCTCTCAGCTGAAGCTGAGTCACCCTCCATCAATCACTGAGGATGTTAACTCAGGTAGGTGGAGTCAGTTCTCAGACATGCTTAGTTGTACAGATTTGTATTTTAGGGCAGAGTTTTATTCTCAGTTCATTTCAAAATGAGAATTTTCAGAAAAGAGATAAGCGATGATTTTCCTCCAAAAGCTCCTAGCTTTCACCACTGTGAAATGGGGCCATGGTGTCTGCCACACGAAGTTGCTCGGAGGATAAGAGGGATTCTGAGCGTAACACTCATCACAGTGCGGGGCTAAAGTGGGCAGTTGTGAGATGTTAGCCGAGGGCTGCCTTGGCCTAAACACAGAGAAAGAGAGGATGCTGAGGCTTCCCTTCCTGATAGTGTTCTTGTTCTCATTTGTTTCCTGATAATTTTAGAATACTCATGGCTGGGATTGGATGAGGGGTCACCTGAGCTGCCTGGTGGCTACTTGCCCTGCCTCTGGTCCCCCTTTCTTCCGTTCCAGCCCTTGGCAGCCAATCAAGGCCCTACGCTGACATGGGGAAATTTGGCACCAGGGCCATCATTTGGTGCAGGTGATAAAAGACGGGCCAAAAAAAAACTAGACCAAGCAAGTAGGACAAAAAGTTTTCCTAAGAAAACAACAAAACCCAGATGGAATCATCCAGATAAAGAGACCAGGTCTTTTCATGAGCTAGGATTAAGTGAGGGAATCCTCCCGATAGAATTTTTAGCACTAGACCAAATAAGATGGAGATTTACTCAAGTCACACTGTTCTCATTAGCCCAACCTGGACATCCATCTTCTCCAGGTTACTCCCCTTCCGCCACTCTTTGCTTAGGCACTATGCTGACTTCCGGACCCCAGGACTCCACTGCTATGGCCTCTCCCTGGGAAAGGTTCCCACCACCTGCCGTTTGGGAAGCCAGGGTCCAGTGCTCAGGGCTGCCAGGGGTTAGCAGGCCCAGGGGTTATCAGAGACTCACCTGGGACATTTGCAAACACGTCTTCGGTTCTCTGGATAAGAGAAAGAAGGAGTAAAGTGACTGGCTATCTGCCTTCTCCCTCCACCCTGACCCCCAGTAGTCCCCAAATATGGTTTCTCCCTCCTTTTTCCTATTCTTTAGGATTTTAACTTTTGAGAGCCCAGGTGAGGGCTTCTTTTCCATCCCTCTTCTCATCAACTTAAAAAAACATTGCAAATACAGACGTGGGTGAATGCGGATTACTATACTAACCAGCGTGGGACCCAAAGCAGGGAGGGGGCCAAGGGTAAATCTCAACCCGTCCTGGTTTGTTTTTGTTTTTCAACCCGTCATGGGTTTGACCCAGCCCGCCTGGGCACCGGTCCCAGAGCCCCAGAAGCCCCTGCCCCTGCAGGCTTCTGTTACAAACCGGGACCTGCGCTCTGGCTGCGGACTTCGCGGATGGAAGACATCCGCTGCCGCCGCTCAGGGATTGGGTACGGTCTCCCTAAACACCCACCAAGGAGTGTAAAGAAACCCTCAAAGGGGCTTTTCCAAGGTAGCTCCAGGAAATGAGCTATGCCCAGCCCTGCGGTGTAGCTCGGAGTCCCAGAAATCTCAGCGTCATCTCCCCTCAAGGACTGCCTGGAGCAAGCAGCACAAGGGGAGGGTGTGGAGAGCACCCCTGCTCACCCCACGCCGTGATGCCCCAGGACTTACTGTGGTTGCAGGTGACGGTGATGACCAATGACAGGAGAAGGACCGCGCAGGTCCCAGCCAGGGGCGCCCAGATGTAGATGTCACAGGCGAAGTCCAGCCCCTTCTCGGCCACTGCAGACACCAGAGACGACATTTCGGGGCTGGCCGAGTTCCCCCACCACCCCGCCGGCCCAGGCACGGCTCCCGGTTCCCGGTCTCGGTGTCCCCGTTCCCTGGACATCCGAAGGCTCTACCTCCAGGATCAGGGCTGCCCTGACAGGGGCTCTCCGCAGTCCGCACCCCCCACGGCCCACCCGCACCCCGGGACCCTGTGCCCCGACCTGCGCTGCCCGCCCCGGGCCGGCACCTCTCAGGACGCAGGGACACGGACTGCGACGCGCTGGTGGCCGCGGGCGTGGGTGATCGTGGCGCCGGCGCCGTGGTGGGTTTCGCTGCAGGAGCAACAGAGTGTAGTTGGAACCGGGTTCGGCCTCTCGTGAGAACCCTCCGCACCGTTCCCCGCCTTTCCCCTGGAGGAGCCATAGGTCGCTGCCCGCGCCGAACTCTGCACTTGGGGCTGGACGTGGGGTGGGGCCTCCCGGGATGGCGCCGGAACCCCCCAAATCCCCGCCGCCCAGCCTCGCTCCGGGCTCACCCGGCAGCGCTGTGGGCTTGGGCTGATATTCCCATTCTACTGAAGCGCAAACGGAAGCTCAGAGAATTTAAGTAACTTGCCCAGCACCACACGAGCGCCCGAACTCGAGCCCAGATGGGCCAGACCTAAAAAGCTATCTTCAGTCCCTAACCCAGCCAGTCCTTAGCCTCAGTTTTCTCGTCTGTGAAATGGGAACAATATCTAAGTGGGCCCGCAAGCGCCCTAGGAGGCTGGAAAGCGGGGCGTCCGTGTGAGAAACGGGTTCAGAGGTGAGCACCACACCCGCCCCGACCTGGCAGGAGGACCGGCACGAAGGGGCTGAAGTACAGTATCGAGTTGCTCAAGACCAAGCAGAAATAGTAGCCTTGGTCCTTCTCGCGGAAGCGGTGCAGGGTGAGGCTGAAGAGGGTGTTCCCGATCCTCTTGCCGGAGATCAGGCTGCTGTCCAGCCCGTCGGCCGTCGTGGTCCGGCTTTTGGAGAGGTACATCAGGAAGACCGGGCTGGCCTTGGCTCCCGGGTCCTGGTAGAGCCACGTGCAGCCCGACGCCGGGTTCCTCAGCAGCACCTCGCAGCGCAGCTCCACCTTCGCGTCTAGAGGCTTGCGCACCTCGGGCGGCGACATCCGAAACTGGCTCTGCGCGCGGGTCGCGGCGGGGTCTGCGGAGGGAGGCAGCCAGGCTGAGCCCGGGCCCCGCGCCCCCCGCCGGCGCCGCCCCCCTCCCCGAGGGTCGCAAACTCACGGAGCAGCAGGGCCAGCGGCAGGAGCAGGGCGGTCGCCCGCGAGGCCATGGCTTGCCCCCCGCGGCGCGGCTCGGAGCCCGGCCGCCGGCGGCTGCGTGCGGGAGCTGCGGGGCGCCGGGCGGGAAGCTGCGCCCTTGGGCAGGCCGCCTAGCCCGACTTCGCGTTCGGAGGATGTGATGTCACCCGAAGCCCCTCCGAGGAGACAGTGGCCCTCCCTTCCGCGGTTGGCACCTTCCAGCCCAGTGAGGGGGCTGGGGTCGGTGAATGGAGGCTGTCTAGGCAGCCTTGCGGGCGTTTGGGGCGGATGGGAACTGCGGATTTGAGGAGGAGGAAAGGGGTTTGGAAATGACCCTTGGAAAGGGCTCTCTTGTGGGGTGATAGAGAAGGGGCAAAGAGATTAGAGATAACGTCAAGAAGCGTGGGTGAGGATAGTCCAGGTATTCCCTGAGGAAGGACCTTCTCCCTTCCACTGAGGAGACTCCCACCGGGCAGCGGCCACCCAGGCTTTGTTCTGGGCCGCATCCCCTGCCCACCACACCGGTGGGCCTTTCTCCTACTGCTAAGCCTCCCTTACCAGCCGCACTCTTTCTTGGGGCCATCGACAGCCTCCACTCTAGTCCCTCTTCTGGCCAGTCCTCCAGCCACCCTGCTGTGATGATTATTCTGTTAAGGGGGATCTGACGGTCACTCCTGTGGTCCCATGACTCCCAGGACTGGATGGAAGCTCAGCCTGGCTTGGCTCAACACCCTGGGGAGCTGCCTGCTCCAGCCTCTGCCCAGGCCCCACAGCTGCATTCTCACAGGGTCTGAGGTTATCTCAGCTCGGGGCTCCTCTTGCCTTTGCTTGAAATGCCATGTGTGAAAGCCTTCGCGGCCAGCTCCAGTGCTGTGGGACTGGACCTCATTTCTGTGTCTCCCTGGCTTTGGGGGTGGGGCTAGGGACATGCATGTAGCCTGGGTTAATGCTTGGGTAGAGGCAATTTTCCCTCTCTGACCCTGGCACACAAGTGTCCCCTTCTTTTTGCCTATTGCTGTGCTGAAAACTTCCAGCCATGGTGGGTGCCCTTCTCCCATTTCTTCGTGGTTCCGGGTTCTTCCCACTTTTGAATCCCAGAATGGGTGTGCCTCCCACTGCTACTGCTTGATTCTAGAGTCAAGCCACATGGCATTATCTGCTTCCTATGTCTGCCCCACTTGGGAGGTCTGCTCAGTGAGGATGTCACATCACAGCTTGGGCTGAGCTGTGTTTTCAGGAACTGCACTCCCCCTATGAGGTCCCAGCTTAAGTGCTGGATGGGCTTTTTTTTTATTGCTTTGATTTCAATGTGACACACTCCCCTTCTCAAAGCATTCAAGGTGCTTACTGTAACATGGAACATTAAGCGTTTTATATTTAGAAATATTTGTTAAAGGGTCTGTTAAATTATAAGAGTTATATATCCTTGAAAAATCTTCAGACAATGCAAAAAATAATACAGGGAAATTACCCTGACTCAACTCTACAGACCATCATCCATCCATCCTGAAAACCAGTGTTACAGTTGAGTGTGTCCCTCAGATATCTGTGCATGAACAGATGTTTATACATCATTTTGCACACATGGGGTTGTACTATGCATACATTTTTTGCAACTTTATCTTTGTTATCTAACCATAGAAGGAAAGTTTTTCATGTCAGCACATGTAAATCTACCCCACTCTTCTAAATGGGTGTGTTTTATATGGTTTCCATAATTTAGTTTTCCTATTAATGGACATTCAAGCAGTTCCTCAAGCAATTTTTACAGTTATTAGCAAGGCTCTAGTAGATTCAATATTATTTGTAACACTGAAGACTTGTACCGGTACATGTAACATTTTCAGATGGAAGGTGAGAGAGGTTAGAGAAGACAAACCTTTTGTAATGATGACTGTGACTGTGGTTCACAACAGTAGATCTCTAATATACAGATGCATCCATATGTGCATGTGTGTGTATGTGTGCATGTGTGTGTATCTCTGTGTAGACAGTGCTTTCCCTTAACTCACAAGAGTGGAGGTGTCAAGGAAACAGCCAAGTCTGTAGTGGCCATCTCGCACTCCTGGAAGTGAGCTGCAGCTAGCTTGGGAGGCTGTCCAGCCTTGCAGCTGAGAAAAGGTGGCAGCCATGCAGATGGCAGCCCCTTGGTGCAGAGCAAGACAGAGGATGAGGGGCGTGCCAAAGCAAGATGCAAACCCACCAAAGAGGCTTTGTGACCCCAGTGATATTTTTCACAGAAAGTGGTGGATTTTCAAATGTAACCACAGTGGCATCCGCCCTGCAGAGTTGGAGAGCAGATGCAATGGTGCAAGCCCTGGGGATGCTTGCTTGCTGTAGAGCCAGGTGTGCGGAGGGCTGGGTGGGGCCTGCCCCTCACTACCAGGTAAGCTCCCACACCCCACACTGAAGCGCTCATGCAGGGCGGTGTGAAGAAATGGGAACAAATGCCCTCTATCAAGCAAGCCCCTCATTTTTAAAAGCATCCAGAGAGAGACAGGATAAGAGTAACTGGTTTCTATGCTGAATTTAAACAGGTCTTTGTTTTTTTCATGGTGTTTGCTCTTAAAACAATGAAGTAAAATGATTTTAAATTACATTAATTAAAGACATATTCAGAATGTGTAATCAGGCAAAATCATTGATAGAAAATTAATCAGGGCTCTGTGCCACAGCGACTAAGAGGCTGATGTCAAGGACAACCTGGAATTAGTGGCCTGCTGTCTGCCCTTGCCTAACCAGGTCTATGGAAATGATACTGTCCCCTTAGAAGGAGTTAGCTTGTTTGGGCCTAGAAAGACCTTTGAGGTCTGGAGTTGTCAGCGCCTTGCTTTATCTCAATTATAAACATCTATCATTCTTACCTTCCTTCTGCCGCTCCCACTTTCCTCCACCTCAGGTTCATCCGGGATGCTGTCTTCTCATGCCGGAACTTCTGCAATGGTCTCCTAATTGGCAACCCCACTTCTAGTCTGGTGTCTTCTAATGCTTCTGGTCCTTTCCAGAGAAAATTTTATCCTGCCGACCCACTGCTCAACCCACGAGGACTGTCCAGGGTCCCTACGAGAACATCAGGTAATCCTAAAAGTTGCTTGTAAAGGCACTGCGCATGGCTCTGCTGCCCCGACTCCCACCTCTCCTGCTCATCTTTGCATCCCCATCTCTGGTTCTCAAAGGGGCCCTGCTCCTTTTCACCTTAGTGCCACTGAGCATGTAATTCCCTCAGCCTGGTGTGTTCTCAGCTCTGCTCTCTGCTTAGTGAACTTGTCTTCCTCCAGACTCAGCTCAAGCAACTCCTCCCTATGGGGCTCAGCCCCTTTCCCCCTCCCCCCCTCAGGCAGTGTGGTATCCAACCTTCACGGTGTCACCTGGACCTCAGGCATCCCCGGGAGGCAGCACTTACTCGGCACAGCAATGGTTTGTTTGCTCAGCCAGCTTGACGACCACCCCTTGGTTCTTGAGGAAGAGATCTCATCTCGCTCTGTTTATAGTGCAATGCATAACAGAAGGTGTAGAACACACTTCGTTTTCAGGAAACTATTGTTTGTGAAAGGTAAAGGCAAAAGCAGGGTATAACAGGTCAGAGGGTATAGAGATAGTTTATTTCCTGTCGAAGTGGTCAGGAAAGGCTTTACAACATGGTTGGTTTGGAAATAAGATAAGAATTAGGGGAGAGGTTGGTTGGAATGAGACATTCAAATTCTGGTCCAGATGGCAGTGATACCATGCTTTAACACCTAGTAATGGTGTAGCTGGAAGTGAAAGGAGAGAGTGGGAGAGAACAAGGTCGGTGCACTCAAAAGCAAGGTGGGTGTAATGGTGGAGCCAGGGCTGAAGTCAGGGACTGGATTGCTGTTCTTGGGTCTGGGACTCAGAGGTTCTCTTGGTGCAAAGGTTTGACTCCTTCAGCTTGCTGGGTCCCTATATGTTTTGCCCATGGTGGGAGGTTGGAACCAGGCTGTCTCCTGGAAGAGGGGCTGGGGAAAGATTTCTTTTGGTGAGAGGCTGAAGAAGGCCGTGTGCCCCCAGAGTCACAGCTCACATGGGGCTTCTCCCCTACAGTGATGGGAGGGCAGGTTAGACGCTGGGGCTGCCTGGTCCCCAGTGTCCCCACTGGACAAGAGCCTGGAGCTGGCAGGAGAAGGCCTTGTGCTCACAGGGAGCCAATGCAAAGTCCAAGGCCACCAAAACCAAGGAGGATGAAGTGTTAGAAGACGGAAAGGTTCTAAAAATTCCCATTCAAGATAAGCCTACACACACACATGCAAATTCAAGGTGTACATACGAATATTTACTCAAATTGGGAAGCAACTTCACTCCAGGAGAGATGCAAATTATGTAACAATCTGAAAAGAGCTTAAAATAAAGAGAACAAGAATGTGTAGAAAATGCAGAAATTAAACAAATAACTGAATAATGATAAATACTGAGCATATGGGAAATGAAAGCTGTAGATGTAAACTAGGACAGTAAATTGGACATAGTGGAAGGGATAATTCATTGGTAAAATGGAAGGCAGCACGGAGGAGTTCACAGAGACTGTAAGGCAGGGAGGTAGAGACAGAAGCAGTTTGAAAGTGGTTGAGGAGTTGGGTCAGTGCTGTGAAATGTTCAACCAGATTTCAAAAGCGGAGAATAAAGGGACTGTGGAGAAGGACTGGAAAAAATCATGGCTGAAGATTTGCCACAATTAAAGGTGTTCAGGTCAAAAGTGCTCTCAGAGTGCCAAATAGGAAAAAATATATATACATAATATCCGTCTCTGAACTTACTAAAGTTAACCACAAGATGTCAAGAACAGAGAAAACTACAGGATGCCAAAGGAAGCTGGGCAATGCTTGAAATATGTTTCAGGGATCCTCAGCTGTGGCTTGCAGGAGGCAGAGAGAGTAAGAAGCTTGTCTATGACAGGGAAAAACCCACACGTTTTGTTGACAACTTGTATTGATTCTGGTGGTGTGTGCCATCCTCCTCCCTCTGTGCAGACCCATGCTTGCTGTGAAGTTGGGTTGGGTCAAATTTCTGCAGATCTCCAATGTCAAGAACATCCAAACAGAAGTGTCCAGAATGCAACTGGAGAGCCAGGATTTGTGCCCAAGAGAGGGACCAGGGCTGGGGATGCAGCCTCTGCCATGAGGTGATAAGTGGTGAGAGTGGGTGTGATTGGAAAGGTGAGGAGCAGACAAGGAGCAGGGGAGGAAGCTGACCTCTAGGGAAGGCCTGCAGTTAAGGAGAGGGAGGAACACAAGGCCCAGGACCCTGGTGGTAAAGGAACTTCAGGATGGGGCTTGAGAAGAGGGAAAGGCCTCCTGGGAGAGGTGGCTGCCACAGGTTTGGGCTGTAAGTTCGATGGGGAGGGCATGGGACTGCACACCTGTGACAGGAAGCGATTGCAAACCTATGTCCTGTGCCTGACCATATAAGGACACCTTTTGCCACATGACTGTCATCTGTCAAAGAAGAGATGAGGAAGACTCACAGATAAGGAGGGAGGGTGGATGGTGGGGGTGTGGGGAGCTGTGGGAGTGATATTGGATGAGGTGATGTTGACGTCTGGACTTCATTCACATATTAACACAGTGAAATATAGCACATAATATAAAACACCCATATGCTTCTCAGAAAACACCCCTCAGAACCAGGGTTAGCATATTGTCATATTTGCTTCAGATGAATGTTACAGACACAATTGTACCCTCCCAAGTCTCTTGCCTCCTCTCCAGAAGCAAAATGTGGGTTTTGTCCATTAATTATGAAAGAAGGATGTTAAATTTCTAACTATGATTGTGAATTTGTCCATTTCTCCCGTTAATTCTGTGCATTTTTTTGCTGCATGTATTCTGAAGCTTTGTTATTGGGTGTGTTCACATTTAAGGTTATTCTGTCTTCTTGATGAATTGATCCTTTTATCATTATGAAATGTCTCACTTTATCTCTGATAATGCTTTGTTTTGGAGTCTAGTTTGATATTCATATGGCCACTCCAGCTTTCTTACTTTCTGTTTCCATCCTATTACTTTCAACTTGTCTCTCTGTTTTAATGACTTTACTCTATGCATATATCAACTGTATATAATATTATTTTTGAGAATGTTCCAATATACCGAAATATTATATTGTATGTCTTTGAGTTACAGTTATGTCAATACATATAGATTTAGCTCCTTTATTTTAAATGCCACGTAGTCGTATTATCTTGTGACTATACCACAGTTCAGTGGCCCTCAAAGTATTCATACCCTTGTGGGGACATAGGGACTGCCCCTGGCAATATACTCATAATTTTAAGGGGCTCATTTTCCAAATCCTCAACTCCCAGTGGTCCTTTTCCCAAGGCAGATGTGCCCAAGAACAGATGCCTGTGTCTAATCTTTGTGCTGATTCTCCTTCCCCACTCCTTCCACAATTGCTCCTTTCCCACTTTAAAACACAAAGGCAGACCTTGCAAATCCTGTACCTCTCTGCAATGCAGTTCCCTGGAGGTGCAACCTCTAGGGGCAGCCATCAAAGAGAAACACCTAGACATTTTTCATTCCATGTCCATTCCCTTAGGAATTCAATGCATTCTCCTGAGGAGAGTCCCTGAGATCCTGGCAGAGAGGACATCTGGGAGAAATGCTGGAGGCGGAGCACCTCCTGGTAGACTCCTGGGCTCATCACCCCACCCACCTCTCTAGTGTAGAGCTGGAATTCAGAAGCAGGACAGTTGTTATGGGACACACGGTAACCAGTTCAATTGCAAAAGTAATCAGACTTCTTTTCTATTTTTAACAGAAAGTCTGACTTGCTAATTGGTTTCACCTTGAAGACTGGCTTTGCCAAGGAGGTTAGTTGGCAGTATTTTTATTTTCCATGAACCAAATGAAGTAAATCTCTAGTGCCAAAGTTTTGGTGAAAACAAAGTTTAAAGCCTATGTTCAAATAAAATCATTTAATGTTGTTTGGGGTTAATTTGTTCTAAAATTAAAAATATTTCTGTTTCCCCAACCCTTTCTAAGCTTATCCATGTAGGCAATTCTGGGAGAGAGGAACAGTGCTGCTGACAGCTACTGAAGAGGCTTTGGTGAAGCCTAGTTTAGTGGGCTTCCAGAAAGTAGAAGTGAGTGACTTTACAGGTGATGACTGTCCACATGCAGGTCAATGGCTCCCAAGTCTTTACTTTCAACACAACTGAGAGAAGACCTACTAGCGTTAGCAACTGTTACAGGCTGAATTGTTGAATTCAACTGTATATGTTGAATGTATATGTTCATATGTTGAAATCCTAATCCCCGGTACTTCAGAATGTGACCTTATTTGGAAATAGGGAGTCTTTCCAGTTAAATGAGATTAGGGTGGGTCCTAATCCAATATACTGGTGTCTTTATGAAAAGGAGAAATTCACACCCACAAAGACTATCCTGTGAAAATAAAGGCAGAGATTGGGGGTGACTCCTCTATAAGCCAAGGAGCCCCAAAGAGGGCTGGCAACCCACCAGAAGTGAGGGAGAGGTATGGGACAGACTCTTCCTAATAGCCCTCGGAAGGCATAGGACAATACATTTCTGTTGTTAAGCCATCTAGTTTGTGATACTTTGTTACAGCAATTACTAACAAATTAATACAGCAATTTACAGATCATTAAAATTACCTTTTGATGATAGATCACTATTGGTTTTGTTTTGTTTTGTTTTTTGTCAAAAAAAAAGTTGGAACTTGTGTTAAAAAATTGAGTGGCTCTGCTCTAACAAAATCAACTATTCAGGGGATCAAGATTTCTCAGTGCTTATCTTGTATGAAAAACTAAAACAAGAAAATAGGAAAATAATTGATGCTGAGCCATGTCTCATTCTAGTAATCAGTAATATTATCATATAGGTTAATTAATCAGGCCCTATCCATCTCAGTAGGGGTTGAATTTCTCCTTAAAGTTACTTTGCAATAAAACGTATTTTGAGATAATTGTAGAATAGCATTGCTGTTATGAGAAATAACAACAGAGATCCCCTATACTCTTCACCCAGCTTCCCCCATGGTAACATTTTCTATAACTACAGTACAATATCACCAAAAGTTATTTTTTTGTTTTTAATACTTAATTTTCAATATTTACAGTTTATGATATTTTTGAACAATTGTGCACTACTAATAGCTGTAATGATGGCATAACCTAGATAAATGTTTAATACCTAAAATTTATGGTTACAAGGAATTAAAATTTCAATTTATATGCCTTTTTGGCAAAGAAGTATGATCAATAAAAGATCTTCAAGCACAAGACCATATTACATTAGAGTAAGCTTCTGTGGAGGAAGGATAGAATTCATAGTTTCAAGGAGATAAAGGAATGATAAAAAATTTCCAAAAGTTAAATAAGAACTTATTCTTGTATTTTTTTAAAACAGGTGATGGTAGAAATAAAATTGATAATATAATTTATTTTTATTCTATTAGAAACAGAAGAGTGATATAAAGGTTTTATTTAAAATATTCAATATATATTTACAACAAATTGAAATTTATACACTTTACAATTATTTATGATTATAAATGTTTGATGACAAGTTAAAACTGAGTAATAGCATTACTCACGATAGCTAAAACAGGGAAGTAACCCTGGTGTCCATAGAGGGATAAAATGGATAAATAAATGTTAATATATCCATACAATGGAATATTATTCAGCCTTAAAAAGGAAGGGAATTCTGACATATACCACAACATGGCTGAACTATGAGGACCTTCCTTATGTTAAGTGAAATAAGCCAGCCACAAAAAGACAAGTACTTTATGATTCCACTTAACATGAAGTACACAGAATAGTCAAAATCATAGAGGCAGGACATCGAATGGAGTTCGCATGGGCTGGGGGTAGGGGAATGGGGCTCAATGGATATATAGTTACAGTTTTGCAAGAAAAGAGTTCCAAAGATGAATGGTGGTGATGGTTGCATAATATGAATGTACTTAATACCACTGAACTGTACAGTTAAAAATGGTGAAGATGGAAAATACTGTTATGTGCATTTTACCACAATAAAAACTTTCTTTAAATGAGTGGAGAAATACAGTCTTTCATATTTTGTGGGAATTCAAGAGCAGTAAGATTTGATGACAACTCTTGATTTATTAATCCATTACTCTTTTGAAGGACATTTAGGTTGTTGCCAGTTTTTGCCATTATAAACAATGCTACAGTGAACATCCTTGTACATTTTCCGTAGAGTCCACATACAAGATTTCTCTAGGTATTGACTTGGAAGAGGAATGACTTAAGGAGGATGTTGACTTTGAGACGTGTGACTTGAAGCATATGCTTTTCTTCAGCCCCCACAGCTATTGGCAAATTTGTCTCCAAAGTGATGGTTCCAGAACATACAGCGGCTGTGAGTCACCATATACCACGCATGCTTTATAATTCTTGGTTTTGTGGTTCTTTTTAATTCTGCCAGACTGATAGGTATGAGTGGGTATCTCATTGTTTAAACTTGCATCTCCCTACTTAAGGCTGAGAGAGCCTGTTGTCACAAAGTGAGCCATTCAGCTTACCTCTTCTGCCAAGTGCCTGTTTGCATTCTTGCCCACTGCTCTCTTGAGTGTCAACAGTGTTTAAGTAACTTCCACACATCAGATAATGCCCCTGACTTCCAGAACTCACATCGCTGAAAATACAAATTTTGCTGGTGTGTAGAGCACCTGATTTCTTTCCAACCAATTGTGCACTACTAATTTCAACAACCAAAATGAGGCTTCAGTGCTTCTTTTTGTTCACAGCTGTCCTGAGTCATATTGTATTTGCAGTGAAGGCTCTGGCAAAAAACTGCCAGGAGGCAAAATAAACCGATCAAAGCCTCATTTCTTTCTTCTTCTTCTTCTTTTTTTTTTGGTGTGGGAGTTTGTGAGACAATTTGTTGTCTTAAAACAGTTTACCCAAAACAGAAACTTTAAAAAGTCAGTGGAAAGTTTTCTTCTTACACAAGACGGTTAATTCTTTATTTGGGCCCTGGCTGAGGATCCGTGAAGTAACCTCACTTCATCAAGCTTTTCACTCTCATGTTACATAAACTGTGACCTTGACAGTGGGAAGACCCCCTGTGCAACTTTCCCAGGGGATCTGAAGAGTTCTTCGGGTACCTGTGGGGTGAGCTGTGGAAGCCCAAGGGGGCAGCCACGGAAACACTGCGAGAGGGGAGGGCGCCCGTTTCCACCCGCTAACCACCCGAGCCTGAGAGCGGCGGAAGAGCTCTCGCGGTGACCCATTTATGGGTGTTTTCTCCTCTGGGAAGGGGAGGAGGGGAGGTGAGGACCTGGAGGCGGGAAGGCAGAAAAGGTGGAGCCTGGGAAGGAAAGAAAAGGAGACCGAGAAGCCAGGGCTTTACCTTTCCTTGCTCCTCATCCCGCAGCTCCTCCCGCCTCCCTCTTTTGGTGGGGGCGGAATGAAGGGGGTGAGAGGATTTGGCAGGATGGCTTACACCTTCTCAGTTCAGCGGGAAGGAGAGGAATGAGCTACTTCCTCCATGCCTCAGAAATGAGGTGAATTGTCCCTCTGGAATGTTCTTCCATGTGCCCAGGGACAGAGCAGTGAACCAGGATCTCCTCTCTGCAAGTTAGTCAGCCTCTTTCACGGCCCTCCTCGCGGCTGTGCAGCGGAGCCTGGGTGCGGTGGGGTTTGCGGCTCGTGTCCTGTGTCTCGGAGGGCCGCTGTCCTGGGCACCGATTCCAGTTCTACAGGTCCCCAGGGTGAAGGGACACCCCAGCGACGGGGACAGAGAAGGGAACACGTGATACCACGCTGGGGGTGCCAGGATGCGGTGCGTGCAGCGAGGACAGGAAAGCAGCAGCCCCCCACGGTTATCACTCTCAGGGGGAGGGGGAGGATGGGGAGGGCACCCTGGGTGTCCAAAGCCGGCGGTGCCTGAACTCAGCCTTAAGAAGCAGCGGGCGGGGAGCCAGGCTGAAGGCCCTGCGCCGTGGCAGAGGCGCGGTGGCCAGAAGCAGCGCAGTGTGTCTGGGGAACAGAGCACTACACGGCCCGCTGAGGCAGAGCTGAAGCCCGGGAGAGGTGGAGCCATTGTGCGGAGCTCGCACTCCCTTCCCTTGCAGCTGTTTATTCTGTGCAACCTCTGGGCCAGCCCTGGCGGAGGTCTTCAGATACCCACCGTGGTGGATCGCAGGCCTGGATCCCTCTCACCATTTCTCAAGGGATTAATTGTTCTGTGCCCAGCAAGGGCCTAGTAAGAGGGAACCGGCACATTTCCCATTCTTACCCCAGGAAATAGTCGCCGCTTCACGCAGGACACAGCACTGAGGCAGAAACTGGGGAGCCATGGTGGGGGTGGCCAGACCAAGGGGTGGGGTCAGAGGAGGCCGCGCCTGGTGGGTTCTGGCAGGGGAAACGGGAAGGAGGGATCTAGAATCCGAAATTGGAAACGAACCCAGGGAAGATACGGTCCCATACATTTACTGTATAGAGGAAAAAAAACAGAGGCGCAGGGAAGTGAGCATTTTACAAATAACTCAGGAGATGGGACCCAGGAAGCAGCCCCCACGTCCGCGGGTGCCCACCTCGCGTAAAGGCTAACGCGCCCGCAGCCCTGCAGGGGGCGAGGTCGCTCCAGCTTTGGTCAGGCCGGGGCGGTGCAAAAGCCACCCGCGCTAGCCTCCCTCGGCTGACGCTCCAGCGCCTGCCTTCTCAGGTTCCCTGTCCCGGCTCCCAGGTTACCTGTCCCGTCACAGGCCCCTAAGAGTCCTGCTGTTCTATGGCCGCCGAGATTACTCTTGGGGGTGGGGAAGCGGGGTTTACATTTTGACAGATTAAATGACTGGTTAAAGATGCAATTTCTGTCCCAAGATAGGGCAGGAAGATGTTTCGGGCAGACTCCTAACCTCCCCCAATCCAATTATCTACCAGTCATTCCTAAACCGTCTGTGCACTGCATCGTCCGTAGAAACAGCTAGAATATCAACGGTTTAATAGCAGATAGGAGCCCCCAATTTGAGAAGCTCTTCTTTGGGCCAGGCTGGGTCTTCTCCCAGCTCTCCTTCCCTCACTTGTCAAACAATGAAAAGGGACCAGCTGGAGAGCCTGGGCGGTCCCAGCACCGGGAGCCCGGCCCGCGGCTGACCTGCTTGCGGTCTGCGGGTTCCGGGCGGGGGCGGGGCCCTCTCTCGCGCTCCGGCGGCCCTGCAGCCGGGAGAGGGGCCGGGCGCGGGCGGGGCGAGGAGCTCCGGCGGGGGCGCGCTCGCGGGACGCGCGGGCGGAGCGGGGAGCTTCCGGTCCCGGTCTCCGGCGCAGGACGCAGCGGTCGCGGGCAAGAGAGGTGCGCGCGGCGGGTCCATCCTGGGGCGCGCTGGGCTGGGGCGGGCCTGGGAGGGGGGAACAGGCCCAGAGCACGCAGGCGGAGGTTTATAGGACCCGGAACTCTTTGAGATCCCTTTTTTCGGCTCACCGATTTTATTCCGCTCCTGGTTTTAGTTTTACGGAAGGCTGGCCGCGCGCTGACCCTGGCGATGCCTGGAACCAGAGCCCCCTTGGTCAAAGGTATCCGGCTGTCAGTTACCTAACAAGTCATTACGCCCAGCCTGTTTCTTCTTGTGATGCGAATCATCGTTATTTGGTTGTTCCCGGTCTGATTAGACACAGCCGTGGGAGTTAGGGGCCGGCAGTAGAGTGGGCGCCTGGGCCCTGCTCTGAATTTGTCCTTAGCAAATCCCCTAGATCCCTCTCTGCCTTAGATGTACACAATCAATATTTAACTTTTAAAAGTTCTGCCTTCCTTTTTTTAACTTAAAAACATTTAGGAAGGTATAAAATAAAAAAAGAAAAAAGAAAATTTCTCCTAGTGCCAATAAGGGGCTATAATCACTCATTCTGGTATAGTTTTAAAAATTACTTTTTTTTACTTTTTTGTTTGAAACCTCTCCTTAGGTATTTTTAATTTTTTTCCCATCATTTTCATCCTATTTCTTATTCTGGTTTCCAGCCTGCTTTTTAAAATTGTTATATCATACACATTTCTTTTACAACATTTCTACACAAGTCTCAGTCGTGTGGAATATTTGCATAACATTCTGCTCATACGTTGCCCAATAAGTTGGACATTCAGGTCGTGTCTACTTTTGCATTATGATACAGTGAGTTCTAAATAGTATGTAACTTCAGTTTTCATTTCTTAATTTAAGAGTTCTCAAAAGGTGTTACAGTTTTTTAGGTGGATAGATTTTTCCCCATTTGCTTTTAATCTTAATGCCTTGGGGTCTGAGAATGTGGCCTATATTTATACTTTTTAGAATTTGTTGAGCTTTTGATTGATGGTTGATTTTGCAAATAACTCTAGACCTAGTTTTGAGTGGTTCATTGAGTACAAAACTCTATATATTAAAGCACACTCAATAGAATACACTATCCATATCCACTATGTTCTTTTATCTACCTGACCTCTTAATTTCTGAAAGAACTGTGAGTTTTCAAAGTATGTGCGTGGACTTGCCGTTTACTTTTGTATATTTTTAACAGTTTGTGCTTTACATATTTTTTTTTGTTAACTTAATTTCTTCCCCAGCTTTACTGAGATGTAATATTGTGTATGTTTAAGGTGTACAACATGATGGTTTGATATATGTGTATATTGGGAAGTGATTACCACAGTAAGGTTAGTTAACACATCCGTTACCTCACATAGTTTCATTTTTTTTCCTCTATCATCTGTTTTTTCAAACATACAGTACAGTATTGTTAACTACAGTCACCTGACTGTATATTACATCCACAGAATTTGTTCATTTTATTTTTATAACTGGAAGTTTACTCTTTATAACTGGAAGTGTACTCTTTTTCACCATCTTATTTCCAAATTTTATAGTGATAATATGAAGTGTAAAAACCGCATATCTGTTAAGATGATAAACAAATAAGCATAGTGGGATATGTATCTTTTTATGCATTTTGAATTATTTCCTTGGTCTGAATTTTCGGAAGGAAATGGCCTTGAGAGCCAAACTGGCCTCTGAAGAATTTGACAAAAGCACACGATAGCTTTCACAGCAGAGGGCTTGCTTCACTGAACCCTCCTGGTCAGCAGCAGGTATAAAAAGAACAAAACGCAAAACAAGACAGTCTTATTTTGAGAGAGGTAAGAAATGGGGATACTTATTAAAATTTGCTTTGATTTTTATGGAGGGTCACCTTTTTTTTTTTTTTGCAGGTCCATTAATTGGTTGAATTTTCTTTTTTGTATGTGGATTATCTGTTCCTGTCCTTTTGTGCTTCTGTTTTTTTATTTTGAGGAGGTTAATCTCTTCCAGCTCTTACATTCTAGGAATTAGGTTTATGCTTACTCTATGGCAAAACACCTTATTGAAAAATAAAAAATCCAACCTATCAAACCAGATACCTCAAATTCATCCTGACTGTCTCCCTCCACACTGCCTGTGGGCCTGACCTTTCAGTGTGGCACACGAAGCAGGTAGGGGTCCTGTGGGGCCTAAAGCTTATAAATTGATGGGGAGAGGAGGCCTCTTTAACTCCTTTTTCTTTTTTAAAGGTGGTAAGATTTTAAGGTAATTGGGCTGAAATATGGGGAAAAGTTATGCCCCGTGAGATTACATGATAGATTCCTGTTTCAGTGTCCCTCAGAGAAAGGAGTAAGGGGTGGGGAGCTGGAGTCCTTTGTTTTTTTCAGGACTAAGAGAGGGGAGGAGTGGCCCAGCTTGTCCTACACAAGTGGCCCTGTCCATTTATAGTATCCTTTTATTGTCCTTGTGACCAATAGAGATGACTCTTCGTTTATTTCTGATATTAGTAAATTGTGTCTTCTTTTTTTCTTGGCTAGTCTGGCTAGAGAATGATCGATTTTATTGATCTTTTCTAACAACCAGCTTTTAGTTTCATTGATTTTCTGTTTCCCTGTTTTCATTTTTATTGATTTCTCCTCTAATTTTTATTTCTTTTCTTCTTCTTGTTTTAGGCTTAAATTGCTCTTGTTTTATTTCTTACGGTGGAAACTTAGATTGGGGATTTTAGATCTTCCTTCCTTTTTAAAATATGCATTTAATGCTATACATTTCCCTCAAAGTACTGTTTTTACTGAATCCTACACATTTTGCTAAGATGTGTTTTCATTTTCCTCTGGTTTAAAATATTAAAAAATTTCTCTTGAAACTTGTTCATTGACTCATGTTATTTAGAAGTGTGTTGTTTAATCTCCAAATATTTTGGGATTGTTTAGCTATCTTTCTGTTATTCATTTCTAGTTTAATTCCATTAGACTCTGAGAATATGATTTATATTCTTTTAAATTTGTGAAGGTGTGTATGGTCTGTCTTGGTGAATATTCCATGTGACCTTGGGAAGAATGTATATTCTTCTGTTTGATGGCTACTCTGTGAATGTCTATTAAATCCAGTTGGTTTATAGTGCTGTTCAGTTACCTCATTACTGATTTTCTGCCTGCTGAATCTACCAGTTACTTAGAGAAGGGTATTGAAATATCCAACTATGGTAGTAGATCTGTCTGTTTCTTCTTGCAGTCCTGTCAGTTTTTGTCTCACATATTTTGGTGCCCTGTTGTTAGGTGCATACATGTTAAGGATCGTTGAGTCTTGGAGAATTGACCCCGTTAACATTATGTGGTGCCTCTTTTTAATCTTGATAATTTTCCTTGTTCTGCAGTCTCTCTGAAATTAATATAACTACTCCAGCTTTCTCTTGATTAGTGTTAACATAATATAGCTTTTGCTATCCCTTTACAACACGAGTTTTTACATTTAAG
Organism: Manis javanica; assembly: GCF_040802235.1. Taxonomy (NCBI): domain Eukaryota; kingdom Metazoa; phylum Chordata; class Mammalia; order Pholidota; family Manidae; genus Manis; species Manis javanica. Next base: position 169,155,366 of record NC_133156.1, on the reverse strand, counting down.
TAGGTTTCTTGTAGACAGCATATGGTTGGGTATTGATTTTTTTATATTCTGACAATCTCTGTCTTTTATTTAGTTGGTGTATTTAGATCATTTAAACTTAAAGTGATTATTGGTGTAGTTGGATTAATGGTTATCATGTTTATAACTGTTTTCTGTCAGAGTAAAACAGTTCTTTGTTTTGTTTATCCCCCTGCTCCATATAAATAACTATTTATCAATGTTTTTCCAGCACTTGTCTGAGCAACATGTCTAGCTCTGTATGCGGCAAAGTGTGCTCCTGAACACTTGTACAAGATGAGGCAGGTATAAAAGTGTTCATGCATCACTGCCTATAAAGCGAAGTTTGGGAGAAAACCCAGTGTTCATCAATGGGGCAGTGGGAATTTAAATTACGGTTCACTGACCTAAAAGAATACCACACAACAGTTAAAATAACCCAATACATTCTTATGTCCTGGAATGAAACAAACTCTAACACATGTTGTTAAGTGAAAAATGAGGTTCTGAGCAATGTATATATTATGACTCTTTTATGTAAAAATTATGCGTGTTCTGTGTAAATGCACAGAAAAAGCACCAGTATTATCCAAACCAATGTGGTGATAGCCAGTTTGGGACAGCAAAGGACTACTAGTTACATTTTTTTTTTCTGACAAAATTCTGTTCATACGATTTTTATTAAGCTTTAAAAATATGAAGGGAGCTTAAAGTGCTTCTCAGGGACCCAGGGGCCAAGCAGCTGTGGTGAGGTAAGGGCATGGCTGTACTTTCAAGGCAGGCATCAAGGCACAGGGATTATTGAAATGCCTTCCCCTCAAGGTCCTGCGAAAGATGAGGGAGCCTCCATACGTGCACCAATTCAGGCACAATCTGTTGGTTACTTGTTGAAGAATTATTTTCTCTGCAACTCAGGTGATCAGTTAGGTGTTGTGCCAACCCAACTCTAGAAAGAGCCAGGATTGTAGCACTCAGCAGGCCAGGGGTGGGCAATGGCATCCAGCCTTGTTTAATTCAGCAGCTTGAAACCGGAAAACTGTTTCTGTTTCTTCTGATTATCCTCAGAAAAAGAAATCGCATGCAGAATCACTTATTATAATCATCCCCCAAGAGCTCATGTGGGGACTCGGGGTGAAAGTTTTACCCTGCCCTCTTGGGCATTGCCCTGGATTTTATTGCTGTGGTTAATTGAGGTGTATTTCAGTAGTGCGTGAACTACAAGTTAGTTCCCCAACATTTGGAACCAAGGTCTGTAGCTGCAAGAGACACCCTCATATTTTTAAAATTTCTCCCAGCAGAGTTGTGAGGTAGGTTAATAATTGTCATCTCAGGTTGGAGGACGAGCCGGCCTGTCCCACATGTTAGTGAGCTTGTTCCAATGGAAACTTCTCAGAAGCACCTTGTATTGTATATGAAGACTCAATTTCAAGGTGTCAGTTTTCCCCAGTTAATATACAGATTCAATGTACTCTAAATGTCAAGCAGATATTCCTGACAAGCTGATTATAAAAATCATGTGGAAGTATGAAGGACCAAAAATAGCTAAGATAATTTTCCTAAAGAGTGAGGATTTTTCCAAATACTATGATTTAGAAACTGTAATAATTTAAACAGTAGTAGACCAATTGAACAGAGTAGAGGTCCCAGAAAAGAGATAAATGGAAATGTCAGAGGTGGCTGTACACATCATGGGTAAAGGATTCAGTCACGTGCTTTCCAGTGGCTTTCCATGTGGGAAAAATGTGAAACTTGACCTCTATCTCAAACCATTCATGAAAATATACCCCAGATGGAAGAGAGAGCTAAATGGGAAAAGCAAAGCTTTAAAACTTTTTGAAAAACAGGTTTTATGACATAGGATAATTTCTTGATGAAGACATAAAAACACAAACCATAAAGGTCTAATAACATGTTACTATATTAAAATTAAAAAAAAAGAATGTGGGACAAAAGCCAGTGAGTTCAAAGTTTAAGAACAGATTTCAGATTAGGAAAAGGTATTTGAAATACACAGAAACAAGCAAGGATCATTATCCACAGTGTAGGCGACTACTACAAACTAATCGGATGAGGTTAAATAATTTAAAATGAACAAAGTACATGAACTGGCCAGTATCCATATAAAAAGACTCTAAACTTTACTTGAATAAGTGAAATGCAAATTAAGACAACTATTACTTCATAACTGACTAGCAAAAATTAACAAGACTAGTAATGTCAAGCCCAAGTGAGGAAATGGCCAAAGAACTTTTATGCAATGTAAATGGGTGCGACCACTTTGGAGACAAGTTGGCAATATCCAGTAAAAATGAAGATGCTTATACCATTTCCCCAAATCACCGACCCCAGCGCCACCACTTTTGGTTTGTCGCTCAAAGAAACTCTGAAATATAAGAATGTTCACAGAGGTACAAAGAGCAGAAATTGGAAATCTTAATAACAAAAATTAGAAGTCATCTAAATATTGAATAATAGAGGAATGTATAAACAAATGGTGATAAGTTAAATAACAGTGAATGGCATCAACACAGGTGAATCTCAAAAATGTAATGTCCAATGATATAAACAGATTTCTAATGTGCATAAAATCTGACATTTACAAAAAATAAAATCACATACAAAATGGTGCTCTAAATTACTTTTTATTATATCATTATTTATAAACACATACTTATACAATAAAAGCTTTACAAGAATAAAAATACAAAAGCCTGAACAGGTAGAACTCACCAAGTTCAGCACAAGGGCTTACCTTGCCATGCAGGTGGTGGAGGAGGGGATAGGGGTCTAATAAGTATTAACATTCTGTTTCTTGAAATAAAAAACTGAAGAAAGTTTGGCAAAATGTTTAATGTTATAAATCTGACAGTGGGAATCTGGGCATCTATGATATGATTTTCGGTACTTTTCTCTATATTTGACATGTCTCATAATTTAAAACAAAACTTATGAACTCTGTCTCTTTAGAAGGTTAATAGAATAATTATATGTGAGAGTACCTGTTGTGTTTGAAGCACTGTTTAAAGTACTAGGATTTCTAAAGTTAATGAAACATCCTTGTTCCAGCACTGAGTTAGGATGAGATTTGGGTTGTTCAAAAATAGCCAGGCAAACCATCTATTTGAGAGGGTCTTCATATCCAAAATTATATATAAAGAACTCAATACAACTCAAAAGCAAAAAACCACCAAACAATCCATCACAAATGGGCAGAAGAACTGAATAGATACTTTTCCAAAGAAGATATATCATTGGCCAACAGATAAATGAAAAGATGTTCAATATCACTAATCATCAGGGAAATGCAAATCAAACCATAATGAGGTATCACCTCAGACTGATCAGAATGGATAGTATCAAAAAGACAGATAAAGAAGATGTGGTACATATACACAATGGAATACTATTCAGCCATAAGAAAGAAACAAATCCTACCATTTGCAACAACATGGATGGAGCTGGAGGATATTATGCTTAGTGAAATAAGCCAGGCAGAGAAAGACAAGTGCCAAATGATTTCCCTCATTTGTGGAGTATAACAATGAAGCAAAACTGAAGGAACAAAATAGCAGCAGACTCACAGACTCCAAGAGACTAGTGGTGACCAAAGGGGAGGGGTGTGGGAGGGCGGGTGGGGAGGGAGGGAGAAGGGGATTGAGGGGTTTTATGATTGGTACACATGGTGTGGGGGTCACAGGGAAAACAGTGTAGCACAGAGAAGGCACATAGTGGATCTCTGGCAACTTGCTGCACTGATGGACAGTGACTGCATTGGGGTGGGGTGGGGACTTGATAATATGGGTAAATGTAGCAACCACATTGTTTTTTCATGTGAAACCTTCGTAAGAGTATATCTATAACAACCTTAATAAAAAAATTAAAAAGAAAAAGACAAATAACAAATGTTGGTGAGGATGTGGAGAATGGAGAACTCTTGTACACTGCTGGTAGGAATGGAAATTGGACCAGCCATTGTGGAAAACAGTGTGGCAGTTTCTCAAAAAATTAATAATAGAAGTATCATATGACTCAGCAATTTCACTTCTGGGTATGTATTCAAAGGGAGTAAAATAACTATATTGAAGAGATATCTGCACCCCCATGTTCATTGCATCAGTATTTATAATAACTAGATAAGGAAACAATCTAAGTATCCACTGATGGATAAATGGATAAGGAAAATATGGTAGATAGATAGATAGATAGATAGATAGATAGATAGATAGATAGATAGATAGATAGATAGATAGATACACACAATAGAATATTACTCAGCCATTTCAAAAAATGAATTCTTGTCACAACATGGATGTACCTTCAGGGTATTATGCTCAGTGAAATATGACAGAAAAAGACATGCAGTATAATCTCATTTTTATGTGGTATCTAAAAAAACTGAACTCATAAATACAGAGAAAAGATTGGTAGTTGCTAGAGGCAGGGAGTTGGGGCTCAGGATAATGGATAAAGGGATTAAAAGGTGCAAACTTCGAGGTATAAGATAAAAAAGTCCTAGGGATGCATGGACAGCATGGTGACTATCATTAACAATACTACATTGCATATTTGAAAGTTGCTAAGAGTGATCTCAAAAGTTACAAGAAAAAAAATTCTGTGAGGTGATGGATGTTAACTAGACTTATTGTAGTGAACATTTTGCAATATAAACAAATTATGTTGTACATCTGAAAAAAAATGCAATATTACATGTCAATTATGTCCCAATAAAACTGGGAAAAACAACACCCAGTCATTTGCCCAGGGTCACACATAGGCAGCCCAGGTCTGTCAGATGCCAGCCCCTACCCTAACTACTGCGCGTCCTGTCTCTCCCACAGGACATGTCCCTCCAGCCTCTCCTCTTCTGAATCATACTATGTAGCTGGGTCTATGTGCTTTGGATGGGCAAACTTTATTTTTTTGTTTTTTCTCAACCCAATAAACCAAACTTTTCATAAGGTTGCACAGGTTTCCCCGAGTTTTTTTCCCCAAAGTTACAGGCTTGCATCTCCTCAGAGTCTCTAGGAACAGCTTGGCTATGTCTGCTGCATGTGGGGAGTAGGTAAGGTGTTGGAGTCAGGCTGCCTTGGTTGAGTCCTTGCTCTCTGACCCAGTACACACTGTGTGCTTTTGATGATGCCCCAGAGCCTTTCTGGGCTTTGGTTTCTTTATCTGTAGCGGGGGGAGTTATTAAATTCCTCCTATTAGCTGTTAGGAAAGTAAACAAGTAAAGGAACGTACTTTTCTTAGCACAGTGCTGGCTGGTGCCTGGATGCACTCAGCAGAGAGGAGCTTTATTATTCTTACTCATCTTGTGAGGAAGCAGATGGGGTCTTGTCCTGTCAGGCATACTTGGATTAAGAAACACGGGGGCTCCTTCCTCCATGGCAGCAGGGCCTCAATAACTGAAAGCAGGCGGAGGGATTGTTTTTAAGCCAGTGTGGCCCCCCAAGTGGAACATCTTCCCTCCCAGGGCAAACCCCTTCAGAACCCTTGGGAAGTCGCAGTTTCACTTTCAGCAAAACCCTGCTGCAGTGGGGGGAAGCCCCCAGAGTCACCCACCAGTCCTCTCTGAAGGGAGAGTCCTCTTGGTGGGGCTGTGTCCCCTGCCCCTGCTTCTTGCACTCTTCCCTTCCTACCACTGAATTCCTCACCCTATCCGGTCCTGCCTTCTTTATTTTTTTGCCTTTTCCAGCCCTACTTCTCTCTCATTTTGAAGGGCTGCCTCAGCCCCGGGCATCATGTGCAGGTTCTGGATTGTCCCTCTGTCCCTGTGGCCTTGGTAAGGAGCCTCTGCCCGACAGCCTCAGTACAGCTTCTTTTGCTGCCTCCCTGAGCAACACCTGGGAACTTGAGTAAGCCTGCCCTGATTTGCCCCGTGTGCAAGCAGAAATGAACCAGGTACCTCTTGTAGGGTTTTGAGTTTGTGCCATGTTTATAGCATAAACTCTGTTTTAGCTCTACAAACACACCAGGCAGGTCTGTGTACTACAAGGAAAGATGTTCTACTTGGAAAACAGAGTTTTAAAATCCTGCATTTTCCTAAGGCACTATCATATCCATGAAAGAAAGAACTGGTAAACTGGACTTGTTAAAATTAAAAGCTTTTGCTGTGCTAAGACAATGTTTAGAAAGTGATAAGCCACATCCTGGAAGAAAATGCTTGCAAAAAACACATCTGATAAAGGATCATTATCCAAAACATGCAAAGGACTCTTAAAACTCGATAGTAAGAAAATAACCCAATTGAAAAATGGGTCAAAAATCAGACAGCTCACCAAAGACAATATACAGATGGCAAATAAGCATAAGAAATTATATTCCACATCATATATCAACAGGGAAATGCAAATAAAAAGAATAACGAGATACTACTATCCACCTATTAGAATGGCTAAAATCCAGAATACTGACAACATCAAATGCTGATGAGGATGTGGAGCAACAGGAACTCTCAACACTTACTGGTGGGAATGCAAAATGTACAGCCACTTTGGAAGGCAGATTGGCAGTTTCTTACAAAACTAAATATACTCTCATCCTTGGTGTTTACCCAGAGGATCTGAACACTTAAATCCACACAAAAACCTGCACAGATGTTTATAGCAGTCTTACACATAATTGCCAAAACCTGGAAGCAACCAAGATGTTCTTCAACCAATAAGTGGTTAAGTAAACTATGCATCCAGACAATGGAATATTATTCAAGCACTAAAAAAAATTGAGTTATCAAGCTATGAAAAGACCTGGAGGAACCTTAAATACATATTACTGTGAAAGAAGTCAATCTAGAAAGTTATATACTATATGATCCCAACTATAGGACATTATAGAAGATGCAAAACTGTGGAGACAGTAAAATGATTAGTGATTGTCAGGGGTGAATGGGGCGAATGGGGGAAGGGAGAGACTGACAGATAGAGCACAGAGGATTTTTAGGGCAGTGAAACTCTCTGTGTGATAATGTAATGATGGATATATGTCATTATGTATTGTCCAAACCCACCGTATGTGCAATAACATAAACTCATGGACTTTGGGTGCTAATGATGTGTCAGGAAGGCTGACAAACATGCCACTCTGGTAATGGGGGAGGCTATGCATGTGCGGGGGCAGCGGCATACAGAAAATCCCTGTACCTTCCTTTCGATTTTGCTGTGGACCCAGAACTGCTCTAAAACAATAAGGTTTTTTAAAAAAATGCAGTGATTTTCCAACACAAAATTGCCATACAAACTGCTGAAGAAGTATTTCCTACCTATAACCCAGCAGGGAAGAACAAGGTGATTGCCATTGGGGGTGAAAGTGGGGTAACTCTGCTACATGCATTTTCCCATAAAAAAAGAATGGTTCTCTCATCACTATGAAGAAAATGGTTATCCCATTAGGAATAAACAGGGAGAGGGGATGAGCAAGAATCCCAATGAAAAATCTTGAATCTGTATTTTCTTGAATAAGACATCTAGGCAGCCTAAATAATGTGATTTCACTTACTGTCTTCACTACATTAATGTTGTATGTTTTCATACTTTTTTCTCACGATAATCCTGCTCAGTAGGCTTTGTTTTGTCGACTTTGCAGAGCAGTCTGTGTGGCCAAACAGTGTGCGTACATACAGAATTTGAGATCAGGCCCTGGTTCATTACAACAGTTTTGGTGGACATTTAGCCCTGTATAAAAAGTTTTTTAAATCCACAGGCTGTGTAAAATTCATTTAACAGATTAACTATCAAAAAGGTGCCTCTCAGTCATTCAAACAAATAGCTGTCACACACTGTAACAGTCTTAACGAGCTTCTAATTCCAACATTTGTTTGGAAATCGTGAATATTCTGAAATAGAGTGTACAATGAAAGATGCCTTAATATTGCATATACTGTTTACCTCACACTAAAATAAAGTCAGAAATCTTGTAATCTTGGAGTCAAAGGTGTTCTCTTTTAATGTCAAAACTGAAGAATGCTGATTCTTAGAGAAATCTCTGTGATTAAGTCATTCAGAGGTGAGGCAACACTGAAGATCAAATTATGTTGTGAGTGTCAGTCTCTCCCCCTACCCCACCCATCACCTCAGAATCTGCCAGCTGGGAAAATGTAATTGAGAGGATGTGGCTTTTTCTCATAATATCCATTTTTGTGGTTGGAAAGAATTTGAATTAGTTTTTTAAAATTTTGGTAAATTTTTATCTGTACACAAATGTAAATAAAATTCTGTTTTGTAAGCTATAAAAAAAAATGTTTATACCCATATGCTCAGTAATTCCAGTCTGGAAAATTTCTCCATGGGATATAATCTGAGATTAGCACAATGGAGTATGAACAGAGATGTTAAAAGTGGCAAGTGATTGAAATATTTAGAAGTCAAGAATTACTTAAGCAAACCATTATAATCCATTCCATACAATTTTTAACATTAAAGTTGTGATGTAATTATGAAAACCAGGTAGAAATAAGAAAAATGCTTACGGTATATTTTATAAAAACATACATTCAACATGACTACAACTATGTAGAAAATGTTTTAAAAACATTAGAAGAAAATACGTCAAGATGCCGTTCCTTTGTCCTTTTCTCTAGTTTCTAAGTTTCTGCAGCGTATATTACCGCAATTATATCGCCTTTACAAATAGACTTGAAAATAACTCACTTCCCTTCTAGAGGAGCGATGTTCAGTACAAAGCCGCACTCTGCCCCAGAAACAGTTTTCAGACCTGGTCTTTTTTCTTTCCGGGGGCTGCATCGAGCAGTGTGTCACTTCTTGCCCCATATTGTCTGTGCCATTTCAGATGCTGTCCTCATGATTCTCCAGTTATTTACTATGTTTATATCTTTCTCCACAACTGCTTAAATTTTTTTTTAATGAGGTAAAATATATAAAACATACAATGAGCCATTTTAACCACTTTTAAGTGTACAGTTCAGTGGCATTAACATCTACATTGTTGTGTAGCCATCGCCACCATCCATCTCTGGAACTTTTTCATTTTCCCAAACTGGAACCCTGTCCCCATTAAACCCTAATTCCCACTTACCCCCTCCCCCCAGCCCCTGCCAACTACCATCCGCTTTCTCACTCCCTGAATTTGACTCCTCTCTATTCCTCATATAAGTGGAATCACACAAGGACCAAGTCCCTGGTTTGTTTTCATGTTAAACATAATGTTTGTTTGCTCATTTGTTCAGTGTTCACTGTGCTAGGCAGAGGGTTAAGCATTGCTCAAGAAACACATGTGGTCTCTGAGGCTGACAGGGCAGAGGGGCAGAGGTAACAAGGAAAAACAGAGAAGAAAGCATGAGAGTATGAGAAGTGTGAAAGCGTGGTCACAGAGAACCCCTGCAGGGCCTTCTGGAAAGTCTAGGTGTTGTAGGATGAATGGGAGAGTGGGGTCTGGGAGGAAAGCTGAGGAGCCAACTGGGTCCAGCAGACGGAGCTGGAGTGGGGCACACGGCCTGAGGAGGGGAAGCCTTCGTGAGTTGTGTGTGAGTGGTGTGTGCCACATGCAAGGGGCCTGGGAGAGATGGCAGGCCTGGGGCGCCCCAGGAGAGAACAGGAATGTGTTCTAGGTGCAGTGGGGGGTTTTCAGGGGGCCCACTTTTCCCTGCCTGGTCTGCGAGGAGGGAAGGAATGCCCTGGGTTTGGCTGAGCACACAGCCAAGATGCAAAGCAGGCCACTCACGTCACCAGCAGGACCTCCTGGGCCAGGCACCGGGAGAAGACCTGTTTGTGACAGCAAGGCTGAGGCGCAGACCAGTGTGGCCTCTCCCTCTGCCAGAAACGGCTAGTGGGCACAGCCCATGCCTGGAGCCACCACTTTGTTCTGTGTCTGTCCACAGCTGCTCAACTGTGTATACAGTGTCTGGCCTACAACAGGAGGGTGATTGTTATCTTACCACTTTGTAGTAGTTGAAACAGGCTTAGGGACAAGAAGCCGCCTGCCCAAGGTCGAGAAGCAAGTAAGTGGCAGAGGAGTAAACGTGTGGGGAGCACATGAAAACATGTCTGACCCCGTCCCACCTCCATCACTCCTCCCAGCAGCCTGGAGGGAGCTTTTTTACTGCTTCACTGGGCTCTGGGAAGAGAGGAGGAGGCCCGTGGGTGGGGAAGGGCAGGGAAGCGGGGAGCAGGGCCCACCACAGAAGATGAAAAGAGGATTCTAGTCTCTCCAAACCGCACTCAATAGTGCTTTCTTGTGCTTCTTTCTTAAAGCCTTGTCTTGACCCTACTTACTGTAAATGCTATGTTACAGCCTGTTTTTTATTTGCATAAACATTCTCTGACCTGTGTCTTAGGACCACTATTTCTGAGCTTTGAATAATTGTCTACCAAGTAAATGGGCCACAATTTATTAAAATTCCTTTTTAACTGTCGATTGTTTAGGCTGTTTCCAGTATTTCTAAAATGCATAAATAATACTAGTAACACTGATGGTAATATTTCCTGAGGATTACCTTCCAGACTGGGTTTCAAATGCCTGAGCAGTTTCTCTGGTCTGGTCCACAGTGTCTCAGGAGGCTGTGGGCATGCCAGGGAGGTTGAGGACAGAGCCCAGGTGACACCACATCTGTGTCAGTGATCACAGAGATGGGTAGTTTGTCCCAAACAGATGGGTAGGGGTGAGGGGTGGGGGAGCTCCTGGAGAGGGGAGGGCCGCCCTATATAACATCTCGCATAAAAGGGCAGGTGTGCAGGGGGGACGTGAGGTGGTGGCAGCTCTGCCTGACTCCCTCTACTCATGCGTGGTGATTGCCCGCCCCAAGGGGTCCCCCAGTCCCTCCTTAGGCCATTACCTTTAACTGTCCTGGGAAAGAGTCCAGGGCTCAGGATTCTGTACACATTTTGAATCCAGCCCCTTCTGAAGGGCAGCCCCAGAATCCATAACTGTCGCAGCAAACCCCAGGCACACAGACAGAGGCTTGTGGCTGGCTTGCGGTTGGTGTGATCATGCTGGAGTCAGAGACTGGCTGCCCTGACAGGTGCCACCTAGCATATAGCACAGGTGGGAAAAGCCCAGCACGAAGTGGCTGTCCTGAGGCTCTAGGAGAGACCCCAGCCCCGGGAGCCTCCACTGGGCTCAGCCTTTTATGGCTGATGACCCTGGGTCAGACGCTCTTAATAAGAAACCAACAAAAATGTCTGCAGAGGCAAATCAGGAGCAGAAAAGTGCTGTGACCTGTTCCTGGCTGCTGCTCCAGGCCTGAGTGGTCAGCAGACCATTCTCAGGGGTGTGGGCCACTTCCTTCCTAGCGGTGCAACCCCTGCCCCTCCGCCCCTGCCCTCTGGCCTTCCCCTGACTATCAGGCTGCCTGACTCAGCATCTGTCAGCCCCTCCCGAAGACACACCTGTGGAGAGCAGCTGCAGACCCTGTCCTCAGGAAGGGGGCACAGGCACAACTTCCTCGTGAATGGGTGGACGTCCACAGCAGGAGCTCTTGGAGGAAAACATCCAAGACAGCTCCCCCAAGCTTTGATAAATCTGTAGACCAAGCAGGCTGAGGCCCCCATGTTTTCAGGGGTTTTTAAAGAAAGTGTCATTTATCTTATATTGATTGATATAGCCTTGAAAACTCGGGAGAAAGTGTGGTCTTGTGGGGGAAGGGCCTGCGTTACCTTCTTAGCACTGCCCCTGTTAGAGGAGTCCGTCTGAGCTATGGAGGGAAGAGGCGGTCACACCTGCCCCCATGTAACCAATCAAACCCCCCCATGGTGTGGCAGGGTGATGGAATTATAAAGCCAATGTGCTCCTCCCAATACATACAAAAAAGAGCAACTCTCAAATTGTGACTTTCTTGCAAACAATGGAATCTTTTGAAAATCTGTGGCATGTGCGGATTTGTAAATGAAGAGTAAACAGAAACCCCTGATGGATTCATAATGACAGCATTGAAAGCAGCAGTGGTTCTCTGCCAAGGGAACACCAACAGGCGGAAGGGTGGCCATCAACTGGGTGCCTGAGACCTGTCACGTGGGAAGAACCCCAACGCGCCTTCTTGACTTTGTGCATGCACGCCTTACTTTGTCACTGTTGGGTGTGAAGTATAGCAGCTAAAAATACCCACTTGCTAAAAAAAGTAGATCAGGTTTAAGATTATTCCTATAAAATACAGGGTCACCCGTTCACCTGCACTGTAGCAGGCTTCCTTGGTGAGCTGGAAAGGGGTGGAGGACAACTGGCACACGGGGGATTGGCCATGCTCAGGGTTACATGCAGACAGCACTGGGAATTCTGGGCCCACAAAAGGTCGTCTGGATGCCTTAGTGATTCCAGGTCATCTTGGTTAGTGATTCAAAAGTGTAAGCAGTCAAGTGTAGCTTTGAGTAGACTTGCTTTTGAGGGGTTCTTGGAAGCTTGCAGGGACTTACTTTGAGAAAAACCCTTTCTGGTAGAATTAGTTAAATGTGAAAGAAGGGTTGCCCAGAGATTGTGAGTTCCATGTCACAGGAGGTATTTCAATGTGGCAAGATTGTCATAAATGGTGATCAAGTATTGTTCTGGAGGCTGAATTAAATAGATGTTAAATTCCTTTCCCAACATTGAGATCCATTACTCTAAAGGATCAGATTTTACCAGTTGCAAAAATTTTTTGATTTTAGTTGCCATTTGCTGCTGCTTCAGGCACATCTAGAGCAGAGAAGAAAGAGCCCATGGGATGGTTTCTATGCAGGTCTCATGAACTCTGGGCTTCACAGGGTGATAAACTTGTGTGGAATCAAAGATGAAGCTGCTCTTGCTCTTGTCCCCATGGGTGTGGGTAGAAGACAGGACATTTCACCAGGCATCATCCGGTACTGGTATTTAGGTAAAATCTTATTGCGGCTGTTTGCTCTCCGGCCTCGGCGACTTGGTGGAGTTTAGGCTTAGAATCCTGTTTGTAAAAGGCAAGAGTGCGTATGTGCATAGGGGTTAATTGAAAGAATGCCAGTGAAACGTCACAGTACCAAGTGCATAACAAGTGCTTAATAAATGGAGATGATGATTGGCAAGGGAAGGCAAATATCAATAAACAAAGTGTGAAGATATGGGTCATCTGGTCACTTTAAACTTTAAGTGAGATTGGATGTGGGCACCCCCTTCTCTGAAAACAAGTAGAAAGGTGAGTGTGTGTGAGTGTGTAATCAGATTCACAGACAACTTTTTAAAATCAATGAATAAAGTAGATAATCTCAGTTATATTTTGGAAAATTTAAACTTATTTTTATTGTTTGTCATTTGATGATTTTTTTTTCCCTTTCAAAGGAGATTTTGAAGCTGCAGGAGCTGCTGTTGAGCTCACTTCTGCAGGTAAGATGCCTTCAAATGGCCCTGGACACAGAGAGGAGAAACCGTCAGAGCAGCTAGAGATGGCAAGCCTGTGATGATCAGAGCCAACATGTAAGAGTGAAGTTCTGTTCAAGTATGAAATAGCTACAGCCTTAAAAAACATTATTTTCTTATTGTCAAACCATCTTTCTTTTTAGAGAAAATCTAGGATATAGTGAAGCAAAGAAGAGGAAAATAAAACAGTCCTTTAGTACTATCCCCAAAGATACAACTGACAACCTCTACTGTATCGCCTTCCAGATTCTCTCTCTCTTACAATTGGGGCCATACTTTAGTCTAATAATATTCTGTGCCTTTTAAAAAACAGTCTTTTCTTGTCATTATACATTCTTCATATCTATCTATCTATCTATATATAGAGAGAGATAAAATTGAAACTGCTTTATTGTTTTGTCTGGCTATAAATGTAATACACAGATGGAAGACATGCCCATGCATAAACAAGAAGGTGAAAATCACCTGTAATCTGCCACGCCCCCCAACCCCTGTAACAGTCAGAGTTATAATTTTGGCATGTACTCTGACTATTCTTTCTAATGCATGTTTCTTGCACACAGCTAATTCCCCTCCCTTCCAAGATTGGGTTCATATAACATATAATGTTTTATAACACACAGCTAATTCCCCTCCCTTCCAAGATTGGGCTCATATAACATATAATGTTTTATAACCTGCTTTTTAAATTTAAAAATACATTGTGAATATCTTTCCAGTTATTAATATTCTTGTACAGCATTATTTCAATAGCTCTCATTATATAATATGGTGCATTCTCATTTATTTTACTGAATACTTAGGTTTTTTGCATGTTTTCAGTATGCTCACAGTAATGTGATGCATGTTTTTGCCATTAATAATCCTTGTGCATAACCATAATAACCTTTTCATGATAAATTCATAGAAGTAGAATTGCTGGACCAAAAAATGTGCACAACTTTAAGGCTCTTGATACTATAACCAATTGCCCTTCACCATGGCAGCACAGTCTGCACTCCCAGCAACAGAATACGAATGGGCTCCTTTATTCACACACTCATCTACCTGAAATATTATATCTGGTGAATAATTTTGGTGATCTGTAAAATACATTTCTAAAATGCACTCCTTTTTTGTATATTTGTTGTCTAAACAACTCCAATCTATATTAGAAACAAGTCTATATTTAATTTTTATTAGAGTTTATTATTCATTAAATTACCAACCTCTGGCTTCTTTCTTTCAGTATATATATTTTTAAAACATTCACTTGTTTAAACCACCTGGAAATTCTTTTGGTCTGAAATGTGAAGGGCTAAAACTTAAATTTTTTTCAAATAGCTAACCAATTGGTTCAGCACACTTTATCATATAATTCACCCTTTTCCCATGTGTGTAAATGCCACCTGTATCATGTAATCCACATATTCTAGTGGGTTTATTCTTATGTCACTTAATTTTAATTATTGAAATCAGGAATTGTAAGTTGACCAGTATATACCTAGTAGCTGATAATCTCACTGTGGGGAAGAGGCTCTAGCCTTGGAGAAAGTAAACCTTTCTGATTCTAAAAAGATGGGTGAGTCTTATTCCTCCATCTCTGCAATTTACCCCTCTGCTAAGACCTAAGGATGGGGAAAACAGGACGTCCTCATGGCCAGGAAGCAGGAATCTAGAATTCAGAACAAGGCTAACCAGCAATGAAGCCCTGGGGTCACAGTGAAAAACAAGATCCACCTTAGGGATTCTGACACTTTGGAAGTCAGCTAAGTTCTGGGACCCTCATAAGAAATTAAAAACGAAGAGTTTGGGGCACTCTGAAAATACTGTTCTCAAGCTTTTAGATCAATAAATAAATCCATAGAGTCACACCTCAGTTAAGTCAATGACCTCGCCGTCCCTGTGCTTGAAATACCAGCTTTTTAAATGTAGGAAATAATAATATGTTTAGCCACTTTAATAACAAATTCTACTTCTGTGAAAAAAAGAGGTACAAATTAGTGTAAATAGTGCTTTCTTATCTAACCCTACTTCTGAGCAAGCTGGGTATTCACACCACAAACCCAGTCAGGACAATGCACCTCAATCCGGGGTGGTGAACTGTACTTTTAGGCAAAAATAGAGAAAATAAATTACCTGGACTGGCTGGAACACTAAAAATAGAAAGTAAGAGGTGATACATCAGATTAGATAAAGGACACAGTAACATCATTTTTATGCTGTTCACACAAACCGGCTTGGGTGGGGCAAGTGCTGGACGCTAATAGGTGGCGCAAGGTTTCTTCCCCACCTCCCATTCCGTTGCTGGGCTCCCCGTATTTCCTGCTTCCTTTGTGGGTAATAGCTTCATAAACTGCCCGCAGATCCTTTTGGAACTAGGTAGTGCAAAAATAAATAAAAATACAATTCTTAGGTGCTTTCCAATGTAGTGTAAAGTTGAATTTTAGTATTCAATTTAATAAAAATGAAAAGAGGAATTATTTTGTTTTAATCTCTCATCACTTTTTTCAGGGGTGGTTTTGCTTTTTCGCACTCATGCCCGATGCTGGCAGCCAGGTGGGTGTCGTCAGTGGCACTTGCCTACACAGGAGGTCACAGCTGCTCAGCTACAGGCAGGTATATGGTTTTCTGATTACTTGCTTTGCAAAAGTCGGATCATGTTTTAACTACTCAAGAAGCATTCCTGGCAATCTCCCCAAATCATTCTTTTAAGTCATTCTTTTGATGGCTGCATGATATTTTAGGGTGTGTGTAGATCACAGTTTATTTAGTGATTCCCAATTGATGAACTTGGGGTTGCATCCAGTTTTTGTTTTGCCCAAATGAAATTGACATAATCATCTTTGTATATATATTCTTACATAATAATGCTTTTACTTTATAGGAGACATATTCTTGGGAGTGCTGAGTTAGAGTATGTGATTCATTATTAGGTTTTGCAAACTGTTTTCCAAAAGGCTGTAGTGTCTCATAATACCATCAGCAACCCCTGTTGGGTGTCCTTGTCCACATCTTCTCCAGGATTGAGTGGTATCACTCTTTTATGTTTTCACCCACCCAGTGACATGTGTATGCAAATAACATATCTCCATTTTTCTGGGAAATTTTTTTTTTTTTGGTCAAATGTGGTTTTTGTTCAACTGACAAGCACTTTTCTACAGCTGCACTTGTGGAACATAAAAAAATGGAATACTTCATGAATTTGTGTGTCATCCTTGCACAGGGGCCATGTTAATCTCTGTATTGTTCCAATGGAAAATGTGTTTTTAACTTCAAGTGAGTCACAACTCATTTTATGAAGGTGAAATTTTGGTGCAGAGGTTATGGCAGGAGAAATCAAAAGCTGTGGATCAACCTTCCTTTCTTAAACACACAAAAGGTCGTAATTTAGTTTGGATACAAAAAGCAGGGCAGGGAACAGGGAACAGGACAGAGATTTTGAACTACCATCAGCAGGTGTGCAGGCTCAGCAGTCTGCTGAAAAGGCCCGTAGTCACAATAACCAGGAATAGTTTACAAGGCAAACACCCCTGCCCCAGCCTCAAGTGGCATGGGCAGGAGCACACTCACTCTGAGATGACGCAGATAAAATCCCAATAGTATTATTCCCTTTGCCAGTGAACGATATGCTCCACATGTGCTGGGTAAGCAGGAGGAGTCCTGACAGAGGAAGATGTGAGGAACCACTGGGGCAAGGACGGGCCTGGCTCTGAGCCCAGGGAGCCTTTCTCTTGCCTCCTTCAAAGCCCACAACGCAAGATGCACTGCCAAACACAGGATTCTGCAGTTCTGGTGAGGTGGGCTTTGAGTGGGGGTTCTAGGAAGGCACTTCATTTCCACAAAGGCCTGCTTGCCTTGGAAGTCACCCTTCCCCCCAATTCCCAAACCAGAAGCATTTGTGTGGCTGTAGGGTGAGTCTTCCACTGCTCTTTGCTCCCTAGCCCCAAGCTGGCTGAGGCCTGGAGTGGGTGAGGGTGGCGGGTCAGGACTCCTGGCCTCCTTTCTGTCTGATCTGGTCCTACCCAGCCAGCAGGTCTAGCCAAGCAGCTAGCTCCTGGCCCACAGGATGCTGAAGGGGTGCTGGGGAGGGGTGTGTGGGGGAAGGTGGGCCTCTGCATCCCCACCAACACTTCAGATCTTCTCCTTGTAGCTTTTTCCCCACCAAACCACAGAGACCTCCACAAATCCACTGTGAGAGGCTGCAAACTCTTCTATTAGCAGAACCCTGCCTTTGTGAACATCCCCTGGGTGTTGGCCTGTCTGCTCTGCCTGTTTGTTGTCTGTCCAGTGCTGACACTAGGGTGAGGTGCTGAGGGCTCTCCCTTTCAGAGTCACCAAGTGCTGGCCCTGTGTCTGTGCTCTGCAAGGTGACGGAAGGCCCTGGTGTCAGAGACAGTGGTGTGAGCTCAATGCATGTTTGTGCCAACAACTCTATAGGCGCTCCATTTATATGTAATTTGTGTTCCCTGAGGTGTTGTCAGCTGTACTGTAGGGTCTACTTTGAGAAGTGTGGAGAAGCCCTGGGCAGCCCGGACTGGCTGGGTTGGGGAGCCAGCAGGAGAGGGCTGGAAGGATGCCCACGGAGGGCAGTGCCCAGCTGCTCCACATGGGGAGCAGAACGTGCTTGTGGGAGCCTGAGGCCTCCCTGATGAGCCCTCTCGCTCCTTCATTTACCCAGTCTGGCCTCAAGGTTGGGTAATGCTGGTGGCAGGACAGGGTCAAGGGTTCCCATAGGTCTTGGCCTCCCCAGGAGATGAGGGACTGGCTAGGAAGGTGGGGACTGAGGCCTAGAAGCCTCTCTGGTGAGTGCTGTGAGCAAGCCTGTGAGCCTGAGGACTGGCCCGTGTCTGTCCTGGCCCCGCCTTGTCCCAGCACAGGGAGAGCAGGCACACACAAGGTGCCCAAAATGTGTATATTTCAATTGACATCAAGAAGCCTAAGGGAGAGAAGCACTAATGGAAGAGATGAGGTGTCTTGTCTGAGGGTTTCAGCCCCAGGCAAATTCACTGTGGATTCAGTGAGACTGAGAAATGACAACAGGACATTCTTGGGGTAAAAGGGTTTATACCCAGCTTTATTCTCCTGGCAGTAGGTTGAGCACTAGAATCACGTCTGCATCCAGCAGTCTGCTGGTCTGTAATCCACCCTCAGTCTCTGCCTCTGCCCAAAGCACTGGGCAGAGCTCTTTATAAAGGACCCTATCAACAATAGCTCATTGCCTACTGGTGCGGGAGCATTAGCCCAGGAGTAGGCCAGTCACATCATCAAGTAGTTTAGGTTCAGGGGAGGATCGTGGCCACAGGAACTTCCATTTTCCCCACAGTGGGCAGGGTGATTAGCTCACTCATAGATGAGGGGCAGCCTAGGAGATGCCTGCAAATCAAAATACATGAAAGGAAAGTGGCTGGTCTCTGCTGGAATGCAGAGGTCTGAGTGAAGCTTAAGGTGGGTACTGCATGTAAAAGATAGTCAAGTAAAAGGAAAAAAGCCATCCAGGAGACCTGGTGACACCGTGTGGGAAGAAGAGTTCCTTTCTCAGCCCAGCTGCTTTCAGCTTGGTAAGAATGACACCTGCCATGCCTATTTCTGTGACTCCCAAGCTGGTTGGGGGGTGAGAGCTTCCTTCTGTTGGGGAGCATGGTTTGAGCTAACACACTGAGTCATGGAGCTGGAGGACTCCAGGACCCAGTGAGTCATAGTCACCGAGGAGCGTCACCGAGATGATGCATCTTTGGAGGTTTCCCAAGAAGTCACAGAGGAAATCTCTTCCGTCCTTCACACCTGGAAAGGCCTCTGAAGACAGGGCTCTTTCTCTCTCTCCCTTTGACTGGGTGGTAGATTCGGATCAGCTCTGCAGCCCACACAGGGCTGGGGATCACTTTGTGAAAACAAGTTGCCCACTTCCTACAGGTAGAGACACAAGCTGGGGTGGGGGTGGGGATGAGTAAGGATGAAAGAAGGGGGTTGTTGGAGCCCCCTTCCTCCTTTCAACTCGGTGGGGCTGCTGGGTGCCACACCTGCAGACTGGTGCCCAGAATCCTCCACCCTTGTTTCCTACTGAGAGTAAGGGAGGGGAGGAAACCAGCGCTGCTCCCAGGCTCCTATCTGTGGTCATTCAAGGGCCACAGCAAGACCAAGAGGGAGATGCTACTGGTGCTCCCATGGGCAGGGGAGGTACCCCAGGGCTGCTCTGCTGGTAGAGACAAGCCCTGTTGTCCCCCCTCCTCAGCACGTGACACGTGACTTCCATTGTACCGATTTTTAAAATCATAATTTATGAACAAATCTCTCTCAGATGGATATTGAAACTGATTCCAAATTTCAAATACTACAGTGACCAGAGCCTCTTTTTAAAGAGTCTGTTTCTCTTCTCCAAACTTTTGTTTTCCCTCAATTATGAAAGAAAAACATGATCATTGTAAAAATTCACACAACACAAAAATGTGCAATGCAGAAATGGAATTTCCCCAGAGTAACTGCCATTACCAGTTGGAGTACATCCTTCTAGACCTCTGTCTAAGCATATACAAAGACATACATCCAGAGGCATTGATAAATGATTACAGAATCAGATTTGCAGAATAAGATTCAGTTGTCTATATTCTTTTTTTTTCTTTTTCAGTTGTCTATATTCTACATCTATGAGATTTCAATTTTGTTTAAAAAAGTACGTGCCGAAGAAAATCTGGAGGAACAATAAGCCTTCAAATACTGATTTTACACATTTCTGCAATGTTCCATACTTGGATTTAAAAAATATCTCTTTATTGAAATATAATCTGTATCTATTTCCATATCTATATGTACTGAGTGTATAGCTCAATGACTTTTCATAAACTGATCACCCCTGTATGACCAGCTCTCAGATGAAGTAGATTGTGCCGACTCCCAAACCTTATGCTCCCTTCTAATGTCATCCCCGCACCAAGGGTAACCATACCCTGACTTCTGTCATGTATTCGTTCTGCTTCTTTGAATTTTAACAGTGACTACATATTGCATTTAAAATGAGGTTAATAACCAGTACAGAGATGGTTAAAACACATGCAGATGTAGTGGCCAACATTTAATGCCAGCACATACGGATCTTGCTCATTCCTTAACAGCTGCATGGAGTCCCTGGCATTGCAATTGATGTAACTGGCTCCTTTTGATGGACATTTTGATTGTTTCCAGTTTTGGGCTAATAAGCAGCACCTCAAGGAACAATTTGGTGCATTTTTCTTTGCGTGTGTCAATCTGAGATGTGTTTAAGATAAATGCCTACAAGTGGAATTGTTAGTCAAAAGATAGCCAGACCAAAAAAAATTGTTTTGATATTTTGCCATAATGGTCCTCCAGAGAGTAGTAAATGCTCAGCTCCTTCTTCAAAACAGAAGGCAGGTGCTGGGTGCAGACCTCCTCACCGCAGCCCCCACTGCTGGCAGCCAAGCCTGCTCGGGTTCTCTGGGCAGATCAGACCCAGCCTGCCTCCGCAGGTGTGTGCTGCACAGAAAACAGCCCAAGGAGCAGCCGCCACCCCCAGCCTTTCCCCCAGCCTGTCCCCATATGAACTTGCAAACAACTAAACACAACTGCCAAGACAGCAGCAGGCAGATGGCTGTTAAATGGCAGGACCCGCATTGGGACTAGGGGCCCTCGCCCTGCTCTGACTTACACTGCAGACTGGATGTGAGCCTGAGGAAGGGCAGGCCCCAAAACTGGGCCTTACTTAGTTTCTTATCATTGAATGGGACATTTCTGAGCAAGTAGCTCACCTTAAAAGTGAACCCTGGAGGAGTCGGCTCCAGGCTGCATGGCCCTTCCCATCTCCCCTCAGCCTTGGGAGGCAGCCTGTCCTGCTGTGCTCTGAGCCGATGGGCAGAAAGCATTTTCTCCTCCTGAGCACCGTCTGCCTGTATGCCTTCTAACTCCCGCCCACCACACCTAGTTCTGCAGCGCCCTCCATTCCCCAGGCAGCATCTCAGGACGGCAGGAGATGGCTCCGCTGTCCCCTCCCCTGGAGCCACCTTTCCTTTCTTGTTTTCTGTCACAGTTTGTACATGCTGGGGCAAAAGTGCCCCTGGTTTTCCACTGCCCTCCTTCACCTGCACCTCTCAGCTCTGAGCCGGCAGCAGGTGGGACTCACTCCTGCCGGGCACGGGGCTTCTGTTAATGCAGCCTGAGGATGCTAAAGCCCAGGGTGGAGAGTTAAGATCCCCAGACTTTTTCAAAAGGCACAGGGGCTTCACCTGAACTCACTCTCCCAGTTTAGCATTTTCACCTTGCAGTTTGTTTCTCTGGCAATTACTGGGAATGTGACAGAGACCCTGATGCCTCCCACCTTCTCTTTATGGCAAGGTCACCAGCCTTGTGGCCAGGATTCCCTGGTGGGGTTCCACCGTCAAGAGAAATGAAGGCAGCTTGGGAGTGGCGAGAGGAGGAGGTCAGTCCCTGCAGCCCTGCCTGGCTCTGGGGCCCTGGGGCCCTGGGTGCTTCTCAGCCCCTTCCGTGTGGACTCCCGCATGCTGTGTGGGCCAATGAGGATGTCAGATGCTGAGCCAATATCTCTGAGGTACAGATGGGCTATTACATCACAGAAGCCATTTACATCTTTTACTCAGGACTTTATTTTTACAGCCCGGACATTTTCATAGAACAGAGAGTGAGAGAAGAAATATACAAGCCATGGAAAGGCAGAAGTAGAAGGTGAGGAACTTCCTACTGGAAAATCAAGTGACCTCCTGCTCCCCAAACCACAAGTCCCCAGTTCCCCAGGAGGGGCCTCAGGGATGGAAATGATTGTGGGCACCAGGTCAGGCCCTGCGGAAGGCTTATTTCCATGTAGGGTCTGGTCTCTGGGGCTGTCTGTGAGGACAGTGAGCCCCAGCCTGGGAAAACTAAGGCGAGCCGTCTCAGCACCATCCCAGGAGAGACTCAGGACTTAGTGTCACTGCGTTAGCATGGCAAAGCAACTTGCAAGATGGTGGCTGGGCAGCCAACACCAAAGGTCCCAGCCAGAGTGGTGTCCGGAGCACGTTTCTTACCCAACCCTCTAGCATGCCCCTGAGTTACAGGAAGTGCCCTGAGGCTCTGAAGCTTTCTAAGATTCCCAATGACCAACTAACAAGTTCCCATGCATGAGGGTCACAGAAAGAACTTGCAGTAGTTAAAAGCAGGCAGCGTCAGCAGGTCAATGAAATTCCCATGGTTGGGTGTGTCCATTCTCGTACTTTTCCAGATCTTGCTCATTACTGACCAGTGTATTTTTGCAGCAGGTCACCAAAAGCATATTCTCTGCTCACTTATAAAACCTGAAAGCAACAGCAAGTTGTGAAACCACTTATTTTCCAGCAAATGATACTGAATTTCCTGTAACAGAAACAAATGGCAAATGAGGATGGAGGGCCTCATTCCAAGTAAGGAAGTCTGGGGTCAGGAGTTTGTGTTAGTAGGTTTTTAGGGACCATCTTACTCATTCAAAATATTAAAAAGTTCATGAAATGCAGCCCAAAGAACTCTAGCTTTGAATACTGTTACTTCCTGCAGGACTTTCTAAGACAGCTATTCACCAATGCACACTAGGGGCCCAGAAGAAGGCCTGCTGATGGGATGATCTTCTGAGGCCAGTGAGAGCCTGGGGAACGTCTTCCCCAAATTGCAACTTGAGTTTGGAGCAGCTGATCTGCAAGGCCCTGGACTTCTCTGTCCACACCCGGATCATGGTAGCCAAACGAGAGGTGGTTTTCAAACATTTTCATTAGCCACAAACCCTTTTGTTTAAAGAATGTCTTAAGTTGAGTGTAACTGCAGGTAATAGAAGAGAGCAGAGCTGTGAGCAGAGGGAGAGGGGGGCTCAGGGCCCCACCCACAACCACCCCAAGCCCCTTCCCCACCTTGGTGGGTCCTTAGAACCCCTGGGTTTGCCCGAACATCCAGTTCCCCCCAGAATGGTGTCAAATCACTGGGGACAAGTTAAAATGAAGGAGTGAGTCCCCTAAAGGGGACTCATTCTCCATAAAAGGTCACCATGGAGAACTTCTTGAACAGAACATTCTGGAGGTCTAGGCTTGGACAGTACACTCAAATTACTGTCTTTTAGGTAGGGGGTGGTTTCCAAATCCAGTATATAAGGTGAATATTGCACATACTCAAAATTATCATTGAAAATTGCCCATAAAATACAGCAGGCATAGGACAGCTCATTTCTTTTTATCACTGAATAGTATCCCTTTGTCTGAATGTACCCCGTTTATTTGTTCATTCACCTATTGCGGAACATTTTGGCTGCTTTCAAGTTTTGGCAACTATGAATAAAGCTGCTGTCAATGACAACAATAACAACAACAACAACAACACAAATATATATATATACACACACAGCAGGCGTATTGAAGCAATTATGATTAAGCAGCTATGTATAAAATATAATGTATGTTGTAATATAGAACATAATGTAGAGAGTTTATATGCTAAATATATTACAGAGTATTTAAAGATACATTTTGTTTCTTAGCTGTTGGGCTCGTAGAGTTAACGTTCACAAATGACATGAGCTGGACTTTCTGAAAGTCCCAATTAACTCCATGGGACCAGGGGCCAACCTCTGAGTATTGCCCCAGGAAATCCTCTCAATAGCCATGAGCTTGATACTGTTACCCATTTTACAGATGAGGAATCAGAAGTTCAGAGAGGTGACGTGACTCATGTACAGTTGCATGGTTTATGAATGGCAGACAGCATTCACATACAGGTTTGCCTCAGGCCCTGGCTGGGGCTCTGGAGCACAAGGCCTGCTGCCCTCTTCAACCTGGAGGTGTGGGCTTTCTTTTTTTCCCAAGCACCTCTATATGGAAGGGTTGTCATTAATGAGATAGGTAGTTGGAAAACAGTCTCTGTTTTGAGGAAGAAAAAGCAATCCAAAAACACTGCTTGTGGCCCAACTGGGCCTGAAAGTCCTGGAGGCTGGGAGCAGCTGGCAGCCTCTGGCCTCTCTCAGCCTCTGGGCTTCTGCCTGTGTTCACACAGCTCAGGGATCATGAAAAGCAAGCCTTCTGCTTGCAAACTCTTGGGACCCAGGTGGGGTCCAGGGCAGAGGAGGGGACCAAACATCCCATGCTGGCAGGAAGGGAGCCCGTGAAGATGCCAGCCTTGCATGGACTGACTTGTCTTTAGATCCGACTTGGCTCTTTACTATCCCAGCACTTGGAGCAAGCCTTTCAACTGGTCTGTAAAAAGTAGCTCCTAGGTCACGCAGGACCGAGCTGAATGAAATAATGGATGGGAAGGAGTTTGGAATATCCCACCGTGTTCTGGGCACGCAAGAGTTCACTGTCATCGGGAGAGCTAAGAGCTAAATCTTGCCATATTTGAAATACACTTAAATGATCCATTGGTATTTTTGTTTAGATTATCTCTTTTCCGGAACTCTGTCACCTCATCTATTTATACAGCCTATGAATTGCTTTGAAGGCTGGGTTTGACTGCTTGTAGCTGGGGGCTGTGAGCAGCAGCTGGGTTGAGCCAGCCCAGGACCACACCTGGGGCTGCGAAACTGACACATTTCTGAGGCCCCCAATACTTACTGTTTCAAGAGGCGAAGCCGGGCTCTCCTCTGCTGGCCTGGAAGAAGAAAACAATAACATTAGTGGCATGGGCTGTGGGCTGCTGACACCACGCCCCAGAGAGAGAAAAGGAAGGCTACAGGGGGGCAGCCAACACCTCTGACCACATCCCTGGCGCTCCAGCTTCATGAGTTTAACTCCCTAATGCTCACAGCCAACCTGAGTTGGATACTACTCTGTTTATCCCCATCTTTCAGGGAAACTGAGGCACAGAGTGAGCATGTTACTGAGTAATGAGCTCAAAGTCATGCAGCTGGTAAGTGGTAAAGCCAGAATTCCAACTCAGTTAACCTGCTCCAGTCTGTGTGTCCTTAAACGGAATTGTGGGATCTTGCCCTGACCGCATGTTAGGAATGACGGGGGGTCCTGATCTAGAGCTCATGTACTCAGAGGATGTGCAAGGTTTCCCACTGGGCAAGGAAGGATATATAAGCATATCTATTTACATCTTTAGTTCATCCTTTTTTGTTTTTGAAGCACCTTTAATAGCATGTGTAATATAATAAATTAATAAGTATAGCCAATTGCATTGAGTGTTTATATTTTTAAAGTTTTTACCGATGATCATAAAAAAAGCTTGCAGACCACTGAACTTGAATGGGGCCCTTAGAATGGGATAAATGGATCCCTTGGTGTGGGATAACTGTATGCAAAAATGTGCGCTTGACACATTTCTCTGGGAAGAGGGTTCATAATTGTCACCACATGTTCAGAGGGGTCTGTGACCTATAAAAGAGCCACTGATCTAGCCTGTACCCCTATGGGCCATCCCCTGCCCCATTTTTATAGAAGCTCAGAGAGTGTTAGTGGCCTGCTGGAGGTGGCACAGGTGAGCAGCAGTACCAAGGAAGAGCTTCCCCACAGCTGCCCTCTTTCTTAGAACCCAGCGCGGAGCAGGGCCTGGGGAGTCACAGAAGGAAGTGATCTCATGTTCAAAGTGGACCGCAGCAGCGGCCATCTCTGAGTTTCCCTTCAGCCTCATGGGGGTTGGGGGCAGGGGAGGGGTTGGTGGGGGAGGTTCCAGCTTGTGGGAACATGAAGCAAGCCCCACTGTGAGCTCTTCTGGGTACTGCTTCCACCCCAACTGCCCTCAGGAGTTCCTGCTTCCTGGGCACACAGCCCAGGCCCAGCACTTTGGGCAGGACTTTACAGACAGCAGCCCTGGGAGATGGGTGACATTGTTACTCCTGGGTGGGCTCAGAGAGGCCAGGATATGCACCCAAGGTCACTCATCAGCGAGCAGCAGGGTTGAATTTAAACCCAGGTTTCCCTGACTCCAGAGACACGGTGGTCTCTCATCCCTGCAGCAGGGCCTCGGGCCAAGGATCGCCTACGGAACTGCCATGGGTGTGAGAGGGACAGTGGGGGGCAAACTTCCTGGATGCCATCCACCCCGTTCCCTACAGAAGGAAGTACCCTCAGGGATGCCTCGATGGCAAAAGAGGTCCCCATGATAGCCCAGGAGGGCACAACTTACAGTGCAGGTGGAGGGCTGCACTCACAGATGCCAGCAGAACCAGGCCGCCGGCCACCAGCAGGCCAAGGGTGAGGCGGCTGCAAGACAGGCCTGGAAGACACACACGGTGAACATGTGAGACATGCAGATAAAACATACAGAGAGGAAAGTCAACCGGAAGCCCCATCTCCCCCTCCATATGCGAACGCCACTGTGTGCCTAATTCCTTCTAGTCTCTTCTCTAGGGATTTGAATCACACTGAGGTAATTTTATATATAAAATCTCATGCCTCACATCCCAATTTTTAAAAATTAATTAAACTCAGGAGCTATTTATATTCAAAAGAGATACACAGTTTTCATTCCTGGTAATGGGATTTTTATTATTTATTTTTAAAACTCTGAGTTTCACAAGAACTAGCTGAATATATTTCCATCATAAAAGATTCAAGTATATGGTTAGAATGCCTCTTGGCATCCTGGCTCCTTCACAGAAGTAACTGCCCTGGTTAATTTGGTGGCTCTCTTTGCATTTACACATATATAGTTTACATAGACGTACAGTTGTTTTTTTTTTAAAGCATACGGTGTCTTATATGTACAAACTGTTCTGTAAACATGTTTCACTGAAACATGTCCACACATTCTTTTTTTGAGCAGAGTAGCATTTGAAATATGGATGTACCATGGATGATTAAGCCGTCAGTGGGCATTTTGATTTTACTTTTATAAACAACTCTATAGAGAACATACTGGTACATTTCTCCTTATGCAGGAGCCTGCCTGCAGTAGATATTGAAAACAGGAACTACTAAACCATTAGACTACGTCCATTTAAGACTGTAATAGATACTTTCAAATTCCTTCCTGCAAGACTGCACTGGTTTCCATTTCTGACCGCTGATCACACACTCTGCCAACCCTTGGTATCATCAAAGTTTTTAATTGCTGCCAGTCCTGAGGGTCAAAAATCATAGTTCATTAGTAACCATAATGTCGCTCATGTAATTGTAGATTAATGATACCAAATTAAAAAAAAATTGTAGTTCACTTCAATTCCCTGACTATCAGCTTCAGTCTGTTCTTATGTATCAGCCACTTGTATGACTTTTCTTCCATGAGCTGCCTGTTTGTTCCTTTGCTCATGTGTGTTGTATTTCAACAGCAGAGTTTATATTATCAATGCCTCAAATTCTTCTCTGACTCTCTTCGTGCCCCTAAGGCTAGTGCCTGTGAGTAGCTGAGAAGCAGACCCAGGACCCCTGAATGAAAAGGGAAAGGCTGTATATCTGGGCTTGAGGTTAAAAAAGTTGAGAGTTTTGGATGTCAGAGAAGGGAGAGAATTTTTACCAACTGTTATGTGCCAAGTACAATACTAATTGCAGACTTCTATCTCATGAGGAGGGGAGGTACTATCATTTTACAGTTCAGAAAAAACAAGATTTAAAGAGGTGAAATTACATGCCCAAGGTCACCCAGCTACGAAAGATAGGGCCAGGGTGTGGACCAGGTCCTGCAAGTTCTACAGGTGCTGTAGTCCTGCCACAACAGCTGTGGGCATGAGAGGCAGGGGAGGGAATGGGGTGGGCTGCTCCATGGGTTGGGGGGGGCGCCCTTGCCAAGGCTGATGGTGAGATGTGGAGAGATTCCTGCACTGGGCAGAAGGTTGGATGAGAGGCCCTTGAAAGTCCTTCCACCTCTGAAATTCAAGGGTCTCTATCTGCCTCCCATACAGGATGGGCCTCGAAAACAAAGTAAATGCTAAGTGAAAGAAGTGAGGAATGAAAGGTATATGTGTGATTCCACTTTTATGAAATGTCCAGAAGAGGCAGATCTATAGAGATTGAGAGTAGATTAGTGGTTGTCAGGGGCTAGAGTGGGAATAGACACTAGCGGGAAACCAGTGCAAAAGATATTGCTGGGGTGGTGGAAATGTCCTAAAACTAAATTGTGGTGGTTGCATAACTTGGTGAATTTACTAAAAATCATTGAGTTGTATGTTTAACATGGGTAAATTTTGTGAGATGCAAATTATATCTCAATAAAGTTTTTTTTAAACTGATGCACATGGGTGAAGGTTGCAGGGTCACACATGGCAGGAAGGTCCCCTCCCTCTGAGGAGGAGTTGGGTCAGGGGAGCTTCCTGAGGACTGGTCATAACTGACTGGAGGCCAGTGACACAGCGAGATCACTACCCGAATGTGGCTCCAGGAAAAGCTGCTTCTTCTAGTAAAGGCAGTGAAAAGCCTTCTGAGGCAGGGAGCCAGCAGCCAGAGCCACACTAGGGAGCCTGGCCTGGCTTTCCTTGCCTTGCTCGGGTTTTGGGGCCTCATGAGACCTGGATCACACCACACTGCTCCTGAGACAGTGGTTGGGAAATTGTTGGGTGTCACTCGTGACAACAAGCTTTGAGCTCTGTGTGGGCAGCCTGCCAAGCTGAGCACCTCAGGAATAGTATTTCATTTAACCCTGCCTTCCCTTTAGTGAGGTAAAATCCCCCATTTTACAGATGAGGAAACTGAGGTCCAGAAGGCCTGAATCCCTTGCCCAAGGTCACACAGTATAGGCACAGTAGACACGGATTCAGACCTAGGCCTGGCTGGCTTACCACTAGGCTACTGTGCCCCATGGCCCCCATCCCTAATGCAGCTTCCACCTACTTCTCCCATTCAGCCATCTTAACACATATCTTGGTTATTCTTAGTATCCTTCTAATGTTGGGTTTGTATTTTACCCTAAGATTTTACTAAGGGTTGATATAAAAAATGATGCAAGAAATGGAAAGTCCTTTTTTTCATCATTTATAAAAGTGTTACTGAATTCACCATCATTCAATGGTCCTTATATAAAGATTTCTTCTGGAATGTAAACCAAGATGAAGGCTCTGATGTGTGGGGTTACTTCTTTACATCACTGTGGGGCGGTTTGTGGTGCCAGTTATTTGGAGCATTCACTTTGCTGCAGCTGTGTTTGCTTGTTTCTCCAGAGCAACAGCACAGATCCAGCTTTTGCATCCTCATATGACTTAATGGTCCTGTTGTATTTGCTTCTTGAGTCCTTTTCTGTTGTACGCTGCCTGATGTTCTTTAAGTGAAGTTGTGGGACATAAATAATTTATAAAGTCAGGTCATCCTGTCCCCACCTTTATGTTCCCCATAACTTTGCCCTTCTGTACATAGGTTCTGATTTTCTTTTTTACTGTGACCTTATACGGGAACTTCCTGCTGCCATCCCCTGGATCCCATTTGATGTCTCCCCCCAGACTCTTTCTGGTACTTTATATATTGAAGACAGAGCAATCCCAGCAGTGCCAGGCAGCCCTGGTGTGTCTGCTTGCAGTTTGTTTTAAGGGTAGGAGCAGATGGCACTTTTTGCCTATCACCAGTAACTTCTGGGGAGCAGAGGTGAGCACTTTTCCACAAACACACTTGGGCTGTTATGTGTGTGTGTACTCCAGCTGTAGTGTCTGGTGCTCATAGCACAGAGAGGAGAGTTTGTTCACTCCTTCAAACATTTGTTAAGCATATATTGGGTGTTAGGTCCTCTGTGAGGCATCAAAACTGGGAAAATTTAAAGTGCTTGTTCTTTGGGTTGGGTGTTTTGACAGCTTTATTGAGATATAATATACATATCATAAAGTTCACCTGTTCAAAGTGTAAAATTTAATGGTTTTTGGTATAGTCACAGAGTTGTGCAACCATCACCAAAATCTAATTTTAAAACATTTTATCACCCTGAAAAGAAATTATGTACTGGTTAGCAATCACTCCCCATTCCTTCCCCAATGCCCACCCCTAACCTTAGGCAAACACTAATCTACTTTCTGTCTTTCTGGGATGCCATATTCTGGACATTTCATATCAATGGGATTATATAATGTATGTTCTTTTGTGATTATCTTCTTTTACTGCATATTTTCAAGATTCATCCATGCTGTAGCATTATTTGTACTTCATTGTTTATTATGGCCAAATGGTATTCCGTTGCATGGATATTTCGTATTGTGTTAACACATTCATCAGCTGGTGGACATTTGAGTTGTTTCTACTTTTTGGCTGTTAGGACTCATCTGCTAGGAACATTTGTGTGCAAGTTTTGGGGGGGGACGTAGCCTCCATTAAGTTTGTCCTGTGAGGCTTCCCTTCCCCATCCTGCTTGGGCGGGGCCAGAGGAACAGAGCCTGCCAACACTTGGGAAGGGCCTGTGGAGGGACTGCGGGCAGGGAGGGGCAGTGTCTGCTGCACTCTGAGGGTCCCAGGGGATGGAGGAACTCACCTTTTGGAGTCACGGGGTTTGGGAACCGGCACACTTTCTTCTTTGGGGTGGACTTCTTGGTGGGCTGGGCAGTGGTGGGAAGGACATCAACTATAGAAAGCAAGCAAGATGCTTAGGTTAGTCCATAAACTGTATGTAGCCTTAGAGACAAGACTTAAAGCCACACGGCTTACACCCAGGTGCTAGAGTTCTTATGCAGTTCCCTCAGCTGCCATGGGGCCTGAAGATCACAGAGCAATAGAATTTTTGATCTGTTCTCCCAACCCTCAGATCTGTGAGGGCCTTGGCCTGGGGGTCAGCTTGGAGTCCTAGGGCAAGAGGTCTTTGGAGCCATGCAGACCTGAATGGTGCCGCAGCACCGGGAGTTAACCACTGTGTGACTTGGGGCAAGTCCTACCTGTGCCTCAGTTTCCCCATCTGTGGAAATAAAGATGACTCCCATCTTCTTCTGGGGGTTGTTTTGAGAATTAATGGGGACATTGTGTCCAGCAAGGTGTGCAGTAGACATGACTCCACCTGGTGAAGACCTAAAGCTGAAGCCAGAGTCCCCAAGCCCTTGGCATGGCCAGCCCCTCAGCCCACTGCCAATCCCTAAGCAAGTGAACGAAGCTCATAGAAAGGAGGGGGTGTCCTTTTCTGAATCTACAATACCAGGCACATTGCAAATATTGGGATTTTCTTTCCTGCTCAGGGGTCTTTAAAAATTACATAGTATCAGAGCTAGAGGGACCTTTAGTCTAATCTCAACCCTTCATTTCAAAGGTTAACGCTGGTGATGTGAGAGGCTGGTGCCTGAGGCCCGACAGTGAGAAGTGCCAGCCTAAGACCCTGAGCCCCTCTCCTGACTCCTGAGGGTCACTCTTCTCTTTTGTTCTAATCCAGTGTCACATATAGGTGTTGAGATAGGGCAGTAGGACAAGCCCACAGAGCAGAGGGAGACCCTGAGGGGCTGAGGAAGGGGGTGAACCCTGGTACTGCTGAATCCAACCTTTGCCTTTGGGGGTTGAGGGAAGACACATCAAGGAAATGATTTTCTGCAAAATGGGAGGATTGGCAATAGGGTGACACCATGAAATTAAACTCAAGCATCAAAGGGGCAGGGAGGGGCCGCCAGCGAATGGGTCATTTGGGGGCTGGCATCTTCTATATAAAAAGTGTACCTTTCAGACCTTCACCGACCTGAGCCTCCTCTGGAAAGTAGAGATGACACGCTCTACTCTGCCTGCTTCCTGGGGTTTCTAGAAAAAACCAACTAACTAGAACAAACACTACGAAGCTCCCACCATGTGCTGGTGGCAACGGCAGGCACAGCAGCTTCAGTTTATTGAACCAACAGCTCTGGGGACAGGCACTGTTATCCCCATTTTATCCCTGAAGAAGACTAGGCTCAGAGCTGAGATAACTTGCCCTAAATCCAAGAGGCATTGAACAGCAGGGCCAGGATCTGAGCCCAAAGAGGGTGATTCTAGGCTCTTACTATGCAGTGTGCCTCAGGTGCAAATGTCTTTTGACAAAAAGTTAAGCGCCTCAGATCAAGCCAAGGCCCTGGGTGGTCAGAGCTCTGAGGGAAGCGAGTAGAGCATTAGCCGCAGTGCTGCACACGCCGGCCCTCTGCTGGAGGGGTTCTCATATCCCTCACCCTCAGGGCTCTGAAGCATTGGCTTCCCTGACTTTACACACGAGGTCTGTGGTGAGCCTGCAGGGCAGCTGGGGCGATAGGGCCTCAGTGCCTTGGCTGGGCCTGGTGGCCCAGGTCTGATGGAAGGTTTGCGGGGATGCTTGTCCATTTTAACCTCTTGCTAAGAGCCAGGCCCCCACAATTCCTCCTGACCCCCTCCCCCAAGTTAAAATCTCCCTGCTTCTCTCCTCTTTGAAATGGATAGGCCTTTTGAGTCCATTGTTGTCCCTACAGGGCCTGAAAAAGGCTCTGTTTTTACCCAAACTCTTTCTCTACTATCCGAGCTTCTTTCTTCAAAGGCACTGATCTTCTGGCAGGAGGGATGGGCTCCACTTCCGGATACCCTGACCCTTGGAGATGATAGGGTTGCCAGCACATGCTCTGTAGAGGGATTTCTATTCTTGGAGAGTTGGGCAGCATGAAGGGATTGGAAATATCAAAGCCAGGAGGGAGTGGGTAGGGGGACAGCTTCTGAAAACCAGTTTTGCCTATTTCATCATCCACCTTTCTCAGACCCTGAAATCTCATGAGTGGGAAGATGTGAGGCTTAGAGAGAGGAAAATCATAAACCAAACCCAAACCCCAAATCCCCAAAAGCCCAACTTTCAATACAGGTATCAGTCACTCCCTGCAGAGGGGTGCCTGGGCTTCCTACCCAGAGCTCTCACACCCCCACCCCGACCTCCTGATTTAAGACCTGAGGCTGGTGGTGTGTGAGGGCCTGTCACTCTGGTTTCCATCCTCCTCACATACTGCCATCTCCAGCTGTCCCTGCATTTTCCCCTGCTGAGTGGTCTAATTTCTGGGGGATCCCCTTTTCACTCTCAGAATCCCTCCCCCAGCCCAAGGACCCAAGTGAGCTGGAGGCAGGACTGTGGGAGGCTGGCAGGGGCTTGGCTCTGGCTGCGGGCTAACTTGGGGATGGGGCTAAAGCCACATGTGGGCCTTGGAGAATCTCTGCCACAATTCCTTCGTAGCCATGATAGTTTAATCCTCACTGTGCGTGTGGCCACTCCTTGACACATGTGCTACTGAGCATGTGCAATGTGTGCCGTATGGGTACAATACACATCCAACACTTAGTAGGAAAAGGGAAAGGAAAACACTTCTATAATAATTTTTATACTGATTACATGTTACAGTGATAATGTTGATAAATGGAGTTCAATAAGATATATTACTGAAATTAATTTCACTTGTTTCTTTTTACTTTTTTAATGTGACTATTAGAAAACTTTAAATTACATCTGTGGCTTACAATATATGCACAGTTTCCTGGACATACTGACTTAACTCATGGAACAGCAGCTTCCCAGGGATGGAGGGGGTCACGGAGGCCATGCATGATAGAGCAACCCCATGATGCAGATGAGAAACTGAGGCCCAGCAAGGGAGTCACCTGCCCAGAGGCACAATGTGAATTCACAGCAGAATTTGCAGCTGGGCCTGGGGTCCATTCTCTTCATTCCCTGCAACTGTGGGTGTGAGTTTGAGCTGTAGGCCCCCATGCAGAACATGAGAGCATCTGCCCCTCCACTGGCCCTAGAAATGTTCTCTCTGGGGATGTGCATGCAGTGAGGGTCTTCTCTCCCCGGGTGCACACTCAGTGGGGGTTTCCGAGACCACCATAGGGCCTGTAGTCTCAGTGCAATCCAGCCATAGCCTCAGGTGGGCCTCATGTGTCTGAAGGACAGCACTTCCCTGTCCCTAGGAGCAGTAGCCATGTGTCTAAGCATCACTCTGCAATGGGAATCGAACAGTACCTGACTCCCGGGGGGCTGGCAGCACTCACCATAGCGACTATATACAGCACCTGACACACTTGGCCCTGGGTTAGCCTTGACACATAGTTTCTGCTACTATTGGCCTCAGTGCTATTGCTCACGGCTGTCATTCCATCCTGCAGAATGGGGCTTGCTGAGAGTGGGGGCAACTCCCATGCCTGGCACACACCTGGCACACAGTAGGTGCTCAATTTTCATCAACAGCACGCACAAGAGCCAGAGTCTTACCCACGCTCAGCCGAGTTCCCTTCCCGAAGGTCAACTCGGGGTTCCCAATGGTCATGCAAAAGTAGACACCGCTGTCCTCAGGCTTCACACTTGTGAGATTTAGAATGAACCGATTTGCATCCCGAAATGCAGTTAGCTTCTCCTGCTCCACCTCCTCACCATACACGGTCCCTTTTGTGGAATCCCACAAGGCCAGGAACTCAAGGTGACTGTCCACACTGGGCGCCTGGCACTGTCTCAGCCAGTAGATGCGCATGCTAGTGGGGGAGGTTCTGGCTTCACAGGAGAGCATCACCATTCGGTTCGTCTGAATCTTCAGGGAGGCAGGGGTCTGCTGGAGTGCGGAGCTGCCGTGGAGAGCTATGAGAAGCGGAAGGAGCAGAGCCATCAGCAGTTTTCCTGGCTGCAGCTGGGGGTCTCAGAGGAGCCCTGAGCCAAGGATCAAAGGAGAAGCTGTGGAAGAACCTGCCCAGTTTCAGGGTCCTGGGGCTGTGTAAATGCAGCTGGTGGCTTCTGGACTCAGAGCTTGACACCCCACTTCCCAAGAGATCATTTACGAGGCAGGTGTTTACAAAGGGGACACCAGAGAGAGCTCCCATGTGTTGATTGCATGCTGATCTGCCTGGTTCTTTACATAAATTATCTCAATCCAGCCTCAAATTTATTTCAGGATTTTTATCCCCATCACACAGATGCAGAAACTGAGGCATGAAGTTACTGATTCAACATCCCACTAACAGCTCATATATGACCTGGGATCCAAACCCAGAGATTTAGTCTGAAGTCACAGCTAGTCGCCGTTCACCTTGCCCTGCTGCCACCATGTTAGACCTTGGTAGGCTCTAAGCGGCTGAAGGACACCCAGGGAAATCTGGAAGAGGAGCTCAGAATCAGAAGGAGAGCACACGACTGGTCTGGCCAGCCACCCTTTCTGGATAGTGATGACAACCAGCGAGAGGAACTCACTGTCCCCTGGTAGGCATAATAACAGCCCATCGTTCTCTAACCCAGCAAATAATGTCATAGGATCCCCCTTCCCCAGGGGAAAGACAGACACCCCGGAAGCAGTGCTGGGGCTTCACTTTAGTCTCAGATGGGAAGCACTGGCAAGTAGGGGTTGTTCATGGAAAACTGGCGCAGAGCTCTGAGACCTGGCATTGAACCTGCTTCGTCCCCATACCAGTTGTGGGACCTCAGGCAAGGCATAGAACCTGTTGATTCCCTTTAAGAGGAGGGTGGTTGGGGCCACTGCTCTCCTTGCCTCCAAGGGTTGGAATGTCCAAGAAAGCACACTGCAAACTGTGCACTGTGCCCAGGGAAATCACTGTCCCATGATTGCACTGCAGGGCTCCTGATTACCAGCATCAAATGAAGCCTTAAGAAGGACTGGAGTGGGTCCTCCATAGTCCAAGTCCAACAAACTGAATCTGACCTAGTGAGCCCTTCATTTCTGCTGTGGGGCAGAGGGAGACTCTGCAGACCAGGGCGGAGACCCAGGAGCAAGGGGGCCCTGAGCAGACAGACCTGGGTGAGCAGAGGAGGTGTGTGTATGTGTGCATGTACTTGGAAGGGTCTGGTTTCCTGAGGTGATGGCCCATATTCACAATCTTGCCTATACTGTGGCTCAGGTGCCCCATAGTGGCCTTCTCTAATGCTGATGATATGAACTTAAACTTTTTGACTCTGCTCACAGACCACTGTGAGCTTCAACCTGCATCAAGAATGACATGGTACCTTGGGCTCAAGTGGCTGCCAGGCCTTGTCTTTTCTCCCCAACCATGTACTGCCTTTTCTGCAGAATAGAGGTTCTTCATTGTTTTGGGTCCCTAACCTCTTAGGGTAGATGGTAGGAATGGATAATGCTGATATTTATTGAATCTACTGAATCGTGCTGAGCATGGTGTATGCATTATCTCATTTAATCTTCACCAAATCCTGTTTTATGCCCATTTTACATATGAGGAAATGAAGGCTCAGAAAGGTTAGGTCATGCTCAATGTCTCACAGTCTGTATATGGTGGATTCACATTCAAACCCAAGTCTGGGACCCCAGAACCTGAGCTTTGAGCCACTCCCTGAGTTGAGGAAATGTGTGATCCTCTCCCAGCCTGTGTCTATGTGCTTGTGTGCAAGTAGTGGGGTTGCAAATATACAGACTCCTGAAGCCTTTCCAAGAAAGCCCAGAAGTGACTCCTTGAAGGGTTAAAGGGGTAGGAAGGGGCCTTGGGAAGTTTGTGTACTTCCCCCTCCTTGTCCTGGCTGAGACACACCCTGCTTTCTCTCTCTCTCTCTCACGACCACTTGCTTTTCCGCCCCTGGAGACTGAACAGCCAGCTGAGGCCGAGCCCTATCTGCATGCCCAACACAGAGCCAGGCCTTGCCTCACATGTCATCTCATTTGATTCACCTGGTAGCCTCAGTTGATCCATTCTCAGAGGGAACTGTTATTTCAAAATAATGCATTACCTCATTTAATCTTCACCAAATCCTGTTTTACGCCCATTTTACATACTCTGCAATAACTTTGTTAGCTTTAGGGGCCTGGACTCCTACTGAAGATGCTTTTGAGCTTGACGGGTCAGAGCGAGGCCTGGCAGGCCTTGTCACCTCTGGTAGGACCACCAGCTTTGGGCTTTGAGGCAAGAGAGTCATCAGCCGCAGGTTAGTAGGGGTTTGCGGTGCCGAGGGGCTTCGTCAGGGTACACCTAGGCTGTCCCTTGCAACCCAATGCCAAACTTCCCGCTCCAGCTCGTTACTGTGGCCACAGTGCCCAGGACACAGCCAGGGGGATACAGCGAGGCAGAGCACTCACCTTACCAGTCTGGGAGCTGGCAATAAACAGCCGGGTGCCCAGAGGATTGTACTACTACTTCCCCGGAAGTAATGAACATATGTCTCCACAACTCTCCGCCAAGCTGGGGCACCAAAGCCAGTCTGGAACCTTCCTGGGGGCACATCCCTGTGCGGACCTTGGACAAAGGCATTTTCCCGTCCTCTCTGGACCTCCCTGCACACTCTTTTCTTCCTTCTCATCTCCTTTCCTCCCCCACCTCCTCTCTTCCTGCCTCTCCTTCCCCTAGCTTCAGGCTTTAGGCAGAGGCCCGGGACTCCCAGGACCCCAGGTCCCCCGCAGCCTGGGCTCTGCATCCGACCGGGACCGCCTGTGCTAAACGCCGCCACTCGGGCTCTGTCCGCCCCGGCGCAGCGCGGACCCCCGCTCGGCCCCCCGACCTCCCCGGCTTACCTGCAAGCTGCGTGGCAAGAAGCCAGAGCCGCAGCTGCATCTTGGCGCGCGGGGCACACCTGTCCCGGTGGGGCTCGGCTGAGACTTCGGGGCCGAGGTGAGGTGGGGGGCGAGGGGCGTTTTGGGGAGGGAAGTGAGCGGGGAGGGCGGGACCGGCGGGGCGGGGCGGGGTTGGCCGGGTCCGCGCCTCCGTCCTGACGGCATTTCAGAGACCCTGGCTGCGTGTCCAAAGAGCCACTGTGATAGTCAATTTTATGTCAACTTGACTGGGCCATGGATGCCTAGATACCTGATAAAACATTTCTGTATGTGTCTGTGAGATTATTTCTGGAAAAGATTAGCCTTTGAGTTGGTGGACTGAATAGAGCATGTGGCCCTCCCCATTGTGGGGGAATATCACCCAGTCCATGGAGGGCCTGACTCTGACAAGAAGGTGGAGGGAAGCTGGATATACCTTGCCCCTGCTTGTCTGCCTGAGCTGGGACATCAGTCTTCTCTTGCCCTCCACACTCCTGGTTCTCAGACCTTCAGACTTGGACTGGAATCTACACCACTGGCCCTCTGGCTCTCAGGCCTTTGAACACCACCACCAGCACTACTGGGTCTCCAACTGCAGACAGCAGTTTATGGGATTTCTCAGCCTCCACATTTGCATGAGCCAATAATTTATAATAAATCTTCCTATATATATATCCTATTGGTTCTCTTAATCTGGAGAACCCTAATAAAGTAGCTTTGAACTAAGTTTTAAAATCGATAAGTCCACCTTTGTTGTTCTCTTTTTAATATTATTTTAACCAATCAGGGCCCCTTATATTTCCATATGAATTTGAGGATGTTCTTTCATTTCTGAAAAAGAGAATGCTGGAATTTTGGTAGGGATTGCACTAGATTTATAGATTGGGTAGTATTGCCTTACTAACATTACATTTTCTGATCATGAACACAGGATATCTTTCCATTTTCTTAGGTCTTGTTTTTATTTAGCAATGTTTTTTTAGTTTTCAGTTTGGCAAGTCTTTCACCTTCTTGGTTAAATTTATTCTTTGGTATTTTATTCTTTTGGATACTATTGTAAATGGAATTGCATTCTTAATTTCCTTCTGAGATTGTTCATTGCTGGCACATAGAAGCACAACTGATTTTTGTGTGTTGATTTTGGATCCTGCAGTTTTGCTGGTTTTATTAGCTCTAGTAGGTTTTTTTGGTATGTGGATTCTTTGAGATTTTCTACACATAAGATCATTACATCTGAGGGTAGAGATAGTTTTACTTTTTCCTTTCCAACTAGGATGTCTTTCTTTTTCTTATCTAACCTCTCTGGTAAGACACCAGTGTAATATTGAAGGTGAAAGCAGTTATCTTTATTTTGTTCTTGATCTTAGGGGAAATGTTTTCAGTCTTTCATCATTGAGTTTGATGTTGGCTATGGTTTTTCAGAGTGTTCTTATCAAGTTGAGGAAGTTCCCATCTATTGCTAGTTTCCTGAGTGCTTTTACCATGAAAGGGTGTTAGATTTTGTCAAATGCTTTTTCTGCTTCAATTGAGATGATCATATGGTTTTGTTCCTTTGTTCTATTAATGTGGTGTATTACCCTGATTGGTTTCCTTCTGTTGAACTACCCTTGCATTCCTGGGATAATTCCCACTTGGTCATGATGTGTATTCTTTCTAATATGTAGTTGAATTCAGTTTGCTAGTATTGTGTTGAGAATTTCTGCACTATATTCATAAGGGACAATGGTCTCTAATGTGACTTGTAAAAACATCTAGCACTGAGCTGCTTTGGCTGGTGAATGCTTTTAGAGCTATAGTCTTTCCTGGGTTGCAGTCAGTAAGGCAGAGCATTAATGACTGCAAATTATCTGGGATGAACCAGCTTTCCAGTTTTATTCTCCACCTTCTGTAAACTGTTCTGCATCTAGAGACGCTTTCCTGTCCCTCACAAATGCCATCAATTCAACCAACATGTAGTGAGAGCATCTTAAGCCCTGTGCTCCACCCCAGGATACCAAGGTGCCTGAGAGCCATTCCTGCCCTTGAAGAGCTGAATCTCATGCTGACAGACCTGTTCCCAGACAATTACAATTACAGTTAGTCCTAGCACCATGTCACCCATGCACTCCCAAGTCAGCAGTCCTGATGCTCACGTGCCCTGAGTCCTGTGTCATTGATCCTTCCCTACCCCTCCTTCTCAGTGGGTGGCCACAAGTAAAGGAGACAAGTGTGGTGTGGGGACAGACTAGGGGTTCTTTATAGCTCATCCACTCACCATCTGGGTAACTTTAGGACACTTATTCAACTTTCTGAGCCCCAGTTTTCTCAGTTGTAAACTGGAAATAATGATCCCAACATTATGGGGAAACAGCAATGTAGACACACAAATTCCCCAGTAAAGAACTTTCGGTCAAGTTAGGGAGCTCAGATGATGTGAGGTGCATCTGAAGCAGCCACACACACATTGACCAAGTGGTTATTGCTTCCTGATTAAATAAAACCAGCCTTCTATAAAGCTCATGCCGTTCAGTCTCAAAACTTTTCCCACCTCCATACATTGCTTTACAACTATTCCTAAATTCTGTCCAGATTCCCTCCCAGATTACTTCTTATTTAAATCTTTACTTTACGTCGACCTGCAAATCACTAGTCTGTTTCAAATAATAAGGCATGGCTTAGGCTGGTGTTTCCCACCCTCTAGCCATTCATGCCTCACCTTTTGTTTTTCCAGAGCTGTACTCCAAGACTGTATTTTCTTTAAATTGACTTAAAAGAGCTAAGTAAATTTATTTTAAAGATAAATCTAATCACACATGCCATAAATAGATGGTTACTGTTAAATACAATGCAAACAAAAGCTGAAGGCAGCAGGGGAGGCTAAGAGTTCCAGAGTGGGCGTGAAGACACTGTCATTACTACATGGAAACTTTCTCCTAGCAGAGCATAAGGAGGAAAGCAGAACTGAAAAGTGAGTAACCTCCTCTTTGTGTCACTGAATGTGTCTGTTCATTGCCTCAAGTAACTTTTTGAATGAAGTTGGGTGGAAAGAGCCATGAGTCAGGTCTCAGTGGATCTTGGTTAGAAGGATTCCTTGCCTCTTCCAGCCCCCAAGCTTTGATTTCCTCATCTGACAAATGGGGATAATATAAGGTTGGGAGAAGGAGCCACTGACATCTTGTAGATGGGGACCAGGGATGCCAGATGCTCTACAACTGTGGGATGGTATCAAACAGCAGGGATACTCCACAACTTGCAAGACTCTCAGTGTCCTTCCAGACCTTCATCCAGATGAAGCACCTGCTTACATGACCCAAGCCCAGGAACAAGCTCCATTTTATACATTGACAAAGCCTTCCTTTCTTCTTTCCTTCTTTGTATCTCACTTGTATTTCATTCTCTGCTTTACCTTAGTGCCTAGAAAAATGACTGGAATTCAATATTTGTTAACTAAATGAATAGATAAATGCCTATTTTCCTACTGGATTAGTTATATCTTCTTACTGATTGGTAGAAGCTATTGTCTAGTAGGACTATACCAATCAGGGACACACAAGGAGAAAAACAATACCAGAAATTTAAACAGAAACAAGAGCTTTTAACTAATAAAAGGTGGTTAACTACCAAAAAGATTAAAGAAAGACTCTGAGGCAGATACTGGCAAGCTTTTTCTATAAAGGCCCAGGCAGTAAGTATTTTAGGCTTTGTGGAATAAGAGGCACAACCAAGGATATAATGTAGGTACTTATATAACATATAGAAAGCAAATTTCTGCCACCTTGGTATTGATAAAATTAAAAATATAATAATAATTGAGTACAAGCTTTGGAATAAAGTTCTTTAATGTGATGGCTGGGATCCATTTGGTTGGGATAACATTTTGCTTAGCTGGGGTTTGAATGTAAAAGCCATTCTTAGATGGAGGACCCTACAAAAACAGGCAGAGGGCTGGATTTGGTCTGCGGGCTGCAGTTTGCCCAACCTTGACCCTTGCGGGAGAGTGAATGTGGAAGGAAGTGAGAAACTTGGAAGAGGGGCACCCCCCATGACTGAGATTCAGACCTCTGCAGAGAACATTGTCTCCACAGGTCGCACAGCCCACCAGTGACAAAGAACCATGTCAGAGGACGTGGGCTGCAGCAAGCAAGCAAGCGCGCACACGCACACCCACCCCCAACACACTCCCACCAAAAACGGGCAACCCTGGGAAAGGAAGTCGCTCCTGCTCCCGGTGTACAATGGC
This sequence comes from Manis javanica, assembly GCF_040802235.1. NCBI lineage: Eukaryota > Metazoa > Chordata > Mammalia > Pholidota > Manidae > Manis > Manis javanica. Next base: position 169,113,571 of record NC_133156.1, on the reverse strand, counting down.
CCTCCAGCGCCCTCTACTGGCAGAGACTAATATCAAGCGAGCCGGCAAAGGAGACAGATTTTTAAGGTTCAGTTTCATAAAGCAGAGCAAAGAAGCTGCTTGGAGCTCAAGGCAATAATTTAATAATTGGCAAAAGAGATATTAATACAAAGTGTTGCAGATATTTTTTACAAGTCTGTTGCTTCCCTTTAAGAAATTCTTATTGAAAAGGTGTAACAGTCCCGTATAGGACAAAATTCGAACAGAAACACACACTTTGAAACATCAGTTGGCTTGTCATTTCTGCCCCCTACCCACTTAATCTTCCCTCTAGAGCCCACAATTCAGTGTATTGTGTACCTCCTGGAGCTGTTCTATGCTAAGTACAACACTTATCTTTTAATTTCTGTTTTTAAAAAAATTCACAACAAAATCTTCTGCAACACAGATTTTAAGTGTTTCTGCAACTAGGTTTACTATGTTTTCTTCTCTTATGGCTGTTGGTTGAGGTGTCTTGTTCAGGAAGGCCATTAATACTCCAAGATTAAAAACTATTTTCTTACATTTTCTTCCAAAAGTTTTATATTTTAGTTTTCACACATAAACCTCTGGGTTTTATATATTTGAACAGAGTGTGAGGTAGAGATCTCATTTTATTTTCTTCAAAGTGATGGCCGCTACATTGCTTCAGTTTCATTTAATTCAGCCTTTCCAATGGGTCCAAATCATTTAATACCAGGGATCCCAAATCCCCGAGGTCAGGAACAACTGCCCAGGATAGCTTCATCCCACAAGTCCATCTCCTGCGTGCTGGCTTTGCCAGGTCGCTTCTTCTCTTTCGGGGACCTTCTTCTGTCCTTTGTGGCGTCCCCGCCTTGGTTGCTGTTGTTTCTGTGTCTGGGCCCCTCTGTGCTGAGTGGCTCCACCTCGGCCCTTCTGCTGTCTCTGTGGGAATCTCCATCACAGCGATGCTTCCTATTCCACCCGGCCTGCTCCTGGTCGTCCTGTCCCTCTCCTGCCCCTTCCCAGGACCTCCTCTTCCAGCCTGGGGCTGCATCTGCTACCTGCCTCAGGCTGGTGCCCTCCTCCCTGGGCCGGCTGTCAGCCTCTCCTTGCACCAGTGGGCTTGAGAGCCAAGGGTTTCTGAAGAAGTGGTCACGTGGTTTCTGACAAGGGTGGAGAGATTCTGGTCGTTGTCTGGATTGATGAGCTTTGGACCATGGGGGTAACCAGCTTCCCACGGTCCTCAGCCTTTTGTAGGGACTGGGGTGTTTGTGGGACCCTCTGAGAAGTAGTCCCTGCTCCGGTGATAGAGGCTGGGATGCAGTGTGGCCCTGGGCTCGGTATGCAGAATCTTCTGTCACCTTTCTAAAGCAAACCTCTGGCTGTAATCCTCTGGCTTTCTGCTTTCTAATGTAATCCTCGAGCTCATGTTGAAAAGAGTCATAAGGCCCAGAATTTTCCATTATATTGACTATGGATGAATCTCTGCTGGGAAGATGGAGGAAAAAATCTGTTAAATGTGTTCTTTGACTATGTTTTCTATGTCCTTGAAAAGATCAGGCTATCAAACATCTCAGAGAATTACATAATGTTCACAAACAAAAATACCATGTAGCCATTGATGTTGAAAATGTGTTTCTGACACAGACTAAGAAATCAAAAAATATACCAGACTAAGAAAATAAGTCTTAAAGCATTATAAATTTGAGGATCTAGAAATATATAATTAATGTAAAATGTACCAGTGTTTTTGCCTGGGTTTGGAGATTATGAATAATTTTAGTCTGTTTTAGTTAATTGTACTTGGGATTTTTTTTCTGCCATAAGTACTCTATTACTTGTGTAATAAAAATAAGAAAATCAAGTCAGTTGAAGAAAATAAAAAACATCAAACAACTAAATTAAACTAAAATCACTAATAGGATCACGGGAAGATGGCGGCGTGAGTAGTTCAGAGGAAATCTCCTCCCCAAAACATATATATTTATGAAAATACAATAAATACAACTATTCCTAAAAGAGACACCAGTGGGTGCAGTACAACAGCCAGGATACATCTACATCTGTGAGAACTCAACATCACACGAAGGGGGTAAGATGCAAGCCGCAGCCAGGCGGGACCCGAATGCTCCCCCACCCCAAAATCTGGTGGGAAAAAAGGAGTCAGAACGGGGAGGGAGTGAGAGCCCAGGACTGCTAAACAACCAGCTCTAGAAATCCGCACCCAGAACGCAGACACAAGGTGCATGGGGTGCTGGATATTAGAGAAAAGGAAAAGCAAAACCCGTGGGCAGGTCCCCGCAACCAGCACCCCTGAAACAAAAGAAAAGTGAGTGCTTTCTGCAAGTCTTAAAAAGACAGGGACCCCATAGCTGGACAAAGTGGTCCCGGCACACTTAGCCAGCAGCTGGGAATCCCGGGGAACCTTAGGCGCCCTAAACCCCAGGGAGGCAGCGCAGCTCTGAAGCCCCTCACGGCACTAAGAAGCCTGCTAGTCGTTCCTCCACTGGCGCGGACCCTGACACACCGGCCCAGTAGTGGGAGAGTGGCAGCGTGTGCCAGGGGCGGCAGCGCCAGAAGGGACTGGGAGCAGATCACGTGCACCAACAGCGCCAGAGGGAACCAGGAGAGGCTTGTGTGAGCCCGCAGTGGTGGCGACCGAACAGCCCGGGTGCGGCTCGCGCATACCAGCGGCAGTGGAACCAGAGGACCCCGGTAGAGGCCCATGCAGGAGAGCTCCGCATGCACCTGCAGTGGAGCCAGAGGGAGCAGGCGCACTCCCAGCAGCCAACCAGAATCCCAGCCCAATGCACAGCCCCCGGGCCAGACCCAAAGGCCATTGCTGGCACAAAGCTGCCTGGCAGGGGCACCACTATTACGGAGGAGCACACCTGTCGTGCCTGCCACTCCCCGCAGGGCTCCACGCTGCTCTGATGGGGACCCCGCCCACAGCAATTTAGGGGATTAACCCGGTGGCTGCTCCAAGAGTGTGGGTAACTGACACAGGCAGCAGAGAAGGGCAAGGCATCCAGCAAGCAGGAAAGGACTTTTTTCTCCCAGCTGACACACCCGCAACCTACCTACAGCCACCGCTATCACCATGAAAAGGCAAAAAAATTTAGTCCAGTCCAAGATAGTTCAGACAACACCTGAGAGAGGATCTTCAGAGACAGACCTAACCAGTCTCCCTGAAAAATAATTCAAAATAAAAATCATAAACATGCTGACAGAGCTGCAGAGAAATATGCAAGAGCTAAGGGATGAAGTCTGGAGGGAGATTACAGATGTTTGGAGGGAGATTACAGAAGTGAAACAAACTCTGGAAGGATTTATAAGCAGAATGAATAAGATGCAAGAGGCCATTGATGGAATAGAAACCAGAGAACAGGAATGCATAGAAGCTGACGAAGAGAGAGATAAAAGGACCTCCAGGAATGAAACAATATTAAGAGAACTGTGTGACCAATCTGAAAGGAACAATATCTGCATTATAGGGGTACCAGAAGAAGAAGAGAGAGAAAAAGGGAAAGAAAGTGTCTTTGAAGAAATAATTGCTGAGAACTTCCCCAAACTGGGGGAGGAAATAGTTGCTCAGACTACGGAGGCACACAGAACTCCTGAGAGACGGGACCCAAACAGGACAACACCAAGACACATAATAATTAAAATGGCAAAGATCAAGGACAAGGACAGAGTATTAAAGGCAGCGAGAGAGAGAAAAAAGGTCACCTGCAAAGGAAAACCCATCAGGCTATCATCAGACTTCTCAACAGAAACCTTACAGGCCAGAAGAGAATGGCATGATATATTTAATGCAATGAAACAGAAGGGCCTTGAATCAAGGATACTATATCCAGCATGATTATCATTTAAATATGAAGGAGGGATTAAACAATTCCCAGACAAGCAAAAGTTGAGGGAATTTGCCTCCCACAAACCACCTCTACAGGGTATCCTAGAGGGACTGCTCTAGATGGGAGCACTCCTAAAAAGAGCACAGAACAAAACACCCAACATATGAAGAATGTAGGAGGAGGAATAAGAAGTGAGAGAAATAATCATCAGACTGTGTTTATAATAGCTCAATAAGTGAGTTAAGTTAGACAGTAAGGTAGTAAAGAAGCTAACCTTGAACCTTTGGTAACCACGAATCTAAAGCCTGCAATGGCAATAAGTACATATCTTTCAATAATCACCCTAAATGTAAATGTACTGAATGCACCAATCAAAAGACACAGAGTAATAGAATGGATAAAAAAGCAAGACCCATCTCTATACTGCTTACAAGAGACTCACCTCAACCCCAAAGACATGCACAGATTAAAAGTCAAGGGATGGAAAAAGATATTTCATGCAAACAACAGAGAGAAAAAAGCAGGTGTTGCAATACTAGTATCAGACAAAATAGACTTCAAAATAAAGAAAGTAACAAGAGATTAAGAAGGACATTACATAATGATAAAGGGCTCAGTCCAACAAGAGGATATAACCATTATAAACATATACTAACAGAGTTTAAGGAGGAAATAGAATGCAATGCATTCATTTTGGGAGACTTTAACAGACCACTCACTCCAAAGGACAGATCCACCAGACAGAAAATAAGTAAGGACACAGAGGCACTGAACAACACACTAGAACAGATGGACCTAATAGACATCTATAGAACTCTACATCCAAAAGCAACAGGATACACATTCTTCTCAAGTGCACATGGAACATTCTCCAGAATAGACCACATACTAGGCCACAAAAACAGCCTCAGTAAATTCCAAAAGATTGAAATCCTACCAACCAACTTTTCAGACCACAAAGGTATAAAACTAGAAATAAATTGTACAAAGAAAGCAAAAAGACTCACAAACACATGGAGGCTTAACAACATGCTCCTAAATAATCAATGGATCAATGACCAAATTAAAATGGAGATCCAGCAATATATGGAAACAAATGACAACAACATCACAAAGTCCCATGTTCTGTGGGATGCAGCAAAAGCAGTCTTAAGAGGAAAGTATATAGCAATCCAGGCATACTTAAAGAAGGAAGAACAATCCCAAATGAATAGTCTAATGTCACAATTATCGAAATTGGAAAAAGAAGAACAAATGAGGCCTAAGGTCAGCAGACGGAGGGACATAATAAAGATCAGAGAAGAAATAAATAAAATTGAGAAGAATAAAACAATAGAAAAAATCAACAAAACCAAGAGCTGGTTCTTCAAGAAAATAAACAAAATAGATAAGCCTCTAGCCAGACTTATAAAGAGAAAAAGAGAGTCAACACACATCAACAGAATCAGAAACGAGAAAGGAAAAATCACAACGGACCCCACAGAAATACAAAGAATTATTAGAGAATACTATGAAAACCTATATGCTAACAAGCTGGAAAACCTAGGAGAAATGGACAACTTCCTAGAAAAATACAACCTTCCAAGACTGACCCAGAAAGAAACAGAAAATCTAAAGAGACCAATTACCAGCAACGAAATTGAATCAGTAATCAAAAAACTACCCACGAACAAAACCCCCGGGCCAGATGGATTTACCTTGGAATTTTATCAGACATACAGAGAAGACATAATGCCCATTCTCCTTAAAGTTTTCCAAAAAATAGAAGAGGAGGGAATACTCCCAAACTCATTCTATGAAGCCAACATCACCCTAATACCAAAACCAGGCAAAGACCCCACCAAAAAAGAAAATTACAGACCAAGATCCCTGATGAACGTAGATACAAAAATACTCAACAAAATATTAGCAAACCGAATTCAAAAATACATCAAGAGGATCATACACCATGACCAAGTGGGATTCATACCAGGGATGCAAGGATGGTACAACATTCGAAAATCCATCAACATCATCCACCACATCAACAAAAAGAAGGACAAAAACCACATGATCATCTCCATAGACACTGAAAAAGCATTCGACAAAATTCAACATCCATTCACGATAAAAACTCTCAACAAAATGGGCAGCCATATATGATAAACCCACAGCTAACATCATACTGAACAGCGAGAGGCTGAAAGCTTTTCCTCTGAGATCAGGAACAAGACAGGGATACCCACTCTCCCCACTGTTATTCAACATAGTACTGCAGGTCCTAGCCATGGCAATCAGACAAAACAAAGAAATACAAGGAATCCAGATTGGTAAAGAAGAAGTCAAACTGTCACTATTTGCAGATGACATGATATTGTACATAAAAAAAATCCTAAAGACTCCACTGCAAAACTACTAGAACTAATATTGGTATTCAGCAAAGTTGCAGGATACAAAATTAACGCACAGAAATCTGTAGCTTTCCTATACACTAACAATGAACTAATAGAAAGAGAAATCAGGAAAACAATTCCATTCACAGTAGCATCAAAAAGAATAAAATACCTAGGAATATACCTAACCAAGGAAGTGAAAGACATATACCCTGAAAACTACAAGACACTCTTAAGAGAAATTAAAGAGGTCACTAACAAATGGAAACTCATCCCATGCTCCTGGCTAAGAAGAATTAATATTGTCAAAATGGCCATCCTGCCCAAAGCAATATTCAGATTCGATGCAATCCCTATCAAATTACCAACAGCATTCTTCAATGAACTGGAACAAATAGTTCAAAAATTCATATGGAAACACCAAAGACCCCGAATAGCCAAAGCAATCCTGAGAAGGAAGGATAAAGTAGGGGGGATCTCGTTCCCCAACCTCACGCTCTACTACAAAGCCACAGTAATAGAGACAATTTGGTAGTGGCACAAGAACAGACCCACAGATCAGTGGAAAAGAATAGAGACTCCAGACATTAACCCAAACATATATGGCCAATTAATATACAATAAAGGAGCCATGGACATACAACGGGGAAATAACAGCCTCTTCAACAGATGGTGCTGGCAAAACTGGACAGCTACATGTAAGAGAATGAAACTGGATCACTATCTAACCCCATAAACAAAAATAAATTCGAAATGGATCAAAGACCTGAATGTAAGTCATGAAACCATAAAACTCTTAGAAAAAAACATAGGCAAAAATCTCATGGACATAAACATGAGTGACTTCTTCATGAACATATCTCCCCAGCCAAAGGAAATAAAGGCAAAAATGAACAAGTGGGACTATATCAAGCTAAAAAGTTTCTGTACAGCAAAGGACACCATCAATAGAACAAAAAGGTATCCTACAGTATGGGGGAATATATTCATAAATGGCAGATCCGATAAAGGATTGACATCCAAAATATATAAAGAGCTCACACACCTCAACAAACAAAAAGAAAATAATCCAATTAAAAAATGGCCAGAGGAGCTGAATAGACAGTTCTCTAAAGAAGAAATCCAGATGGTTAACAGTCACATGAAAAGATGCTCCACATCACTAATCATCAGAGAAATGCAAATTAAAACCACAATGAGATATCACCTCACACCAGTAAGGATCACCATCATCGAAAAGACAAACAACAAATGTTGGCGAGGCTGTGGAGAAAGGGAAACCCTCCTACACTGCTGGTGGGAATGCAAATTAGTTCAACCATTGTGGAAAGCAGTATGGAGGTTCCTCAGAATGCTCAAAATAGAAATACCATTTGACCCAGGAATTCCACTTCTAGGAATTTACCCTAAGAATGCAGCACTCCAGTTTGAAAAAGACAGATGCACCCCTGTGCTTATCACTGCACTATTTACAATAGCCAAGATATGGAAGCAACCTAAATGTCCATCAGTAGATGAATGGATAAAGAAGATGTGGTACATATACACAATGGAATATTACTCAGCCATAAGAAAAAAACAGATCCTACCATTCACAATAATATGGATGGAGCTAGAGGGTATTATGCTCAGTGAAATAAGCCACGTGGAGAAAGACAAGTACCAAATGATTTCACTCATATGTGGATTATAAGAACAAAGGAAAACTGAAAGAACAAAACAGCAGCAGAATCACAGAACCCAAGAATGGACTAACAGTTACCAAAGGGAAAGGGACTGGGGACGATGGGTGGGAAGGGAGGGATAAGGGTGGGGAAAAAGAAAGAGGGCATTATGATTAGCATGTATAGTGCGTGGGGGGCACGGGGAGGGCTATGCAACACAGAGAAGACAAGTAGTGATTTTACAGCATCTTACTACGCAGATGGACAGTGACTGTGAAGGGGTATGTGGGGGGGACTTGCTGAAGGGGGGAGCCTAGTAAACATAATGTTCTTCATGTAACTGTAGATTAATGATACCAAAATAAAAAAAATAAAATGAAATCACTAAAAATTCTACAAACAGAACTGGCTAGTCCTTGCACTTATGTGCCAAGAAAGCAGTAATAAACATCACCAAGTCTTTTTTCTCACATATGCTGTGTATATACACACACACACAGGTGTATATTTTAATCTCTCAGCTGAGGTGAAAGAACAGAGGAAGATGCTATTTATTGTGGTAAAATCTGAACCTATTATTCCTTTTTTACAAATGAGGAAACGAGTTACAGAGAGTTTAAATAACTGACTTCACAGTCTGGGTGACGTAACCACCTGGGTGAGGGTTACATGAGTCTATACACGTGTACAAAATTCAACAAGCTGTACACTAAGATTTGTGCATTTCATTGTTATATGCCTCAGTATAACATTTTTAAAATAACTAACTTACTTATGGCCAGAACGTGGAAGAGCCAAGATTTGAACCCAGGCAGAGAGCCAGCTCACTTAACCACTTCAACGTCATTGGTACCAACCTTACAGGTTACTGTGAGGATCAAAAAAGGGGATTACAAATGAAGGGCTTGGAATGGTGCTGGAATAGCAGGTAGCGGCTTGTAATGTACTGGTGATCTATTCTCAGAACTCGCCTCCGTTTTACTCTATGGTTTTTGTCTTTCTATGTAATCAAATAAATATCTCTTTGGGTTGAAAGTAAAAACAACAGTAACAAAGCAGAGAGCAATATACACTGTAAAATCAGATTCCCCCGATTTCACCTTCCAGAACAACTAGTGGGTGTATCCCTGTATTACCGCACACTTTAATCTACACTCTGATCCAACAGGCGTGAGGTCACACTCTACATGCTGGTTGTCCACCTAGCTTTTCCAGCTGAACAATATAGGTAGATCCGTGATCTATTTCAGCACACAAAGGACCTGCCTCATTTTTAAGAGGGCTCTTTGGTGTGCCAATACAGGTGTGGACCACGATTTAAAAAAAAATCGAATCCTTGCAAATGTAGGTGCTCTTGGTTTTTAGCTCTGGCTAAGAAAGCAGCAGTGTTTTGCATACCCAGAGCCCTGGGCCTTCGAGGCTGTAGGGGGCCCACCCAGAGGTGGGGCTGTGGGACAAGGGCCCTTATCCTGGGGAAGGTCAGGCTGCAGTGCCGAAAACCTCCTCCCCTAAATAGAACCTGAGCTGACACTGAGTTTGCCAGGAAGGTGTTCAGTTTTGTGCAGAGGATTTTAGATCGATTCCAGATTCTGGAGAGGGGAAAGAATTTCAGAGGTCTCAGGTCACTTCAAGATGGAAGGATGAGGAAGAGTAAAAATGCAGGCAGCAAAGACGTGTTAGTACAGGAGGGTGGTTAAGAGCCCAAAGAGCCCAGCCTGGGAGGTAGGTGCTCACAGGTGCTTGTCCTCAGGGAGGACTCACCGGCAGGCCCAGGCTGGAGCGCAGGGTCTCACTCCTAGTCTGAGTGCTTTTGGGCAGGTTACAGCTGTGGGCAGATGTGCTCTTTAGAGGCTGGCTGATCACTTCCTCATGTACTGACTTGCACACTGTCTTATTCTCTTATGTCTGTGTCCTCATGTGTAGCATGCCTCGTGGTGTGAAGTACAAACTGGTGTGCTATTGCATGTTCTCTGCCCGCCCATGACACATGGTCAGTGAGCACACGCCTAAGCCAGGCGCTATGCTTGGCAGCGGACATATATGTGAACTAAACAAACATGTTCTCTGCCCTGGGGATGCTTACATCTGGTGTGATGGCCAGGCAATAAACAACCTCAGATATGCAAAACAGCCAGGACAGGTGCTGGTAAGGAGAGAGAGGGGGGGGTCTAGGCTGTTTTACAGAGAGGCAGGTGGGAGGGGACCGGGGGCGGGGGAGGCAGGCCCTGAGTAAACAGGCCTCAGGTCTAGGCAGGCAGTGTGTGGACCACAAGACCACCAGGTTTGGCCTGTTTTACCTACCGCCCACTGTTTTCCACCCTCCTGCCACCTCGCCAGTTCAAGCCCCTGTGCTACACAAAAGCCTTCACCCAAATCAACCCACCCTTTGAGTCATGCTCCGGGAAGCAGCCATATGAATCTTTTTAAAGTGAATCTGATTATGTTTCCTCCTGTTCTAAGATAGTCCCTAGTAAGTCCCCCAGGCCACCCTCATTCGGCCTCCGCCCAGTCCTCAGTCTCAAGTACCAGCCATAAAGGCCGCCCCCATTTTTCCCAGCCTCTATAAAAGCCATGCTCCCTCAGGCCCACCCAGGGGTCCCTCCCCCATCCCCATCTCATCACCTTCTGCCCTTCCTCGGAGTCGGCCAGGCTGTCACCTCCCTGCCTGCTCTTCAGCCTGGTTTCTGTCCCTGCTGGTTTTGTTCTCTTAGCTAAGATGCTCTATATTAAGATGAACACGGCCACTCTATAGAGAAGAAATCAAAATTGGCACAAAAAAAAAAGTACAGTTGAAATCAAGTTCTTGGAGGCATTCCCTTCTGCTCAGGTTTCCCCTCCCACCCCAGGAGACCCCAGTCCTCTCTCCCCCAAGGGAACCTGTGGGAAGGTGGGGAGCTTGCTGTTCCTGCAGGCTCTCCATCGCCATGAACTGCCTCCCACTCTTCTTACCATTGCTCAGACCCGAACCCCGAGGGGACACCGCAGCTCCCAAGCTCTCCTCACAGGCACAGGATCACTGCCAGGTCCTGCCTACTCTACTTTCAAAATGCATCCAGAATCTACTGCTTCTTTCCACCCAAAAAGATCGTGCCCCGCCCTGCCTCTGCTGAATCAGGCTGTCACCTCTTTAACTGGTCTCCCAGCTCCTGCTCGCTGAGTCTGCTTCCAAGCCAGCAGCCAGAACAGTCCTTTTAATATAGTGTGATCCTAGCTAATGTCACTGCTCTGCTCGAAATCCCTCAGGTTTCCTCCCCTTGCAGGAGGAAGTCCAATCCCCCAAGGTGTCCGGAAAGAATACTCTTGGTTGTCCCACTGACCTGAGGTCTAAGGTTTCTTCCGACAAACTTCCTCTTGCTCTGACCTTCCAGCTAACATTCTCCCAGCTGGAAGGGAACAGGAGGTACACCCTGGCCTCGGGACCTTTGCATGTCTCTGTCCCTAAACCTACAAAGCTCTTTACCTGTTTATCCCCACCTGAAGGGGATAAACAGCCTTGGTTTAGTTGGAATGTTCCTTTTTTCAGTGTTGACGCTGCTTCCCTTCCCAGGCCCTGGGACACCCTAAGCCCCTTTCCTGCACACACAGCGTTCCAGACATTGACAAATGCTGATTCTGATTCTACTCAGAGTGGGTCTGGGGCGGGGCCTGAGGTTCTGCATTTCTACGGAATCCAGGCGATGGTGCTGCTTTGAACTCAGACCACACTTTGAGCATCAAGGGGGGGAAGAAATTTCCTCTACCTCTCAAGGTTCTTCTAGCTGATCTAAGAACCAAATTGACCTGAGACATAGTAAGAGCAGAAAAAGGCAAAGTTAAATCACTTCCTATTTCACCCCCCACCTTGGTAACCAACAGTGTATTATCCCTATTTATGGGTCTATTTCTTCTTTATTTGTTTGCTTTGTTTTTAGATTCCACATGTAAGTGAAGTTATATGGTATTTGTCTTTCTCTGCCTGGCTTATTTCACTTACTATGATACCCTCTAGGTTCATCCATGTTGTTGCAAATGGCAAGATTTCCTTCTTTTTTATAACCTAGTGATATTCCACTGAAAATACACCATTCTTAAGTTGCAAAATATAGCACACAAGCAGAAATGTACACAAAACAAAAATCCACAGCACATCGCAAAGGAAATGGTCACCAAACCCCCACTCTGGACAATAAATAGAATACTGTCCACACTCCAGAAGCCTAGATCCATTCCCTCTTAATCGTCACCTGTCCCCCACCAGTTTGACTGTCATGGTAATCTCACCCTTGCTTTTCTGTATAGTTTATCACTTAAATATATATAGTTGAATTTTGCCCATTTTTCTGTTGGAACTTTATATAAATGGAATCATACAGCGTGTCCTTCTTTTGTTCCACAAACTTCTGAGTTTCACTACAATGTGTTTATTTTCATGGCTGTATGGTATTCCATTCTACGGGAAAAAACCCACACATACACCATCACTCGAATGATTCATCCATTCATGGGCTTTGAGAATGTTTCTAGTCTGGGGCCATTTTAAACACTGGCATGAATATTCATATGTACATCTCCTACTATACATACACCTGCATCACTATAGACTGCCTGTGAGTGGAATTTCTGTGTTATGTGGTGTTGCATGTTGAGCTTTACAAGACGAGGTAACACCAAAAGAGGTTCTTCCAATTTATATCCTCCCCCAGAAGTGTTTAAGTGCTTCATATTCTTTCTAACACTTGGAACTGTCAGCCCTTACATTCTGTATCTAATTATAATAGTTAGGTCAAATCCAGAATAACTAAAAAGAAAATGAATAGGCATTTCCCTGTTTATAGTGATACTGAATACCTTTCCTAGTATCTGTTGGCCATTTGGATTTTCTCTTTTGTGAAGTTCTGGTAGAGGTTTCCTGAATATTTTTCTGTTGCATCATTTGCATTCTTTCTTGTTCTGCCAATGAGTCCTTTTCTCTATATTCTGCAAGTGAGCATCCTGCAAATGCTGGCTCTATGTGGACAAGACCTCTCACTCTTTGCCTTGCATTTTCATTCTTTTGATGGACAGACTTTCTTAACTATAATGTTGTCAAACTTAGCAATTCAGGTTAGTGCTTTTTTGTGTTATATTTAAGACATATTTTCCTAACTCTAGACCAGGATGTCTCCACCTCAGCACTACTGATATTTTGAGTTATATGAGTCTTTGTTGTAGAAGTTGTCCTGTGCATGGTACCATGTTTAGGAGCATTCCTGGTCTCTACCCACAAGATGCCTCTTTCCCAAGTTGTACCAACTAAAATGTCTCCAGACATTGCTAAATGTCCCCTGGCAGGCAATATTGTTCCTGGTTGAGAACCACTGTCAAAGATCATAAAAATATAGTCTCATATGGTGCACTGCAAAAGCTTCACAGATACATGATTCAAGTGGAATTAATTTTTGTGCAAGCTGTGAGGCAGGCATCCTATTTCATTGGTTTTCCCACAGAGATCATATTTTCTCAACATAGTTTATTGAAAAGTGTGTCTTCCTCACTGCCCTGAAGTTCTGCCTTTATTATTAATAAAATGTCCATTTGTTTATGGTTCTGATTCTTCTATATTCTGTTGTATCTTTGCACAAATATTACTGCCTTGATTTCTATAGTTTAATAATAAGTCGTCATAGCTGCTCAAGCAAGTCCTCTCCTCTTTCCCTGATTTGAGTATGTCTTATTCTTGGCATTGTTTCCTATGTAAATTTTAAATTTGCCTGGTCAATTTCCAAAAAAGCAAAACAAAACAAAACAAAACACTTAGAATTTTGCTTGGGATTCACTGACTCTATAGATCCAAACTGACATCTTTCTATTATTACATCTTCCATTATATTGACATGGTTTGTGTCTCCATTTACTTGGGGATTCTTTATTTTTCTGTATTCTCTGAAGACAGTCTTTGTCCACTAAACCTGGTCACAGAATTGTCAGAATTGTGAAAGACCAGAACTTGTAAGCCCTGGGCCCAATGCCACATGTGATGCTTGTGAAATTTGAGGATTTGCTTACTTGTTTATTTAAGGTTTCATTTCAAGTAGCTTTAAGGCAGTTTACAAACAGAAGGACTTTATGGAGAATGATTACAGTGTGAAGAAATTGGATAAAGAAAGATAAGGTGGGTCCAATTCTGATAGCAATTCTGATGCGTTTTTTTCCCCCCCACACCAAGCAGTTCACTCCATTCTGCGCCTATGTGCTGGGAGAGAGCATCAGAGCCCATCGGTCAGGGCTCTGTCCTACAAGACTGCTCCCTCATCAGACACCAACCCCAAGTTCCCCAGGCTCCTTAAGGGTATGCTCCAATTATTTGATATTCTGATTCAATTAGCATGTATAGCATTGTACTGGCACATTTCATCTTCAAATAACTTCCTGAGTTGAGATTTTTTAAAAATCTCCATTTAAAGATGAAGAAAATGTATGTTTCAAGAGATTAAGTCTCTTGAAAGAGATTAAGTCTGCCCTCAGCTATGTACAGTAATCTGAACATGTTTATCCCTGACTTCTGATTTTGAGGCCAACCTTCACTCCATCCTACCTCCCCCATACGGGGTCAGGTTTTTCTCCCTGCTGTTCTGTAAACTCTGGGCATGGAGGAGGGATATAATAAACAGAAAGCTGGTACTAGTTATTCACAGTCAGAGCAGCTGAAGTGAAAGCACAGGGCAGGCTCAGGAAGTACCTCTTGATCGTGCTGCCTAGATGTAGATGCTGAAGCTTATCAGAAGGAATAGCCTCCTGCTGTTAAGGGACAGGCCCTGCTCCATCCCAACTCCTGAAGGTAGTTCCAGCCCTGAAATGAACCCTGGTGTGCAGCATTTATAAGCTAAAGATAAAGCTTTCTCACTTACTTTACGCATTATTTCCATGGTTCTTTTGTCCCCTTAGCTTACCCAGTGCCTACAGATTCACCCACTTCCCTGGGGCTGAAAGTTTGAATAACCAAGTAAAGCTTTTGCTTGCTAGGCCATGTCATCTGCAAAGGGGAACAAGTAGCACATACTTCCCATTTCAACATCTCGTTTGAGGATACATGGGTATAAAACATTCTTGTTCTGGTTTATAACAGGTGAGGTGAGGCTGTTGCACACCTTCCCTTTCGAAAAAGAACCACACAGATTTCCCTGTTCTTTCCTCAATGCACAGCTCAAGGTTTTCCATCTTGCTCAATCTAATCATAATGCACCCAAGCAAGATATAAACTCATCCTCATAAACAGCATCAGAAAGATGAAAAAAAGCGCTGCATTTTTAGCAACAGGCTGCACCCTTGAACCTTAAAGCGAAAGTAAGCCTTTGTAAAGGGAGTTTCTTTTTACCTATAGAAAGATCAGCAGTCTCTACAGGTAATACTTCTTAAACCAGAAAGCAATTCGTTTAGCCAAGACCAAGTGTAATATGTTAATATCACTTGAACATTTCACATGTCTTCTGTCCCAAGAGAAGCTTGAACAGTCCACTAGACACACAGCCCTCACTCCCTCTTCGAGCTTCAAAACTCCACTTAATGATTTCGAGCAACTAAAATATCAAATTCCAAGCTGATAAAAACATACACCACATTTTAGTCCAAAGTCCCCCCGGGCCTCTCCAGTCTTCCCTTTCAGTCATATTTAGTTCCCCTGAGAAACCTCACCTTCGGTCTAAATCTCACCTCCTTTCTTATGTGAATTTTATATCGTGGCCTCTTTCGCAGGCACTTGTGCTGGCCCTTTAGCTCATCAGTGACGTTTCCACCCTTTTTGGCGCGCAGGTGCCGGTCCGCCCCTAGTCGTCCACACGCCCCGCCCACCTCCTCCCGGGCGTGGCCGCCGCGGGCCGGGCGGCAGGTCCCCGAAGCCCTAGGAAACGCAGGTTTTTCCCAGAACTGAAGGATCGGGATTGGGTAGGGGGTAAGAATGGGGAACGAGGCTGTTTGGAGCAGAGCGACCGGAACGGCCCGAAGAAAGGGTGCGTGCGGAGTCACTAACCGCCCTCTGACAGAGCGCGCGCTGCGTCCGGGAGGGAAGGCGGCGGCGCCCGGGGAGGAGGCGACGCCGCAGGTCTGCGCCGAGGGGGCGCGCGGGCTGCCTCTGAGGGGCCAGCCCTCGGGGCCGGCGGTCATTCGCCGCCCCGCCTGCACCAACGACCTTGGCGGGGGTGGAATGCCGGCGGGGAGGCCTGGAGGGAGAGAAGCCAGGCTTGCGGGAGGAACTCAGAAGCTGGGTTCGGGCTGCGGAGGTGAGGCTCCTGAGTGGCAGTGTGCTGCTTGGCTCTGTGCTCCCCGGGGGGAGGGCGGCCTCTGAGACCATCCAGGCCAGCGGCCTCTTTTTCTGCCTAGAATCTGCCATTACCCCCTTTCCAATCAGACCAAGACCGTAAGCTGACTTTTTGGGGCCCTCCAGGTGTGTGCCCGCCGTCCTCGGCATATTCTCTCTTACACCCTGAGACCGGTGATTCCCTTTCCTTCCCAGGTCACTGTAAGCCCCTTTCCTCACCCTTGGCCCCTCCAGGAAGCCCCTAGACCCCCTGGAGTCCAGACAGCCCCTGTCTCCTGGTGCCCGCGCCCCCACCCCTCCGGGATTCCGTCCCGGCTCCCTAAAGGGGCGAGGTTCAAGCCTCAGACCTGGGAGGAGACGGGCTGGGCGCCAGAGTAACCCTGGAAAAAGTCAGTTCATCTTCCTGACCCTCTTACGTGTGAAACGGCGAGAGGAGTGCAGGTTCCCCTGGCGGCTGGGGGATGAGGTGTGCGACGATGTTCAGGGTCTGCCACAAACGAGCCTGGGCCCAGTCAGCGCCCCTGTTACTAGGGACTCTGGTCTCCAGACAGTCCGTGAGACATGTGGGTATCCATACTGACTGTGAGGGTCGTCCATAGGTCTGTTTCTTGTCCGCAGAGGTTCGCACCTCATGATCCTGCCAGAAACAGCTGCGTCCCTGAGTGGCCACGCATCCATCATTGCCAGGAGAGAGAGTATGGGGGAAGGAGCTGGGAAGGGCCTCCCTCCTCCCCAACCCGCTCCCGGTGATAATGCTGTGACCTCGGGCATGTAACATATTTTGGCCTCTGCTGTCCCATCCTTCCAGACACTTCACATGCCTCCCTCTGGCAATCTAAATACCAGGACTGCTTTCAGAGTACTAAAGCAGTGTGCCCCAACCTAAAGACTGCCCCCTTTCCAGCGTGTGGAGGTTGTTAATATTTATTATTGTTATTTATGCTCTGTCAAATACTTCACATATATTCTTTCATTTAATCCTCAGCATAGCCATCCAAGGGTAATGGTCTTATTTTCACTTTACAGGTGAGGAAACAGACACAGAAAGATTAAGAAACTCACTAAAATCATGTAGTGTATAAGTGAATTTTTGCTGCATCACAAACTACCCAACTTATGATTTAAAATAAGCATTTATTTCTTACAATTTTGAGTTGCTGGGCTGGCTTAGTTGGGGGCTGGATGGTCAAGCTACCTTGTATGAAGGGTCAGGGGAGGAACTTAATGACTGCTGGGTTGCAGGGATATTGTGGTGAGTCTCTATTCAGCAGGGCTTGTATAAAGTGGCTGAGTCCAAAAGTAGTGGGAGGGCAAGAACCGAGCTTTGCAAATCCCACTTGCGTTATTTGCTACTCTCTCATTGGCCAAAGTGGGTCACATGGCAGTAGTATGGGTGGGGACTACTCAAGGGGTGGAGACAGAGCGTATTGGGGCCATTTTCCCTTAAAAAGTGATCTACCATCCATAGCTTGTTAAGTGTACAACTGGTATTCAAAACTATCTTGAAGTTATTGCCCAGGGTCTAAGAATCCAAAATACTTCATCGACTAAGTCAACGTTTTGCAAAGCATACCTGCAGCTGCTTTGCATATGTATAAACAAATTGTCATCATTAATAAACACAAATTACAGTTTTAAATGTTCTGCCTCGGTGCTTGTTTATTTCTTTAAAGACTCCAAGTTTATTTATTTGGCTCTTCTTTGCTTATGCTTTATATCACCTTGCAAATCTTTCGTATTACCTTCTTTTGTTGGATTATCTTCATTATTCTTTATTTCCCTTGTCTTTATATGATGTCTGTACTCTCTTGTATTCCTCTTAATTAACTTTTCTGAAATTGTTAAAAGAGTAGGCAGTTAGACACTCACTTCTCACTACTTGTCTTCGCTGGATATCTCATCCTTTTCTTACCTCTGATGTGTGGATACTCTGGGTGTTGGGGAAAACATGAGTGGTTCTAAATGGTGTCTTTAGCAGAAGATTCTAAGCATCTTTATCTTAAGACCTTCCCAGCATGAAATGGTGAATGCTATGTTTTGCAAGGTGCAATGTTTTACACAGAATAGAAGAAACCCCAATGACATCCCCCAAAATAAACTCCTTCAGTGTAGGAACAAATTTCACATTTGTAAGTTCACACTTCTACTGATCACACCCTCACAATTTACTATGCAATATAAAGTTTTACTGTTATGGCAGTGGGACCTAACTAGAGAGAGTGAGTGAGGTTGTATAGAAACAAATTTATACAATCCCTTTAGGAAATGGGATCCTTTTGTCCGGGCTTCAGATGTCATCTCACCGTTAATATTATATTGGTTTATGTCATGAAATCAGTTTCTAAGTTTGCTAAAATTCAGCAAACCAGATTGATATTTTCCACACATATAACTCTGGGAATCTCAGGGTGATCTGCCCTGTTTGTACAGGTGTTGGAAAATGATCTCTAGACCAATAACACATCAGATTGTCTCTTCTTATCCAGCACTTGTCACTACTTGAATGTAAACTCCTGAAAAAAATTCTCAGGAACCAGAGGAGACAAAATGGAATTCTTCAATCTCAGTTTGACTGACTTCTCAACCTCAGGTGGAGGTAGCTACCTTTCCCACCTCACATGGGACATCAGGCCACCCACGAGGCAAGGAAGGAAAGGCGCTAAACAGCAGGGCAGGTCTAGTGGGGCAGCCCTTACTGTGTCTGATGGGGAGGCACACTGCCAGGGAGAGCCTGTGCTATATCCTCAGAAGACTGTTCTGTTATTGTGTCTCATCTTTGTACAAAGTGGTTCTAAATGGTGTCTTTTAGACATTATGTCTCATCTTTGTACTGATGGGAAAAGACACATCTGCCAAAAGCAGAGGAGCTGAGTGGGTTCAGCTCTGCTTTCTCCTCACACCCAACTTAGTTTGATTTTTTTGTTCTGAAAAGAACAGAAATGTAGTCAACTTCAGTCAAAGATAGCGTTTCATTTCATGAGTGGCATCTCATTCATAAAATCTTGAAACAGGAATCACAATAGGCCTGGTCCTTGTGGACCCTGAAGGTGGAGAGGGTTTCCAGGTCCAAGGCAGCTCTTGGAACTTCACCCCTGGGTTTTGGATTCTTCACATATACATATGCAAGTACAGCCATATTATTCACATCTGCCACTTGGGCCTTCTACCAAATGATGTTCTCTTTGTTCTTAATTTTTGACTCTTCATTACTCGATGTGGTGTTTGTAGTGACTGTGATGTTTCCTTTTTTCGTTCAAGTATAGTTAATATGCAATATTACATTGGTTTCAAATATACAACATAGTGATTCAACACTTTGCTTACATTATTAAATGTTCACCCCAATGAACTGTCAACATTATTAAATGTTCACCCCAATAGTTACTATCTGTCAACATACAAAGATATTATGCAAAGATAGTATTACTCACTGTATTTCTGTACTCTCATCCCTGTGGCTAATTTATATTATGATTGAGATTTTGTGCCTCTTTATCCTCTTCACTTATTTCACTCACTTACCCTAACCCTTCCCCCAGGGTAACCACCAGTCTCTTCTCTGTGACTATGAGGCTATTTCTGTTTTCTTATTTTGTTTTGTTTAGTATTTTTAGACTTCACATATAAGTAAAATCATATGGTATTTGTCCTCCTGGCAACTTCCTGCCATCTTAAGAAAAAATAAAAGCCAACCTAACCCCAATGGTGGGGCTGTTTCGGGTCCAGCCAGCCTGCTCTCTCGGCTCCAGAGTGTACTTTTCCCTGTAACCCAAAGAATTCCTCCCTGCTTTTTTTGCTATCTGGTCTCTTAACTGAATTCTTTCCTTTGAGAAGACAGAATTGTTCCACCTGTAACATGATTTTTTTTTTCCTGTCTTGTCAGGTCATTGTTTAGTAACCATGTTTGGTTCAAATTTGATGCCCAATGAAAATTTTTGATTGAAAAATGTAATTACTTTTTCTTTACTGAACTACATTTTATTTTATTGTCCTTGGAATTAATAATTGTCTTTTCTCAGTTGCATAGTTGTCTGGCCATTTTTTAAAGAAGCAGAGCATGGAGTTTGATTTTTATTAAATGTACATCACAGTGGTTCAACAGTCCCTGGCCCCTGCCCATTCCCCTCCCCCTTGGTAACCACTAGTCCCTTCTCAGTGTCTATGAGTCTACTGCTGTTTTGTTCCTTCTGTTTTGCTTTGTTTTTATATTCCACAAATAAGTGAAATCATATGATACTTGTCTTTCTCAGCCTGGCTTATTTCACTGAGCATAATATCCTCCAGCTCCATCCATGTTGTAAGTGTCTGGCTGCTTCTTTTAAAGTCATAGTCTTGCCAATGGGTTTCAGCCCCTGGCAAGTTCGCTATGGATTCAATGTGACCAAAGAAGTGACAGTAGAATGTTCTTGGGTTGAAAGGGTTATACTCAACTTTATTCCCACGGTGGCAGGTCAGTCACCAAAATCCCATTCACTAAGAGTGAGTCTGCATGCAGCAAGCCAGTCTCTGCCTCTGGGCCTCTCTGCCCACACAGCCGTCCTCTGGGCCCCTCTGTCCTCATGGCCATCCTCTGGGCCCCTCTGTCCTCACAGCTGTCCTCTGGGCCTCTGTCCTTGCACTGCCACCACTCCAGCCTCTGCTCTGCTTGCCTGCAGCCTTGCAGGCGTGCCACCCTGTCACCCAGAGCACTGGGCAGGGCTCTCTCTAGAGTCAATAATGATGTATCACTCACACATGTGTAGTGAGCCAGCCAACCAGGGCCAGGTGAGAATCCTGGCCACAGGAACTTTCATTTTATCCAGTCACTAATCTCATTCAGGAGGGCCCTAACTTCATGACCCAATTAACTCCCAAGGCCCTGCCTCCAAATGCCATCACACTGGGGATTACATTTCAACATATGGATTTGGGAGGAGGGGGTATATTCAGTCTACATCAACATACAGGTAAATTTAAAGCCAGGGCCTGGATGAGATCACATGGTATGTGCAATTAGAAAGACTGGTGATCTAGGACTGGCTCCTGATGCAGTATACATGATGATGCATTTAGAGGTGGAACCAGCAAAGGAGACCATGAAAAGGAGGAGCCAGGAACTAGAGGAAATCAAGGAGAATGTGGCGCTACAGAAGCTGAGAGAGGGGCATTCATTTGACCAACAAGATGAATGCTGCTGAGAGGCTGAATTGAATACAAAAAAATATCCACTGGATTTGATAACATGGAGATCACTGGAGACCTTGACAAGAGCAGGCTCAGAGGAGTGGCAGGATGGAAAACTAGATTAGAATAGGTGGAGAGAAAGAGCTGATAACCTGTAGATAGATGGTGTAGTCGAGTTTTGATGTGAAAGAGAAAGGACAGCTAAAAGAGGATGTAGGGGATCAAGGGATTTTCTTGTTACTTTGTTTTTTGAAGAAGAGAAACAAACATTTACATATTAACGGACTAATCCAGTACAGGAGGAGAGATTCATGGTGTAGAAGAGAGATGAAGCCCTTGAGAAGGTAAAAGGTTGTAGGATCCAGGGATGAGGGGAGGGGTTTGTCTTTAATGAGTAGACAACTTAGAATAGTAACAGAAGGGAAGAGAGAGGCCAGAGTGCTTGAGGGAAGTTTATAGATCTGCTGGTGGGACAAATTCCCCTCTGAAGGATAGTTTTCTCACTGGGGTGTGAGGTGAACTCATCAGCTGAGAAAGGGACCCTATATGGGAGATAATAAGGAGGGGAAGGTTTGAAGAGAGAAGGGAGAATATAAAACGTCTCTGAGGGTGGAAAATTTACTAGGGAAACCTGATGGAGATTTGTGGTCACTAGTTTAAAATAAAATGGGTCGTCTGCCCTCTTTCGCCCTTCTCCTCTTCGTTTCTTCTTTGCTATTTGAGGCCTGGGAGGTAGGGGGCTAGGAAGGATGACGACCTAGGGAAGCATCAGGGCTGAGTAGCAGCAGCCAATAAGGGTAAGGAGACTGGGTACAGCAAGAGGATTGGGAGCAGGGGGGCGGGGGTTATGTGTTAAAAACGATTTTAGCAAAATAATATTAATACTGTAATAGACATGTTAGTACATTGTAGAATGCAAAGAGAATTTTTATATTACAGGATCTTGTTATCCAAGGCATTGCAGAGGCCAGTCCTTCAAGCTGTTTTGCTAACAAGGGAAATGAAGTTAAGTGACTTCCCCAAAGTCATAGAACATCTTGATGGCATAACTGAGACTAGGTTCCTGGGATTCAGATTCTCAGGCCATTACTCTTTCTGTAACAAAATAGTGATGCTTAAATACTTGACATGCTTGTCATAAAAAAGAAAGGAGATTATCAGAATGAAAACATTGATTAGGAAGGAATAATCTAATGGCATTTTATTTCTTATAAATTCCTCTTTCTTCAATTTCAACTATCAGGAAAAATTGTGGTTATTCATTGATTTCTATTCTAAAAAAGTAGGTTTAAATATGGATAAGCAAGCTATAGTAGATAAGGAATTTTTCTGAGTATATAAAGGAAAGTGTGACCTACCCAGAAGATCTTGCTTCTTAAGAACAAACTGCTGAGTTACTGCTCTTCCCAAAGAAAATCATCATTGAATGGGAGTAGATTATTGGCACAGAACACGCAATGTAGAAATTAGAACCCTTTATTATAAACACTTCCAGAATATAAACTGATTTTGTATCAAGACTCTTTGAAACTTTTAAACTACATGTAACCCAAGCTTATTATTTTAAGTACTTCACTTTTCACTTTGCAACCTAGAAAATACACTGCAAGTTAGATCTAACAGGAAAAACAAATCTAAATTGCTTCATAGAAAAACCAATGAATATAAAAATATCCTACCCAAAACTAAAACAAACCCAATCAAGAAGTATTCTACAAAGCTTATTAATAATCCAATTTAAGATAAATGACCTCCCAAGGGAAGATACATCAAAGCAATTTGATGAATAAAAGCAGAGCCACTCTCATGAAAGAAAATTACATTGCATATAAGAAAAATGTAATAATGCTTTTAGAAAATGAGAATTTCCATGTTAGAGAGCCGGTATACTAAATACTTTGTCACTTGGCCTTTATTAGAAGTTAAAGTACTACTCACATGAGAAAAGTGGTATGAACATGAACATTGTTACGACCAAATCTCAACTGTTTTTTCAATTTAACCTCAGGAGAACCAACTCAAGACCATCAAAATCCAAGGATAGACTGGTCCCAGAGCATTTCCTCCTCTGTCATTTCTTTGACTTGTTCCTTCTTCTCTTTTCTACGCCTATGCTCCCCTTTCTTAGAGGCTACATCTCTGCTTTTCTTCTTCCGATTCTTAAGCTTTTCTGTACTGACCCTAACTGTTTCTGTCTCTTTTTTGTTGCTCTGGATGCTCTTATGTTTGTCTAAATCTATTTTCTCACAACCTTTTTTCCCCTTATGCTCAGGCCTCTCCTCTGGTTTTCCTCTGCCTTCCTCAGGGTGCCGTTTTCTCATCTGATGTATCTGCTTATGACTGGCTTGTTGGGCACTGATACTTTTTTTTGAGGAGAGGTGCTTATAAACTCCAGATTCTACACTGTATGAGTTACCATTATACTCTTGCTGACTAAGGTTCAGGGGTCCTGGTTTTTCTGAGAAACAGTCCCTGGTCAATTGATAGTAGCTCTGGGACTCTGGTCCCAGCATGCTGTTATGAGCTGGTAGCCACTGAGGTAACAGGTTTCCCACTGTTTGTGAAATAGTACATGATCTTGGATAGGTCTGGACACTTCCAGATGGGAGTCTCTGATCAAACTTTATATATCTGGGTCTGGAATCAACCTCTTCTTTGTACCCAAAGGTTTCCACACAGTCTTCTTTCATCTTTCTGAAGCAAGTCTTTGGCTCTAAGCCTCTGGCTTTCTGTACTTTGATATAATCTTCCAGTTCATCTTGAAAAGAGTCATATGTCTTTGAATGCTTCATTAGGTTGACAAGGGATCCTCTGTAGAGAAGATGGGAGAAAACCTTACTCGATTATTTTATTTCGAATATTTCCTTTGCTCTTGAAGAGAGCTTCAATACACAAAACAAAGCCCAAACAAATTAAAACCTAATTCAGCACAAAAGTTAAATTTCATGACATTATATGGCAAAAAGGAGCATCAGGGTAGTCAAATATTCCCAGGCCACTTACAAGCAACTTTGTCCCACTCAGAAGTGGGATGAAGAGGGCAGAAAGAAGATGACATTAGGATTTTGTTGTAGGGCAAAAAATGTAAAGCATATAGGGATGGGTGGCTCAGGACTACACACCCTTGGGGGCAGCCTGATCTAAATGTTCAGGTATTTTCTAAAGTTCTGATTGTATACTACAGAAGTAAAAGAAGTAAAAGAATCATACAGAAGTAATTTGATCTTTAAAAATCTTCAGTTTACTCAAATTAAAATAAACATACATACTCACATACTGACTAGTGTACTGTAAGACTTAATAGTAAAAGGATGTTTATAAAACAGCTTGGGAATGCTGGAAATCAGAAATTCAGCTACAAGATAAAACTACTCTTGGGTATAGGGCATGAGGGAAGATGAGGGAACAGAATTCCGTATCTTCTGTATGGGTTGGATTTCATTCTGCATCTACTGATTTGTGAAGAAAGCATTCTAGAAGGCCTTCTGGTTTGATTTCTCTCTCTCAGTGCTGGTGGGAGGGTGAAGGGGGTACATGGAGGTGAAGGCTGACAGTGGGCGGGGCTGATGTAGAGAAGTTCAGAGGAAATTTAAAGTAGATATACTAGTTTTTGTTGTTTGTTTGGTTCTTGTTTTGGAGCGGGGCAGCATTATCCTGATTTGCTTTCTTTCCCCTACCTGAAATCCTGCATAAATACAAATATAGCAGAAAACATACTTACTATGAGATGATAATGCCCTAGATTTTTTTGTTGATCTATTTTATCTCCACAAGTTAAGAGGTAGCATAACGCATGTAGAATGAACATTTCTTCTCTTTAACAGAAATAAGCCTGACAGAGCACTCTAGAGTCACTAATGATCAGCTCTCTTTTCTGGAAAGCTGAGATTTAAAAAGAAAGTCAAATGAAGCCTAATTTGGTGAGTCAGTAGATTTAGCTCCTATTCAAGTTAAATAATATAAATATTCTGACTAGAAAAAAAACTAAAATTTGATTAAATATGGGCAAAAGATTTGAATGGACACTTCAGAAAAGAATATATACAAATGGCTAATACACACATGAAAAGACACCATTGATCTTCAAGCCAATGATATCTTTTACTTAAAACCACAATGAGATACCACCATGCACTCACTTGAATGGCTGACATTAGAAAGAATGTCAAAGAACAGTATCAGTGTTGGTGAGTAGGTGGGACAGTGGGAATTCTCATACATTGCTGGTGGGGATACAAAATGATGTAACTACTTGGAGAACAGTTGGGCAGTTTCTGAGGGACTTAAACATATACCTACCATAATACCCAGTTATTCCGCTTCTAGGTATTTCCCCAAAAGAAAAGATATGTCCACACAAAGACTTACACATGAATGTTCATAGCAGTTACATTTGTAATAGCTTTAGAAGGAAAAAACCCATGTGTTGATCAGGAGGTGACTGGATAAATTAAATAGTGGTACGGCCATACAGTGGAATATCAGTAGTAGAAAGGATGAACTAGTCATATGCTTCTCAGCATGGACAAATCTAAAAATAATTATGCTGGGTGGAGGAAGTCTAACAAAAAAGTACATAATATATGATTCCATTTACATAAAACTCTAGAAATGCAAACTAATCTAGAGTAATGGTGTGTGCTTGGGGATAAGGCAGTTAAATGTGACAGGCAGCAGCTGATTTATAAAGGGTACTTTTTTGGTTATGGATACGTTTACTATCTTGATTGTGGTTGATCATTTCATGGGTAATACATTTGCCAAAACCCATCAAATTGTATTACTTAAATATGTAGTTTGTTGTTTGTCAATTATACTTCAATAAAGCTGTTTTGAAAAGTCACAAGATTAGAAAGATGTTGATAATTGTTTTAAACTGGGTGTTGGGTACACAAGGGTTCATTATATTATTTTCTCTACTTTTATATCTGAAAATTTTGATAATAAAAAGATTTCACTTCATACCTACAAGATGGCTATAATCAAAAGATAGATATTAAGTGTTGGCCAGGATGTGGAAAATTTGAAACTTCATCCACTGCTGGGGGGAATGTAAAATGGTGTGGCTACTTTGGAAAACAATTTGGCAGTTCCTCAAAATGTTAAACAGAGTAACCAGATGACCCAGCAATTCCACCCCCAGGTAAATACCCAAAGAACCAAAAACCTAGTCCACACAAAAACTTGTACACAAATGTACCCAGCAGCATTACTTGTAACAGCTAAAAAGTAGAAACAATTCAATGTCCTTTAATGATGAATAAGAGGTGGTATATCCAAACAGTGGAATATTATTCAGCAATAAAAAGGAATGAGATATTGATGAACCTTGATGACTTGCTTAGTGATAGAAGCCAGTTCCAAAAGACCACAGATGGTGCAGAGATCAATAAAGAGGTGACTGGAACCTTACCCTTATCAGGCTGAGAACTTGGTGGAGAAAGGTGATCATATTCACCCATTAATTGCTTCAGTTTTCTAGCATAAACTTTCCCCAAATTGTGAGACTCTGCAACAACTGGGGAGCTAAAAAACATGATGCAGAGATTACAAAATCAATTTTTTTCCAACACTGCACTGCTAGTCACCTGAAACTAAGCAATTTTGTTATGAAGATTAAATTTCAAAGTTTAGAATTACATCATCAACAGAGGTCAATCATCTGAATCTTCACACAGTCCATTTTCAACTTATTATCAATTTGCTTTCTGTAAATTTTAAAGTAAAGACAACTCCTTGAGCATGTATTTTACCCTGGAAAAATAATCTTTTATTTTCAAATAAATGATCCCAAACTTGCAACTTTATATTTGAAGGTGGCATTCATGACTTTTAATATGTTTATTCTGAATACAGTTTTAGTTGCTTTCAAATCAGAGTATCAGCTTCAGTAGAAATAATCCTATGGTTTAGATGCCCTTTATTTTCAACCTACCTCATAATTTGAAATCCTTTGTGACTCAAACTATATCATTACTTCGCATTGGCCTTTTACAAAAGATATCTGTAAAAAAGTTCAGTCTTGTTTATTGAATGTAGTATCTATGAATAAAATAAAAGGAGGTAAGATAGAAGATCATATTAAACATATAAGGTAACATTATCAGTCTTCAACTAGAATCATTTTACATGCCATCTCAAATCTTAATTTTCTGACTGTTTCCAAGGATATATAATTTTTCTAATTAGAATGACATTTTAGCGTAAAACATTTAGTAAACCTCTAATATTTAATATGGTGATATATTTTTATTGAGTCCAAAAAATACCATTCTGAAGGTAAAGTTACTGGGGCACCAGTAGGAGTTGACACTTTATGAAAATGATCTGGGACACCAGTACTGAAAGGCAGGGATAATAAATCAAGTATTGATTTATATTTTTACATTTTATAACAGACAGTCTCAAGAAATACATTCTATCTTAAGACAGTCACTGATTCTTGCTATATAACTAATGTCATCAGAGCATCACATGGCAGAACCACCAACCACCTTTGCCTGTGGTCAACAACTGTCCCCCCCAGTCAGTACAGACATGATCACAGCGCGGTTCCCTAAGCAAGGCTCAGACAAGCCAAAGCTACAGTGATATTCACATAGTAACTTCTAGAACTTTTGCTGTAATTGTTTCTCACACTAAATAATGCCAAAATTATTACATTTTCACTTGAGGTCTACACTAGTATCTAAAATTCCTAACAGTTGAAATTTATTTTACAGAAATTTACTAATTTATACAAATACTATGCCAATCATGTACTATCAAAACTACTTCCTATGCAGCCATTTAAATGAATGAGTTGGAACTACATGTGCTGTCATGGAGAAATGTCCATGATATATTGAGGGAAAGAAACAAGATGTAGAACTATTTTTGGCTATCTACCTACTTGCTTACACACCTATTGATCAATCTAAAATCTAATTTTAGCATTAAAAACTCAATGTACAGAGCCAAAAATTAAATATATGCATATGAATTTACTGTAAAAAAGGAGTTAAAAGAGCTGGATTGCAATCCATTCACTCCCTTTCCCAGGGAGGAGGAGGAAGGCGGGTGACCTCTGAACCTCTGAGTAAAGAGCCTAATGATATTTGCCAGGAGGAAGGGAACTTATCTCTAAAATGTCCTTAATAAGATATCACTGGCTAAGGATTACCTATAGTAAAGTAATTCCAGGAACCATAAGGCATGGCTCACTGAAGAATGTCACATAAGCTATACAACTCGCTGGGGTATAAAATGGAGATGATTCATAATTTAAATATTCTGTTGCGTGAGGTAACCCTCACTTGGAAACTTCATCTATTATTCTGGACCAGAGATGCATGAACAATATGGGAAAACATGGTCTGAGGAGCCATCTTTCATGTAGTAGATATCTATCTGCTTCTTTATAACCTTCTGATTGCTTGTATAATTAGTAGACCTTGATAGTAGGTAATGTTACTGATTTGTGTGTTAGCTCACTATCCATATGAAAAAAATCTGAAAAGATACAAATGAAAGGTAGTGGAGTTTGGGAAATAGGGTTAGAAAAGGAGAGCTAACACTTTGCTTTCTGCACATGTTTGTATTCTATTTTTTTACAAAAAGGTGTATTACTTTATAATCAAAATTCCATAAAAATTTAGTTTATCTTCAAACTAAGGTTAATTTTCACTACCAGTGTATAGATTAAAAATATTTGCTTCAAAATGTGTTCAAGAATTGTAAGAAACATTTTAGAAAGAACTTGATGAATATTTAAAAACATTTATTATATATGGTATCTAAATTACTTTTGAGTTGTTTTAAAGTACATAATTACATTGGCTCTAAAGTCAGAAAGAAAGGTTAACTAAAAAGGCTTTCAGAACTTCCCTTGATTCAGAATTAATATAAACAACTTCATGATGATGGTATGACATTGATTTTTCTTTTAAAAATCTTTAACAGCAAATAAATATTGTCTTGGTGGCAAGCAAAACTTCATACAGATGGAAAGTTTACTGAAGATTAGTCATTTGAAGTTCAAGACAACCTAAAATAGAATAACAATTTCCCTCCTGGTTCAACTCTTAATGCCAGATTAACCATTTCTAAAAGTCAATGTTTTAATCTGACATTGAGGTAAGAAATTTGGTCACCTTTAACTCCTTCACCCATCAAGCTCTTACTTTATTTTTATCTTTATTAAATGGTATCATATACCCAAACTGAAAATCTCAGCCATTTTCTATCAAGTCATGACTCATGTCAACTGTAGTTTATAGTTTTTTTTTCAAAGCTATCCTTCATTTATCAATCCACATAACAATAGTTCCAGTATTCCATACCTTTGAGGTTTATTAAACTTATCACAATTAATTGAATTTTGTCTTCAAGATACTGTAGTGGGTACAGAAGAAATAGGAAAAGAAGTAATGAACAACTATTAACAAGTGTATGCTCAACAAAATAGGTTATTCTTCCAGCCTTTTACCTATGCAAGAATGTGGAATTTCTCCCATTTTGAAGACTAGGATGTCGGGATTCAAAGAGATTAGAATAACTTGCCACATGTGTTGAGTGTTAAGAGCTGCATCTTAAACCAGGGACTTAACTCTATTATATATATATATATAGCTTTTCATACACTGGAAGTATAAATAAATAAACAGGATGATTCTTATTATCAGGAAATTTATAATTTTGTAAAAGTGATATTCAAACAACTTTAATACAGGACAATAATGTTAAATACTGTAAGACGTGAGCAAGTGTAATGTCTTTTTGCTGAGGGGTTTAGGAAAGGCTCTGAAGAATGGATTTGGATTGATCCATTGATTTCTTGATTAAGAAGGGGTAAAATTTAGAGAAAAAAATGAGTGAAGAAACGGTGTTCTGGAGGAGAGAAGGGCATTGGTAGAGGCATATCTGCTTTAGATAAAACAACATATGCATTAATGTAGGGGAAGACAGTGCTGTAAAGGTGGAATGGGGTGATCATAATAGGCCTTATTTAGGTATTTGTGTTTAAATTCTATAGTCAATAGGGGAAGAAGAGACTTAAAATGGGGATATTGGTCAGGAGCGTGTTGCAAGATATTTGTGGGCTTAATCAGAAGAGTCATAGTGGGAACAGAAAATAAGGGGAGAATTGAAAGACATTCTGCAGATGGGATCAAAGGAATTTGATAGCTGGGGAGAGAGCAGGTAGAAGGAAGAGAGGGGAGATATAGCTAAATTCTGAGGCTTTGACCCTGGGTAAAGTTATCTTTGTCAGAATAATGAAGAGGAAGAAGAGAAGAATTGTTATTATTATTGCTCTTGTTATTCCCCAGAAGGAGGGAAGTGGGGAGTGGCCTAGAGAAGCCTCGTGTTCAAAAAGATGGTGAATTTGATTTTGGAATAAACTCAGATTCTATCAGTCATAGTATCTTTCTATCTGTCCTTCGTATTCCTCTGTGTTAAATTCCTCTATGTGAAACTGGGTTTAAATAACTTGCCGATGTTCTATGTACCTTGAAATTCCTTATACATTAGCATAGTTGGGCACTTAAACTAATTGTTTATGTACCAAACTTTGGTGAACATGGTGGGCAATAGGAACCATTAGACAAAAGAAAGGAAGCATGGTAGTAAAGTCTAGGTGTTGTAAAAATCTTCCCTTAGAAAATTTTGATGCTACCTTGATGTCATTTGCACAGTAAATACTAGTTACTCATTACACAGGCTGTAGCCACCTATAGTTTGAAGGATACCAATTGCAATTATTGTGGAGTATAGTGAAATCATCACTTCCCTTGACCTGGACACTACTTCTATTCTTCCCATTTTATTTAGCTTACCTTTTTCTTTTCAGTAGTCATATTACAGATTTTTTAGTGTTATATTACAGATTTCTACTGACAGTGTTTTTATTTTTGCTTTTTTTCTTTTATTTTACTAAAATCCAAGAGGTGGTATCTCTTCTATATTAGCTATCTTCTCTCATCTGGTACTTAATATAACTGATTTTTCTAAATGAAGGACTTTATACTTCATCTTGTTATGGGCTTAGGTCACCTTTCCTCTCTATAAGGATCTTTAAAATCCAAATTATTTTAATTTTGACATTTGCTACAGTTCCCACACATAGTTTTAATATGCATTCAATCTATGTCTTCATCAATGTCACTGGTGAAAACTTTAAGTATTAACAAGAGCAAGATAATACCTATGGCATGGTATAGGGAATCCACCCTTTTCTAGTATCTAGGATGATCTATTTGTCAGCAATCTATGGTTCTCATCAGACAGATACTAAGAATTTGATACAATTCTTCACATTCTATAGACAGACAAGTGAATTCTTATTGCCAGCTCTGGTTATATATAGCCAAAAGGGAGCAATTACAGAAATGTATTCCAAGTTTCAGGAAATACCTTAAAAACTCATGAAATTCTTGAACTCTGATCTTAAAACATCCATTTTACATAGTCTTTAATCTTTAAATAAAGTGTGCCATTTAAACTTCAAGTACCTCTGGCACACTGCTGAATCCGTCAAAAACCTCAGGGAAATCAGAGTATCCTCAATGAAGAAATATGGTCCCAGAAAATTCTTCTGATCTACCAGTAGATCTTTCATAAAAGAAAATGAAGCATGGCTTCACTTGTGCTTTTCGTAAATCTACATTGCTTTTAATATTCATTTCAAAGTATTACATTCACAAGCAATCTGTTCTGTACCGCTTACCCAGATTGCCCTTACTATGTACCATGTACTATTTAAACATTCATAAATAGTAACTAATTTTATCCTCTTAAGAACCCTATGGGCTAAGTACTATTACTATCCATATTCTATAGAAGAGGAAACTGAGGCATAGAAAGGCTAAAGAGCATGTCTGTTAGTAAATGACTGAGGCAGTCTGGCTCCAGAATCTGTTATTAACTGTAATGCTTGGCTGCCTTTCTATCTGATGTAAAACTTCTCACTCAGTATTTTGGACCCCACTTCTCCCCTTTTTAAAAACTGAAACATTTTCTGATTTCCAGGCTTTACACATTTTTACATTAAAGAATGAAAAGCAAGTCACAAAATGGGAGAAAATATCCCTTTCTCATGTATCAGACAGAGGACTAAAGAACTCATGACAGTAAGACAAATTCCATTTAAAATGGCCAAAGGTATGAATAGACACCTCAGGAAAGAATGCATTAAAAGGCCAAGTAAGTGTGAACAAAAACTGCAATAAGATACCACTATACCATCATTACAATGATTAAAATTAAAAGGCCTGAAAATACCAAGTGTTGTAGTAAGGATGTCAAATAGCTGGAACTCCTATACGTTGCTAGTTAGGATTTAAAATGGTACATATTTACAAACCAGTTTGACAACTTCTTTAAATGTTAAACATACCACATGACCCAACCATTTCACTTGAATTTACCCAAGAGAAACGAAAACATATGTTCATGCAAAGACCTGTAAATGAATGTTCATAGCAGCTTTACTTTGAAATATCCAAGAACTGAAATAAACCCTAATGTCTATCACTAGGTGAGTAGAAAAACAAAACATGGTATATTCATAATAGAATCATTCAACAATAAAAACGAACAAAACAGCAATACATACATGAATGAATCTCAAAATCATCATGCTGAATGAAGACACAGGAGTACCTACTGTATAGTTCTATTTACAAAAGCATCTAGAAATGCAAACTGATCTATAGTGACAGAAAGCAGATTAGTGGCTGCTGACAACAGGGGTAGGAGAGATGGAATGTAAAGGGACATGAAACTTTTGGGGTTGATGAAATATTTGCCATTTTGTTTACAATGGTGATTTCATGGAAGTCTATACCTGCCAAAATTTAATTGAATCATAACTTTAAATATGTACAGTTTATTATTTAGAACAATAAATACTTCTACCTAAATTTGTTAAATTGGATTTTTAAATGTTTGCTTTGTTTCCAGAATATTATCTAACAAAGGCCAAGTCATCTATGCTGAACTGCTGCCTACCGTATCATGTTACATGTTACTTACCTTGTTGCTTCTAGGAGCCAGACAAAGGGACTCTGGAGTCAGTTCTGGCACATATCACATATTACTGTAAGATGGGTAAGAATTCCTCAAATTCTCTATGCTGAAGGTTTCTCATCTCTAACATATGGATATAACACACCTCAGAGTTGTTGTGAGCCTCAAGGAAATTAATATAGGTAAAGTGTTTAGAGGAAACGGCACACAGTAAGTGCTGTGTGACTGAGCTATTTTTATTGTTATTCAGGATTTCATCTATTTAACTATATAGTGGAAAGTTCTACCAACCAATTATTTTAGTAAATACAGAAGGCAAAATAAAGAAAAAGTTACATGTAAACAGGGCAGAAGTGCCTGACAGAAGCCCTTGGTTCTTTGTATTTCAAGCTAACTCATGTTTTAGAGGGATTTTTAAAATCAAAAGCTGAAAGTTGGATTTGATCCTTATTATCTTTTCTGATTGCTCTGATTTTGATCCAACTCTTCAAAGGTTTCAGTTTATGTCCTCTGTTAATGTGTACTATGTACAACTTAATACCCAAAGGAGTATGAAATATCAAGCAGGAACACCTGGGATCCCAGCTTTTATTAGCTACTCACAGGTTTGTATCAGGTACTAATTAAGAAATAGTCCTGACTGAAATGCACCTTGAATATTTTTTTATATGTACCATCTGAAATTTGGGGGAAAAGTCTAGCAAAATTCTGAAAACTTAATGTTCCTACTTGTACTGCTTATACACCACAAACCTAGTTATAGATGAACACCCACAACACCATTTACTTACTCATTTATCATAGCGGAAAGAGAAAGAAGACAGAATCGTTTATTTTGGAGAAATGAAACTATGCAGGTTGTTACTCAATAGCTGTACAAAGCTTGGTCTTTTTTATTTCAGTAAAAATATGTAAAGCACTTATGAAAATTAAAAACATTGCACACCAACTAATATGTTAAATATGAAGCACTTGAGTAACATGAATTACTCATAACTCAGAACTGTCTAAAAGGGCTTCATACCTTAATAAAACACTAAGAACCACGCTACTTTTCCTATTCTAGACCTGTCAGAATTTGTTCCATTCCAGCCACCCACCTACAAATTGCTAAACCTGAACTTTTGCATTATATGAAATGTTTTTATGTCTCAGGTTTGATGAACAAATCAACTGAATTTCAGCAAAAATTTAATATAAATTTTCATACTCCACAGCACATTATTGGTGCTGTGACATGGGATTTAAACATTATTACAGCATAAAGGTTTTTAAATGTTTATTAAATATCTTTAATCTTTGAAGAAAAAATTTTTGAGGAAAATTAGGATGTTAATTTGGTTAGTTTTAGGTATAACTCAATTTTTCCCTTCTAATAAATACACCAAATACATGACATGCTCCTATACTTTTAAAATCTAATTTACTAAGCATTAGATGTATAAAACATCTAATGTTTCCATTATTTGCATGTTCTTTCTCTCAGTAATGTTATTTTAAATAGTATCTTAAAGCTATCTAAAAGTATTGTTTTTTGATGCAATAGTAAACAGTAGTTTTTAAAAATCTCAGTTTCTAATTGCTTGTTGCTATCATTTAGAAATAGTATTGATTTTGTATACTGACCTTGTATTTTGTGCCCTAGCTAAATTCACTTATTAATCTGGTGGCCTTTTCCTAGATTCCTTAGGGTTTTCTACGGAGGTGAACAGGTTATCTACAAATTAAGTCAGTGTTATGTATTCCCCTTCAGTCTTTTATTTTTTCTTCTTGCTTGATTTTATTGGCTGGGACTTCCAGCACAATACTGAACAGAAGTGGTGTGAATGGACATCCTTGCTTTGCTCCTGCTCTAGAGTTCTGCAATCTTTACATACCACTCTAATTTTAGGAAAGACTAAGCAGAGCACAGCATCAAGTTTTAGGAGACTAGGTAAATGATTCTGTTATCTTTGCCACAGCAAAAAAAAAAATTCCTTTTTATAAAGGTCAAGCCCTATTTAAGGAGTTTTTAGACCTCTTACTTGTGCTAGAAATAAATGCAGCCCTGTACCTGCCAGCATCATGACTACTCTTAGTTATGTCAGTTATTAAATTTGCCGTTTCAGGAAATGAGATTAGTACCTGACCTATGAATTTGGCAAGCTCTAGCTACTTCACCTAATAAAACAATCACAAAGATAACTGGGGGCTTTCTATGGCATATTTCCAATGACAAAATATAGAGGAATTAACAAAATCCTTAACTGGGAGTACTAGTTATACATTTAATATAAAAGTAATGTCTTTATTAAACTATGTCTTGAGCATCAGTAATGATAAGTAAACTCTGGCTATCTCAGGGATCATGATTGTGAAGGTAAATTTACTGAGACCCAAGGCATACATTCTACATCAGAATGCCATCAAACACATGCCATTCCTTCCAAAAGGTTAGTAAATGTGAATGGGTCTGTAAAACGGGGGGGAAAAAACAATGCTTATGTTCTAATATGTATGTGATGAAAACAGTAGGGACAATTGTAAATTAGTCATTTTAACATGCTTAGCTAATACTTTCACATACTGATACCTCATAAAGACAGCAGATTTGAAACTAACAAATAATCATTAATATCTCTTCAGACACCCTCCTCCTCAAGCATTCTATCCAGTTGCCAACATATTTACAACATAATGTGCTCTGGAGTCTGGGCAATGCACAGATTTACACAAAATGAACTACTCTTGTATCTCAGGAGTATGGCTAACCCATATTTAAAACTATTTTCTCCCCCGGCTAACTTCACTAATAAACATTAGTACTGAGCTCTTTAAACAGGTTATTCCTAATTCATCTGTATATCCTTAGTACTGAACATAGTACCCTGTACGTAGCAGGAACTCAAAAGATGTTTTTTGAATAAATGTAAGAAGGGCAAAGCCTAGATTTTCTGTCATTTGACTTGAATCTGTTTACTATATGAAAAGAGAAAACATTTTTGGGCATTTGGCATGTAAATGGGTCAATGATTCACTAAGAAGTCAAGAAATGTCCTTCATTCTGAAACCGAGCCCATTTAATTATATTTTTCTTAAAAAGAAGAAACAGGCAAGAATTATGATTTTTGTATGTTTTGTTTTTTTACTGTTTTTTCAGGAGTCTCATTACTTAGTGAACAATTTTTTAACTCAAAAATATTTGAGCTCACTGAATGAAATACAAATTATTCTGGAAAATCTTATGACACCTTGATCATAAATATTCTATATATATTTATTTTAATATGTCTGACCATATGGTATTTCTTTGGGTTTTGTGAATTTCTCAATTCCCTATTTGTAATCTTACACCTTCTATATATTCCCTGCTTGCCAATTTTTAATCCTGACATCTGTTTATTATCAAGCCCACTACAGAGGAGCTCATTAAGAGTATTACAGTTATAAATGAAAATAGATTTGCAGGTGCTTTTCAAATCAGTAATAATGGTCCTATCAGGATCTTGAGATTGTGAGTGGAATTTTAATAACTGGTAAGCATGACAATTCTTTGCTGTTTTTGGAGGAATCTCCTAACAACGTCTTTTAAGAAAAAAAAGGTACTGGCTAGGTAACATGAACCTTTTTTTCCCCACTTCTTGTTTACATATTATCTAAATTGGCAGTTATTTAAGGCTTTGATAAATATCTGAACTAGAAATATACAGAGTCTAACTAGTGTTTTAAATAGCATAATATATAAAATATTTATAATTTGTTAAGTAGCAGTTAACAGTTAATGAAGGATATTTACTTGAAAGAAAGTGATGAGTAATTCTTCAGGGAACAAATTAGATTTTTTCAAATCCCAGTAGAGTCTCAGTCTTAACAGAGATTTCATTACTCTTTGAATGTCATCTGACAGCCATTAGAGGTCAAAATTCCATGTTTTATGAATTGCTGTTCTAGTGCACAGCCAAGCCATGGAAAGACTTCTCAGTAGGGAACTGTAATTTTTGGTTATGCAGTTTCTCAACCTCGACACTACTGACATTGTGGGTAGATGAATCCTTTGTTGTGGGAAGATCGCCCTGTGCATTTTAGGATGTGTGCAGCATCTTTGGCTTATACCAAATAGATGCACCTGTGTTCACCATGCCTTTCCTAGTCCAGTGAAGAAAACCAAAAATGTCTCTAGACACTGCCAAATGTCCTCTGGGGTAGGGATGCAAAATCACCCCTGGTTGAGAACCACTCAATCGGTCTCATCCAATTCCCTCTCCCCACAGATGAGGAAAAAAGTTTGGGACTTACTCTGGGTCCCGAAGCTAGTGGAGAAACTAGCAACAGAACCTATTACTAGTCAAAACTCCTATTTTAGGATTTTCATTATACCCCTTTGATGTGATATAGAAAGGTTATTGCTAGCATTGTGTGAACTGACATCTTTAAATTAGTCTTTATCAATTGCATATTCAAAGTCATCACAAAAAACAATGCCAAGTCTGGCAAAAAGGTGTTTTTCTATGAGAAATGTTTCCACATCTCCTGTGATCTGGCTAATCTG
The DNA here is from genome assembly GCF_040802235.1 of Manis javanica. Classification (NCBI taxonomy): domain Eukaryota; kingdom Metazoa; phylum Chordata; class Mammalia; order Pholidota; family Manidae; genus Manis; species Manis javanica. The sequence continues at coordinate 169,075,730 of NC_133156.1, read as the reverse complement.
GGAACCAAACTGAATTGTAGTCTTAACACCTATAAACTGCTCAGATTTACTTCCTGGTGAGAGGCAGTAAATTTGGTATGGAGAAAAAAATCCCGATTTTATTTTTATCTCAGAAAAATAGATACTACCCCAGGCTGACTCAAAACACTAAATCTAGTTTTTCAAAGGTTGCCTTTACTAAGAGACTTAACGGACTATCATTTGGTTGCAATCAATTTCTAACTTCCATTTTTAGTGAGATTTATATACAGTGCCTTACAAAAACGTTTTAGTAAGTTTCTGATATTTTACTACTTTGCTATTATTCTAAAGTGAAAGGTGTAGAAGATTATGCAATAGCACACAAAAATAGAACATATCATAGAAGAGAGTGAAAATAAAATTATTTTTATGATGTTTTTGAGGTTTACATTTATTTGTGTCCTTCTAGGAAAAAGGAACTTAAATTATTCCAGAGGATTCTGGCTTCCAGCCATCTTTCACTCTGGAGAAAAAAGCAACATAAGGCGGGCAACACAACAAATACTAAAAATTAATTATGAAATTGAAGTTGGTTAAATGTTTTACTGAGATCTTCTGCAGGAGGATCAAGCTCCACCATCTTAACTCATTTCCAAAACTGCCTTCAAGCCTCATCTCACAGTTGGGAACAGCAGGCTGTTCGAAGGCATATAGTATTTTTAAGAACTCAAACATCTGTTACGTTGAGATGATCAAGAAACAGCTTTTTGTGTTAGGGGAAATGTGTTGGTGAGAACTGTAAAAAGTTTCGGCAGGAACAAACCTTCCAAACCTCCGCATAGACTTGACCAAATTTTAACGTTGTCTCTAGCAGCCTAAGGCTGAATCCCTGGGATGACCCAGTTCCCCTTTGAGCTCCAGCTAGGAGGAGCTCCGGGTTGTCAAAAGAAGTGCACTTTGTTCGAGCCAAACTGGTGACTGGCTCGTGATCATTTTAGGAGTACTTACTATAAAGGATTTTCAATTGTGAATCCTTCCTGTCCCTTTGAAATGTTTATCTTCTACAACTCACGAAAGCCTTTCTCAAGGACCTCAAAGCCATTCCTTCGGAATATAATCATCAGGAAGGAAGGCCAGCTTGCTTCCCAGTCACTGTGGGATGACAGTACCCCACTCCCTTAATTGCCAGCAAGCAGACACAGCTGGCCCAACCGTATTCGCAGGGACCAACCCTTTGGAATTTCTTCCTTCCCTGACTTTGAGCCCCACCTCTCCCCCATTTTCCTTCTAAAACTACCAGTCACCTCCCACTAAATCAAATCGTAATGCAGCTCAGCTCCTTCTCCTACGATCAGTAGTTACTGAATAAATGTTTATTTAACCGATATACGTATAGCCCCGTGTTATCTTTGACACTGGTAAGTACATACTAAAACGCAGGCCACTATGATGAAAGGCCTGTACATCTTAGAAGCTTCACGGGGTGTCATCCTCAATAAGCCAAGGAACACTCTCCAAAGCGATCCCTCAGCAGCTGACCCCTCCTCGCTTCCCCCAGGGCCTCCGCAGCGTTCAGCGCCCGGCTCCTTCCTGCGCTCCCCATTCCTAACTCCGCTGCTCCCTAACCACCCTACTGGGAAATCGTCTTTTCAGGATGTTGATCCAGCCCGCGGAGGTTTACTCCCTTCCACGTCTCGGGCCTTTTGTCTCCTCGTCTGTCCCCTCAATCTTGGAGTTTCCTCGCCAGACCCCCTTCCCTTTCCTGACACCCTGATCCATACTTCCGCCGGGCCGTCTCTGCCCCCTCACACCTCGGCTCCCTCTGCGTGCGGTGGCGAACTTTCCCCTCCACACTCCGCACAGGGCCGTGGCGGCAGGTAGTGAGAGGAGCGGAGGCACTCAGGCCCCGACCCGACGGCCATGTCGCACCCTCGGGGCGCAAGGCCTTCACCGGGCCGCGGAGCTGAGGGGCTTAAGACGCGGCCGCCCCCGCCGCCAGGGCGGGAACTCACCTTCTCAGGGGCGGGCGTCTACAACTACTGTCCCCCTCCCCGCCAACGCTGCCGGCCAGGGGACAGGCCGAGGTGGAGGTGGCGGAGAGGCAAGGACAACCGCTGCCGCCACCGCCGCCTCCGCCGCTGAGCAGGCGGGGTGGGAGGAGGAGGCGGAGACCAGGCTTCCAGAAGGGAAGTCGCCGCCAACACCCGCGGCTGACTGGACAGCTAGAACACCATGGCGGCGAAGCGCACTACGGCGCGTGCGCGGGTCACCCAGTACTCAGAAAGCCCCTCGGGCCCCACCTTCCTGCTGGCTCCGCCCCCTCCACTGGCGTTTTTTCTGGCTCTGCGTTAGCCGGGTGCGCTGCGTTCATTCCCGGGCAGTCCCTCCAATCCAGAGCTTTGGAGCGACGGGAAAACCTGCGGGGCTGCTCACCTTCGGAAAGCGGGTGTAAAACCAGCTTAAAAAAAAAAAGTCTGGAAATCTACGGATTCTACTTCCAAAATATCTGAAAATACATCATCTCCTGCTTTATCCGTTTTCCTTTCTTGTATTAGAGCCTTTAATACACAGAGTAGATTAAACAAAATCCTTGTTCGGGTTACATTGTCATCATTGGTCCACAAATGACCTTTTTCTCTTTCCCTCTCAAGATAAATCCATATGCGTGCACGTGCACGTTAATCTCATCATCTCATTCCCTGTCTCCCAAAGAAATCACTACCCTGGTTTGTGGTCATTTTCTTTATTATATATATCCTTATACATTTATGTGTGGCTCAAAAAAGTTTAGATTGTTTTTGAATGCTTAAGATTGGTATTTTTGTGCAGTATTCTGGGAATTATTTCACTCAGCATTTTGAGGTTCATCCAAGATGTTGCATATAGGTGTTATTTATTCATTTCACTGTTGTACAATAGTGGGCATGTGTCCTGGTGCCCTGTGCCAAAGTTTCTCCTGGGTATCCTCTCCTTTACTGTCACGGTGCCTTGCCCAATTTCAGGTTCTCCTTATCTCTTGTTAGAATCCTGGCAATAGCTGCCTAGATTATGGTTCTTTCTCTGACTTCAGCACTCCAATCTACTTTCCATGTTACTACCAAAGGGTTCTGTCTAGAAGTCAATCCTGGCTCCTCATTGTTGGTCAAAGTGAGCCCTAAGTACTATTGAGCTTTTGGGCACCTCCCTGATCTCATTACCTTCTTGCTCTTACCTCCCCACCCTGCTTTCACCTTATGATTCAGCAACATCAAACCTTTACTGATTACTGTATGTGCTAAGCCATTGCATAGTTCTATTTATAGTATATGCTGCTCCCTGTTTCTGGAATGTGTTCTCCCTGCTTTCTAATGAACTCCTTCCAAATGAACTCCTTCTCCCTTAGGAAATAAATACTATCCTGAATTCAGCATTTCTCATCCCTTGCATTTCTTTATACTTCTGCTACATGTGTATGTATGAAGTATTGCTTTGTATGATTTAAAATTTTATATAAATATTTTTATACATCTGTTCATTCCCCTGAAATTTGCTTTTTTTCACTCACCATTATTTTTTTATACTAACATGTGCTGAGATGTGAGGCTCTAATTAATTCACTTTCACAGCTCTGTAACATTCCATTGTATGAATACACCAGGAGCTATCCATTCTCCTGTCAATAAACCATGAGCTTGTTTCCCATTTTGCTTTTACAGACAATGCATCTTTAACGTTTTTATATAATCTCCTTTTGTACACATATAAGCGTATCTTGGGTTTATACTTGGGATATGCTGCTGCTCTTTAACTAGGAGGACTCAATAATACCCAATACCACGATGAGACAGGGACCATGGGCTTAGACAGAGTAGGATGAGGGCCTCCGGAAAAAGCAAGGCAAGATATTTACAGTCAAAGCAATGTAACAATGTAAAGTCCCTATCGAAACTCTGTGTTCAGCATTATGCAAAGTCAAGGTCACACTAATTCTCTAGGGTAAAGATACTAGACTAGGAATATAGACATCTTCAGTGAGATCAGTTAAAGGCCAAAAGGCAGGAGCAACTTGGTCTGGAATGTTTGAGTGTTCCGCCAGGGTATCTCAACATAAACCCTGACTTCACTGTAAACAGCCCTAGCAAACAGACAACAACCCAGCCCACCTTGAGGGCAGGATAGGTGGTACAAGTCCACACCCTACGCCCTCACTTCCCAAAAAATCCTCAACTGCCTATAAATCTAGACAACGCACCACCCTGGGCTCTCTTGTCCCCTCCTGGCCAGAGTCAGGAACTCTTTCCTCTCACTTTATTTCTAAATAAAAGCCTCTACCCCTGCTCTCCTACCTTGGGTGTTTGCTAAATTCATTCTTTGACTCCACAAACAAGAACCCCAGCATCAACAACGCAACACTCAAAGGGTAAATGTAAATAAAGCACAATTTCAAACATTCAAACATTTATTGTTGCTGTTAGAATAGCTTTCAAATGTATATTGAAATACTGGGACATTGTAAGTCTGGAGAGAGGAAATCCTGGGACAAAATACCTCTAAAACCAAAATCAGTCAAAGGGATAAATAAAGTTTAAAACCCTTTTATTGCTTACAAACAGCAGTCCACGACCTTCTTTTTCCTGCTCCAGCAGAAGCAAAACCAGCACTCCCCCTCACCTCTCAGGTTCAGATAAGCCCTCCCTTACCCAGGTTATTACCCACTGATACAGAGATGAACCTTTCTCTACCCCTGAGGAAGGCCCATTGATATGCATATGAACTAAAGCCATACTTCTCTCCACCCTTGAGGACTAAAGCCAGGTGAGATATTCTGAAAATATTACAATTTTACCCACAGACATAGAAGGCAATAGTCAGGTGCCAGAAGGGAAAACAAGTATAATACATGTGTTTCTGCAGCTCCTGAAACACCCAACCAGTTGGAATTGTCTACACATGTCATGCTGTTTCTTTACCTCCACATATCTGCTCATGCTGCTATGTCCTTGGGCCTAAATGGCCTCCTTCAGTTCTGGTTCTCTCCTTCATTACTTAACTTTGTCTGTTATTTCTCTGAAGCCTTCCCTGGTTCCTCATGCTGCCCTGAATACCCTTTCCCCTTTGCCTCCTATATCTATCTCACCATCTTTACAGGCTCTTTCATGATTCTCTCTAAATGGTCAATATTTTAAAGACAGGCTTACACTTTATTTATCTTTATATTAGGCACTGAGCATAGTGCCTGTTGCATGTGCTGAGAAGTGCATGTGGAATGAGTGACTGTAGAAATTTTGGGGAAGAAAGCAATTTGCAGCCAAAGATTTCTTGGAGACAGAGAAAGAAAGATAGAAGTAAGCGCACTATTTTAATCAAACACAGAGACCAGAGAGGGTTTGAAGTTCAGTCAATGATGTAGTGTTCAGGATATAATGGACTGACTATTAAGGAGGGAGCCTGCTCAGGTCATTCTGGAATATGAGGGCTAGATGTGCACAAGAACTTTTTCTTTGATCCTGTCACTCACACCAATTATGAAATGAATGAATGAATCAGCCAGTGAATGTACTTAAAAACAGTGAGCAACTCCTATCCTATTTAACATTATCAGAAATTAAGCTATTATTAGTCTAAAGCAGGGGTTGGCAAATATTTTCTGTAAAACGCCAGATAGTAAATATTTTTTGCTTTGTTCGCCATATAGCCTTGTTGCAGATATTCAACTCTGTTGTTGTAGTGTGAAAGCAGTCACAGAAAATATGTAAACAAATGAGTATGGCTGTTTTCTAATAAAATTTTATTTATGGTGACAGAAATTAAAATTTCATACAATTTTCTTGTATCACAAGATATTCTTCTTTTGACTTTTTCCCCTAACCATTAAAGAAGGTATAAACCGTTCTTAGTTTTCAGGCCCAAATAAACTTGTTGATCCCTGGCCTAAATAAGCCTTAGCTCCAGGTACAAAGGAGGTAGAATGCAGTGATAAAAGGCTGTTTTACTTAAATAAGGCCTCAGAAAATATTTAAAATCTTGCAGCTCCCTTGATTTGCCACTAGATGGTGGTCCCTGTAGGCATGTGGCTCAGCCCCTGACTCTTCCACTGGAAGGGATGATTCAAGCTTTTCCAGAGTATGGAAAATCAGCCACTGTGGCATTAATACAGTCACACAAGCTGTCCCAATGATTCGAAGCCCTTTACTCTAGATTTCATTTACATCTCCACTTACACACTTATTAGCCCATAGTCCCTGACTGCAGCATTATCTAACTGAAGGGAATGGCATCATTCAAGGCCTCTGAGATTATTTGCTCAAAGGCTAGGGACAATACTATGAATGGGCTATGGTTAAAGACTTGGGGACTGTAACATGGAATCTGGGAGTAGATTCTACCCAAGATACAAGTTAACCAGTGGAGCTTATATTAACCAGTTGGAGGCTCATGTCTACTCTTGTGGTGATAATTCTCTCTAAACAGCCCCCACTCCTGGCCTTTCATGTCACCTTCTTCTACCCCTAAGGTGCATGACTGGGGACCTGGCATTCTCCTTGCTTAGTTATGTTCTACAACACTTGGCACATACCTTTTTTAGGGTGTGGAAGTGCTCAGCAGCCACAGCAATGTTCTTGGCATGTGTGTGTGGCCTGAGGTGGGAGGGATGTTGAGCTGAAGCGGGAGGTAGATGGAACCGTAGTGGTCATTCTTGTCATCCCCTTGTCCAGAATCTCCTGGACCAGGGCAACTTTCGGTTGAGCTGTCTCATTTTACTCCCTTCCTTCCCACCCTTCTTTATCCAGACACACAGAAGAAAGAGACCAGATGGCTATTACTAGTTGAGAATTGCTGGATGAAGAATCACTAACAAAGGAAAAAAATTCATCTTCTATGAGCAGAAAAGGGCTGAACAGGAACATGGTTGTGAAGGTTTGTGAATCTCAAGTCTATGTTCTGAACCGCAAAACCACATTGTCACATGGTTGTGTCCATTCTGGCCCCAACTTTCATCTCATAGGAAGCACAGAATGAATCTGTTTCTTCTTCCATATTTTGATGTATGACATTGAAGAAAGCTCTGGTGTCCATTCTGAATATTTCCTTCTCTGGCTTAACATGTCCAGTAGGGCAAAAAGAAATCCTTTTAAAACTCCAGCTGTGCTGTTCCTGGTGATGAAGATCAGCAGTTCTCAATGGAGGCAGTTCCACCACTAAGGGGGCATTTTAGAAATGTGGGGGGAGCTTTCGGTTGTCACAATGATTGTGCAGTGTTACTGGCATATTATGGGCAGGCCCAGGGCCACCAAGAAAGGTTTGGATCCCAATGGGGGGAGAAATGGAGGGGGATATATAGGCAAAAGACTTTTACACAATATTTGTGTTGATACGCAACATAATATGGCCCTGTGTCCCCTTCCCATCACAGCCTGATAACTATGGCCAACATCCCCTGTCTCACTGATCCTGGCCAGAAACGTTAGATGTTCTGAGAAGCAAGAGACAGCATTGTACGTTGAAGATTCTCTGCCCATCCTATACAGCCTCAAGTATCCAGATGTGCATTTCAGGTATGTGAAACTTGGTTTGTATTTATTGAATCTAGAGCTCTCTTTTATAGGTAATCATAGAAGATGGCAACTACACTTATTGTAATGAGCATTTCATGATGTATGTAATTGTTGAATCACTGTATTATAAACCTGAAAGCAATATAATATTGTACATCAACTATACTTCAATTAAAACATATATAATCATAGAAAAGTTTTTCTAAAGTTTAAATGTACACTGCATGTTCCAAGAATGCAACTTGTTAACTGAAGGGAAACTGTACTTCCTTTCATCTAGAACTTGACCAAGAGTCACTCATCATTTCAGAAAATTATGTCACAGGCAACAATGCCCTGTGTTGTATTTGTGGCCCCCATGTCATTCTACATTTCTAGCTCTCACAATCAGAGTGATTCTACTTAGAGATGCAAACATCTGCCCACTTTATCAAGAACAAAGTTGTACCCAAGCATATGCATAGTGACCACATTGACATATTTAATTTACAATGAATATGTATTTTAACTTTCATTTTGTTTCTCCCTTACTAGGTTAGGTTAGCGTTTTAGTCCATTTGGGATGCAATGCCAAATACCACAGATTGGGTAGCTTATAAACAACAGAAATTTTTTCTCACAGTTCTGAAGGCTGGAAGTCCTTCATCAGGGTGCCAGCACGGTGTGGGGAGGGCCCCTTTCCAGGTCTCAGATTTCTCTGTTGTATCCTCACATGGCAGAAGGGAGGCACTTAGGGAGTCCTCTGTAACCTCTTTCATAGGCACCAGTCTCTTTCACGGGGGCCCCACCTTCCTGAGTGAAGCACCCTCCAAAGGCCCCACCTACTAAGACCACCACCTTTTGAGGGGTGAAGATTTCATGATATGAATTTGGGGGAGGCATAAACATTCAGACTACAGGAATTAGCAATTTATGTTTTTTAGCTATCAGACTTAGTAAATTATATTGTGTATGAATTTCATTTCAGAGTAGCAAAACAGATGTTACATACTATTTACTGTCATGAGAAACTAAGAAGAATACTTTATGTATTAGGTTCCTATTGCTGCTGTAACAAATTGCTTAGTGGTTTAAAATAACGTGAATTATTGCTTTTGGCTTGGTGGTCAGAAGCCGAAAACAAGGTTCACTGGGCTTAAGTCAAGGTGTTATTAGGACCACATTCCCTTTGGAGGTTCTGGGGGAGAAGCTGTTTCCTTGCCTTTTCCAGGTTGGGAGGGTGTGTGCATTTCGTGGCTCATGACCTTTCCCCCACCTTCACAGCCAGCCATATAGCATCCTCAAATGCCTCTCTGACTCTGACCCTCTTGGTTCCACTGTTTCATCGCTTTCTCTGACTTGACCCTCCTGCCTTCTTCTTACATGGATTCTTGTGATTCCATCAGGCCCACTGGGCAGTCCAGGATAATCTCCCCATCTCAAGATCCTTGACTTAATCACATTTGCAAACTCCTTTTTGCCATGTAAGGTAACATATTATAGGTCTGGGGAGTAGGACTTGGACACCTTTGGGGGACTGTTATTCTGTCTACCACACTTTAACACTATAATGCTTGTTTTGTGAAAGTTGAGATTCATAAATATAACTAAAGTACCGGGCTTGACGTGCCCCCTTGTCTTTCTGATGTGGGTGGGGCAGGTAGAGTTCTTCCTTGACCTTGGCTTGAATTGAACCTCTTCCAGGGGTACAGTGTCTAGAGAGCAACCCAATCCCTACCAGCCTGAGCCTTTGGCTCCTGGTTGTTGCAGGGACCTGACTTGCCAGGTGATGTGGGTCCAGGCATTCATCTGAGGCTGACCTAGATGGAAAAATTCCTTTTTAAATCTTCTTTTTCTCCTTGGGAGCATGTGATGTTGACTTTTGGGGGTACCCAATTTTAAACATCTCAAGTTAGTTTGCTCTTCGGTATACATAACCCCCTTTCTAGCTCTAGCAGCTATGTGTTATGACCTAAAATATTAGGATGTATGGTCTGACAAAGGATTTTTGATCTGTTTTCAAGAGTCAAGTTTCAGAAGATGCAATTGGTTGAAGACACATTAGAATTTCTAACACATCTTGATTGTTTTGGAAAGATAATGTAACAGAATAAATAAAATAAAACAAACGCTATCATTTTAAAGTTTTTCATGAAGTGCCAAATGCTGTGCTATTCCTTTCTAAATATCATCTCATTTCACCCTCTCTACAATTCAGTGAAGTAGAAGGTATCACCCTTGTTTTGCAGGTTCCTCTCAAAGTGTTGGTGGTAGGCTCAGAATTCAAATGTGAACTGACTCAAAAGCCAGTGCTTGCAAACTACCATACTCACAGAGATCCAGAGCATGGGGTTCCTGTAAAGAGATGCATCCCAGAAACTAAATATACTACCTGGAAGATAAGCCATAGCCCTAGATTTACAAGTGTCTTTCTTTTCAACCTCAGGGAGAGCTGCCTGGCTGTCAAGAAGGGTGGCATTTGGTTTAATGGAAATTTTAGAATTGTCCCACATGGGTCCCCACTCCTGGGGAAGGAAGTACAGAGCACATTGGTATTTTGTTGACAACAGACACATGTTTAAGGGAGATTTGATAGAAAGATAGAAATAAGGGTTCTTGTTTGCAAGGCCTGCCTCCTCATACACAGATGTGCATCCAGCATGCCTGTATCATCAGGGAACGCCCAGACCTTCATGCCCTGGGTAGGGTGTTGTGGGAGCCCTTGGTAATATTGGAAAAGAGGGAAGCCATTGGAACCTAAATAGTACTGTTATGTATATGCCAAAGTCCTGTTATGTTTAGCATCTGCTGGCTTTCTGCAAACAGTTAATGCATGGGGGAGGGTGTAAGGGGACAAGGGGCCCATTTCACTTGAGAAAGTGCAAGCCTGCCAGCTGAAGGGTCCCAGAGCAGCAGGCATCCCCTCACTGCTTCTTTTGGACAATTTCAGCTGTCTGCTTTGGATTGACAGAGGCATCTGGCTGCTAAAAATATCCTCGTGACCAAGTGCTCCCTATTCCAACTAAAGCTGAGCATGACTGCCGTCCAGGACTGAGTTCCTTCTTGTAAAGGAACTTTTCAAAAGTTTTCAGGCCCAGTCTGAGAAGCGACATCAGCCCATGGTCATCTTCTGCTTTGTCGGCTTTGTTGAGTCGTGACTGAGACCCCAGCAGAGCGCTGTCCTCTTGCCTGCCCCATCCGCACCTCCAGGAGAAGGGGTGGAGGGGAAGGTGAGGGCCGAGTGGCTGCGAGGGGGTAGGGAAGGGGAGGTGCTTGTCCATTTATAGGCTTGCTCTTTGGGATGCCAAAGGTGCTGAAATAGCAGCGAGGACAAGGGACTTGGCTCATATCTGCCGTGCTGCCTGAGAGACTCTGCGATGACAATTGGGAGAATGGAGAATGTGGAGGTCTTTACTTCTGAGGGCAAAGGCAGGGGTTTGAAGGCCCCAAAGGAGTTCTGCGCTGCGGATGTCATCTTTGCCGAGCGGGCTTACGCCGCAGTGGTTTTTGACAGGTATGAAATGTGGACATTGCCTTCTTTTCTCCTGTTGGTTTGGCTGGTGCCAAACTCTGAAAAACCTGGCTCTCAAAATCATCAGGGAAAGAAAAAACCTGTGAGATCATTTTTAACAAAATGGCACTTTGGACAGCTCTTTTCTGGCATAGATTTTTCTGCAAAGAGTCATTGCCAAGGTGCTTTGCTCTGGTCTCTAGGAGGGTTGTAAAGGTGAGGCAAGGCTTTGGGGCACTTTCTTACAACACGCATGAACTTGGCTGAGTGGGTGTGCAGTGTGTGGTGAGGGTGGAGGGAAAGGAGGTAGAGAGGTGGGTGTGGTGCACAGAAAACATTTTCTTACAAAGACTCCATGTTTTCTTGGGTATAATACATGTATTAGAGGATAAAAGAATTGCTGAGGCTTTGAAAAAGTAATTGTATATACACAATAACACTGGAATCCATTTTACTTTTTTTACATTGAAAAATTAAAATGAATGTCATGAGTGAAGTTGGAATCCCCTTTTACTTTTCCCACCCCCAGTTGCAGTTCCCTCTGTCTTTCCTCAGAGGTTATCCCTGTTATGATTTTACTGTGTTTCCTTCTAGAATTTTCTTGCACTGTTATGTACATATATCTATACTTATCAAAATATCTTCACACAAAGATAACAACTCTTACTATTGTTACATATTTCTTTCCAGCTTATTTTAAAAATAGAGGTTTTGTTTGTACTTCACACTGGGATCTTAGTATGTAAACTATGCTATTTTTTCATTTTAATTATTCTTTAATTAATAATTCTTCTGTTATAATGCTGTCTTCATAAATATAGTGTGTAATGGCTACATACTCTCCTACCATTTTGTGACTGGACATTTAGGTTGTTTACAAGTCTTTTGTACTAGGAATAATTCATCATCAAAATGTATAGCTGTAGTTTCTGTGGCTTTTTTTTTTTACAGAAATGATATCATAGCTCAGATGTCATTCTAGAACTTGCTCTTTTCGCTAAATATGTTTTTGATATCTGTCCTTATGAGAACTATAAGTCTATAGATACTTATTTTAAATCCTCAAAGATCTGTTTCTCTCACCCACATGTAGATCTATTCACATTGATCCATGTGCTTTATGTGTCACCAGTTTTGACTGCTGTATGTTGTACCCTATAAATATATGAAATTTTGTTTATTCCTTATTGGGAGACATTTGGTGGTTTCCAAGTTTTCATAAAAACACACATTTCTGCAGCCAAAACCTTTGGTCATGACCTCATGTGCACGTGGATTATTCTCTAGGATATATGGCATGAAGAGGAATTGCTGTGCCACACTGTGTACTGTTTCTTTTGAATAAGTTCTTCGAAGTGGTGCAATTAAATTCCATTCCCATTTCCCTAAAATCTTGTCCATTCTTTACCACCAAACTTTTAAATTTGTGCTAAACCTTTATTTTAAAAAAGCCCCATTGTAATGAAATTATGACAATATTTTCTGAGCCCGCAGTGGGAATGACCTGCTTGACATTGAGTGATCTGAATCAAGATGGCTTCTGAGAACTAGGCTTCATGGTTGGCTCACTGTACTGACCATTCTGAAAATGGGTACTGTTTTTCAGAGATAATTTGATCAGCATTCAAATTCTCTTTTCTTTCTGCCAACCCAGACCTTCAGGGAAGGCAGAGAATGGAGTATGTATGGCAGACTATCATCTGAGGAATATAGGGTGGTGGGGGTTGTCTTACTTTATTAATTTATTTGTGTGTGTGTCAGCGGTGGAGGTGAGTGTGGTTAAGTAGTTCATTGTGTTCAGAATTAAGACAAAAAGCTAGAAACACAGGAACTTTGAACAATGATCTTGGTGCTGCTGTGAGTTGCTACACTGCCTTGTATAGAATTCCTCCACTGGTGCCTCCCCAAAGCCAGTACAAACCAATCAGTTTTCTTTTCAAGAATGTTTGGAGTTCAGTGGTTTTTCCATTCATTATTAAAGTAAAACTTAGGAAGAAAAAATTTATCTTCACACAAAGATAACAACTCTTACTATTGTTACATATTTCTTTCCAGCTTATTTTAAAAATAGAGGTTTTGTTTGTACTTCACACTGGGATCTTAGTATGTAAACTATGCTATTTTTTCATTTTAATTATTCTTTAATTAATAATTCTTCTGTTATAATGCTGTCTTCATAAATATAGTGTGTAATGGCTACATACTCTCCTACCATTTTGTGACTGGACATTTAGGTTGTTTACAAGTCTTTTGTACTAGGAATAATTCATCATTCATTTGAAGTAATAACTATAACTTTAGTGTACATTGCAGATAAAATGCTAATAAAGTGTTACTATTACAATAGTATTAAAAATTAGGGTGAGTGAGGTAAATGATTGGAAAAAAATCTGAAAGACATACTTTAAAGAAGCGATTTACCCAAACTTGTCACTGCAAAGATGAAGGGACTGCTCTTTGGGGATACATGAGATAGCCTGGACAGGCATCAAAAGAAAGCTTTGTCCATCCTGTCCTCCCACTTCAGGCTCCTGGTGAGACTCAGCCACTGTGGATGAGAAACCTGTCTGGGAGGTAGGACTGAGACACCCACAAAATTCATCCTATAAAAGAGGCACGATCTAATCTATGTTATTGCAAGCCAGGCTTTCTGCCCTACCCTCCTAACACAAACATGAGGAAAAATTTTAGTTGAGCACTGCATTAAATGAAAATTAATTCTTTCAAACAGTATATTACATGTATTATGTATTTATGTATGTTAGGATGCATGACATTAATGAGCAACTGTGAAACCAGCATCCTATCTAACTAAAATATTCCAATAGGTTGCATTTTCCCTATCTTTTGTTATCTTGTCCTCTGCTTGTCCAAAGGGTAAATAGTATCCTGAATTTTGTTATTTATTCCCTTGCCTTTTGAATAATAGTTTTATCACATATGTACATATTCCTAAACACATATTCTTAAATTTAAAAAAATTGAGGTACAACTCCTTACAGTTGGTTTATGCAAATATAACCCATATAAAATATTTTCTTGATCCCAATGGCTTATAGGTGGGGTGATAGTGGGAGAAACACTACATTAAATGTATTTGATCATAAAATGCTTCCCTAAAATCAAGATACTGTATTAAAATATGGGGGGAGGCTGTTTATTTTACAATAAAAAGAATATGACACAATACAGTATTTTATCAATTCTAGGATACATCATTTTAACATCTCTGAAGTCATGATGCATCTTACAATCTATGACTCATTATGATTTAATTGGGAGAATTTTTTTTTTTTGGTGCTGTTATGGTAAAAAAATGGTTCACTTGATAATATCTTAGATTTGATATACTTAATGTATACATTTTTTCCTCTCACAAAAGTGTGATTATTGTGTAACCTATTTTTCTTTTACTTTGCAGTATATTGTGAGTCACTTTCTAAACCATTATAATCCTTCTGAAGTACTTTTAATGACTGTATAGTATTCCTTTGGTTGACAGTTGTATATCAATTTAACAAATCCCATATTTTGGATATCAAGGTTATTTCTTACTTTCCCTAGTAGATTTTTTCTCACATCTTTGATTATTTATTAAAGATAAAACTCCTAGAAGTATATATTTTAGATGCAAGGCTTTTAATATAGATTTTCAAATCACCCCACCAAAGGGTCATTCCAGTTTTCTCTGTGAGCAATATAGCATTTGCCTCCCCATCCCAACTCTGGCCAACACAGGAAGGTATCTTTTACTTTTGTATTTTCCAACTTAATTTCTAAAAACTTGTTTTGGTATTATTTTATTTTGAATTGTTTTATTATTAAGGAGGTGAAAGGTTTTTAAAAAATATGTTTATTGGTCATTACATTTTTTTCTTTTGTATTTGTCTACCTTCCATTAATGCTCTCATTTTACAATTATATGTATAGCTCATTATTTATTACTCCTTAATGTTCAGGACTTCTAAGTTGTCTGAATTCTTTTGTATTATTTTGGTTTCTTAGCTCTTTTGATTTCAGCTCTTTGATAGTACTCAATTAATTCTGAATACTGTTTTTAATTTAAATTTTAAGTTTAATAAAAATTTCCTTAATTTTTCATACCTTTTATCATATTTTTTAAATTACCCATTTTTCTTATCTTACATCTATCATTTAAAATGATGTCTAAGTTCTATGTTTCTTTTTCTTTTGGTTTACTTTTATTCCAGTTATTGTCATTGCATTCTTTCATTTTCCTTTTTTTAGCTCATTTAGTTCATTTATGTCAAATAGAAATGAGAAGATAAATGGTTTTAATCTTAAGAATGAGTCTGGCCTTCAGCAAGGCAATTAGATTCTTATCTTTTCTCTGCTTGGTCTTGGAAGAACTCTTCCAGCCCTCTGAAATAGAAACTGCTTCTTCTGCAAACTGTAAAATTAGTCAGGTGGTTCCTCCAGACTAAGGTCCACAGGACACAGTTTATCACAATATGAATAAAATCGCATCATAACCACCATCATCATCATATCATTACCTTCAAACAAAAACCACAGCCAATAGCTACATTGCCAACCTGGAAAAGATTCAGAATTGACCAGATGGGTGAATTTGAAGCATATGTTATAGTAACCTGGGAGAACTTCTCCTAATGAGTGTCTGCAAATAATGAACTGTCATTTGTAAGAAGGTAAGTTCTAAACTCTTTTTCTTTAAATTTAAGAAGGTCTGGAACCAGGCACCTTGAACAGAAGCTAGAGTCATATTTCAGGTCAAGATGGAGTTGAGGGAGGGGAAGAGTGCTAGTCAGAGTTCAAGCCATTTTAGATTAAGTAGGCCCAGGACACCCTTACCTTTAGAGGTACAGCCTCAGAATATGTCAAAATCTAGCTTTTGCTTACTACTTCTGAATGGATTTTTATACCTTTGCTTTTGAAATTGTTAATAATTTCTACTTTGCAGTTTTCTTTAAAAATTTTCGGAACTATTAAAAGGTGCTATGAATCCCAAACCTTTTCCTGGGCCCCTGTAAGCTTTTAGGCCCTTGATACTGAGCCTCTACTGCTTGATGGGTGGAATGGGTGTGTCAGTGCTCCTTGGAGATGGAAAGGGCTATTTCAAGGCTGTGTATTTCCTAGTGACAACCTGGCAGATATGATACTCAGAGAACCAGGCAATATAAGGGAATTGGGCCCTATGACCAGGAAGATCTCTCCCAGCCTGTGGGTCACACAATTTCTTCAGTACATGGAAAGTACTCCAGTGCAGCAAGAGAGGGGTATGAGGTTTTAATACAGGAATGCAGCTTGTTCTAATTACTATTTTATTTTAGCATTAAACACAAGAAATGGAGCAGCTATAGGAGCCAAAAATACTATTTGATTATTCTTTTTCAACAGTCCCAGGTATCTTGAATGTACAGTGTATCAAGTCTATGGGTTCCTAAGCTGGGTTTCACAGATCCTTAACTAGGGAGACATCTAAAATCTGAGGATCAAAGCTTATATGCATGTGTATACATACTTTTTATTTCTGGGGAGAAAGTCCATAGCTTTCAAAGTCATTTTCAACTAAGAAGAAGGTTGAGACCCATTGAATGTTTTCAATCCTCCCTTCATAGATGGGGAAACTGAGGCTAGGGCAGTGACAGGCCTTGCCCCAGGTTATACGGGGGTGAGTCGCTGGAAAGGACAGAGTTCCCTGGAATCTAGCCCATCATTTGTTACTGCCTTTCCCTCCCCTGCTCCTAAGTGGACCCAGCATCGCCTACTTAATTTCTTTTTTTCTTGTCAGTCCAATGAATACTAGTCGTAATAAAAGAAACAGTACCATCCATCAATTTCAGAAGAATCAAAATTGGTTCTGGGACCTAAGAATGATTAAATCCAGAAACTCATAGGTAAAGGACAGGAATATACCTACTATTACACAGGGTAAAAAGTGTTTATAACAACAAACCAGTGTATTAGTTTCCAACTGCTGCTCTAAGAAATTGCTGCAAATTTTAGTGGCTGACACAACACAAATTTATTATCTTATACTTCTGGAGGTCAGAGATCTAAAATGGGGTCTATAGGGTTAGGTTTCCTAAGCTTTTCTAGTTTCTGTTGGTTGCCTGCCTTCCTAAGCTCTGTCTTCAAAGTCAGCAGCGTAGAACCTTTTCAAGATCTGACCTTCTGCCTCCTGTTAGGGACCCTTGTGATCACATTAGACCCACCCAGGAGGATTCAGAATTATCTCCCCATCTCAAGGTCCTTAATCTTAATTACATCTGCAAAGCCCTTTTTGCTGCATAAGGTAACATACTAGTTCAGAGGTTCCTGGGATTAGAACACTGACATTTTGGGGAGGCTGTTATTCAGCCTACCACAACCTGTAATATGGATTTTCTATTAATCCAATTTATCACAAAAGATGTTAAGAAAAAGCAGTGATAGTGGATTTTCTAAAAAGTATTCTAAATAAAAACTTGACCAGCTCCTAACTGATTCTGTTTAGTAGCTGAAGGTGCCCAGGTGCTTATGTATGTGTGTAGTGTGTAGGTAAAAACAAAAATAAGAACATGAGAAAAAGTAGCATACTTTAAAAGAAATTACCATCAGCCAGGCTTTTTTGAAAATTGAACTAGTTATGAGTTTCTTCAGGTCC
The DNA here is from genome assembly GCF_040802235.1 of Manis javanica. Classification (NCBI taxonomy): domain Eukaryota; kingdom Metazoa; phylum Chordata; class Mammalia; order Pholidota; family Manidae; genus Manis; species Manis javanica. The sequence continues at coordinate 169,058,116 of NC_133156.1, read as the reverse complement.
GGTGAAGACAGCTGGGCTTTTAACTGGGGTAATTCTATATGTGCCTGTGTCAGCCTGGATTAGCTATGGCATACACACCAACAGACATATAGCCTTTAATCTGGTAACAGCTGCTGATGGGTGGTGGAGGACGAATGATGCTATAAATGGAAATAAGTTGATAAAGGGATTAGAGAAATCCCTGAACAGTTAGATCAGCAAATGAGTGACTAACTGTTGGTTAAAGTATTCAGGTTACAGCTTTACACATGTGCACTTGATGCTGAAGATCACCATGGCGTATTTAGAAATATGTCTAAATTTGGCACTTTTAGCTATGGAGGCAAGACATATTTGGTCACATGAGCTGTAGTGTTAAACTTTACTGTGCAATCCTTAAATGCATAAGTTTGGGAATAACTGCCTTTTAAATGTAGGTCAAATTAGATTAGATAAAATGCCAGGTTGTCCCCCTAATGACATGTCTTTGCTCATGCACCTCTGAAGATGTGTTTGAGCCTGGGAACTGTGGTGTAGTTGCAGCTGGAGCATGGGAAATACAGACAGGTCTGAATGGGGTGGGTAAACCTCATCATGTGAGCTGTGGCAGAGAAAATCCTGGAATTACTATTTTGATATAAAAGATATGTTAAAAGTAAGTAGGTGATCCCTAGGTCTGATGGAAGGAAGCAGCACTTACTTCTTACAGTAAGGTATGGAAGAGTGCAAACATGAACAAGAGATGCCCTCAAGAGTCAACACTGGGCACTTGAAAATGACATTAGGTAGAGGCCATGGGGAACAGAAAACGAGCCTACGAACTCTGGTCATGTTTCTTTTCTTGACGAAAACATTCAGTGGCTCCCCTTTGCCTGCAGAAAAAGGACATATTCCTGAGAGGTGCATCCCTGGTCTTCCACTGTCCAGTTATCCTTCCTGCATTATTTCCCCTATATGGTGCATCCTATGATCTTGTCAAACAACTACTTCTGTCTCCTGTATGTGTCTGAGCCTCTGACATGGAATCTTCTGACTCACGCCAGGGCCTCTCTGTGGAGGAACTTGACATTCTGATTATAAACTCAACCCATTGTTAGAATATCAGAGCAATGCCTCCTCCCCTCCCAGGTGGTTGCCTTCCTGGCCCCTCACCTCCCCCACCTTAGTGGGAGTTAGGTCTCCCTTCCTTGAACCCTACAGCAAGCTCCCGGTGCTCCTGGATGGCGTGAGTCACTTTGCTTGAACTGACTGCTTGAAAGCGGGGCTTGCGTCTTGTTTTTCTTTAAGGCCCTCTGTTACCAAGCTTGATGCTCAGCACAGGACAGATGCCCAACAAATATTTGTGAAAGGAAGGAAGAGTGAAAAGAACAAGGAGGAAGGAGAGAAGGAATTTAAAATATTGTAAAATTCTCTGGGTACTTGAGGGGTGGGACGCTCTTTAAGACACTCCCGCTTCCCCTTGGTTTTTGAGGGATGACCCCCTCCTGGCAGGCTGAGAGTTTTGAAGTCACCCAGAAAGCCATAACTGTGGGATCAGTCCTCTCTGTGTTTCTGGAGGGCTTGTCCACCTTGCAGGCGCCTTCTCTTTGCATTTATCTGTCCAGTAACTGGTTGTTTCCATACAAGGAGCTGAGCACTGGCTGCCCGTCCAGCCCTCTTGACTCTGACAGATGACATAACCCAGGGCAGGACCGCAGAGCAAGTAGTGAGTGGGGACCTGCTGGCAAAATAGGTGGGCTTGGTGGCTTCCTCTGCCCCCTGTGCTGGGAGCAGTGCCAGCCACCAGAGACCCCTGGGAGAATAATTTCCCTGCAAGGATAGCGATCACCACTGCTCTAAAGGGTTGTTGTGAAGGTTTAACAAAAGCGAATTACTAAAAGTATTTCTGAAAATTACAAAGTGTTGTGTAAATGGGAGTTAATATCTTTTTGTGGGGACTGGAAAAATGAGGAGGTCACCCAGCTAAGCCTGGCCGCAAGAAGCACTCTTTCTCCTGGAATCCAAAAAGCGATTTTAGGACTTCATGTCTTTTGTATACGCTTTCACTGTGCAAGTACAGGAGGGAGTATTTCCGTTAGCGATTACCCTTGTCCCCCATAGGGATTGTCCTCTAGCCAGGAGGTCTTCCTCGTCTGGCAGCTGCCTGAGAATTAGAGGCTGCTGAGGAGCTCAGGAGCCCAGAGATCACCTGGTGCAGCCTCCCCATGAAAGGGACCAACGTGTGGACCAGGCTGATGTCTACATAGCAATCATCCTGTGTCAGGCTTTGAGCTGGCTACTTAACGCAGGTATTGTGAGCCTGTAGAAAATAGTTGGTAAACAGTTGGAATCCACTCTGAGTGCATGATGAGAAAAAAATTATTCCAAATTGATCATGTTTTCTTTTTATGAAAAGTAATTAAAAGTTTATTATAGCAAAGCGTTTATAAAGAATTTCATGAGACAATGTGATGGTGAGATAGGGTGGAACTGAGGTGAATGAACTCAAGGCCTGATAATTGATTATATGAGTGATTGTATAGGTCTCTCTGTCAGCCAGTCTGGGGTGAAGTCTGTATTTTAGCACCTAGCAGCTCTATCTCCAGCCTTCTTCTGGTCAAGGTTGTTATTAGTGACTTGGAGGATGTAAGGGGCCTTGTGCTGGAATTTCTAATAAACGTAATATAGCTACAGATGGTGGAGTGATTATTCTGTAATCAGATCATTAAAGTGTATTGAGTCAGTTCATGGGAGCCTGGTGGCAAGTGCCAGGACAGGTGTATTTTTTCCCTTTGAGCTGGGCTTGGAAAATCTGCCCTAATGAGCCTCATGGACAGGGTGGCCAAGGGGAGGGTGATGCCAGAGGCCTAACCTGAGGGCAGACTCTAAGGGGGCATTGTCTGCCCAGAATTTAAAAACAATAACAAAACTGACTTAAAAAATAGCAGATTAAAAGATCTGTTTTTATTATCACTGTAAATGTGCATATGAATGTGAATATATATGTAAAATGAAAATATGAGGATATTATGCTAGGATAGTCTAAAAAGTATCAATTTTGGTGTAAAACATTAGAGCAGTTCCAGTTTGGGCTTGTTCTCTGATGGGCACCCCAGAGCAGACAGGCATGAAGCTCTAAATGATGAATGACGAGTGACGGCCAGCGTGCCTGTGCTTGCTCTGAACCCTCCATTCTCCAGACCACCTCCTGCCTGGCCCCTTTGTTTCCTGCATTGGGTTTGTATTCCTGGTCTGGGTCCTGAGACCCCACAGGTGGGCATTGCTCCCTGTAAGTCCGGGGAGAGGAAATCCTGGGTCAAAATACCTCTAAAACCAAAATCAGTCAAAGGGAGAAATAAAGTTTAAAATATGTTTCTTGCTTACAAACTGCAGCCTGAGGTTATTTCTCTTTCGTGCTCTGGCAGAAGTAAAACCAGCCCTCCCCCTCACCTCTCAGGTACAGATAAGCCCCTGGCTGCCCAGGTAATTACCTATGGATATGGAGATGAACTTCTCTCCACCCCTGAGGATATGCAAATGCACTAAAGCCAGGCAAGATAGTCTGGAAATACTACAATTTTACCCACACTCTCCCTTCCCTTATACTTGCAGGTGACTCCAAGTTGAACATACCAACATGAATGATGGCAGAATAAATATTCAAAATGGTCTCTACGGTTTGGAATGCTACACTGGAAAAAATCAGATAGGGATAAAGGTGGGGACTCTATACTTCAGGTTAAAAAATTCAGTGAAATTTTGGGAAGTGATAGATAGTTTCATTATCTCGATTGTGGTGATGGTTCATAGGTATATGCCTATGTCCGAGCCTATCCAATGAAGCATTATAAATATGTGCAGTTTATATATGTCAATTATACTTTAATAAAGTTGTTTAAAAAACTCAGTGCCATGTGGACAAATGGCGAGAACCTCTGACTTGGCTGCAACACCTTTGAGAAAGTTCAGGAGGATATAGTGACATATATTTGTAATTTGACCTTAAATAAGTGTGAATTTTTTGCTAAAGAAGCTAATAGAAGCCCAATGTCCAGATCCAGGAGTGTGAATAGCAGCACACATGAATACTGTACTCTGTTCTGGACACTATTTTTATTAAGAATTAAGACTCACCCAGGGTCTTAGCCTTGGGTGGCCAGTAGATCTGATCTGGAATCTTGCTAGGATCCAAATTCCTTGGATTCTCCAGCAATCCAGTCCCTACTATTGAACTTCACCTTCCTGCCAGAGAATGTAATCCTGACTTGAGACAGATGTGAGAAAATTCATAGCTCTCCATCTCTAAGAGTTTGGGGATTCCACCTAATTTAATGGTCATGGTCCCCTGTGAGCCTCGTGTTCTCTTCTGCTGGGGCACTCATGACAAACGACCTTCTCAAGCAGGGTAGATACCCTCTGTGCATAGTTATGATGGGCTGGGGAGTCTGCAAATCTGAGTATGCTAGTGTAATTCCACTCTTCCTTTCTCATTAGGAAAGTTTAAGAGATTGCAAGAGAGTAAGGAGGACATTATTATGGGAATAACTTTGAATCTGCTCTAACTTATATATAAGTACTAGCTGTTCAAGCCCTTGAGTACTTAATGGTTAATGACAAATGACTAGCAATGCACTTCACCGCATTTGGGAACAGAACACAGCAGTGTGTTGAGTAGGCCACCCACAGGCTGACAACTGCCTGGGCTCCCGGAAGCCCAAGGCCTAGCTTAGAGGAGTAGCCATGCAGCCCTCAGCTTGGCTGTCTGTCTGTCTCTCCATTTCTTGATGCCACCACGGGACTGAGGGGGCTCTAGCCTTTGGGCTGATCCTTGAGCCTGGTGTCCTAGCACTGGGTGCTGGATCTTGCTTGATTGCCCAGCTCTACCCACCTTGCTTGGGCTACAGGGACCCATTGTAGGCACATCAGAGACCACCAGAATGGAGTGAGACTTCCAGAAACTATATTATGTAAGGAACTGTTGAAGGAGCTGGGAGTGTTGCAATGGGAGAGGGAAACGAGGGAAAGCATGGCAGCGGTCTTCAAATTCTTGGAGAACTGAGCTGACCAGGCTTGCTCTACCGGACAAGGATCCAGAAGGCCAAATCAGGTTATAGGAGTATGTTCTTTGGGAAGGCAAATTGAAGGAAGAAATCTGCAGCAATTAGGACTGGCTAACAACAGAAGACTAGGAAGTCCTATTTTTGGAAGCAGCTAACTCTCCTTCACCATGGAAATTAAAAAATGCATGTCAGGGATGGATGAAAGGGATTTCTGTACTTGCATGTTCTGTTGCAGTCTCTTTCTTTAGGCTCTAGAATTCTGTGATTCTAAAAGCTCCTGTTTTCTTTTGAGATCCCTGTTTAGAGGGTCAACTCCATCCTGAGTTTACATGTCCACTTTCTCCTGGGAGCTCCGTACTTCCATCTTTGCTGTTGAACTTGTTTGCAGCATTTCTGTGCCTCAGCGGCCAAGATTTCTCTTTCCCACATTGCAGTTGGGGTGTAGAGGTACTGTGCATCACTCCAGATTTCACTTACTCTGGGTGTTAGCTTACATCTTGAAATATGTTTTCCTCACTCTAGCCTATGCCCTTTTCTGTCTTAATGATAGCTTCCCCGGGGGAAGACACTCAGCTCTCTGACAGGAACACTGGGAGGACAGAAGTACAGGGGAGGAACAACATCTTCCTCTATCTCTCACCCTAAAGCATTGGATGGGTGAATATTATTCTTCCAAATCACTGCCAGTCTCTCTCTGAACCAGGAGAATACATCAGATAACATCAGTGACATTACTAACCTTGTCATTCTTACTCTTGCAACACACACGTACCTGGGACATGCATCACAGTGTGTAGGCTTCATTTTGTGTGAAATATATCATGTTCATGTCCTATCATATTGTACATAGTTACGATTGTTTATTCTTTGGGGAAAGGGACATTATATTTCAACAAGGAGAAGGACATGCCATACAGAACACTCTCTCCCATGACTTGTGACTTTTGGCAAGGGGACCATGAGGAATTTCCATCCAGTCCCCTGGCACAGAAGAGTTTCTGGGATCCTCAAGTGTCTTTTCCAGTGTGCTCCAGTAAGTCCCTGTGTCCCTGTCAGAGTCCCCTCAGCCTGCCTGGCGATTGCAAATGCAACTGCTCCTCTGGCAACTGGTGGTACTCCCAGAGCCTAATGCAGACAGGCCACACATCTGTCCTTGCTGAATTAAATGGAAAGGTTTGTATGCAGGGTGCAGTGGTGTCCCCCACACTGGATTCACTGAAAATCATCTGCTAGAAGAAGAGTGAAAGCTCGAAGGGACCCTTGGAAGCCCAACCCCTCATTTGGAAAAGTGGGAATATGAAGCATAGAAAGACAAGGCCAAGGCCGGCCCATTGAGCCAAGTACCTGAACCAAAATCTCCCAATGGCCAGTGTGGCTGGTCCCTTTCCACTGTGTCCCATCATGTGTTTCTCCTTCCATTCCAGCCTCATTAACTTTGTGTGCCACACCTGCTTCAAGAGGCAGGAGAAGCTCCATCGCTGTGGGCAGTGCAAGTATGCCCATTACTGTGACCGCACCTGTCAGAAGGGCGCTTGGCTGGACCACAAGGGCGAGTGTTCGGCCATCAGGAAATACGGAAAAGTGCCCAATGAGAACATCAGGTCAGTGCTGGGCCCCTGTGGGGGACATGGGATTCCCTAATGTCAGGTGGGGGATGGAGGAGTGACCGCAGTCCCAGGCCCAAGGAAGCAGGATGAATGCAAATCAGGAAAGAGCCTCAGACAGACTGGATGTGGGCACTTCTGTGCACATCTTGGGTCTGCGTGGGGTCCTTTCAAAAAGAGGGGGACCTGGATGTGTACAGCCATGCTTCCAAACTGCAGTGCTGCCTGGGGCTGGCTGCAGACCCATTCTCTCTGGCTCCTTAATATTTAATTTTTTTAAAAATTGATCTGCCATTGTTAAAAAATGCTGAAATTTCACATTTAAAACAATTAGGTTTTCTGGCTTCTCTTTAAAAAAATAAAAACTCCTGAAGATACTCTCTTAGAAACTTTCAATTATACAATACAGTGTTATCAAATATAGTCACTGTGATTTATATTAGATCCTCAGACCTTATTCATTTTATAGCTGAAAATTTGTACCCTTTTACCAACCTGTCCCTATTTCTTCCAACCCCAGCCCCTGACAATCACTTTTCTCCTCTGTTTCTATGAGTTTGACTTTTATTTTTTTTTTCAAGATTCCACATATAAGTGATACCATGCAGTTTTTGTCTTTCTCTGTCTGGCTGTTTCACCTAGCAGAATGCCTTCCAGGTCCTCAGTGTGTTGTCACAAATAGCAGGATGTCCTTCTTTCTCATGGCTGCATAATATTCCACTATAATACCACATCTTCTTTATCCATTGACCCATGATGGACACTTAGGTCGTCTCCAATTCTTGCCTCTTCTGAGTAATGCTGCAGTGAACACAGGAGGGCAGATATCCTCTTGCTATCCTACTTTGTCTTCAAGGCCCAAAGTAAATGTTACCTCCTGTGATGGGGAGCTCACTCCATTTCTCTGCTCAGTCCCAGTTGGTAGTTGCTTCTGTTACTGAGTTGGCATCTGCCACACATTAGTCTTTACTCTCTGAGCTTTGTGACTAATTTCCTAATATTTGGAGATAGCAGACACCCTACCCAAAGTCTATTTTCTCTGGTGCTGCTCTGAGTTCCCACTTTGTGGGGATACCTTAGTTCTTAGCACCTGGGACCCCCAGCAGGACATCTCTGCAGAAATAACTCTCTGATTCTAACAAGATGAAGAAAGGGCCTATACTTCGCCAAGGGGATCCCTCTGCAGAGACAGGGTCTGACACAGGCCATCAGCCCCTCCCAGGTGCTTGGCCAGCATGCAGTCCGGGAGTGTGAGGGAGTTGCCAAAGTGTCCCTTGGTCACAGGCTTGGTCTTGTAGGCGTGGGCTGCTTTACAGTTACAAGGGGCGTGTCTTGTCTCGCACTCAAAGCCAGGTGTTCTCCAAGCTCATTCCTTCTTCAGGCCCTTTGTACTCAGCGCTCTATTCCCATCTGCACTGAGACGGCTCCTTCCGTTCATTCCATTTTCAGCCCCAGTGTGCATCCTCTGAGTCACCTCCTCTGATGACCTTGGCTTCCCTTCCCCAACCAGTCTTTATCCTGTCATCCTATTTTATTTTCTGCATAGCACTGAACACTAGTTTAAACTATTCCTTTAGCTTAGGAAGCTTCATGATAGAAAAAATTCCATCCATCTAGTTCCAAAGCATATCTTGCACCTGACGTTGTGTCTGGCACACATTAGGCACTCAGGAAGTGTTCATTGAATAGATGAATGAATGCAGTGGAGCCTCCCTAACCCTGCCTCTCTCCACAGGCTGGCGGCACGCATCATGTGGCGGGTAGAGAGAGAGGGCACAGGGCTTACGGAGGGCTGCCTGGTCTCCGTGGATGACTTGCAGAACCACGTGGACCACTTTGGGGAGGAGGAGCAGAGGGAGCTGAGGGTGGACGTGGACATGTTCCTGCAGTACTGGCCGCCCCAGAGCCAGCAGTTCAGCATGCAGTATATCTCTCACATCCTTGGCGTGGTATGAGTCCTCAGCGGCAGGGTGGGGTGCGAGCTGGGATGGTCTAACCAAGGATTCAGAGGCTGCCAGGCCAGAGGGGGAAGGAGCAGAGTCCTAAAGTGAAGACCTCTCATCCCATTCTGGCCCAGCTTTCTATGAGGTTATTCCTGTCCTACCTGATTCGGGTGGTAATCTGCACTTTATAGTTTTTCTCCTCTCCACACTGAAAACAAAGACTCAATGACCATCCCTTCTTGCCTACCAGTCACTTTGGAAATAAAACCTTCCTTTTCCCAGGTCTGATGATCAGGATAATGGGGAGCCTGAAATGGTGGGGTGTGGCAAGGCAGGGAAAAAGGGAGTAAGGGCTTTTGGGTGGGTACTCCCTTAGAGCAACCAGGCCAGGCCTCTCATGGCCACGGGAGTCCAGGAGGTGGGGGCAGGAGCCCGGTGGGTCAGCAGGCTCAGGCCCTGGGCTGTGGGGGTAGGTGTCTTCTAGGTGGCAGGCCAGGCCCCTTCTGTGGTGCTGGCACCGGACTGAGGAGGGAGGTTGTAATAACGGCAGCATGATTACACTTGGCATCTCTTGAGTCCTCGCCATGCAGCAGCAGTGCTTGTGTAATACAGTTCTCCAGAGCAACAGAACCAGCAGGATATATGTGTCTAGATAGGTAGATAGAGAAAGAGAGGAAGAAAGAAAGAAGGAGATTTATTTTTATGAATTGGCTCTTGCAAATGTGGAGGCTTAAAAGGCAGTCTGCTGGCAGAATTCCTTCTTGCTGGGGGTGGGGGGTGTCAGTCTTTTTTCTATTAAAGCCTTCAATTGATTGGACAAGGTCCACTTACATTATGCAGGCCAATCTGCTTTATTCAAAGTCTACTGATTTAAATGTTAACCCATCGAAAAAACACATCCACAGAAATATACAGAATAGTGTTTGACTAAACATTTGGGCACCGCAGCCCAGTCAAGCTGACACATGAAATGAACCATCGCAGCTCCCCATATATAATTTTTTTGCTGTCTTTACAATATAGGAAACTGTGCTTTGAGCATTCCTATTTCATAGAACAGAAAGCTAATGTATAGAGAGGTTCCATGACTTCCAAAAGCCACACAGTGAACTGGTATCCCAGAAGGACTAGAAGCAGTCTGTCTGGTGCCCGAGTGTCTACTCTGAGCAGTTATTCTCCACAGCCTCAGAGTGAACAGATGTCACAGATTGATCCTGGGTATCCCTGAGGCGCTCTGGGGACTATAAGCCATAGGATTGCATAGGACTCAGCTCTACCAAAGTGTGGAACTGAAAGGACCCTTAGAGATCGTCTAATGCAATTTATTCAGCCAACAGATGGGAGAACCAGGGCTCAGAGAATAAGGAAGCTTGCCCAAGGTAACAGCTTGTTAGTGGTGCTGACAGGCTTCACTTCATGTACTTGCTGAATGACTGATGAGACTGAATGGAGAATGTGGCAGTCTTCCAGTATCTATAACAAATAGCCATGTGGGTGTACAACTGTGTATGATATTATGTGTAACACCCATTTATATATGTGTTTATATAGAGAGCAGAAATCCACGTGTAATTATTAACATATTCTATGTTATATTTTATTCTTATGCATTTTTCAGAGCAGGTATTTGGAATATGTTTCTATAAAGAACAACTTATTTTTAAGGACATGGAAATCAATCAAGTGCCACATAAGTAAAAACCAACTTGATTTACTTTGCATTCAGAAATAAATGTTAACTGTTGCACTTATCAGATTTTAAAATTGTTAAAACAGGAGTATAAAATATCCACCAGGCACAAAGCAATCAAAAAGAGGATGTCAATTTTAAGAGCAGATATAGGAATTAAAGGTGGGTAAGCAAAGGAAACAGGGGAGACAGACACACACACACACACACACACACACACACACACACACACACACACACACACACACACCGAGTAAGGCAGAGCAGAGCACGGAGAGAGAAACAAGGATAGATACTGAGGAAGGTTCGTGTGAGACCCAGATACAGGAAAAGGGAGAGGCTTCTCAGAACCAACATTCCGCCTGGCCTTTTTAGAATACAACTACCAAAACTTTCAAGGTGTCTTTGCTTTTAGCAAGAATGGGACGCTCCCATGGTACTGATTTTGAGGGTCATTTGGAGTCATGTAGAGAACATGGCACCAAATGGTTTGTTCCTAGACTCTCTAAGAATCTCTAGGATGCCCCTGAGTCTTCTGTTTTTTTAAACTTTCAGCAGCTAGGATGGTGGTCTGTCCCTTATCTATGTCTGCTAACTGACTCTTTTTTCCTCTGGGTAGATTAACTGCAATGGCTTCACACTCAGTGATCAGAGAGGCCTGCAGGCTGTGGGTGTGGGCATCTTTCCCAACCTGGGATTAGTGAACCATGACTGTTGGCCCAACTGCACTGTCATATTTAACAACGGCAAGTGAGTATGTCTTTACCTGCGGGTGGTGTATGGGGATGAGGAGACTGTGTGGTGTTTTCTCCACTTGACTTAAACCCAAGGCAAACTCAGCTAGCATGGATTTCAACTGGGCAGCAAATAGAAATTTGATTCTAGAATAATTGTGGATAGGAGAAAGGTAATGAGGAGGATAGCAAAGAGTTCCACATGCATGATGTCTGAGTCTTTGCATGTTTCTTGAGCTGCCTAGATGTGTTAGGTACTATTTTAAAATTTAAGCCTGGGATTCTCTCTCTAGAGGTCATTACAGAACAATATCAACTGAGAAGGCACTTGGCAGGAGCATATATTAGTCAGGGTCCCAGCAGAAATCAGAAGGCATACTTTGGGTTTACCCAAAGAAAATGTAATGAAAGGACAATTTACAGAAGTATAGGTAGAGTTTAAGAAACTAACATGGAACGGTGAGATGTCCAGGTGAGTCTAGCAACAGTATGAAACCATTACCAGCTGTAGACTTGGAGGGGAGCCTGGAGGAAGTACTCTTCTTGTAGCTGGTGAGAGCTACAGCCAGGGGAGGAGGACATTTCTTCACCCCCACCACCAGCATGTCTGTGCCTGTAGAGAAAGTAGCCACTGCTGGAACCGTGGCAAGACAGAGAGGGAGCCAGGAGAAGAAATACCCCAACCTCTCTCTCCTCCCACCTTCTGATCTCTTCCCATTGGCCAAACCCCAACCAGAAGCCAGAGAGCAAAGGACCCTGGGTGATGAAGTCCTCAGAGGTCAGTTCCCCACGCCCCAGGAAAGCACAGATCAGGGACAGAAGGGCGAAGAATGGTTTGTAGGGGTGGGGCACAAATGGAGAAGTCAGCAAAAAGGATGAGACCCTGGTTGTCTATGGCTCTGGGGAAATTTGGGGAAATGAGGCCTCTTGTTCTAAGGGATGAGCTCTTATAACAGATGCAAGTTGACACTTAGCCATCAACAATGTTCAGGATTTCCCCCAAAACTTCCTGGAAACCAAAGACAATGGTCCTGGTTCTCAGCTAAGAATCAAGCCTAAGCCCCAATGTAGTATGGACTCTGGTTTCTTGTTTCCTTCCTATTTCTGGAAGCAGGGGCCCTCATGACAGCAGGCTCTTAAGCAATTGAAAAGCCACACAAGACAGAGATATTTATTTGAGGCACAGATGATAATCTTTTTACAGCACTTGTGTTTCCCTTCCTGGGAGGTCACTGGTCTGGACCTCATAGAATCCCCCTCGAGGAGCTATTGTCCAGGTGAGCCTGGTTGTTAGAGGATCAAATTCAGCCACGTTAGGGGCCTGGTCATTCAGGACACCACCCCCTGAAGCAGTGGTGACCAGGGTTCCTCTTGTCACTACATGTAACAGCCATAGGATTCTGGGCACCCTTTGTTCAGATCATCTCTGGCTTCTGCTCTGGCTTCTTTGTACCCACTCATTTTCAGCAGTCACATTTGACCTGGGCTTCTTGGCTGTCGTGCAAGAGAAGGTGACTTTTCAGTCACTGCCGAGCTGCCTGCCATGGTGGAAAGAACATGGGACATGGTGTTAGGAGCCTAATTCTAACCCTAACAAGTTTTACATGCTATTTGCGTGCCCTAACCAATGTACACACAGTTCAAATGATCCCCAGGATAGACATCGAAGAGGCAACACTTATTCATCCAAGATGCTTGTTTGTGGGATGATAGTAGCTTCCCATGAAGCTTTTTAGCACTTTACTTTTAAATGCATTGTCTCATCTCAGGACAGTCCATTAGCTGGTTACAGATGAGAACCTTGAGGCCCAGGAAAGGAAATCACTTGTCCAGGCCTGAGTATTTTTGAACCCGGAACTTCTCATTCCAAATCCAGGGAGCTTTCCACTCTACCAGGCTGCATCTTGCCCAGGGAGCCCTGCTGGAAGGGGCTGGGGTAAAAGTTGTTGTGATGGCCAAAGCTTTGATTGCATAATCTGGAATGCTGTGCAGCCTGACTAGCTGTACTGGATCAGCCGGTGGTAATGATTTCCGTTTGGGTGTCTGTTTTTTCTTTCAGTCATGAGGCAGTGAAATCCATGTTTCACACCCAGATGAGGTGGGTCAGTCCTCGCAAGCATCTCTGCTCCTCTGACCCATCTCTCTCACTGGCCTGGTTTGCTGGGGCCACTCCTCCCTGAGATCCCCTGGCTGCTGTCTGTCCGGAATGTCCTGCTGCACCTCAGAGTCCCGGCTTTGTGGAACCTGGATCTAAATGCATTTCTGTTAATTATTTTGTTCCTCCCCCAGCCACTGCCTGCTGTGGCTTGGCTCTGCTCTGCCTCCTTTCTTCCCTGTCTTCTGTTCTTTTTCTCCTTCTCCTCCAATTTCAAAGCATGCCAAGCCCTTCTAGTCCACATCATTTTAACAGAAGTGTGCATTGTTTCTCTAACCCCTGCTTATCACAAAATGAGGACTGGTGGTGTTACTGACCTATTAAAGACCGTGTGTTTGTTTATAATCACCACCCACCCCACAACTTCTCACCCAGGTGGTTCTGAAAACAGCACTCTTAACTGTGGTAGTTTTGGTACATATTTATTCATAGCATTCTGCTCACTGATTCTGGCCAACTACGAATTAGTGGTTAAGGTCAGATTTTACTTCCGACTTTTCTGTATGACAACCAAATGGCCAGGCCATTCCATGGGGTTATTTGTCAGGCCGTTTTGAAAGTACTTGAAATGCTCTTTGGATTACGAACAAAGTGCTGTGTGGGGGTCTGGGCTCTGGGAATGCAGTAGGAGTGTTTGGTGCATCTCAGCACGTGACTTTGCGTGATTCACATCAACTCAGGGGCGTTTGCTTCCACATCTGTAGAGCAAGGTCGAGATGAGAGCCTCTCTAGGGACATTCCTAGTTCTAAGTCTCTGTGACCCTGGGCTTTGTTCCTAATCTCTATAGAAATACTTAAGCAAGTTGCCTGCTTGTGGCTCATTAGCTGAACTATAGAATTGCAGAGCATTAGAGATGGAAGAGGTCTGGGGTCCAGAATGGAGTGATGGTCACTATTTATTCCCTGATCCCCAATTCCAAGTAAGGTAAAAGGAGGCACACATATTTTCATATTTAAGTGGTATTACATTAATTTGGCTTTGAAAAGTCTCTAGCACCACTGAAATAATTTGAGATACTCTTAGACTTTACAAGAACTGGCTTAACCATCGTGGGAAATCCTAACTCAGTTAGCACTGAATCACTATTGGATGGGGATATGTTACTATGGTGAGCTGCATCTGGAAAAGGGGCTAAAGGGGGCAAAATTACTTACCCACACCAGCATCAACTGCCAGAGAGCCACACTCACCACTGGCCCAGGTGTTGCTCACATAGAACTACTTAGGACATTAGTAGGGTCCTAAAATCAAGGGCTTCAGTGTTGTCTCATTTCCCGCGCACTGCAGACTGGCGAGACAAACTGAAGAGAACCAGGCGAGACCAGTATGATGAGGTGAAGCATGAATGGCACTTGTTGCCAAAGTGCTGTGAGACTCTGGGGACATTACTTCACCTCTCTGGTCTCCCCTGTGGCTGGGACCAGTAGGATTCTCAGCAGAGCTGTGAGTGGAATTACAAAGCCCTGCTCTCCCTCTTGCCTTTCATCTCTTGAGTGACAGTTGCTGTGAAAAACTGTGGTGCGGAAGGAAGGAAAGGAGTCTCATGTGCACATGAGCAGCACTTTGATTTTGCCAGGCTTTTGTACACATAACCACATTTATGGACATGTCAGTAAACCCCGCTTGGAGAGAATGCTTTTTAACCTTAAGTGGTCACTTCAGATGCCTAAATATATGTCCTTTAGGAGCTGCTGGTTCAGTTGTCACTTCAGAGCACATGGAAGGGACTGCCTTTGACTGGGACCTTCCTGCAGTGCTGGGATCTTGTCCTGCCTTTCACACAGTGTCTGACTCAGCCTGTCTGGGAGGTAAAAGGAATGACCACGGATCTCTCTGCAGATGCTCTCCCCAGCCCTCTGCATCCTGCTGCTTACTCTCTGGGTTATGGTTTCCCATTGGGCAGTGTGGCCCTAGGTGCCTAGGGAGATATGGGGGCACATCCTACAACCCAGTTTGCAGGGCTCACCTCTGGTTTTCTGCATCTCCTGGCCCTGTCATGGAGAGTGCCTGGCTGAGGGATCCCCCTTCAGGTCTCTGCTTGCCTATTTCAGTGGGATGTCAGTTCTGCAGTGGTCTTTTGTCCTTAGCACATTCCTTATCTATTATGTTAAGGGGGTCATGCTGTAGGTAATTAGAGGATCAGGTCTAGGCTGGAAGGGAATTGAAATGCCATCTGCTCTTGCCACCCACCTTCAACCCAAAGCCAGGACCCCAGTAAGCACAAAAGCCAGCCTTTGTTTATTTGCCTTCAGTGATCTACAGGTGTGTCTCCTCATGTAATGTAGCCTTGAACCACTGGATTGAAGGATAAAGTAAGTGGGGGCTTCAGGTGAGACACAGAATGGGCCAAGATTGTGGGTAAGTGGAGGGCTATGTTTATGAGAGCACAGGCCCCCAATAAGCAGAAATGACTATTGAGCCTTTTCTTGTTTGGAGCTTTGCCTTATTGTTTCTCCTTTCCTTTGCTGCAGACAATAACTAAATGTATAGGGATAATTGGAGGCATGGAAGAAGCTATATATGGCTTTATGACCAAGCCCAGTCCTCTACTGGGTTTCAGAGCAATGAACTGAATGGAAGAGATTTGATTGCTATATTGAGTAGAGCAGAATTATACAGAAACCTCTCCTCCTTTAGGCCACATCTCCCCTTTTTGGGAGAACAGGACTTTTCTCAGAGTGCTAGTGGAAGTCATTGTCTTTGAGACCCTGGAAGAGCTGAAATGCGTCTCTGACAGCCCTGGATTTGATGAACTCTTTTCCTTCATCCTGCTCCAGAATTGAGCTCCGGGCCCTGGGCAAGATCTCAGAAGGAGAGGAGCTGACGGTGTCCTATATCGACTTCCTCAACGTCAGTGAGGAGCGCAGGAAGCAGCTAAAGAAGCAGTACTACTTTGTCTGCACGTGTGAGCACTGCCAGAAAGGCCTGAAAGATGACCTCTTCCTGGGGGTGAAAGACGACCCCAAGGTACATGCAGTCCCACTCTGGCATTCACTCTGACTTTGTCCCCAGGCCAGGCCCGGCTGGGTGTCACAGTCAGGGCACCCCTGCCTGCTGGAGCCCAGAGGAGAGCCTGCAACCTGCAGGAAGGTGGTGGGGGCACACAGTGTGCTGCACATATGTCCCACTAGTGTCTTGGTGCCACTACTTGCCAGGTGTTCCAGTTGGGAAGGTCACTCAGTTTTCTCACCTGTAAAGTAGGAATGATGGCACCCATGCCAAAGGGTTGTCATGAGGATTAAGCAGAATGATCTATGCAAAGGGGCAGCGTGCAGAGTAGACCCAGAGTACATTTGGTTCCTCTCCTTGCCCCTTTGCAGGTTAAGTAAGGCTGATAATTTCCTATATGGAGACCAGATATCAGAGAGATTGGTTGTCTGGTTATTCCTAAGGTATTCCTAGTCCCATGGAAATTGGCATGTGGCGATCAGGCAATGTTTAGATGGCTTAATATGCTTACCTCCTGTGCAGCTGTTGCCTGGTTGACAGTGAGACCACTGAGCAGCCGAAGGCCTACCCAGGGGGCTGCAGGAGCTCTGCTGAGCTGGGAGAAAGCTGAGCTGCCAGGTGTCAGGGTGGCCGATTAAAACAGCATGTCAGAAAGGAAAGGGTCAGCCTTTCATCACTTCCTGCAATGGTCCAAGCAAGAAGCTAAAATCCGAGTGGGCCCCAATTCCTCCTGTCCCATTTCCCCAGGAAAGGCCCCAGGCGCAGGGGCACTTGCAGGATCAGCACAGTGGGGGCATCTTGCTGCTGAGGGGCCCAGGACAAAAGCCTCCAGTGTGAGGGAGGGCATGGGGGAAGGGCTCAGTGTGGAAAAGTACTGCGTATGGAATGGAGTGGGCAAGTGCCTCATACTTCCCTTCTCCTCACCTGTAAGGGGACCTAGGTAGAGGTGCCTGAGGAAGACTTTGGCTCAAGACCTCAGATAAAGAGACCAGCGCGAGGGCACATGGTGAGGAATGCAAACATGTGAGGAGCATGATCAGCCAGGGGCCCCGTGTCCTGGGCTTCCTTCAGAGGTGTGCTCCACGCCTGGCATGGTGAGGCAGCTTTGCCTAGGAGACCTGCTAGGTAGAGCCTTCATAACTGTCCCTGATTATGACTGAAGGATGATACGTAGGTTCGTGACCAGGAGCCGGCCTCCTCTGGGGAGGCTGCCTGAACACTGCCATACAACGCAGTCCATCAGTGCATTTAAGATACAAATACACAAATATACTTCTCAATTAACTTGAGTTCTGCATCTTAGGTGTGAGCAGAAATTGGTCTCTGGGTAGAGCAAAAGTCATGAGCAAAACTGACTTCTAGGTTCAGACAGTGGGGCGCCTCTCAGTTACTTCATTACTCCATGTCGGGGCCAACGTTCAGGTAACACTATTCTCCCATGTGACATCTCTATCCTTCATCCCCTGACTCTTCTAGACATTTTTTTTTTTGCCACTAACTTATTTCTATTCTTAATATCTAATTAATTTTTTACCCTTTGACCAAGAGTTCTACTTCTAAGAATTTACCCTGCAGAGGAAGATACATGTATGAAGACACATATTGTAGTGGTGCTGGGAACAATGAAATATTGAATAAAACCTAAATAACCACCAATAGGGAAATATTTAAACAAAGGAAATGTCTGCAGTTACTAAAACTAATGAGGTAGATCTTTGTGTCTAGATGTGGAATGAGCTCTATTTCTTAAGGGAAAAGAAGAAGGGGTCCACATTCTGCCCTGTGTGTTAGTTTCCTCAGGCTGCTGTAACAAAGTACCCCAGGCTGGGTGCCTTCTGCAACGGAAAGGCAGTCTCATTGTTCTGGAGGCCAGAAGTCTGAAATCAAGGGTGAGCGGGGCTGGTTCCTTCTGAGGACTGTGGGGGGAATCTGCTGCAGGCCTTTCTCCTTGGCCTGAAGATGGCCATCTTCTCCTCACATTGCCTTCCTTTCCCTTTCTCTTCCCCTGGCATCCTTTTCATAAGGACACCAGTCCTGTTGGACTAGAGGCCCACCCTATTCCGGTTAGATACGTTAGATGAGACCTTATCTTGACTAATTACCTCTGCTGTGGCACTATTTCCAAATAAGGTCACATTCTTAGCGCCTGGGGCTTGGGACTTCAGTATATGAATTTGGGTGAGGGAGATGCAATTCAACCCATACACTGTGTATGCCACCATGTATGAAATTAAAAGGGAAACGAGCATCCCCACTGTGTGAAGCAGAGTCAGTTTTGAAACATAAGTAAGGAGGAGGAAGCTGTAACCAACAGATCGGTGATGCCTGGAGGACAAGTTGAGAGTCATCCCTCCCAGGCAAAATACAAAGCAGTTAGGGCCTAAGGATTAATATGTTCTTTATAGTAACGACCCCTTTCCACAGAATCAAAGGCTCTGTATTTCAGGAAATGGGTACTGGTGTATATGTGTGAGGCTCCAAGCACAGCGCTGTAGAAACCACAGAAATGAATAGGGACTGCATCTACCCTCACCCTGACCTTCCAGAACGTGCGGGAGACCATGTATCTTACCTGCTGGCCTACCACCTTCCCTCCTGGTGCCTGGCCCCGAGTGTTCTCAGGGCCATTCTCAAGCCTTCAACTGGCCTCAAAATCCTTCCTGACTCCTTTATATAGGTAAATGTAAACCTGGCTAAATATTAAAACCAAATATTAAAAAAGACGAGAAAATAACAGCAAAATGTACCACATTCCCCTCAATTGTGGCTTTTTCTTTTTCTTAGGTGTTTCTTTTTCTCTCTCTCCAGGCCTCTCCCAGGATTTTCACAATAGAAATATACCAATTTTTCAAGGCTGGGAACCAGCGTCCCCTTCCCCTCTCCCCCCCTCTTCGGGTTCCTCCCTCTCTGCAGGCTCCTCTCCCTCTCCTGCAGTTCTTCCCCCTCCTCTTACGCTTCCTCCATTGGCACCAGTCCTCCACCAGCTCCTCCCTTGCCTTCTCTGGCTCCTCCCCTTTTCCCTCCCTGTTTTCTATTTATTTTGTTGCTCTTGGGAGAGGAGCGTCTCACTCTGCGGGGCGGGGTTCCTTAAATCCTGTTTGCTCATCAGGTTTTCCTGTCTTTGCTCTGAAAAGTGAAGCCAAGTGGAGCAGCCCAATTTCCTTTCTCAGATTAGCTTTATCACCTTCCAGCCAGGTTGTTTTGGGAATCTTGGCAGTTGCTTCCTTGAAATAGTTTGATTCACTTCCAAAGCTTAAAGTAACACTCTTCCTTACAATATCAAATTGAGCAAGACTATTATTAACATCTAACCACTTGGTATTATCTGAATCTGCCCTGCAAAGTACTGATTACTCCAGAAGATTCACTAAGAATTTTGAGTTTTAAAGATGACGGAACTCAGAGAGAGGTTGTAAACTTCATGTGCTTTTATGAGTACCTCTTGGATGACAAGCTGTGGGTGAAACAAAAAATGTAGGTTCGACAGGTTGGTGGCACACTTTTAGACCACCAGTCACAGAAACTGGGCAACACATGGACCCCTTCTTACTTGCGTGCTTGATTCAGATAGCTTAGGAAAGCAGATAGGCACTGAACTGACTTGTCTGGAGCCAAGACATGAGCTGAGTGAGAAGAAGAGCCAAAGGCATCCAGAGTCAAAAATCTTGGCCAAATCAAAGGTCAGGACAAAGGTTAAGTCAGGAGTGAGACCTGCAAGCAGAAGACACAGCATTGATGGCTGCCTCAATTGTGGGGTCTGCCCATGGGACGAGTACAGGCAGACATGCAGAAGAATTCCAGAGAGCTCAGATACAGAGGGATACGGAAAGGAGGACAGTCAAAATTGTAGGTCAAGAACTCTGCAGAAGCCACCGTAGGTGTAGGTGAGGTAAGTAGAAGAGTAAATGCAATGCCCCTTCCTTAGGAGATCCTGGGCTGGAGGCTGTCCTGGCCGGGGACCTCTCATACTGCAAGATGGACACTGCGGGAGTGGCTCAGGACAGCTGGCAGACTGAGGGAAGAGCCAACGCTCCATCGATAAAGGGGGATGTATTTTCCTGAGAACAAATGCCCATGCTCCCATCACTTTTTGGTAGTTTAGGGGAGACGACGTCACAAAATGATGTAAGCAGCAAATCTAAATGGAGCTACTGAGCCCAGTTCCTTAGAGTAAAAAATCGGACAGCTGGAGAACTGGTTAATAGTTCATACAGCTGGAAAATGCTACAGTTATTCAAAGTGGGGCTAAATTTTTATATTGGTATGGGAAAATAACCATTATTCACTGAGTGAAAAAAAAACAGACTATAGACAGAAATATGGTACTATTCCAGGTAGAAAAAATATTTGATGCTATTGGCATATACACATGCCTGTATGTGCAAATATACAGGACTGCAGTTCAGCCAGCGCACGCTGATGAGGCCACAGAGGCATACTCGCTGTTGGTGGTCAGGCTCGGTTTTGCTGGTCACTGCCTTTCCTGTCCCAGTTGTTAAATGTTTTAAATGTTATTCCTGGACATACACATTAGAAAATGTTCTTCAAAATGCTGTGTCCATCTCTGGATGGATTCTGGGTATTTCTACCTTTTTTACATATGCTTTAATTTTTACAACTTCCATGTATCAGTTTTACAGCCAGAATAAATAATAAAATTATTTTCATTTTGGAAAAAAGTTTTATCAGATTTGCCTAAGCAAAAAAAGAATTTTTTTTTTCAGAAAAGAGCATCTGATACAGATAAGCAACACAAGGACACTTTTCCTGTGGACTTGAGAAATTTGACCCTTTTTCTTCAAAATTATGGTGGCCTCAGGGGCTTCTTAATTGTGACACTTCACTGCCTTAAGTATCAAAACCTATTTTTTGTTTTTTACAAGAGCACTAGACTGCTCAGGTGAAGACAGTAAGCCCAATGAGTCTAGATTTCACAGAGACAGCTGACAAATTGTCTCATGATATACTTTTGGTGAAGAAAGGAAATGTGAGTTGGATGCTAAGACTCTTGGAAGGGTTTGAATGTCTATAGCCATGGGCCCTTTTTGTTGAATTCCAGTGGCAAACTAGAATTTTATTTTTTCGTCAAGCCCTAAGCTTCTGTCCTTGACCCCCATGCTGGCCTGTATTTAAATCAATGACTTGGGTATAGACAAAAATAAAAGGACATACCAGCAGAATGTGTGGTTGACTTGAAGTAAAGAGGAAATATGGAAAATGTTTTGGGTGATAGAATGAGAATCTAAAATGCCAGAGAAAATACAATAGGGGTCATTGTCAGATTCTGTGCGGGGGTCCAAAAATCCAGCTTTAGCCCAGGGTAGGGTCGGTTGGCTGGCAGCATGGTTCTGGAGCTTGGTCAATGGAAAATGCAATGTGAATCAGAACCATGATAGGGGTGTTGGAAAAGTATAGGGATTTTGAGCAGCATTTACAGAAATGAAGTATTCAGGGAGGTATTAACCTTACACTACACTGAATGTCAAAGATGGCAGCTATTCAAAGATGCAATGAGTTGCTTTGTGAACAGGTTTCCAACTCAATGTCCCTCCCTTTCCCAGCCCTCCCAGGATGTGGTGAAGGAGATAGTACAATTATCCAAGGATACACTGGAAAAAATTGACAAGGCTCGCTCTGAGGGTTTGTACCATGAGGTAAGATTTCATTTTTAAAGGGTTGGAGATGGGGAGAAGAGCAGAAAGGTTCTCTATTAAGGGAGGAAATGGGGTAGGGTGAAAATGTAGAAAGCACCAAGCTGGTTGTTTTTCTGGAAGATGCTTTTTTGGTTGAGACCATAACTCTTGCCCTTAAGCCTTTAGAATTTCTTAGGGGTGTGTTCTCAATGACTGTTTATCCCACCAGTACCAGGTTGGAGGAAAGCACAGGTAGCCTGACAAACCCCAGCTCCCTGGGGTATTCCAGGGAATCTCAGGCTGGCATCACAGAGGAGGAATGGAGAGAGCCATGGTTGCTTGCTTTCCCACACTGAATGCATGTCCTAGCTACAGTTCCTAGTCTACTAACTAAGCATTCAACCCCGGCTCTCAAAGCACCAGGAGTTTTCAAGTGGATGCACACCAGAATGCTCAGACCCTGACCCAGGACAATTTCCCCAGAAAATTGACATCAGGATTTTTAAAGCTCTCAAGTGATTTCAATGTACACCCCAAGTTGAGACCCACTGCTCAACACTGACCCACAGAACACTTGCATCGAAGTCACCTAGGCCGCTTGTTGGAAATAGAGATTCCTGTGTCTCACCCTCAAAGGTGTGATTCACCAAATCTCCAGCTGAATACAGGGACCATGGATCAGAATTTTTCCCCAAGCTCTTTCAATAACTCATGTGTAGCTGGGTTTAGATGCCAACAGGGCATGGCAATGTGGGAGATAAACTTCTGATCATTTTTATATGCTCTCTCCTTATCTTCATTCTCCTCCCTTACTCATTCACTGCACATTTTTTTTTATTAAGGTATCATGGATATACAATCTTATGCTCAGTTTTCACATGAGCAACGTTGTGGTTACTATATTCCTCCTCTTATCACATCCCCACCACATACTCCATTATAGTCACTGTCCATCAGTATAGTAAGATGCTGTAGAGTCACTACTTGTCTTCTCTGTGCTATACTTCCTTCCCTGTGCCCCGCCCTATATTATGTGTGCTAATCATGATGCCCCTTAATCCCCTTATCCCTCCCTTCCCACCCACCTTCCCCAGTCCCTTTCCCTTTGATAACTGTTAGTCCATTCTTGGGTTCTGTGAGTCTGCTGCTGTATTGTTCCTTTAGTTTCTGCTTTGTTATTATACTACATAAATGACTGAAATGATTTGGTATTTGTTTTTCTCTGCCTGGCTTATTTCATTGAGTATAATACCCTGTAGCTCTGTCACTGCATATTTTTGTGCCCTTACTGGGCATGCCAGCACAACACATGCTCTCTGCCTACCAGGAGTTCTGTCAGTTGGGGAGATGGTCACATGAACAAACAGCTGTACAACATGGAAAATCAATGTGAGAGGCACAGGTAGGAGCTGGAGCAATCAGGAGGGCTCTGCTGGTTCCATTCCTCTGGCTTCTCTCCTCTCCTTTGCTTCTCCTCTTTTCCATTCAAACTTGTCAGGACCAGTGTAGGGCTGGATAATGCCCTATAGGTTTAAGAGGATTGTCTTCAGGATGGATTGATTGCCATCCCACCCAATTGCCTCATGGGCAAACATAAGTTTCTGCTCATTTGAAATGGAAAGAATTGTGTGGCATTTTTTTCATGAGAGCAGCAGGGAAGAGGAGAACAATGAGCTACTAAAATCCAGAGACTACCTGACTGTAGGGTGCAGCCTAAGCCTATGCCTACATTCAAATCAGTCAGAAAAGCCTGACCAAGGTGATTGGGGTCAGATCCATTGTCTTGCCAATGGGTTTCAGACCCGGGTAAGTTCACTATGGATTCAGTGAGACTGAGGAATGACAATGAAATGTTCTTAGGGTGAAAGGGTTTATACCCAACTTTATTCCCATGTGGCAGGTCAATCACTAGAGTCCTGTACACTCAGAGCAAGTCTGCATGCAGCAAGCCAGTCTCTGCCTCTGGGCCTCTCTGCCCCCACAGCCATCTCAGTCTCTGTCGTTGGCACTGCCACCACTCCAGTCTCTGCTCTTCTGCAGCCTTGCAGCCCTGCAGCTGTGCAGCAGCCATGTGGCCATGCCATCGTGTTGCCCAGAGCACTGGGCAGAGTTCTTTATATAGAGTCAATAACAACGTATTGCCCATATGTGTGTAGTGAGCAAGCTGACCAGGTGAGATTCCTGGCCACAGGAACCTTCACTTTATCCACACCCATCTTATTCATACCAGGACCAGTGTGACACCCTCCTAACCTCTGGTGAACTTCCCTCTGTGCCAACCTATCTTGTATACTTCTAGCATGATTGTCCAACCTCACTGTGCATAAGGACCACCAAGAAGCTTATATAAACTATAGTTGTCAGGGTCCCTCCCCTAGACACTTGGTTTCAACTAGTCTGGGGTAGGGCCCAGATGTCAGTGGTTTTAAAAAGGTCTCCAAGTGTTTCCAAAGCACAGCCAGGGTGGTGAATCATATATATATATATATATATATATATATATATATATATATATTTTTTTTTTTCATAACTCCCTATTACTTACTTATATATGAAAACTCCTTGTTTTGCCAAGTATCTCCCATGGTTACTCTTCCCACCCCTACATCTTAGCTAAGTGGACCATTTTGCTATTAAATCACAAACAGGTGCTTTCCCACCTCTGTCAGCAATTTCTTCAATCTTGAGAGAACAAGTGTCCAATGTCATCGTGATGCTCCTGTGTGTGAATTACGCACGTGCTCTCGTGCAGCGGTAATATTCATAGCCCGTGTCTCCTCTAGGTGGTGAGACTGTGCCGGGAGTGCCTGCAGAAGCAGGAGCCAGTGTTTGCTGACACCAACCTCTACATGCTGCGGCTGCAGAGCATAATTTCGGAGGTTCTCTCCTATCTCCAGGCCTTTGAGGAGGCCTCGTACTATGCCAGGAGGATGGTGGATGGCTACATGTAGGTGACAATCCTGGGTCTGAGATAGTCTCCTAGAAATGTTTCTAAGTCAAGGATGGCAAGTAGATGGTACCCATTGCTACCTCTCCCTCTTGTACCCATAGCAGGTCTAACTAATTGATCACGGTCTTCTTTATGACTGAGCTTTTTGACCATGGGGCTCTGAGTAGTAATGACCAAATAATCAGAGTTGGTACCTGAGATAAAACCTATGTATTACCCCTGGTCTTTCCCAAATCCTCCTGTTCATTTGTCACTTGAGTGGCATCTACTTTTGGTGTCCGTAAGTCCAGCTTGATTTTAAATGCTTGGAAAGATTTTGCCTGTTAACAAGAAACACAGGCAATCTTGTGAGCTTTCTTTTATTAAAAAAGAAAAAGAGAGATGTTAGCCATCCTCACAGATTTTAAGCCCTTGCCTTCCTTCTGCCAATGTCCTTCCTTGCCGATTGTGTGCACATTGGTATGTGAATTTGTATCCCTGGCCAAACGAGTAAGTTGGCATAAGCAGGTTCATTTTTTGAGAAGATGTTACTTTTAAACAAAATCTGGGAAAACTGTATGACATTT
This sequence comes from Manis javanica, assembly GCF_040802235.1. Taxonomy (NCBI): domain Eukaryota; kingdom Metazoa; phylum Chordata; class Mammalia; order Pholidota; family Manidae; genus Manis; species Manis javanica. Next base: position 169,032,873 of record NC_133156.1, on the reverse strand, counting down.
AGGTGTGCCAAGGAGGTGAAAATACAGCTCTGCCCTGAGAAGGACATTCAAGTTATTGTTTTTCTCTCGAACTTCTATTGTTCTCCAGGGAGAGGGCTAGGGTACTCCTGAGAGCTCCCAGCTTCCTATATTTGAGTTCAGAGCACAATCCTGACGCCTCATCCCTGTGATGACTAGGCTCGTGGCCTCAGCTCCCACAGCCCCACCACCTGGGGTGTTTGGCTTCTCATCTGCTCTATGGCTCCTTCCCCTCTTGACGGGCTACAGATGCCTCATGGCACTGTTGGGAGAGCATGGGACATAATCAATGAGGACGCTTTGTAAGTTGTCAACTGCCTGTGGATATAAGGAAGGTTGGGATTACATGTGACGATTATTTGCTATGGCCCTACAGGAAGATCTACCACCCCAACAATGCCCAGCTGGGCATGGCTGTGATGCGGGCCGGGCTGACCAACTGGCATGCCGGCAACATTGAGGTGGGGCATGGGATGATCTGCAAAGCCTACGCCATCCTCCTGGTGACACACGGACCCTCCCACCCAATCACCAAAGACTTAGAGGCAAGTAGCATCTCGGGGCTGGGCCCCCCTGCCTGCTCAGAGCCCTCTGAGGATGAAAGATGAGTTCTGGATGCTGCTTTTGGAAAGTCCATAGATTGTCTGCTCGACTAGAGGGAAATCCAGAAATGCTTCAGGCCACTCCCCTTATTTTACATGTGAGGAAACTGAGGCCCAGGGAAAGGGGGGTAACCTTACATAGCAAGTGGATGGCAAAGCTGAGACATGAACCCTGAGATGCTCTAAGCTGGGACATAGAAAACCTAACCAATGGTGTGTATGTGCACATGTGTGCATGTGTGTGTAGCCATATGCTCCATAGAAAAATGTGCTTGCTCTGTAGAGCAGAGCTTGGGAGTGCAGGCTCTGGAATCAGACTGCTGGACTGAATTCCAGCTTCACCTCTTTCTAGCTGTGGCACTGCAAATACAGAACATGCAGTCTCAGTCTCCTCATCGGTAAAATGGAGAGAAAGGACAGGGTTGTAACAAGGACAGTGAGTTACTGTGTGAGCAGCACCACGTTGCCTGGCAGGTGGCATGCTCTCAATAGCTGCTGGTTTCCTTTGTGCCTTGAAGGGTTTATTTGAGTGGCAGGGCTCAAAGGACTGTCCCCAGCAGTGAAGTACAGGGAAAAAGGAGAACTTTGGTGTCATAAAATGTATGAGAGGACTAACTTAGATCTAGTGTAATAAGCTTGTCAAAGGCAGAGTCTTTGTCCTCTTAGTCACGGCCATATGCTCAGTGCCCGACAATGCCTGGGACTCGATACATGCTTCTTGATTGGAAATCTGGGCAAATGAGGGGTTTTCTACATGCACACACTATAGTCTCCTGGTTCCATTGTAAAGACTGAAGGAGTCATACCCTGTCATGCGTGAGGGAACTGAGGGATGAAGGGATTAGGTCACTTGCCAAAGGTCCCATGGACTTAGGTGGGACCTAGGTGCAGGGGCCAGTGTTCAAAGCCAGGTTCCGATGTGGCACTTCCTGAGAACAGACATTCTGTGCTGAGAATAGTCCTTCAAGCTACTCTCTCAGGGGTCTGACACCTGCTCCTGACAAACCAAGCCCACTGCCAGGATATTAGGCCTCCAGAAGATGCGTGTGTGCGTGTCCTCTGAGGTACAGTTGAGTCTTGGTGACTGGGAGCCACTTACCCCATTGTCTGCCTTTCCCAAAGCAGCCAAGGTTGGTGAGAGACCAGCATGCCCTGAGGGCTTGTCATTACTGTTTGTGGTGTATCTGCGTCCCACAGGCCATGCGGGTGCAGACGGAGATGGAGCTGCGCATGTTCCGCCAGAACGAGTTCATGTACCACAAGATGCGTGAGGCCGCCCTGAACAACCAGCCCATGCAGGTCCTGGCCGAGCCCAGCAGTGAGCCAGTCCTGGCTCTGTTCCATAAGAAGCAGTGAGGATCTGCCTGGTGGGGCAGCAGCAGCTTGGCTGGGAACAGGGGAGACCTTGTGGAGGTGGTGGGTTTCCAAAAGGCCCTTGGTAAGGAAGGCGAGGAAATGCTCAACTTTGTTACTGTGGGAATGTACTGTTCTTTGCTCCCCAGTATCATTGTGGTGCATTTCAACTCAGTTCAATTCAATTTTGCTCTATGTAGCCCAGCTCAGTCCAGCTTAGCCCTGATCATTCTATGCATATTTGTTGGGTGCCAAGGTCGTAGGGGTAAAGAAGCTCCAAATGCAACCGGGGAGGCAAAACTTAGACAAACAAAACACAGTGTAATATATGCAATGGTAAACTATATGGAGAGAGGGGTGGTGTGGAGGGCATGTTTCTGGTGTGTGTGCGTGTGTGTGTATGTACACACACAGTGAAGAGTGTCAAGGGGGAGATGACATCTGAGGTGAGGGTGGCAGGTGCCCAGAGTCTCAGGTGGCTGCTCAGATATCTGTGCAGGTGTCTTTGGGCTGGGTCTCACCCATGGTCTGGAATATTCAGGATTTGGCTGAGTAGGTGATGGGTGATGTCCAGTTTCCTCAGGTTAATGCGCAGTTATAAAGAAGGTTCTACTCAGAGAACTGACACCTTTTCAGAATGACACATATGCAGGAAGAGGTGGGTGCTTTGCTCACACTACTTGAGGCCTCAGTTTAAAGTCTGGATTTAAAATATTCTGAAATGATTTCTGAAACACAGAGAGGGAATGTTTCCTTTCTGCACGCACCCTCTCCACCAAGCCCTGTGATTCCCTGTGATGTGGGGGCTAGTTGGACAGTATCTGAGATTTTTCTGGCCACTGGCCTACTAGGACTGAAGAAGTCTTTTCAGAGTGAAGCTGAGGGAGAAACTTAATAACACATGTACCTGATGATCATGGGTCCAGCAGGCTGGCCTTTGGGCTTTTACTTGGTTACATGTGCCTGGGTTATCCGTAAGAGCTTAGACTTCATCACCAGCCCCCAGTAAATCTCTATTCTTAGTAATGAGTAATTATGACTCCCCTTGCTTAATTTTCACTGTCCATGCCTTGGGGCTTCTGCTCTTCTCACCAGAGAAACATCTAATCTGGACTCCTAGGTCAGGATCTCTTTGGGGGTGTCACCAACTGCTGTCATCTCCTGGGAGGCTGTTATTGTTTCCTAAGAGTGAGGGTCTTGGCAATCAACCAGTCTAGTTATACTGTGATCCTCTGAGATTCCAAACTTCTCACCAATGTTTTGGGAGATCCTGGAAAAAAGCCTTCCATCTGGGGGTGCCACCTAGTCTTCTATACCCTCTAAGGCCACCCTTGACCCCAGAACTGTAGCTAACATCTTGAAATCAAGTGATCCAGCAGGCCTCATATCTATCGTTTCTGCCTACAGTGTTAGTTCTACATCTCCACTCTTCCATTGTTGGGATGACCCACTGCCTCCCTCTGAACCTGTCCAATGTCTCTGCAAATGTGTCACAAGTCTATGCAAAAACTCTCCAAATGTGCCTCCTCTTTGCAGAATACATGTACCTGGCACTGGGCTCTTCATTCTCTTTTCTCTAGAAGCTTTCACAGCAGGACGAGCAGTTCCTCCAAGCCCCACACTACAGGCCTAGAGACGATAACCAGCACTTTCCCAGGGACCCAACAGGCACATTCAAAGGATCACTCTTCTGTCCTCCTATACATTCTCTTCCTTTCTTTGTCACTGTCATCTGCCATTCCACTAGTCAGCCTCCCCATGCAGGGGCTTGTTTTCCATCCCCTCTTCCTTAAAGTTAGTGTCTTTGAAGTCCACTTACACAAGTCATCTCACCCTCTTGTTTCCTCATTTACTCAATTCCAGGTGTCCTTCCACATTCTCCTGTGCACACCCTGGGCACTGTCATCACCCACAATTTCTCCATTTTTGGTGTGTGACTTTTCAGTCATTGCCTCCTACCTTTTCACCTATCTCTGTGTCTTTTCTCCACTCTGATTATGATATGGCATCGTGTATACTTAGTGTTTCGCCCTCCTCCTGTCCTTACTTCCTTCTGGACAAGCTCCTCATCAGCCCTCCTTCCTTTTGGTCCATCCTCCCTTCCTGCCTGGCAGAGTCCCAGCTCTGGACTAGTTCAACTGACTTGTTTTTCCTCTTCTGCCCCTGGAGATGCTGAGCTCAGTCACAGAATATAGGGCCTCTCTGAACAGAGGTGCCTCTACGGGCCCCTGCTCCCCAATCCCAGCTGGCCTCTGCCTGCAGCCCAGAAGGGCTTCCTGTGCCCCTCATTGCCTCCCTTTCCCTTTTGCCCAGGAGCAGTTTCAGGCATTCACTCCTGTCCCCAGGCCATCTGCTTTCAGCAGAGCCTCATCTCCTGCTTCATGGAGAAAGGCCAGAAGATGGCTTCGCTCAGTATCCTTTTCCCGCACTCACATGCGTCATGTCTGTGCCTGTCCTTCCCGAGTGCAATGGGAGCCCCTCTCCTCCTCTAAAACGAATCTCTCCGCCTGTGCTCTGGACCCCTTCCCCTCCAAAGTCCTCAGGGCTCTGCTTTGTTTTTATTCCTTCCTCACCCTGAATCCTTGACATTTCTCCACCCACTGGCTTCTTCAATGCAGTCAGTAAACATGCTGGGGACTCTTACATCATAATCTTCACAGCTGAATATTTTTTTGGAGGATTTGTCTTCAAATAATAGTTATTATCTGCCTTGCTTCATTTCCCATTTCTTCCTGAACCCACTGCAGGCTACCATGCTGAACTCCATTAAAATGGCTCTTACCAAGGTCACCTCCCATGGATCCTTTCCTGTCTTTATGTTATATGGCTTCTCTGCATCCACTGACATGCCCAGCCCTTGATTTCTGGGACACCAGTTCCTTGTGATGATCCTCTGATGTGGTTCCTCAGTCTTCTTCTCCAGCCTTGTTTCACTACCTGCCACCGATATGTTGACATTTCCTGGAGTTGTTCTTATTCTTTCTGGCTCTCTCATCCCCCTCTGCACACACTCCCTGCATGAGCTCAGCCAGGTCCCCATCTAATCACCACCTTGAGGCTGATATTCTTACTCTGTATTCTGCAACCTTGATCTTGAGTTTCAGATCTGCAAACCCTCTGGAACATTCTGCAGGCACATCAAACTCAGCACTCTCAAAATGAAACTCTTTCTCCCTCCCCAGCCTCTGCTCCCCTTCAGCACACTGACAAAGAACACCTGACTTCTGCTTCAGTCACATCTCGAATCTCTACTGCATCCTAGACTTCAGTCAAACCCACTCACTCACGGGTCCCTGTGTGGCCCACATTCTTCTGGGCCCCTCTTTGCATTTTGAAATATTTTATCTAAAACACCTGAAACCTGCCAACTCCTATTTACCTTTCATCACCCAGTTGAGAAATCACCCCTTCTGTGTAGCCTTCTCTGAATGTGTGAGTTTTAGCTGCCTGTCTGTCTGAATCTCCTGTTATCCTTGAATCCCACATCATACCACTGTCCTCATGGCATCATAATTGCCTTTTTATCTGTCAGCCTCCTGAGTGAGACTGTAAGCTCCTGGAGGTAGGAGCTGTGTCTCTTCATTCATCTTTCTCTCCCCAGAATCTAGCACAGGTCCTGAAACACAGCAGGTGCTCAGTTAACGTGTATTGAATGAATGAATGAATGAATGAATAAGTGAATGAACTTCTTATCTCAGAGCAGAAGAGACACGAAATTGTATTCTGAGTTTTTGTGTTATAGCAGTCAACAGAGACCATAAATCTTCCTTGTTTCCAAGCAAATATGTGTGGCTTCTTTCTTTCCGACCATCTATTTAGAGCAGCACTATTAGAACTTTCTGTGCTGATGGGAATGAATTACATCTGCATCATCCAATGTGGCAGTCCCTAGTGATATGTGACTACTGAGCACTTGAAATGTGTCTAAGTGAGGAATTGACATTTTTAACTATTTAATTTCAGTTTAAAGAACCGACGTGGCTATGGCTATACTCTTAGTGCAGTTTTAGAGAATACTTTAAAGATTATAAGATTATGGACACTGAGACATATTAAGATCATGTCTCAGCTCTCCTGTACTAGTTACATGACCCTGGACTGGTTATGTCACCAATGCTTCAGTTTCTGTGTTTCTACTGACCACACAGAGTTGCTATGAGAATTGCATTGTTTTCCTATAAACCCTTAGTTATGAGTGCCTGGCTCTCATAAGTGCTCTATGAGCATTCCCGCCACACTTCTGTTGGGGTGTCCCTTGTCCTAATCAGAAAGTGAAGGTGGCAGGTAGGGTCAAGGAGTGGTATGCTAGAGCCAGCTCTTACCAGCTCAGGAGAGCCCACAGTGCACACGGCTTCCTAACTTTGCATTTATCAGCATCACATTGATAGCTTGACTGGCCATGGTGGGAATATTTACGCCATGGCAGTCACTTAACTTTAGAAGGACACATTCATTTGTAGTGTTGTCAAGCCATAAAAAGGGGGTTTGCTACATAGAAGTAGCAGAATGAATGATTAGAAAGACCACTAAAGAAACCTTTACTTAAACTGAGGTAAAATCTGTATTCTGAAACCTCTACCCCAGGAACATACCAAACAAGTCTAAGATTTCTTGCTTACTACCTAAGATTACCCCTAAGTAATCTATTACACTCTAAGATTACCTTTGGTTACCACCCTTCAGACTAAGCCCCTTGCCCACTGTCCCACCAATGACAGATACCGGTATTAAGGGCCACACATTCACTGCTTTGGTGAATTTCTCAGGGTTTACTTCTCTAAAGGAAGCAGAAGGCAATCAATATAGTTGGAGCACACAGGAGGGAGAAAGCAACGTTTCTGAGGGCAGTCAGAAGTGTAAACTCTTAGACCAAGGTGTGCACAGTTGTGGATGGTAACAACCAGTGCGTGAAGGAAAAGAGCACTTCTGAGAGCTCCCTTGCTCAGCATTACATACCAATCACCCAGTCTCACACTGTCCAGGACACCTCATCAATCTCAGAGAAGCCCAATATGCAGCATAACCACAGGCCACCACGTGGGCCTGCTAACTCTGGCGTGGATTTAGTCCTTATTATCAGCCACAGCCTCCCCAGCTCAAGTGGCTTGATCTGAAAACAGTGCAGTCCAGGCATGGTGCTACAGTTTCCCAGATGTCTTTGGACTCCGTGTTTATTGCCTATCACTGCTGTAACATATTACTGCAAACTTGGTGGCTTAAAACAACAGATTTATTATTTTATAGTTCTGGGGGTCAGAAGTCCAAAATGGGTCTCACAGGGCTAAAACTGTGGTGTCAGCAGAGCTGGGTTCCATCTGGAGACTCTGGGAGAAGAATCTGTTTTTTGCCTTGTCCAGCTTCTAGAAGTTTCTTCTAGAACGCTCACATTCGTTGGTTTGAGACCCCCAGCCAGCAATCACATCACCCTATCTCTGAGCCTCCTGCCTCCCTCTTTCACTTATAAGAACACGTGTGATCACACTGGGCTCACCCAGATGATCCAGGACTATCTCCCCATCTCAAGGTCCTTACCTTAACTGCATCTGCAAAATCTCTTTTGCCATGTAAAGTACCAGGTTGGGGCATCAGCTTGTGGACCCCTTTGGAGGCCATCATTCTGCTGCCACAGCAGTTCTGCTATCAAGCTCTCAGACCCATCATGCAGCAGACCGGCAAGCCTCTGGGCAGAAGAGTTGGGATTTGAATTCTGATTTCCAGGCTTCCTTCCCATACATCATATTGACAGCCATGTCCAATTCACCTCCTCCTTTCCCTCATTCACCAAGACAGGGTGGTTATGTAAGTTCTCAATGCGTCACAGCCTGTTTCACTTCTTCCCTTCTGCTCACCTGTCCTGGGCAGGTGTGGTGTGGGTAGAATCCCTTTGTAGACCTAGCACCTTCCTGGGTGTGACAAAGAGCTGGGCTGTCCAGGGAACTACAGTTTGAAGCAGCAAATAGAATTCCAGGTGTGTGGTTTGTGTCCTCTGGTGGTACTTACACTTGGCCTTGTAGGACAGTTATTTGCCCTTTATATACTACCTGTCTGGTTGGAGTGTTTCTTGATGGGAAGAATTTTGCTTTACTCATGAAAATAGGTGTTCAAACATTTCATATTCAATCTGTTTATACCTGAACTTACCATTTTCCTCCAGACCTCTGCTCTCCACCTCACCATTCACCTAGCTCCCCAAGATGTGGAAATTGTCTTAGATCCCTTCCTCTACTTCACTGGCTGCAGTGGGCTTCTGTAGGTTGTCTTTTCAGCCTAGGGTCTCCCTAATTCTGATAATAGTACCAACTCTTCCTCTAGAGATGCTTATCTGCACCATGAGGTTCTCAGGAGGCTTCTTGGGACAGGCTGACTCAGGACCCAGCCTTGACCTGTCATGGTATGGCATTTCCTGACGTAAGCACTATGCTGGTAAATATTTAACAATGTATGAAAGAGCCTTGATTTATAATATTTGCTGATTTCATGGTGTAAATACTCATGCCCTGGCAATGTCAAGCTACCAAGCTGTATGAGTTGGGACCTGGTTCTAGCTGGCTCCAGTGCACCACTGCGTGCCACCCGATTGGCCCCTTGCCAGGGTCCTTCTGATTTGTAGAAGGAGGCGTCCCTGCTCTTCTCTGGGAATACAAACTCGGTTCATGACTTTAGAAGTGCCGGTGGTCATACTCACTGCTGTTGGGAATACTCTTGGAGAGCATAGTGGGCACGGAGGGAGAAAAAGGAGTTGATATGGAGGGAGAGAAGTCTTGATGACATGGCTGTAAGCCTGTGGGTTTGACTGCTCTTCCCAGTGGAGTCAGTGGGACACCTGCCCCGCCCCCACCTTAATTTTGGCCTGAACCAGATTAGGTGGGTTTCTTTCACTTGTGATGAAAGGAGCTCCCACTGTGCCACTGTGCTAGATTGTCTGCATTTGCAGAGTCTCAGCTCCTTTCTCCACCCTTCCCTGCTGTGCTGTGTGCCCAGGGCACAGGTAGGTGAGGGAAGGCACAGGGAGAGAGGTGGGCGCTCTTCCCCCTGCACTTCCTCTTCCCTGCCCCGCCTGTCCTGGGCTCAGCTCCTGTTGAGTGGCTATCCCAGGCACCAGCTCTCACAAGCCCCTGTGGTGCTGCCCTCACATTGTCCCTCTCTGCCCATGGACAGTAGTGGCTTTCTGTGGCTGCTAGTCCGCAGCCAACTCACCTACCTTCTGGGGCTCCCTCTCCCCAAACCACGCCTTTGTAAATAGTGCTTTCATTATGCTTTCATCAGGACAACCCTTTGGGTGAGGCTTATTTCCTGCGGATTCATCTCTGACATATGCCTTCCTGTTGCACTTCTCACATCTGGTCACTAGAGCCCATCGGTTCCAGTTCCCAAGTGCTCTGGAACCTTTCTGCTTGCTCCACCCTCACAGGCAACACCTTGGTTCTGGCCCCAACCTCTCTTGCCTGGGTCACTGCTGTGGTGTCTTAATGGTTACTCTCTGCATTCAGCCTTGGCCCTTCTCTTTGGTCCTTGACACTGTGGCCAGAATAATTTTTCTGTAATGCACTTAGCGTCATGTTACTCTTGAGGCTGAAAACCCTCCAATGAGTCCCCACTCTCTCCAGGATCCAGGCCAAACTCCTTACTAGAGTAAAAGGATAATCACAACAGTGACTCCGTGTCCTTTCTCTGCTGGGTCTCTTGCCAACCTCTCCTTTATACCACACCTGCCCGCCAAGCAAATACCCTCAGAAAATTTGAGGGTTGGCTGAACTGTCACTTCCCTCTAAGGTATTTCCAGGCAGAGTCTGGAGCTCATATATGCCAGCATCACACCATGCTTCGTTCTGTTGCCTTATGGATTATGGGATTGGTCCCCAGACAGCAAATCTCCCAGGGAGCACTGTCTCCTCAGAGCTTAGCTCTTATCAGCCCTGGTTTGGCTGAAGGAGCCTAGGTTGTGCTGAGAAGATACCTTTAATTCCATGTCTTCAGATTTTTCTCATAAGAAACCCTAGGCAATCACAGGATAGTCAACATGCCTCTAGTATATATAGAAAACATGCTCTGAAGACTGAGTATCAACTAAGTTAGTCCCCCTCCAAAAAAAAAAATGACTTTCTTTATCCCAATGGAAGTTTGTTAAAAAAAAAAAAAGAAAAATGGAAATGTCTGCTTTTGCAGGAATAGACACCAAACTGACTCTTCACATATCCTGAGCAGCTCCCTGGCTGTCTCCAGGAAGGAGAAGACTGGATTGATGGGATTGTCCCCAGGACAGGCAGAGGGAGGAAGGGCCAGCAGGGCAGAGGGATTAAGATAAAAATAACTGATAGCATCAACAGCTCTTAATTCAATTTATGTAGAGCAGGCTTCAGGCCCCAAGTTCTCTGGGCACCTGTACAAAATCCAGATTCAGCATCTAAAATTATTTCTCCTGTTTAAGCATAAACATACAGTCTCCTCCCAAACTAACAGCTGTTCCCAGGGAAAGAGCCCAGGTAGGAGATTTTGGGAATTATGTCAGATCCTAGAAACTTCGCTGAGGAGAAGACCTTGATTCTATTTCTTTCTTCCTCTTGTGAGAGTCAAAATGTAGCCAGGCAGCTGGTCTGGGAGGTCTCTCCCTGTGCACCAGGTGAAACTTCGACCTGGACAGGGGAGGGTTCTTGACTCTGAATGAGAAAGAATTTTCGAGCAGGTTGGAAGAGTGTAGGTAAGGAAGGAATTCATCACAGTGAGATGAGTAAGCAATGGCAGTGGCCTTGCAGGCAGCTGAGGGCAAGAAAGTGGAGAGGGAGGGAGCGGGAGGGAGCTTGCTGAACTTCTCGGCATAGGGAAGTCTCCCTTGCCAGCTCCTGAAGCCAGCATCACCTGGCATCTTGCGTCCACTTGGATCTGCATTGCAAGGAGGCTAGCCCCTACCACCCTAGGATATGGAGGAGCTGCGGGCCCCGGGATGGGGTGAAATTATGTTCTGAGAACTTCCCAAAGAAGGGAGATTTTCAGGCAGGCTCCTGCAGCTGCAGTTCCTTCCAGGTCACCCAGGTGACTGGGAACTTGAAGGCCCAAATCTGAGCTCTCAACAGCCCTCCCCCTCCCCCATCAGAAGTAAAGCACAGACTGAATGAAGACTTAGAAATAGAATTGAAATAGCTAAGAAACAAAGACATTTACCAAGAAAAAGCAGAGAGACAAAATGCAATTAAGTTGAACAGTGAGAAAGCATTAAAGTTAAACACTTAGAGAAAAAGTGTGGACATCCTCAGAGACAAGGCAAGTTCATCTTTTAAGGAGTTTTTCAGGAATGTTTAAAAGGGTCAGGGGTGTAGACTTGGCAAGTGGCTTATCTCCAGTGAGAGACACCTTGTCTCCTCTCCTCTATTATCAGTCCTCTGGCCAATTCTGCAAAATAAACTTAACACAAGTCATTTATTGATCCTGTTCCTCCCCGGGATAGTGGCTTCTCTCTGGAAATATATCAGTTAAAACTGTTTGCCTTGTTTTAAGCTGGGGTGAGTTACTGTCTGTTTCCCAAAGAATATGTTAGGAATCTTACCTCCTAATTTCCTGGCTTTTAAAATGGAATTTTAGCCTTAAGATGGAATCCCTCCTGTTACACTGTTTATATCTCAGCTTGTTTGGAAAACTAATCATGATGTTTGTCTCCTGTCTCTGCCCTCCATTAAAAGCACCTCAGTCTCACCACCTGTTAGCCGGGTGGCCCTAAGCAAACGGCTTTCGCCCGGAGCCTCTTCATCTGCTCATGGGCGCTTCTCTGGGCATAACAGAGCTTCTGCTAATGTCTGAATGTCAGGCACAGTTGCAGTTCCTTGAGGAATCCGAGTGACAGTGATGACATGCTTCACTTGGATGCACTTGTGTCATTTCATGGGCTTTTGGGAAAACTGAGGTCCAAAATCATGGATTAATTTACTAGAATCATGTCTTCAAGACCAACGTTTTATTATTATTATTATTATTATTATTATTATTATTATTATTATTATTATTTTTAACAAAATGCTGAAGTGGTAGGTAGATGCAAGATAAAGGTAGAAAACATAGTTTAGTGTTGTAAGAGAGCAAATGTAGATGATCAGGTGTGTGCTTGTAGACTATGTGTTAATCCAAGCTAGACAAAGGCATTAAAACATCCACAGATGCAGAAGATTTCTCTCAAAACAGGGGGTGGGGTGAGGTTCTAAGCCTCACCGTTGTTGATCCCCAATTTCTCACCTGATGACCCCCCTGCGACTGTGCCTGTCTTAGGTTGTTCCTCCCTTGAGGAATCTTACCCGTCTCTGGCTAACCAGTCATCTTCTGGGGCCATACAGGGAGATGTAAAGTTGGTAAGTGAAAGAGAAGCCATATTGTTTGAAAAAAAGCTTTTTACTTCTTTGCAGATTTATGCCCTGTGGCTTCTATGCCCAGCATTTGTCTTGAGATGTCTTTACCACTTGGAGGAATTATGATACTCGGTAAATTCGATATGAGGCACGAATTCTATTTAAGGGTTGTAATTAGGAAGGAAGAAGAAAAGCTACAGAGGTAGCAGACGGAAGAAAACATGGGGGGATTCATTATTTCTTTGACATACCTTCTTGTAGAGTAACTTAAGCATGTATAGGTTTTAAATTACTAATTAAATTGTGCACACACATTAACATAATAGGAATACAGTTACATAACCAAAGCAGATCTATAATTACGAGCCATCTCCAGTGAAGCCAAGAAAACCAGTTAGGCACCCTAGGAATTTGTGAAAATTTGTCTATGATATGATGGATATTGTCCAACTGTACTTGAACAGTCTGAGAGAAATCAGACAAATTAAAACAACCCATTCCTGGGGACTGTTCACATCCCATATGTTCTTTTAACAGTAGATAGTCTGTAGTAAGATTTTGGAGCGCTACAACTTGCACTTCTCCTAATTCTTGGTTGAGTTCCAACAGTATAGATCCAGTCAAATTTGTTGTTTTACTGAAAGCAGAGGCCAGCTTAGATATCTCCTTCTTCATTCCAATGGCAAGTCCAAGAACTGGTGGGATGGATGCAGCTACAACTGCAGCATCGCCTGGATCTTTGTTGAGGTTTTTTGATGATCATCTTCTGGTATGACTCTTCCAGAGTTGATGTTGGAAGTTCTTCTTCATATGGTATCTTAGTTCTTTTTCTGGGTAGCCAAATTAGGCTTTGATCCTCTGTGTAAACACAAACAGACCCTTTGCCCACACTTTGATATGCCCTTCATACCATTGTGTAGAACTCATTGGAGGTCACCACACAGGAACTGCTTTTTTTTTTTAAGAGAAAGGAATATTATCAGAAAAGTGTACCTCCATAGTTGATCATCTGACACCCTTTAAGTGATCAAAATTAAGGATATTTAAAGCATGCATTAATCATTGATTTACAGTTAGTTTTATCCTATCAAGGAGTAATCCCCCTTTTCTTTCTTTCCTTTTTTTTTATTTTTAATCTACACTTACATGAAGAATATTATGTTTACTAGGCTCTCCCCTATACCAGGTCCCCCTATAAACCACTTTACAGTCACTGTCCATCAGCATAGCAAAATGTTGTAGAATCACTACTTGTCTTCTCTGTGTTGTACAGCCCTCCCTCCCCTTTCTCCCTCCCCCCATGCATGCTAATCTTAATACCCCCCTTTTTTTCTTCCCCCGCCTTATCCCTCCCTACCCACCCATCCTCTCCAGTCCCTTTCCCTTTGGTACCTCTTAGTCCATGTTTGGGTTCTTTAATTCTGCTGCTGTTTTGTTCCTTCAGTTTTTCCTTTGTTCTTATACTCCTCAGATGAGTGAAATCATTTGGTATTTTTCTTTCTCCGCTTGACTTATTTCACTGAGCATAATGCCCTCCAGCTCCATCCATGTTGCTGCAAATGGTAGGATTTGCCCTCTTCTTATGGCTGAGTAGTATTCCATTGTGTATATGTACCACATCTTCTTTATCCATTCATCTACTGATGGACATTTAGGTTGCTTCCAATTCTTGGCTATTGTAAATAGTACTGCAATAAACATAGGAGTGCATCTGTCTTTCACAAACTTGATTGCTGCGTTCTTAGGGTAAATTCCTAGGAGTGGAATTCCTGGGTCAAATGGTAGGTCTGTTTTGAGCATTTTGATGAACCTCCATACTACTTTCCACAATGGTTGAACTAATTTACATTCCCACCAGCAGTGTAGAGGGTTCCCCTTTCTCCACAGCCTCGCCAACATTTGTTGTTGTTTGTCTTTTGGATGGCAGCCATTCTTACTGGTGTGAGGTGATATCTCATTGTAGTTTTAATTTGCATTTCTCTGATAATTAGCGATGTGGAGCATCTTTTCATGTGTATGTTGGCCATCTGTATTTCTTTTTTGGAGAACTGTCTGTTCAGTTCCTCTGCCCATTTTTTAACTGGATTATTTGTTTTTTGTTTGTTGAGGTGTGTGAGCTCTTTATATATTCTGGACGTCAAGCCTTTATCAGATCTGTCATTTGCAAATATATTCTCCCATACTGTAGGGTTCCTTTTTGTTCTATTGATGGTGTCTTTTGCTGTATGGAAGCTTTTCATGTTAATATAGTCCCACTTGTTCATTTTTGCTGTTGTTTTCCTTGCCCAGGGAGATATCTTCAAGAAGAGGTCACTCATGTTTATGTCTAAAAGGTTTTTGCCTATGTTTTTTTCTAAGAGTTTTATGGTTTCATGACTTACATTCAGGTCTTTGATCCATTTTGAATTTACTTTTGTGTATGGGGTTAGACAATGGTCCAGTTTCATTCTCCTACATGTAGCTGTCCAGTTTGGCCAGCACCATCTGTTGAAGAGATTGTCATTTTTCCATTGTATGTCCATGGCTCCTTTATCAAATATTAATTGACCATATATGTTTGGGTTAATGTCTGGAGTCTCTAATCTGTTCCACTGGTCTGTGGCTCTGTTCTTGTGCCAGTACCAAATTGTCTTGATTACTATGGCTTTGTAGTAGAGCTTGAAGTTGGGGAGTGAGATCCCCCCTACTTTATCCTTCCTTCTCAGGATTGCTTAGGCTATTCGGGGTCTTTGGTGTTTCCATATGAATTTTTGAATTATTTGTTCCAGTTCATTGAAGAATGTTGCTGGTAATTTGATAGGGATTGCATCAAATCTGTATATTGTTTTGGGCAGGATGGCCATTTTGATGATATTAATTCTTCCTAGTCATGAGCATGGGATGAGTTTCCATTTGTTAGTGTCTCCTTTAATTTCTCTTAAGAGTAACTTTTAGTTTTCAGGGTATAGGTCTTTCACTTCTTTGGTTAGGTTTATTCCTAGGTATTTTATTCTTTTTGATGCAATTGTGAATGGAATTGTTTTCCTGATTTCTCTTTCTATTGGTTCATTGTTAGTGTATAGGAAAGCCACAGATTTCTGTGTGTTAATTTTGTATCCTGCAACTTTGCTGTATTCCGATATCAGTTCTAGTAGTTTTGGAGTGGAGTCTTTAGGGTTTTGTATGTACAATATCATATCATCTGCAAATAGTGACAGTTTAACTTTTTCTTTACCAATCTGGACTCCTTGTATTTCTTTGTTTTGTCTGATTGCTGTGGCTAGGACCTCTAGTACTATGTTAAATAACAGTGGGGAGAGTGGGCATCCCTGTCTTGTTCCCGATCTCAGAGGAAACGCTTTCAGCTTCTCACTGTTCAGTATAATGTTGGCTGTGGGTTTATCATATATGGCCTTTATTATGTTGAGGTACTTGCCCTCTATTGCCATTTTGCTGAGAGTTTTTATCATGAATGGATGTTGAATTTTGTCAAATGCTTTTTCAGCGTCTATGGAGATTATCATGTGGTTTCTTTCTTTCTTTTTGTTGATGTGGTGGATGATGTTGATGGATTTTCGAATTTTATACCATCCTTGCGTCCCTGGGATGAATCCCACTTGGTCATGGTATATGATCCTTTTGATATGCTGTTGAATTCTGTTGCTAATATTTTATTGAGTATTTTTGCATCTACATTCATCAGGGATCTTGGTCTGTAATTTTCTTTTTTGGTCGGGTCTTTGCCTGGTTTTGGTACTAGGGTGATGTTGACTTCATAGAATGAGTTTGGGAGTATTCCCTCCTCTCCTATTTTTTGGAAAACTTTAAGGAGAATGGGTATTATGTCTTCTCTGTGTGTCTGATAAAATTCTGAGGTAAATCTGTCCAGCCCCTGGGTTTTGTTCTTGGGTAGTTTTTTGATTACCATTTCAATTTCTTTGCTCGTAATTGGTTTGTTTAACTTTTGTGTTCCTTCCTTGGTCAGTCTTGGAAGGCTGTATTTTTCTAGGAAGTTGTCCATTTCTTCTAGGTTTTCCAGCTTGTTGGCATATAGGTTTTCATAGTAGTCTTTAATAATTCTTTGTATTTCTGTGGAGTCTGTCGTGATTTTTCCATTGTCATTTCTGATTCTGTCGATTTATGTTGATTCTCTTTTTCTCTTAATAAGTTTGGCTAGAGGCTTATCTATTTTGTTTATTTTCTCAAAGAACCAGCTCTTGGTTTTGTTGATTTTTGCTATTGTTTTATTCTTCTCAATTTTATTTATTTCTTCTCTGATCTTTATTATGTCCCTCCTTCTGCTGACTTTAGGCCTCATTTGTTCTTCATTTTCCAGTTTCGATAATTGTGATGTTAGACTATTCATTTGGGATTGTTCTTCCTTCTTCAAGTGTGCCTGGATCGCTATATACTTTCCTCTTAAGACTGCTTTTGCTGCGTCCCACAGAAGTTGGGGCTTTGTGTTGTTGTTGCCATTTGTTTCTATATATTCCTTGATCTCTATTTTGATTTGTTTGTTGATCCACTGATTATTTAGAAGCATGTTGTTAAGACTCCATGTGTTTGTGAGCCTTTTTGTTTTCTTTGTAGAATTTATTTCTAGTTTTATACCTTTGTGGTCTGAAAAATTGGTTGGTAGAATTTCAATATTTTGGAATTTACTGAGGCTCTTTTTGTGGGCTAGTATGTGATCTATTCTGGAGAATGTTCCATGTGCACTTGAGAAGAATGTATATTCTGTTCCTTTTGGATGTAGAGTTCTATAGATGTCTATTAGGTCCATCTGTTCTAGTGTGTTGTTCAGTGCCTGTGTGTCCTTACTTATTTTCTGCCCGGTGGATCTATCCTTTGGGGTGAGTGGCATGTTGAAGTCTCCTAAAATGAATGCATTGCAGTCTATTTCCCCCTTTAGTTCTGTTAGTATTTGTTTCACATATGCTGGTGCTCCTGTGTTGCGTGCATATATATTTAGAATGGTTATACCCTCTTGTTGGACTGAGCCCTTTATCATTATGTAGTGTCCTTCTTTATCTCTTGTTACTTTCTTTGTTTTGAAGTCTATTTTGTCTGATATTAGTACTGCAACCCCTGCTTTGTTCTCACTGTTGTTTGCCTGAAATATGTTTTTCCATCCCTTGACTTTTAGTCTGTGCATGTCTTTGGGTTTGAGGTGAGTTTCTTGTAAGCAGCATATAGCTGGGTCTTGCTTTTTTATCCATTCTATTACTCTGTGTCTTTTGATTGGTGCATTCAGTCCATTTACATTTAGGGTGACTATTGAGAGATATGTACTTATTGCCATTGCAGGCTTTAAATTTGTGGTTACCAAAGGTTCAAGGTTAGCCTCTTTAGTATCTTACTGCCTAACTTAGCTCACTTATTGAGCTGTTATATACACTGTCTGGAGATTCTTTTCTTCTCTCCCTTCTTAATCCTCCTCCATTCTTCATATGTTGGGTATTTTGTTCTGTGCTCTTTTTAGGAGTGCTCCCAGCTAGAACAGTCCCTGTAAGATACCGTGTAGAGGTGGTTTTGGGAAGCAAATTCCCTCAGCTTTTGCTTGTCTGGGAATTGTTTAATCCCACCATCATATTTAAATGATAGTCGTGCTGGATACAGTATCCTTGGTCCAAGGCCCTTCTGTTTCATTGCATTAAATATATCATGCCATTCTCTTCTGGCCTGTAGGGTTTCTGTCAAGAAGTCTGATGATAGCCTGATGGGTTTTCCTTTATGGGTGACCTTTTTCTCTCTAGCTGCCTTTAAAACTCTTTCCTTCTCCTTGATCCTTGCCATTTTAATTATTATGTGTCTTGGTGTTGTCCTCCTTGGATCCTTTCTGTTGGGAGTTCTGTGTATTTCCGTGGTCTTTTCGAATATTTCCTCCCCCAGTTTGGGGAAGTTTTCAGCAATTATTTCTTCAAAGACACTTTCTATCCCTTTTTCTCTCTCTTCTTCTTCTGGTACCCCTATAATGCAGATATTGTTCCGTTTTGATTGGTCACACAGTTCTCTTAAACTTCTTTCATTCCTGGAGATCCTTTTATCTCTCTCTATGTCAGCTTCTATACGTTCCTGTTCTCTGGTTTCTGTTCCTTCAGTGGCCTCTTGCATCTTATCCATTCTGCTTATAAATCCTTCCAGGGTTTGTTTCACTTCTGTGATCTCCTTCCTGACATCTGTGATCTCCCTCCGGACTTCATCCCATTGCTCTTGCATTTTTCTCTGCATCTCTGTCAGCATGTTCATGATTTTTATTTTGAATTCTTTTTCAGGAAGACTGATCAGGTCTGTCTCCTTCTCAGGTGTTGACTCTGTGATCTTTGTCTGCCTGTAGTTTTGCCTTTTCATGGTGATAGAGATAGTTTGCAGAGCTGGTACGAGTGACAGCTGGAAGAGCTTTCCTTCTTGTTGGTTTGTGGCCTCCCTCTCCTGGGAGAATAGCGACCTCTAGTGGCTTGTGCTGGTCAGCTATGCGCAGACAGGGTTTCTGCTTCCTGCCTGGTTGCGATGGAGTTTATCTCTGCTCTTGCTGTGGGCATGGTCTGGCTCAGGCTGCTGCTCCAAAATGGTGGAGCCCCATTGGAGGGGGAGCGGCCGGGAGGTTATTTATCTCCATAAGGGGCCTCTGTGCTCCCTGCTGCCCAGGGGGTTAGAGTGCCCAGAGATCCCCAGATTCCCTGCCTCTGGACTAGGTGTCCTGCCCTGCCCCTTTAAGACTTCCAAAAAGCACTCTGCAAACCAAAACAACAACAGCAACAACAACAACAACAACAACAACAACACAATTAAATAAATAATTTAAAAAAAAAAGAAAAATGCACAATTTTCTTTGTCCTCAGGCACCGGTCTCAGGCACCCACTCACCGGTCTTGCTGCCCTGTTTCCCTAGTATTGGGGTCCCTGTCCCTTTAAGACTTCCAAAAAGCACTCGCCAAAAAAAAAAAGAGGAAATAAAGAACATTTCTTTGTTCTCCGGCGTCGGCCTCAGGCACCCACTCACCAGTCCTGTCACCCTGTTACCCTAGTATCCAGGACCCCACGCATGCACTGTGTCTGCTCTCTGGTCTGCATGGCTGGAGCTGGGTTTTCAGCAGTCCTGGACTCCCTCTCCCTCCCTGCTGACTCCTCTCCTCCCGCCAGGAGCTGGGGGGAGGGGTGCTTGGGTCCTGCCAGGCTGGGGCTTGTATCTTACCCCCTTTGTGAGGCACTGGGTTCTTGCAGGTGTGGATGTGGTCTGGATGTTGTCCTGTGTCCTCTGGTCTCTATTTTAGAAAGAGTTGTCTTTGTTATATTTTCATAGATATATGTGGTTTTGGGAGGAGATTTCTGCTGCTCTACTCACGCTGCCATTTTGGCTCTGCCCTTAAGACCAACGTTTTACTTTGTCATCTGCTTTTTAAAAATTAATTGCTCAGATTAAAAAGTTCCACAAAATTAGTTCCTTGCAAGAAATTAAAATAACATAATAATGCAAAAAATCCTCCCTCTCACCCCAGATATAATGACCATTACATGATGTTCCAACATTCTATGCTCACATACATACATGTATATCTATATAAATAGATGATTTTGTTTCACATGCTCACAAAATTTACATGAATCATATTATACCATTGATATGTTTTGAAACTTGCTTTTTTTTTAAAAGTTTTGTCTTAGAGATATTTCTATGATTGTATGTGTAGATCTACCTTGTTCATTTATTCTACTCTAGGTTATTTCAGAGTATGGCCATACCAGTTTATCTAATCCACTTTTTTAACCAGTGGGTGTTTCCAGTTTTTGGCCATTACATCCTTTATACGTGTCTTTGTGCATGTGTTTAAACACTTCTCTAAGGAGCTATACAACAGTGGCATTGCTAGGTGTTAGCAAATTCACATGGAAAATATTAACAGATACTGTTAAATGGTGCACCATATGGGCTGTAATGAATTATATTTCCACCACTGATGGGAGAACCATTCCTCACATTCTTGCAAACACTGATGTTAATCTTTTTACTCTTTGTCAGCTTGTTTTGTAAAATAATATCTCATCTTACCTCCCTCTTCCCTGATTACTGTAAGACTAAGCATATTTCATACTGTTAATTAGCTACTAATGTGCTCAATCCACCTTGCCATCGACTTGTTGGTCTTCTTATTGATTTGGGGGAGGTTTTTATATTCTTTTAGCCTCTGTTATGTAAGTCTCAAATATTTTCTCCCAGAACATTGCTTTTTTGAAAATGTATTTACTGTCTTTTTTCATATAAAACTTTAAATTTCTGAGGTAGTAAAATGAATTGCTCTTTTGCTTCATGGTTTTTGTACCTTGTCTGAAAATGTCTTCTATACTTCAAGTTACTTATCCACCAGCATATCTATTTCTAATACTTCATGTTTACCCACTTAGCTCTTTAGTTCATCTGGAATTAATTTTTGTGAATGGTATATTGTAGTACGCTATTAGGTTTTTTTTCTATCAACCCTGAATTCTTTTTGAAGCTCTGAAGCTCCTTTCTTAAATTTTCTTTAATTCCCCAAATTAAGGTCTCCTTTTTTTCCAAGACCTCTCTCCATGGAGGAGAAGGAGGGCAAAAACAAGGAGAAAACTATGGTGCAAAGCCAGAAGAAGTTCATGCAATAGATGGGTGCAAATAAAATTTTCCAGAGAGGGAAAGAGTATTTACATCTGTGTAACTTAGAAAGGCTTCTTGAAGGAGGTGGCACTTAAGTCATGAGAAGAATAAGAGGTTGTTTACCTTGATTGGAATGTATATTATAGGAAAGGGTGTGATGCTAGATAAGGCAGGACAGGCTATGATGAAGCAAATGGCAGCCACCTATAGTCCATGGGCCAGATCCAGCTGCCACCTATTTTTATATGGTTTTCCATGTTCAAATGATTTTAAAAAATCAAAAGAATAATATTTAATGACCATGTTTTGCTGTGGCTGCTTCTGTGCTACAATGGCAGAACTGGGAGCTGTGACAGTGACTGGGTGGCCCACAGGGCTCAAAATATTTACTCTCTGACCTTTAACAGGAAAAGTTTATTGATGCCTACTATAGAGACTGCAGTGCTGGTTAAGGAGTTTGACTCTTAGGTGAGAGGCCGTGAACCAGGAAACATGACCAGTGCTATTTTTAAGGAAGACGACTTTTAGTGGAGTGGCAGTTCGCGGATGCTCTCCCCGGGGAAGCAGGGAGATACCCCAGTGGCTGTGAAACAGTCCAAGTAACAAGTAACGGGTTTTCAACTCCAGAAATGGGAAGGGAGGAGATGGGAAACGTGACAGGTTCATTCATTTACTAAGGAATCTTCATTGAACACTTTCTGTGGGCTGGGCACAGTTCTGAAAGCTGCAGAGAAAGATGATGTAGAAATGCTCAAGCTTGGCAGTTCTCTGGATACACGGAACGAGACCTGTGATCGTTTGCTGGGGCTGCCATAACAGTGTCCCACAAACTGTGGGGCTTAAACAACAGAAAGGTATTATCTCACGGTTCTGGAGGCCCAAAGTCTGAGATCAAGGTGATGACAAGGCCATGCTCCATCTGAAGGAGGCGGGAAGGACCCGTTGCCCGCCTCTACCCCAGCTTCTGGTAGGTCCCTGGCTTGTGGCCACGTAGCTCCAAAGTTCACATGGCATACTCCCTGTGTGTGTGTCTTTGTGTCCATGAATTTCTTTCTTTTTAAAGGACATAGTCACACTAGATTAGAGGCCCACCCTAGTAGAGTGTGGCCTCGTTTTAACTTAACTACTTACATCTACAATGACTGTATTTTGAAATAAGGCTATCATCGGAGATACTGAGGATTAGGACTTCAGTGTGTGAATTGTGGGGAGGCAACCCAAGTCATAACACTGCCAAAGCCTGGTACAAACTGCCATCCAGAGAAATCTCTCACCTTCTGCCTCTGTCCATAGAACGGAGGGAATTTCCACCAGAGTGTCCTCTGCCCTTCTGGCACCTCGTGGTAAGCTCCTCACTCAGCCCTCCTCTGGAAAGGCAAATAGTTCATTTGGCAAATCGGAATCTAGCTCCACCTGATGGGTGGAGCTGCTGTGACCACATTTGTGGGTATGGCTCCTCTTTGTCCCCACAGAGAGCCACCTTCAGGGCCAGCCTGCCGCACAGCCTCTCGCTCCCGCATGCCTCCTTGCCAGTGGGGCTGACTGTGAGGGATTATTCCAGAGCTGCCCTACACATCCAGGCACATCTGGTGGTCCTTGCAGGGTCCCCTGAGTGGGCAGCCTGAGCTCTGCATTCAAGGTGAGACTCATCCTTCAGACCTGCCCTTCACACCTGAACCGGCAGGATGGAACACACAGGTGATCATTTAGAAAAATATACATGACTGGGTGCTGAATGATGCCAAAAGCCCCATCAATGAAAAGTCATCGAGAAGAAAAGACATTTTTTTTAAACAAAGTCCACTTTATTACATTAATTTTACACAGTAAAAGGATAGGAAATGCAGACTTGTCTAAATTCTCTTGCTGAGTCTCTTGAAGACAATGTCGCCCAATGTCATAGTCTGAAAGTCAGAAAAGAAATCATGGGATGTTCATCTGAGGTCAAATTGTAAAAGATAATCAAGCCCACAAAATAGCCCCAAATATGTTAACATATGCAGCAACCCCAAGAGCCCTCTGTTTCTGTAAGCCCAGAGGAAGGCTTGGTCAATCTCTTCTAAAACCCCATGCCAAGTCTTTGTCACTTTACTTCTTCGTGTGGAGAGTTGTCCTACCTTTTACCAAATTCCTTTCTACATCGACACTGTTGGAGCAAGACCATCCAAACCAGACCAGTTTCTTAAAGTCTACCTGAGGGCCTACTATGTACCAAATCTGTGTTAAGGACCAAGGACACATGTACATGGAGGCATCCAGGCACCAAGCTTGGAAAACAGTAGGTAATGCAAAATTTTCTTCCCAAAGGACTGTGAAGCATATAAAACCACTGGATTCGTCGGATTCATCAGTGTTTGACTTACTGAAGGATGT
Organism: Manis javanica; assembly: GCF_040802235.1. Lineage (NCBI taxonomy): Eukaryota > Metazoa > Chordata > Mammalia > Pholidota > Manidae > Manis > Manis javanica. The sequence continues at coordinate 169,009,588 of NC_133156.1, read as the reverse complement.
TCCCCCAGGCCCCATACCCATCACTGTTTCTCTTGAATCAGACTGTGGCAGTGATGTGGGGTATTATCATCACAGTTAAAAAGGAGCTCCATAGCTTCAGCAGCAATGGAATGGAATGGAAAGATCTCGGTTTGAACTCAGTTCTACAGCTCACTAGCCGGACAGGCCAACCTGTCTATTAAGTCTTTCATCCTGCCTCCTTCCCAGGAGATGGGGTGATTAGGGGAGAGAAAGTAAATCAAACGACGCTGGCCAAGACTGAGTCCAGTCGTTCAGGGCAGGCTTATCTCCCTCTGCCCTGTGGGTACCAGCAGGCCAGGGTCGGGGTGGGGACTGCGTGTTCCAGGTTGAGCCCTGCACTTGGCCCTGGTTGAGGGATTTTTCTACTTGAACAGGGTTGTGACAGACCCCTTGGTCAGTATTCTGCCTTCTGTTACTCCCCAAAGGACATCCTGGGGACAAAGAAGAACCAGAGGGACATAACAGCAGGAGAAACACTGTGCTACTGGCCCTCACATCGGGGCAGGGACCTGGCTGAAGGCCAGCACCAATGATGAGTGTGCGACTGGAGTGGGCCAGACTCATAAGCTGCCATAAGGTTGCCATGAATATGATTTTTCTTATAAATGACTGGGAGCGAGTCTATGGCTACGTTGCAACAGAGACAGAAAGGTGGGCCATGCCGGGGGCTCTTCTCTCCCCTCCTCCTGAGCACCTCTCTTACCTCATCCTGTCTGGGTGCATGCAAGGAGATGGGGGTGGCAATGAGGAGAGAAGGAAGTGGGGAGGTTGGAGTGGCTGGCCTTGACCAGGATGGCCTGAAGGGACTCCGGAGAGGTGGGGAGCCCTGGCCGGGCCACCCCCAGTGCGCAGGGGCCTTTGGTGAATCAGAAAAGGGCTCCATTTCCTCAAGAGGCTGTAATTCTACTTGTTGAAAAACTATCCAAACATACTGTACTGGTTTTGTTAAAACAAGGGGCTCTGTTGGCATCCACTGTAAGACTGTAGGAAGTATACAAATCCACACTGTCTATAATGGGAGTGGCTTCCCATAGGGTTGCGCAGTGTACAGGTGGATGGCAGCCTGTGAGGTAGACCCCATTCAGGAGAGTGCAAGTTCTGTCATTCCCTGATGTTTTTTGCCTCAGTTTACCCACTTGGACAGCTCAGGGCTGTTGGGAAGATAAGAGACAATATGTGAACTGCCTGGTACAGAACCGTCCTCAGTAAGGGTGGCAGAGATGCTAGGAAGGGTGGCGGGGAGCGCTGCTCCACACCCTTTACCTCCTCTGCCCTCCAGCACAGGGGGCCACAAGCTCAGAGCCAACTTACACTGGTGATTATGTCGCCGTTGAGTTCGGTCACGGCCTTGATGCCTTTGAAGCTTGTCACCAGTTTATTCTCACCTTCCAACTGAACCACTGCCTGCAGGGGGCAAAGAGATGGTCTGTGAGGAAGGGTCTGGAGAGGAAGCAAGATCCTTGAGGCTGAGGTTGGCTCTCCTGTGTGGATCTGCGCTTCCAACAAGCAGACCACCCATCTTTGTATAACACCAGCCCCCAGGTCTGTGCTTCTAAACAGAAGGGAGGTACCTTGAAGAACTAGAAGGTGGTAGGGCTTCTTTTGTCAAATTTGTTATTTTTGCTCTGTGAACTACAAATGAGAAGAGGACACCTGAATGGTCTCAGATACAAGTACCAAAATAAAATCAAGCAGGATCTCAATTCTCCAAGCTGATGGAGGGAGACAGTAAGAACATTCAAAATCCTGGCCAGTCAGGGAACACATATGTCACTGGGGTGTGTATTACTCCTTCCAGCATGTTTGCCTTTCCTATTGTAGTCTCTTTGTCAAGCTTTATGCATCCAGCAGGGAGCAGAAGACACTGGCCAAGGTCAAAATTTTGCCTCAAAAATGGACAATTGGGAAAGGCCTGTGCCTTACGCCGGGCAAGTCAGGAGAGTTTCCCTCCTATAATTTATCACACATTTCCTGGCCTTTAATGTGGTATCTGGAGAAGGAGAAATGAGGAGCCATCAGGAGACATAAAAAAACCAACAGGCTGAGCCTAGTGCATACAGTCGTCTGGAGGAGGAGGAGGAGGAGGATGCTCTGTGGCACTGGCTGTGCTGGGTGTGCACAGTGTCCGAGCAGGAGGAGGAGAGGTCCCTCGTGAGGCACACCCTGTTGCCTGGATCTCCTGCCACCGCCTGCCAACCACTCACACAGCCCTCACCATAGCCCAGCAGAAGCAATGCTGCCTTCCCACTGCCTTCAGCCCATTTCACAGATGAGGTAGCCGAGGCCAGGGGCTCAGTGGTCCCTCTGAAGTCTTGGGCTGAGGGCCTGCCTGGGGCCTTGGTATTCCTCTAGGAAGTCTCTCCCCAGGACCACCAGCTCCAGGCTCAGCAAGGCTGGTTTGCTTTGGGCTCAAGGGTGACTTCAGAGCTCTGTTAACCGTTTTTCACTGATTTCCCACTCGCTCGCTGCTGAGCCTGAGAGAACCTGAGACAGACTCCTGCTCGTGCCTGGTTCTCCATGTCCTCCATAGAGAGCTCGGACTCTTGGGCCAGAGAGCCCCAGAGGTTGCTGGAAAGCGGGAGGAGCTTCCTTGAGAGCTTCTTCCCTAAAAGCATCTTTGTCTCTTTGCCTCTGACTCCAGAAGTGGGTTCAGGGGTAGAGTGTCTGCGGTGGGAACTGTAAGGGAGGAGCCTTGAGGGAGGAGTCCCGGGGCCAGGTTCCCGGGAAAGTTCTGGAAGCAGAGGGTGGCTCGAGGGGGCACTCTTACCTTGACCTTCTCCCCTGTCATGCTCTCCAGCTCACACTCCTCTCCCAAGGTGAATTCATTTTGGATCACTTTGGACCCTGTAGTAATGGTGAACTTGAAGTGCTTCCCATTTTGCACGATTTCCGACACCCCCTTGATGTCCTTCCCCTTCTGGATGAGGTCGTCGGACAACCCTGGTGGAAACCATCTGAGGTCAGGGAGAGCCAGAGGTGGGGGTCGCAAGAAAAACTCTGTGGCCTGAATGGGGAGAGGAACATGCCGTCTCCCTGGAGACCACAGGCGCGTACTGGACACCTGTGAGCAGCATGGGCTTCGACCTCTGAAAGGCAAGGTCGATGGCCTGACTTGGCCTGACCTGACCAGCCAGCTCTCTTGCCAGTTGGTTTATAAAAAAGACATTCCTTTGGCCCGAAGAACCTGTCCTCTAGTGAGCACCCAGGTTCTTGCTCCTTCTCCTTCCTTTCTGCTGCTTTAGCACCCAGACACTTCGCTCTTTGCTCGGAGGCATTTCCTTCTCCATACCCAGGGTGGCCATCCACTTTACCTTCCCAGCCAGCTCACTGCTAAGAGTGAAAGGGATGCTGTTAATAATTACGGCAGGACAACATGGACACTGGGACTGTGCCCTGTGAACTTCTGCCCACCTCTCCCCACCCCAGGCTTGACAGCGAAGGCTCTTGAGGAAGAGGAAGCAGGTGTCCTTGCCCTGGGACAGAGCTTTCTCAGGACATGTCTGCACTGTTATACGAACTGAGGTTCACAAATCCATTAGCCCTGGCTACGGGGGTGGAGGGTCCTGCTGCAGGGGAAAGGGATGCGAGACACAGAGAGGTGGGGTGACTTGTGCTGCAGGAGAAGATCCCAGCTCCTGGTGGGCCCCACACGGCTTCCACTCGGCCTTTGTGTCTTCCCCATCCTTTACCCATTGGCATCCTTCCTTGACATGCTGTCCCTTGCTCACAGGACTCCCTCTACCCAAAGCACAGCCTCCTGCCCCTGTCCCCAAGTGGACACCTGCCCATCAGCGAAGGGTCACCTTTGCCACCACCAAGCCTGCCTTCCATACCCTCCCATGAGTGCCACATCCTTCTGTTCATAACTCTGGGGGGTAAAGGGAGTTAAAGTGGGGTCTTTGGGAACCAGCACCTTCTTCAAATCCCAGTGCAAACACTCTGACCTGCATGACCTTGGTGGGGATCACTTCACCTTTCTAAGCCTCAACTGCCTCAACTGTAAAATGAGAAAACTCAGAGTTTTGGTGTGGGATATTGCACATCAAGGGCTTAGCACAATGCCCTGCACCAAGTCAGCACTCAGCATATGTTAGGGGACACTTACTGTATTCATTTCTTCTTCTTTGCTCCCTCTAAACTGTGACCTTCAAAATGTGCTTCATTGTTACCTGTCTCACTGGTATCTATTGGGCACAGTGCTCAGCAGATATTTGGCCTTGAATCAATATTTGTTAGAAGACTTAATAAGAATGAATGAATGAATGATAGGGTCACCCAATGAGGTACCAGCAGAGGTGGTTTCACACCCGTGGGGCCAACTGAGCATGTTGGGAGCCCACACCCGAGTTCAGTGCTCTTTGCACTTGCCTATGGAGTAACTTGTCCATTGAGTAACAGCACAAGCTGCACAAGACTGCAGAAGTTACATGCATGACATGGGCCCTGGTCTGTGCAAAGCCTAAACCTCTCCTCCTATCCCAACACTGAGACCCCGACTAGTCACCACCTGTCACCATCTGCAGGGCCAGGCCCTCATTGCTGCAGCCCCCAGCCTTGGCGTCCAGACTGGCACTCACCGACTGCTTTCATGAAGGCCTCGAAGTTTTCCTGACTTTGCAGTTGGTACTTGCCAGAGAAGTTCATGTTGGCAACAAGGCTTCCTCCACAGCTGATCTGCAGCTCTACTGGCGGGGCTGTCCAGTGTGAGCTGATTTATAGGGGGGGTCCTTCCCCTCTGAATGTTGGCCATAGGTCAGCATTGCTAACTTCTTTATGGCTAGGTTCAAACATTAACTCCTGAGAGCAATGGTCAACGATAAAAAAAACAGGATGGGCACAGTAGAGGTTTGCTCTAATTCAGCAAACATCCATGGGTGTCAATCAAGTGCAAAGCCTTGTGGCCCTGCAGCCTTTAAGGAGCTACTCTCCCATGACATGTGTTTGTATAGATGTGTATGCATATGTGTATGTGTGCATCTATGCACGTGTATGTATATACATATGTGTGCACATATACGGTGTGCCTAGATCTTGGCATCTAAGCATCTCTTTCAACTCAAAATCTTACCTTATTTACATAAGCTTATGATCTCTCCCCATCTTTTTCATTACACAAACTTAATTTTACAAAGCCATCATCAACCCTGAGAGCTCTTTTGTATTCTGGGAATACCTCCTTGTTGATTATAGACTCCTCTATGGTTCCTGACCAGTTTCCTTTTGAAGAGTTAAAACATGCTAAAGGGTAGATATGAACCACGCAAACCAGGTGTGCGGACACTGTGGCGCATTTTATCAGGTAGAGATAAGGGGGGAAAGGAGGAAAAGGTAGTACCCGTGGGGCCAACTGAGCATGTTGGGAGCCCATGCCTCTAACTGCTTTCTTGCTGCTCCCTCTGCCCTCACCTCTCCAGTGGTTCACCTCCGGGCTCATAGAGCACTTTGCAAATACCTATATTCTAATTCCTAGAATTATTTCTCTTCATATTCTTTTTCATTGTACTTCTTCCTTGGTATTCCCAATACCTGGCACAGTACGTATCCAATGAATGATGCATCAGCAAATAAATGCTGTCCAAAAATAATGAGGATGAGGCCATGGTTTTTCTTGTTAAAGGAGAATAAGAAACATGGAGTGGTCAGGTTGGCATGGCCCCTCAAGACACTGGATCACTGGGGCTGGACAGCAAGGAGATTGTGTGTGTGTGCATGTGTGTGTGTGTGTGTGTGTGTGTGTGTGTGTGTGTGTGTGTGTGTGCGCATGCACGTGCAACTAACAGGCTGTGGCTTGGCTGAAAGTCCAGCATGAAAGGATGTGACCAGGGCTGGCAATGTGTGACACCAGGCCAAGAGCCAGCCATTCATTTCCCATCCCTCCCCATTCTTTCTCCTTCCTCTGCAGCCCTGCTTGGCCATTCCAGCCTGTCCCTGAGTAATGGTGGATGGTTCCAGGCTGAGCTTTCTATTTCCTCAAAAGCTCTCCCCTGCTGGGGGGCCTGTCTATTGCTATGTGCAGCACAATTACCAAGAGTACTATGTGCTTACTCCCTCATCTGCCAAACCGGCAGTCCCCTTACTCTGCACCCCACAATTCAGTGGGCTGCTGGGGTGTCTTCTCTGGAAGTCTGGCTGCCCTCAGAGTCTGGTGGTGCACAAGGCAGGGGACATGTGAGCATAGGAGAATCCATGCCAGGGAACATGGGTCTGCAGGGAGGCCAGCATGTGGAGCCCAGCACTAACACGGGCGTGTCAGCCTGCGGTAGAGGTATGCTCTCTTAATTCCAGCCCCTCACACACACGCTCCAAAAGTTCCAGAATTTGGGTCTGTTGATCCAGCAAAATATCTTAGAAGTCCCCTCATCCACCCATGTGCTCAGTGCCAGAGCCCTTCTCTGGCATCCCTGACAGGTGGCAACAGCATATACCCTGCTGGACAGGCATCGCCCCCGCTGAGCAGTGTGGGCAGAGGCACTGGTAAGGGAGCCACCACATGGGTTCTGGCACCAACAAGGCTTCCCTGCAAGTGCAGAGGGTGCTCTGTTCTGGCCCCTCTGCTCAGCTCTCCTCTGTGGTGCCCGGGACACAGAATGCTTTCCAGGCCTCAGGGCAGGACTGTTCCCAGAGGGCACTGAGCAGGTGTGTATGCTGAGTGCTCATAGCCGTTAGTCACCACAAATGTCCTGACACCAGGACGGGAGTGAGAACAGTGGCTCACAGGATGACGGCACATCCCTGGTCTCCTCTGGTCTTGCTCTGAAGTTTGATTATGTACCTTTCAACATGTCTTGTATTGAGTGCCCATATTAAACCCTAATATTCTCCAGGAGGGACAATGACTTTTTACTTTTCTACATATAAGGAAATGAAAAATTGATTATCTTAAGAACTGGCACTAGAATTCCTCTTGGGAGGAAACTCCGTGTGTGTGTGTAAATGGCTGGATACGCGGCTTGGGAGAAAGGGTGACTGAGACCCTAGATCTGAGTTCAGTGAGGGCTGGGGCACGAAGGCTGCTGTGCTGGGCAGGAGGCAGGAGGGTCTGCTGTGTCTTCTTCCTCCCTCCTGGGTGTCAGGGAAGAAGAAAGAGAGCAGCGCAGCAGGCAGAAAGGAGAGGACCATGCGGTGTGCAGGGGGTGGTCACTAAGGCACTCCTGGCAGCAGTGAAGCAGGACTGGCTTCCAGGAGGGCTGGTGCTAAAGTTGAAGCTGCTCATTTTGCTGTCAAGTGAATCCCCATCCATCTTTCTTTAAATCCCCCCAGCCAACTGCCTCAAGTGCTTCAGTAAAATATAATCTGTGGACCAATATGTGTACAAGTAGAAATGATGAAGGGCTGAGTTTCTTTCCTGGATTGGCGTGATGGAGCTGAGACAGCGTGCCTGAAACAGCACTGACTTTCCTCAACCTAGGACGTGCTATGTCCTCATCAACCCATAAGGAGTTGAAACTATGGGAAGTCGAAATGCATTTAATACACGTAACCTACTGCCCATTCCTGCTTAGCGCAGCCTACCCTAAACGTGTTCAGAATGTTTACATTAGCCTGCTGTTGGGCAAACTCATTTAACATAAAGCCTATTTGGTAATAAAGCATGGACTATCTCATGTAATTTATTGAATACTGTACTGAAAGGGAAAAGCAGAATAGCTGTGTGGGAGCAGAAAGGGTGTATGGGTACAGATGGTTGTGAGTGTGTGGGCTGTCACACTCATGATGGCGTGGCTGACTGGGAGATGTAGCTCACTGCTGCTGCCCAGCATCATGAGAGATCGGATGGCTATTGCTAGCCCGGGAAAAGATCCGTATTCAGAATTTTAAGTACAGTTTCTACTGAATGTGTATAGCTTTTGAACCACTGTAAAGTCCAGGAATTTTAGTGAGGGCTTTGGAGGAATTTAAGCTAATTTTATGCAAATCCCAGATGGCATCTGGATTACATAGGCTGATACCCACAGGCTAACATCTGGCATGTGTCTGTGTGAGGTCCCAGCTAAACTCAAGTCATATCTGAGACCCCACCCACCCTACCTTACTTACCCACCGCCTACCTAAAGAACTCTTCAAACACTTGTAAGGGAGAAAATCTGAAAAAATTTGCTTTAGTTGGGGAGTATAGGAGCTTGGCATAATGAAATAATCTCTAAGGAAATGGCAGTAATTTAACCCCTCCTCCCCCTCAGCCATCAAGTGCTCTGCTTGGGAGGACCTGCTGGCAGTGCCCTGGACTCCCCAGGCTCTGTCACACAGCCACTGCCTGCCTGACATCCTTCCTCCGATAAAGGGATACTGGGCACGTCAATTCTACCTCCAGACCTTCTCCCCTTGACCACAGAGCTGCTCTCTGGGCCCTAGGGTGGAAAATAGGAAAAAGGGTCATGAAACTTTCCCTTTGGACAAGTCAGCACCCATCCCAGAGGCCTGAACTCTGTCTGGATCAGCTGCTGAAGCCGAGGAGGGCCTGTGGGCCAACTCCGCGCAGACACTTCTGTCTGGCCCTGTACTTCCTGCCTACCCCATCTGGGTGGTGCCTGACATGACTCACTCAGGGGCTAGTCAAGGGGCTGGCACAGCCAATGAGGACCTGAGAGCTCCCGCAGCGAGTGGACAGCCCAACAGACAGAGGGTCAGGGAAGCCAAGCTGCAGATGCGAAGCAAGGATCCCCTCTGCCCCCCAGAGCCTAGACAGGACAGTTCTCAGACAACCCTCCAATGGCCTCCTTTTGGCCAGATTTCTGTGTGTGTGTAAGTCTTGAGGCCAAGAAGGTTAGTGGCCAATTCAAAATTTGACACTTGTAAGTAGTTTTCCATAAAATTAGGAGAGGGTAATGACATCTCCCGCCCACAAGCTAAGCAAACATAAGAGGAGATAAGCTTAATTGCAATGACAAAGTTCAAGTGGCTTTCAAGAAAAAAAAAGGACTCTTACTCCACGGGAATAGCATCTGATTTTTGCCGACCCCTCTCCAGTACAACCTAGATGTCTCCTTTCCTTCCATTCCCTACTCAGATGCGGGGTGGGTGGGGAGGTGATGGGCTTCTTGGTGGCCAGGCTATGACTGGCAACCCTTTAGGTCGGGCAGCTCTGCATTCATATCTGACCCCAGGGTGTCTGCAATGTCAGCTTGCCCATTTCCTGGGGGCTTCAAGAGGTGCCCTGAGCAGCCCAAACTTCCACTAGAGGCAGGGCTGCAGAAGGGAAGGCCTTGGGTCTGAGCCTGGCTCTTCTCTAGACCTGTTGTGGGATGCTGGACACATCGCTCAGCCTTCCTGAGCCTCCACTTCCTTACCTGTTCTGCGGCTGGGACAGTCTCTGCCTTGGAAAGGTCACGTGTACACTGTCAAGCCTTCAGGAATGTGAAGCTCTTACCAGAGGGGATCAGTACACAACACATTTGTTTTTCCAGGTAGCCCAGAGGTGTCAGGGAGTCCAGGACCAAAATTTCTTATCTCCTGGCTTGGGGACAAGCTTCTTCCCACCTCCTTGGGCCTGTGGGTGGCATCTCCAGTTCCCAGCTTGCTATGGTGGTTGTCCTGCCAGGAATCTCAGTTCCTACTCTGCGTCTTTTGCTGGCCTGCGGCCTCACCTCCTGCTCCTGGGGACGTGACAGCCAGTGCACCGGGCCATCCCAGCCTATTTTCAGGTCTGGCAACCCTGCCAGGTGCCAAGCCTCCTATCCCTGCTCACTGCTCTGACTTCCAGTTCCCTCTGTGCTCCTGGCACCTGGGGATTTTTCTTTCTTTCTTTCTTGTGGCCTCACCTATATCCAAAAAGTCTGTCATGGTTCAAATTGCACATAGAAGCCGTGCCAAGGAATGAGTTTACAGTAGCTCAGTTAACCAACTCATGGGTCCCAGAAGCCTTGTGTTTTCATTACATACTGTTTTAAATCCTTTTGGTCAGATTTCAGGATGTACATCTTTGAACAAAAAAATTTTTTTAAGACATTTAAGCCTTGTTTTTCATATATCTCTTCTATCTCTTTACTCATTGTCATCTACTTGAAGATGCCCCTGTAAACAACTGCCCAGTACTTGGCATGGGATCAGCCTTAAAACCACCCCAAATCCTTGGCATTTTTAGAGGTCTGCCTTCTTGGAAGATCCACTGGGGGGACAAAGCACAAATACAGCAAAGAAAAATTGTGATTGGTGGTTTGCACTTTAAATGGAATCACACTGCACAGACTACACTAAAAAGAATGTGCAACATTTTCCTTTGCACCTTGACTTTTGGGAATATCCTTGTTCTATAAAGAGAGACCTTCCTAGAATTTCCCCCAGTGAGTTCTTTACTGTGGCACAGTAGAGCAGAAACTCTTATCGATTACGTGGCAGGCAATGGAGATAATTTGAGAGCTGATGTTATCAAGAAAGGACTCAAACTTATCTGTGAGGCTGGTTTATAAGGCCCCTATTTTGGCTGTAAAAGTTAATAGTGTTTGCTTGTCCTATGTCCCTGTGTCCTTGTGTCCCTTGCCCTCTGAGGGTTTAAAGCTAGTCCGGTTGACTTCAAAGTCAGCTTGACACTTCAAAGAGAAATCTCTCCCAAGCAGTCCCGAGCCACCTTGTCATGGTCACTCTGCAGCCCCGTGTTCTCTCTGCTCTAGAGCCACGAGTCATCAGCCCTTCAGAACCAGGTGGCTTCTCCCCTGACATTCCTCAAGGCTCAGTTCTAGTCTCCTCCATATAGCCCTGCTGATGTCTCTGCCTTCTCTGCTCCCCTAGACCTGCGTCCCCCAAAGCAATTTCCATTCTATTCCGTTACTTCTATTATATTAATAATGATAAAACAGCAGCTTCTGTAACTGAATACTAGTTTTGCTTTCTGTGGACTATCCCATTGAATTCTTCAAGCAATACTATAAAGTAAGCATTATTGGTCCCATTTTTCAGGTAAAAAGACAAAGGTAAGAAGAGTTCAATAACTGTTCCTGGTTATCCAAAGAAGAAGTTGCCAAATAAGAACATGAACCCAGTCTATTGAACTTCAGAGCTTGAGTTTTTGACTTTTATTGTTTCTGTATTATAATCTTTTAAGGTATATCTTAGTTACTCTCCTGAAAATTCTTCTAAACCCAAGCTTAGTATTGAACCTTCCATGGAGCACGTGTCTAGAACATGCCAGTAGGACAATAGTCCAGGTGCTATTGACCTCTTGAGCCATTCATGGTTGGACTACTGTTGGTTCAGAAATGCGCTATTACTCTAGACCAAACAACCTGACAGTCCAAATGCATGAAGGGAGATCTTGAAGCAACAAAAGACCCTGAGGTGGCTGCTGGGTCCTCGTGTTCAGTAGAGGTGCAGTGCAAAGTGTATTTTACTGAATTTCAATTTTTTTAAAACTAGGATCTGAAGTTCTTCCTGTGTTGGATTTACTGGAATGTCCCACTTGGCTTGCTCTGTAAGCACACACTTGTGATCCTCTGTGATCCTGCACATCATTCTGTTCCATAAAGTCTCCATGTCTGCCTTTCCCCAGCCTCAGAGCCCATCGAAGTCACAGGTTTCAGAAGATTTATACATTCCCTGACCTACTATGTGAGATTCACGTGGGGGTTACATTTCGAATTTACAAAGAAGCTCACTGTCTAGTAAGTAGCATGAAGGGAGTTAATTCTGCCTTTTGAATAGAATGAAGCTTGAATAAAACTTCAAAATGTAGGGTATGATGGAATTAAGAGTAAGGAGGTATTTTCTAGTCAGAGAAGGTCTGCCTGCTTGAAGGAGTCAAGTTACTTTCATGAATGGAGAACAAAGCATGCAAAGGCATGAAAAAATTTGCTGTTGCTGGAGAAATGTATGCGATTCAGGGAGGAAAGACAGAGAAGAGAATGGAGTGGGAGAACCAGAAATAGGATCTGGAGAGGGAAGTCACAACCAGATGGTGAAGGGGAGGCTGAATTGTATTCCCCAGACTACAGTCTGTATATTACCAGAATGGGGTATTTATCAGCACAACAGATAATCTTAGGCGGTACATGAATGAATACTGTTAATATTAATAGTTATGCATTTAGTCTAATATGTATTAGAAAAATGTATACCAACATATGATCTCAGGGATATTACTGCTTAGGATAAGATCAAGTTGTTGTTTTAAGGAGTAACTTAAGAGAAAAATAGTACATAACTAATAGCACAAGAGTCCAGTACAGAAAACAGATATTACCCTAGGCATTTCAAATGAGGGAATTGAATACAGGGGATTGGTTACTAAGGTTTCAGAAGAGCTGGAAAAGTAAAATGAAGAAGGGGATTTGAAGCCACTAATGCCCCTGGGCTGGAACCCAGAGGTCTATACTTGCTGCTATAGTATTGGAAGTTGCTGGTCCCTTCGGTTCTGGGTCCAGTAAAGTGGTGCCACCTTGACTAGGGTTGAACTACTGAAAAGGTGTCACCTTCAGCCAGACTTCTGGAATCTAGACCCACTGCATTCCTGATGCAGAAGGAAGATTGTCTCTTCTGACTCCCAATTTCCTAGTGGTTGGGTGATTGGCATAAGCCTCGTCCCAACAGAAAGTCAGCTGGCAAAGGAGTTCAGAAAATGTAGTTTGTAGACTCCAAGACCCCAAAACACAGAGCAGAGTGGTGAAGTGAAGGTGAGAGCCTGAGGGACACAGTAAGAAAGCTGGTAGGCACCAGGACATATAAAGGTATAACAAAAATAAAGAACCTGATATCCTAGTGATAGAATTTTGGATATTGCTGTGCTAGGTGATAGAAAGTCAACACAAGTTCTTAAGCAGAGGAGAGATATGATCAGATTTGTGATTTGGGGAGATTTGTGATCTGGGAGTGGCAGGAATGATGGGCTGGATGGGGAAGGAGCTGAAGGGGGAGAAATGGATCAGGAAACTCCTGCAAACACTCTGGTAGGAGTTGAGGACCTGCCTTGGGAGAAGGTGGGGTTGGAAAGCTGTTCTGTAATTGCAACTGAGAGTGTTTGGGGATCCATTGTAGGTGGGCAGGAGGGAATGGGAGGGGTTGATGACACCCCTGGGAGCCCCGGTGTGGGTGACCACGGGCATGTTAACATCATCCATGCGGGTGGGAGATGGAGGGAGAGAGGGTCCTACTCGCCCCTTCCCTTCCTCCTTCTCCTAGCTGGAAGTATTTCCTCTTCTCTGAACTCTCCTGATGTAGTCTCTGTGCCTCTCCCTGAACCATTCTATCTCACAGCCTCACCTGGTGTCACATCTTCCTCTCCCTCTGGATGGTAAGGTGCCTGGTGGTGGGCTACAAGCAGTCATCCCCGTCTTCACCACTGGACTTGCACGCTGCCTTGCACAGACAAGACTGATAAATGTCTGATGAACCAAGCATGGGCCCAATGATGTAACGACGGCTGTATGTGTACTTGCATGCCAGGCCTCGTCCTCTCCTTTCCACCCCTTTGCACTGCCCAACAGATTGTCTGTACACTGTCACCCGTCTGTGGTGTCCCTAAGTCCTGAGGACAAAACCCAGTGTTTATGTCAACTGCCCAACAGAAGCAAAGTCAGCTGAAAGTCGTTCAGCAGAATCCATTCAGGCTGCCTTGGGCCTGGCTTTCTTCACCTAATGGGACTCCCTGGATTCATACATGTAGTATGGGCTCAGTAAATAATTATGAAATTTTAAAATGTGGCATCTTCTTGTTTTAAGGTCTGTGACCTGGAATATTCTTAACTCAGAAGTTTGAGCTTACTTGGGTTCATGAAGGAATAGCTGCCACTGACATTGTCTTTATAGTGTTGCTTAATATAAATCCCCCACAAAGGAGTGGGGGGAGAAGCAAAATATCCACCATTGAGGATTGACTGCATAGATTATGGTCCATCTGTGACTTAAATTACCATATAGCCATTAAGAAGAATGACTTCTGTTTGTACTAAGAAATATTTCCAAAGATACACTGTTAAGGGAATAAAAAGTAGTTACAGAAAAAATACAAAATGATTTCATCTGAATTTTTAAAACCCAATAACCATGATTACATACACACACACACACCCATGAGTGTCGAGAAATTCTAGAGGACATATCCCAGACAGCTCACAGTGCTTCCCTCTGAAGAGAGCAGCGGGAAGGGGAGAAGCAGTGGAAAGGTGTGTTTTATTTGTTTTTATTTGACATTTTTCACAATGTATTTCTTGTATGATGACATTTTTTATGATGAGACAGTCATGGCCATGTGAGAAAGACTAAGCCCAGTCTCTCTCTCAGCTAGAGAATGACAGGTCCTGGCTCCCATCCGTGGAAATATGCACAGCTGGTGCCTAGGGGCTTCCCATCTAGACACAGTCAGTTGTCCCACTGGGACTCACCATTGCTTTGCTCAGAACCACCACATTCTACCAGCATGTCCTTGGCTGTTACAGTTACACACAGTGAATACTTACATTCAGTGAGCGTTTAGCTCACTATCACTAGCACATTTATATGAATTATTCCATTTGCACAACACATTCAAACCCATTTTAGAGATGAGCACCTTGAGGCACAGAGACGTAGAGGAACCCTGGCTCTTCCAGTTGAGAAACTGAGGAAGGAGCTGGGGTTCAAACCCATGGAGTCAAGCTCCAGAGCCTGGACCCATCTCTCCAGTGACATCAAGGCAGGAATCTACCTACACTCCCCAAATTCACAGGAAGTGTGAATGGAAAGCAGGGCAGATGGATCCATTAATGTCAAAATCATTCTGTTCTTCTCCTTTTGTTAATACTGGACCTAGGAAAGACTTTACTTAAGAGGAATAGTGGTAAATCCTGCATTAGGATGTTTCCCACAAATGTGCAGACTCTCCAAACATTTGGTACTGCCTCACAGTAAGTGGTACCTCACTAAATGCTCTGTAGAGTTGCTAAGGCTGCCAAGGTCTCCAAAAGAGTAAGTTCCCATAGTCCTGAGCTGTTCTATAGCACTGTCAATGGCACAGAGATGCCCAAGCTCCACTGGGTCTGAGACTCAAGGGAAAATCTTGGGGGTGCCTGGATTATTATCTCTCTCCTTGTGCTTCAAACTCCAGTTGAATTATCAAATTTCTAAATATGGAGGAAATTGGATGAAGAAGCAAAGATCTCACAAAACATTAATGCAAAACTTCTACTGCTTAGTTTCATTCTACTGACCTATGATTGGAAGAATTTCAACTTTTAGGAAATAATAATTATATTAACTCAGGGATACAATGACAAAAATCAGACATTCAGGCTTTTTTTAAGGACATTTAAGGACAATTCTATTTTCTTTTGTTTAGTACTTATAACCTTCTTGAGGGCCAGGACTATGTTTTCATGTGAGCTGTAGAGCGTGGCAAAGTTGCTGAGACTGAAGACACTCAGGACATGCCTGTCGAATGGCAGGGAGAACAGATAAGAATAAACCAATGCCACAAGTTGTGCCTACAAGTGACAACTCTTCTAACATTTGCCTTTCTGCAGATCTTTGATTGCACAGGTGAACAAATGCCTTGCACAGAATGAAGATGAACTTAGAGAGCTGTGAGAAAGGGTCTGAAGTCTGTTTAAGCCATATGTTAGAGGAATTTCATAGAAACTCTAATGCCCACTGCCCTTGGAAAATAGTCTGGGCAAGCAACAGGATTCTATAATGTAGGCAGAGCTCGTGAAATGCACTTTGCCCACTGAGGGTAGGAGTGATCACCCATCTGCTTATGGAGTATATGGGGGTACATTTTTAATCACATGTCCAGCTCTGGCCCTAATTTATCCTTTGATCCAAGCTTTGGATAATTCAGTTTAATTTCAACTAAATATCATTTGACTAAACTATCCCCTTGTAACTCAGGGCCCCAGAATCAATCAGCCTTCTTTGGCATCTTTTGCTGAAAAAAGCTATGATAGGAGTTGTTTTCCAAGGTCATTGCAAATTTTTCCAACAAAACTCTGGTGTTTTGAGAAAGGGCAGGATTAGCCATGATAAAAGAGACACAAACCTTTATTTACAAAGATGTAAATGGGAATGGGCCATTTACATCTCAAGCCACTTACTGGATTCCTCATCCAAGTAGATAAACTCTTAACCCTAGGTTTGATTGAAATTTTTCACTGTGTTTGGGGACACTGATTCAGAGACTCCAAATTCCCAAGGCTCGAGTGAAATGCCAAGCCTTGTCCTGCTCAGCCCAGCTTTCCAAGATGTACTCACTCCCCACCACCTGTTGGCCGCCGTGATGCGTAGTACAACTCCCATCTCACCAGAGAGAAAAGTCGGAGGAAAAGCATCTTGTCTGAGGCCACATAGCTGGGGAAGAGCAGAGAAGCAGGCCTTCTGAAGGCAATCCTAGAACTGTCTCTTCTGTGGCAGAGATGCCTCCCTTCACATTTTCAGTGTATATACTTTGAATTTGGAGATTTCCTTTTTTAGTTCATCACCTCAAGTTTGACTACTAGACCAGAAAAATCAGTGCCTGGCACATTGTACTTACTGAATGAACAAGTGAACGAGTAAGGGTTTTCTACTGTCTCGAAGCTCCCCTGCTGCAGGAGCAGTGTGCGCTGGCCTTTCCTGTTGGCCCACCTCAGGCCCAGGCTGAGCGCAGGTGGGAGCTCTGGGCTCCCCAGTCACTCTTGCTTCTCAACCACTGCAGCTCACTGGGCTGGTGTTCTCAGGGCTGCGCCAAGTGCCAGGCCCCTGCCTGCTCCCCAGCACCAGACCTCTAAGGCAGCAAGTGGTTTTCTATTTTGCTTTCTGCCTCCACACACAAGTGGCACACCCGTTCTGTGCTGTTTCTAGCATAAGCCATCCTTCCTCTCATCCTCAGGAGTGCATAGCAGGACCAAGTGATGGGCGTCACATAATCAAAGAAAGAAGCCTGAATCCATTATAGAAGAAAAGAAAAAAAAACAACAAGGAAATGATCAGTGCATTTCTGTACCACGATGCTCATGGACAAGGCTCAGCTGATGAGGTTGAAAGCTTGCTGGAAGCCTCCTGGGATCAGGCCAGGTGCTCTTTTCCACCATCTCCATCCCCTTTTGGGAAGCCCCCACTTGTCCTGCAGGTTGGCTACCATCCTCTCCATTCAAATCTCCATCAGAGGTCACTGCGCCCTGACTTCAGGAGACTGTCTGGCACTCCAGGGAATAAAATAAGACTGCCTCACATTGGACCTCGAACCATTCACAGACTCAAACTGCTAGGTTTCCAGCTCATTGCTGCCAGTCATCCTCAGGAACTCTCAGGGAGGGTGCCTGCTTCTTACTCCCACCTCTACTTCCAATCTCTTCAATGGGCAGGAGAAACTGGCATTGCCATTAACTGAAAAGAATGGGGAATTTGTAGTCAGATATGGATTCCTGGCTACACAATCCCGGGGGAGTAATGATCACAGTTTTCTCATTTGTAAAATAAAGAAGCAATTTATTTATTCACTAATCCAACAAATATTTATTAAACATTTACCTCCTGCCAGGACTTTGCTCATCCAAAATATTAACAAGTTGCCACTACTGTTCTTGAGGAATTTGCAGAGCTTTTATCCTCCCAGGAGCAAATGCTGGCTGTCCCTTGGTTCTGCAGGGAGGATTCATGGAGCTCAGTCATGTGGAAATCTGCCTATGGGACAAAGGCTGAGGATTCCGGGGCTCAGAGGTACCTCCTCACTCCCTGGGTTACTGTGCAGAACTTAAAGGTGAGGAACAGGGAGACTGGGGAGTGAGCAACTCAACTCAGCCTTCCTGAAGCCTTACTTCAAACATAAGATGTGGAGCTAAACATGCTGTGGAGAGCCAATGGTCCAGAATTATTTTATAAATGATGATAAGGGGCCAAAGATGTTAAGAGCTTGGCTCAAAGTCCCACTGCTCTTATACTGGAGCTGGTGTTCGAACCCTATACTCCTGACTCCAATAAGGGATATTTCCCTACACTTGCTGGTGGATGCAGCAGACGCTGCTGGTTGTTTCCTAACATCTTCCTTGCTAATAAAACCCCAAACTTACTCAGGTGGTGTTGCATTTTCTCTTACTTGCAGCTCTGTGCATTTCTGATAAATCAAGTACTTTCTAAATCTATGTCTGTATCTACATCAATCTAGAGAGAAGTGTCATCATTAAAAGAAAAAAGACTGAGGCCCCCGAAGAAAGAATAACATCTGCCTCCTGACTGTCTTTGGACTGACTTGAGCTGCAACATCAGCTCTTTGCTAGGTCTCCAGCCTACCAGTCTGCTCTGCAGATTTTGGACTTGGCAGCCTAAGAAGTGCATGAGCCAATTCCTTAAAATAATTTATCTATCTGTCTATGTAACTATCCTTCTATCATCTATCCATCCACACTGCTATTGGCTCTGTTTAGGAAGAACCCTAATGAATACAGTGGTGGTGCCATGCTGCATTGCCATCAGTGGTGTGTGGGGTTCTAATTCTGCTCCACCATCATTAATTCTTGGAATGGTCGATAAGTTTTTATTTTAGCTATTCTTATAATAGTCTGTTATTGGCGTGCAGTGGTATCTCATTGTGGCTTTCGTTTATAGTTTGCTAATGCCTAGTGGTGTTGAACAACTTTTTAGGTGCTTATTTGCCATTAATGGCAGGCAATATAATGTACCCTGCCTTGAAAACATCCTTGTCTTAACCCCAGAAACTGTTTATGTGTAATGTTACATGGCAAGGGAGTATTAAGGCTACTAATGAGTTGATTTTATGGGGAGAAATATCTTGGACTATCTGGTTGGGTGCAATGACCTCATAAGTGAAAGAGGGAGGCAGAAGAGTTAGTGTCAGAGAGGTGCAATGTGAGAAAGACTCAATCAGCCATGTCTGGCTTTGAAGATATTAGGGGCCCATGAGC
The DNA here is from genome assembly GCF_040802235.1 of Manis javanica. NCBI lineage: Eukaryota > Metazoa > Chordata > Mammalia > Pholidota > Manidae > Manis > Manis javanica. The sequence continues at coordinate 168,990,767 of NC_133156.1, read as the reverse complement.
CAAGTAATGTGAGAAGCCTCTAGAATCTGGAAAAGACAAGAAAATGGATTATTCTCTAGAGGCACATGAAAGAAACACCACTTCTCTTACCTTGATTTTTAACTCACAGAGGCCCATTTCAGATTTCTGACCCTCACAATTGCAAGATAATAAGTTTATATTGTTTTAGGCCACTGGGTTTGTGATAATTTGTTACAACAGCAATAGGAAATTAATACACTATCTGTATATCTTCTCTGGTGAAGTCTCTCTTCCAATCTTTTGCCTATTTAAAAAATTGGGTGGTTTATTTTATTATTATTGAGTTTTGAAAGCTCTTTATATATTCTGGATACAAGTCCTTTATTAGATATATGTTTTGCAAAGATTCTTGTCCCAGTCTGACTTGTCTTTTTATTTTCTTAACAGTCTCTGTCAAAAAGTGTTTCTAATTTTGATGAAGTCTGAGATATAAGAAATAATGAGTTATAAAAAATACATATTTCATCACTCAGACCGAATATATATTTCTTAGGTATATTTGGTCATCAACCACAGTTACTATAAACACTTCAGAGCCATAAAGTTCAAATGGGTGTCTTGCTGTGTTAATGGAGAGACTTTTGGACACCACCCCAGAATAGGGGCTGGTTGCTAGGGGGACTAAACATGTGATTAGAGGGTGGGAACTCTCACCCCCGGCCCTCAATCCCTGGAAGGGCAGAGGGCAGAGGGGCTGGAGGTTGAATGAGCCAATGGCTAATGACTTTCTCTTTCATAACTATGTAGTGAAGTCCTCACAAAAACCCTTGAGAAGAGGGTTTTGTTCTCTCCCTGTTTTGCATCCTGCTTCTCCACGGGAGAGAGACCTTCCTTGATTGGGGAACCAGAATGCTTCCACGTGCCGCTGAGACAGACCCCAAGCTCCATGAGGATAGAAGCTCCTTTATTTGGGACCTTGTCCTGTGTATCTTCTCATCTGGCTATTAACTTCTATCCTTTACAGTATCAGTTATTAATTAGGTAAATTTAAGTCTTTTCCTGAGTTCTGTGAACCACTCTAGCACATTAATCAAACCTACGGTGGGAAGTCATGGGAACCTCCAATCTGTAGCCTGTTGGTCAGAAGCACAGGGAACCACCTGGGTCTTGTGACTGACGTCCGGAACGGGGTAGAGGGCAGTCTTGTGGGATGGAATCCTTAACTTCGGGGATCTGCTGCTGTATCCGGGCAGATAGTTTAAGAATTGAGCTGAGTTCTTGGACAACCCTGTTGGTGTTGGAGAACTGCTTGGTGTTATGTGTGAGAACCCCCACTCTCCTGCCACCCCCTGCAACACACACATTAGAATTGGGGCCAGATGCCTTAACAGAAAATCCAGTTTGCCAATTTGTTATTTTAAGGATTGTGCTTTTTGTGTCATATCTAAGTCTTTGCCTAACCCAAGGTCACAAAGCCTTTCTATGTTTTTATTTTAGATATTTATATGAAGTGTTTTAATTTTAGATTTTATATGTCAATCTATGATCCATTTTGAGTTAAATTTTTAAAATATGGGGTGAAGTAAGGATCAAAATTCATATGGATATCCAATTGTGCCAGCCTGCTTTGTAGAAAAATTATCATTTCTGCATTGAATATCTGCACTTACCTTGAAAATCAGTTGACCATATATGTGTGATCTGTTTGTGAACTCTCTATTGTATCCGATAGATTTTTTTTAATGCATCTTTATGTTGGTATTACATTCCTTTGTTTACTGTAGTTTTATAATAAACTTTGAAATCAAGTAGTGTCAGTCCTCTAAGTTTGATCTTTTTTCTCAAACTTCAGACTATTCCAGGCCCTTTGCATCACCATATGAATTTTAGAGTCAGTGTGTCCATTTCTAAAAGAAAATGTGGTGGGGTGCTGATTGGGAGTACATTGAATCTATACATAAAAGTGGGGAGAATTAGCAGTGTTGAATCTTCCTACTCATGAACACAATATATCTTGTCATTTATTTAGATCAAATTTAATTTATTTCAGCAATGTTTTGTAGGTTTCATTGTACAAGTCTTTCAGATAATTTGTCAGATTTTCGCCCAAGAGTTTCATATACCTTAGATACTAATGTAAATGAAATTTTTAAAATTTCAATTTCCAGTTGTTTGCTGTTAGTATATAGAAGTACAATTAATTTTTTTTTTATACTGGTCTTGTATCCTGCAAACCCTTAGTTCTAGCAGCTTTCCTGTGGATTTCATCATCTGCAAATGTATTTGTACTGTTTCCTTTCCAACTTGTCTGCCTTTTATTTCCTTTCTTGCCTTATTGCACTGACTAGACTCTCCAGTACAATGTTGAATAGAAGTGGTAGGAACAACTTGTCTCCTTTCAGGTCTTAGAGGGAAAACATTCAGTCTCTCACTACTAATAATACTGTGAGCTATGATGTTTTTCATAGATTCACTGTAAGATTTTCACAGATTCTCTTTATTAGGTAGAAGAAGTTTCCTTCTATTCCTAGGTTTCTAAGAGTTTTTATTAGAAATAAATGTTGGATTTTGTAAAAAAAATTTACGTCTATTGGGATATTTTTTATTTTGTTAATTGGGTGATTACATTTATTAATTTTCAAATGATAAACCAACTTTGCATTACCAGGATAAACATTATTTGGTCATGATATTTCTTTTGATATATTGTTGATCTCAAGCTTCTAAAATTGTGTTTAGGATTTTTGTATCTATGTTCATGAGGGATATTGGTCTATAGTTTTATTTTCTAGTAATGTCTTTGTCTAGATTTGCTATCAAGGTAGTGATGGTCTCAGAATGAGCTGGGAAGGGTCTCAGATGGTCTCAGAGTGAGTTCTCTCCTTTTCAATTTTCCAGAAGAGTTTGCATAGAATTGTTGTTATTTCTTACTTAAATGTTTGGTAAAATTCACCAGAGAAGCCATCTGGGCCTGGAGTTTCTCCAGGGTGAAGAATTTTTACTACAAATTCAGTTTCTTTAATAGATATCAGTTTAGATTAGTTTTTTTAAAAAAGTGAGCTTTGAAAGTTTGTATCTTTCAAGGGGTTTTTCCATTTCATCTGAATTGTCAAATTTATTGGCATTAATTTGCTTATGATATTCCTTTATCATACTTTTACTACCTGTGGGAACTGTAGTGATATCACCTGCCTTACACCTGATATTGTTCATTTATATCTTGAATTTTCTTCACCTTTATGAGTCTGAGTAGAGGTATATCAATTTTATTGGTCTCTTCAAATAATCAGCCTTTGGTTTTATGGGTTTTCCCTGTTTTTTTTCTATTTATTTCTACTGTGATCTTTATTATGTACTAACTTCTGCTTATTTTGGGCTTAAATTGATTTTCTTTTTCTAGTTTCTTTAGGTGGGTATTGAGGTCTTTGATTTGAGGCCCCCCCATTTTTTAGTGCTATAAATACTAAATACTAAATAGTATCCCTAAGTACTGCCTTAGGGCATCTCACAAATTTTAATGTGTTCTCATTTTCATTCAGTTCAAGATACTTTCTAATTTCCCTCTTCATTTCTTCTTTGGCCCAGGAGTGGGGGGAGGGGAGATTATTTATTTTCCAAGTATCTGGGGAATTTTCCAGATGTTTTACTGTTACTGATTTCTAATGTAATTCTGTTGTGGACAGGAAATATACCTTGCATGACTTGAATGCTTTTAAACTTACCAGAATTGTTTTAAGGCCCAGAATATGGCCTATCTTGGTAAATATTCTATGTGCGTTTCAATAATTTGTTTTCAGTTTTGGTGGGGCCTAGTATCCCAATCATGGCAAATTGGTTGAAAGTGTTTTTTTAAATTCTGCCATATCTGTATTGATTTTCTGTCTGTTTTGTCTGTTTGATCATTGTTGAGAGAAGGGTATTGAAATTCCTTACTATAGTTTGCAATTTGCCTAAATTTCCTTGCAGTTCTATTATTTTTTACATTATGCATTCTGGAGCTCTATTATTGGGTACATATACATTAGGTTTGTAATGTCCTTTGATTAATTGACTCCTTTATCATAATGAGATGACCTTTATCCCTGGTAACAGTCTTTACTCTGAAATCCACTTTGTCTGATAGAGCCATTTTAGCTTTTTTTTCATTAGTGTTAAGATGACATATGATTTTCCATCTCTTTACTTACAAATGATTTGTGACTTTATATTGGAAGTGCACCAAGTAGCTGGGTCTTACTTTTTATCCAATCTGAAAATACTTGTCTTTTAATTGTAGCATTTAGACCATTAACATTTTTAAAAACAGCTTTACCACGCTGTAATTAACATACTATGCAATTTGCCCATTAAAAATGCATAATTAATTCTTTTTAGTGTACTCATAGGGTTGTGCAACCATTACCACATCTAATATTAGAACATTAGTCCCCCCACAAAGAAACCCTGTGTTCATCAGTCACTCCCTATCCCTCCCATCCCCCACGCCCAGCTCTAGGCAAAAACTAGCTACTTTCTGTCTCTGTAGATTTCTCTAGCATGGCCATGTCATATGAATGGTCACACAGTATTTGGTCCCTTGTGACCTGCTTCTTTCACTGAACGTAATGTTTACAAGGTTCATCATTCTGTAGCATGCATTAGAATTTCATTCTTTTTTAATGTCAAATAATAGTCTTTTGCAGGAATATAGTCTCCTCTCATTTATTTCCAGTCGCTCAGAGGTCAGTTTCCTTCACTGAATATTGTCCAGTGTCTTGAAAACTGTTGTTTCATATATTTTGTTAGTTTTTTGGTTGTTTTGAGCAAGAAGGTTAATCTTGGCCAGAAACAGAAGTCCTCTCTCTTTTATTAATTGTTGATGACCATATAATCTTCAGATAATGACAATTTAATCTCTTCCCTTCCAATCCTTGTACCTATCATTTCTTTTTCTTGCCTTATAGTCTTGGCCAGGTCCTTCCAGAAATGTGATAACAATATTGGCAGGAATAGTAGGTTTCCTTGCCTTATTTCTGATTTTTTAGTTTTTAGCAGAATTTGATGGTTGATGTAGGTTTTAGCCAATGCACTTCACTTGCTTCAGTCATTTTAACTGGAGTTCAGTGAATCTCCTTAGCATACATATATGCCAACTATTTTATTTTAGGTACTGGGTGTAGAAAGATGCAAGTGGTTGGGGAAAAGTTCTTGGCTTACTAGGGAAAGCAGAAAAGCAAATCAGCTGTTCCAGATGTGTTGTGTTACATGTTGAACAAGAGCTATGGACACAGAAATAAAGGGCATGTGATTGCTGAAAGATAAGAGTTTGGGAAGAAGTTAGGGAAGATTTTACAGATGTGCTAATACTTTAATCCTGAAGGATAAGTAGAAGTTCAATAGTCTGACCAAAGGCAGAAGGAAAAACATATGCAAAGCAGAGAGACCTGAAAGCAAAATAGTCGATGTAGCTGTGATAACAAGCGTTTGAGGAAAGGATAGATATGATGAGAAGTGAGATTGGAAAAGTAGACTTGGTCAGACATGATGGCTGCTGGGTATGCTTTAAATTTTGTTCTGTAGGGTACCTACTTAGTTGAGTAGAGGTGGTTCCATGAATCAAATCTATAGATCTAGGGCTTTTGATCTGGGAGCAGGTCGTCTGTTCTCATTGTTTTGTGGGTTTCAGTGTCAATAATGAAGTGATAAAAGAAGTCTGGTAGAATCAGAGGACTTGGGTTGGGGGCAGGGAAGAGGGGAGGTTTAGTGATCTTGCTTTATAGCCCAGTGGCCCCAGTTTTTTATTTCATAAACCAGTAACATTTTCAAAATAATTTGGGATGAAAATATGTTAAAATATAACACTGAGTACTATAGACTATGTCATATGGTAAATAACAGAAAAACAAAAAGACAGACAACCAGGAAGGACATAATCTCTCAGAACGGTTGGGAATCTTATGCTGGTGTGTTGTATAACCTAGTCCTGACATAATAGTGGATTTTCAGCCTGGGAATGAGAAGAGGACAGCAGGCTGATGTGGGAAATTAATATCTTGGGCAGGAGAGTTGTCTGATATGTCTCCCATGGTCTCACTGTCCTTCTACCTATGGCCTCTCCCCCTAGGCTGGGAGGAATGTTGGACTGTGCTTGGCAGCCCTGTGCCAGCACTCATGTCCCCCAGGGTAACTCACTGCTTCCTTGAGTTTCTACTTCCTATCTAAGAACCTGGCCCTTTGACCATTGAACAGATGGACATGAACTACAGATTCAATTAATCTCATTGAGATTAGGGAGACAGCAGGAGCCAATGGCTCCTTTGATAAGGCCTCAATTTGTCTGAACCCAGCACTCAATCAATAAGCCTCTGCACTGTGGCTCCCTTCTGGATGAAAGGTCTTCTCCGGCTTGATAAAGATGGCGAAAGGCCTTTGTGCCTCACAACTGCACGACTGCCCTGCCCTTTCCCAGTGAATATGAGCCCATGGACCAGATGCAGGATGAGCACCACAGCCATTAACAAAATTATTACTTATATAGAAAGGCCATTCTTTCTAGGATCTGAAAGAGAAGGCAGAACTGGGGCCACTTCCTCAAGCTGATATATATGTTTATCCTTATTGTCAGTTGCTGATGTACATCTTTTGAGACATTTGATTAAGAACATCTTTTGAGACGTTCTGCTTTTTAATAGCCCTGGATGTCCTTGGGTACTGATCACTCTCAGGGAGCCAGTGCTAGTATCTTGGTCAAAGTGGGGGGAGATTTGTATCCTGCTTGTATCTACCAAGTTAGAGACCAGCTCTTGAATCCCTAAAAGGCAGTGTGAGGTACCCATTCAATGTACGCCAGGAGACCCCCCACGGGCTGGGATTCTGAAGCTGCCATCCCCATCCAGTTCTGCCCTCTCTCTCCAGCCAGCCTGTCCATGGCATCCAGAATCCAGATCAGCCTGTGAACATCAGAGCTGAAAGGGATGTATTCTTTGAGAACCTTCATTCCAAGAGATTGTAACCAAGGATTTACTGGCCCCTGAGGAGCTGGGAACACCCTAAAATGTATGCAGTGTCATATTGCATTTTTCTTACACTTATAAGCTTTTCATTAGATTTGAAACTTCATCTTTCAAAAAGTTCAAGAAGCTTTGACCTAATGTGATCCTTGTTAATATGAGGAGACAGACAAGGGAAGTGATTGGCTCAGAGTTCCACAGCTAGGAAGGAATGGGGCTGGAACAGAACTTGGGGGTCAGCTCCATCCCACTTTTGGAGCTGATTGGAATGTAGAGAAGTCCCCAAAGTGGTCCTCTAAGCTCCTGTGTCAGGTTGAACACGCAGATATCTAGGCCTACTGCTGACCTGCCAGTCAGGCTCTGAGCTTGGGGCTGGACGTTCAGCAAGCTTCCCTAGGTGGGCACACTACTGTTTGAGAAGCTGGGACCATCCCTAGAATTAAAAAATGCATATAAAACTACATAAAAGGTGGGGTAAGTAATGAGATGGTCACAACCGCATTAAACTCTTATAGCTGTTCTTTTCCGATTTTTCTTCACATTTCTAAATAGCACCACTTTATGATCTTTCCTTCTTTTTTCTTCCTTTCATTTCTTTTTTAGCTTTATATATTATCAACTGATTTATTATTATGGAGGATTAGGATCATAAGATTTTTTGGTGGTTTTAAGGTGCCCAGGGGGGCACACCTCTGATATCTCTGTCCCCAGGCACAACTGATGTACCCCATTTCACCTGCCACAGAAAATCTAACCTCTCCTTACTTAGAGGGCACTGGAGAGCTGGTCCATTGACCATGTTACCAACTGCTTTCCACAGCTGCTCTGAGCCTACAAGAAACCTAAGAATCCCTCATAGACCTGAACAGGAACGTGTGGGTAAGAGAGGGGATTTTTGCATTTTCTTGACTTGTAATGCCAACCTGCTGCCTCTCTGCTACTCCTTTCCTGCACCCATGTTTTCTTCAGTCCTTTGCCTTTTCTTTTTCACTCTGTATCAACATAATTTTTCATTTGTTGTTCTTTCATTTGTGTTCAATTTTTAAAAATCTTATTCCTCTATTATAGCACTTTGTGTGTAATATCCTCTGTGTCCCCCACTTGCCTGTGTCCACAAGGCTGAGACCACCATATCCAGCTTGGACTCTCCACACTGATACAGTGCTTTGCACCTAGCCAATGTTTGACACATGTTTGTTGAATGAATAACTTTACCTTACAAAAGATCCACAGGTATTCTTTAAAGTATAGCTTCCCTGAAGTTATGAAAAAGAGAGATAGTACTGACTTGATTAATAGGAAATGAAGATTTTAACATCAAAAGATTACTGGCAGAGGAGCCAAGTGACACCAGCTGTTTTTTGTATCTGTAAATTAGGTGGATTGTCCAGCCTATATTTTAATTCTAACATAAACATTTAGACAGTTATTGCTTTCCAGTCATCATCTACTTAACACAGTTGCTGGGAAACTGTTAAGGAGTCAATCACTTCCCAAGCAAAAGTGAGGGAAGAGGGTGCCAATGAAGTATAATTGGCACCAATCTATAACATCACCAATATATACCCCTGGTACCTGGCCAGGAGGTAGAGGGACACAGTATGAAAAGACAATTCCCATGGCAAAATTCCAGTTCCACCAATTTTCTAGGAAAACACTGATTAGTGATTTTCAGTCTACTATGGAGAGTAATACTGTAGTATTTGCCTGATTTTTAAAATCCTTTTGGGCACATGAATATATATATGCCATATGCAGTTTGATGAATTAAAGTAAGAAAAAAAATTGGAAATCCTATTGCTACTCCCTCCCTGCTCCCCTTCCCAAACCAAAACCGGAACTGGGGCTGACTTTGCAATAAAGCCTCTGTTGGACGCACTTTTGACAGAATAGTGCCATCTAGTGGCAGTAAGTGCAAACACCTTCGTTTATGTCAGAACCAGGAACCAGAGAGATGGATTCAGGGTGGCAGTACCATGTAGGAGAGAAGAGAGCCAAACACCCTGAATCAATTAACTTTCTACCTGCCTTGAGTGGGAAAGCAGAAGCCCTCTTCTGTACCATCTATAGCTGCAAACTTGAGTCATCCAGGTTGGACCTGAGCCACCTCCTCCCTGAAGCCTTGGTTGTGTGTTCTGAGCCCCAGCTCTTGTGCTGAGCCAGGCCTGTGCATACTTCCTTAGAGCATGTCTCAGGTGGGCCGGGTATGTCTTTCTGTCTGTCCCTCTCCCTCTGCTCCGCAGATTATAGGATCTTGAGGTGCAGAGGTCTTGTTTCATATCCAGAGCCTGGGCTAGCCCTGGTACTTTTTAGGTGTGCAGTATATATGGAATACATTTAACTATATATGCATCATATATATATTATACATATATATATATAATTGCATATAATTTATGGAATAAAAATGAGTGAATGGCAGAGTAAATGTCCATCACATTAGTAATGTCAGTTCTACAAGAATGTGATGCCTGCTTCTCTTAAATCATTTTCTAAATGCAGTGAGCGCTATGGTACTCTGCCCACACTCTCCTCTGGAGGAAAGAGCTTTTTTTCCAGCTCCTGGCAACTGCTGGGAGGCCTTTCACTCATAGCCTTCTTTGGGGATTGTATCAGGCTGGTCCAAGGTCACGCCTACTTCCAGGGCAGGCACAGCGATGACTGACCAACCTGGGAGTTAAAGGCCCACATTTACAGAATCACACCCAGTTTCTGAAGATTCTGGGTCTGCTCCCAGGGGCTTGGTGTGTCTTCCTCTGTCTCCCTCCCAGGGCCCTGGGTAACTTGCTTCATTTCTGTGCTAGGGAAAACATGCCTCTCTCCCGTCCCACCCTCCCCTGCTCAGCTCCAGATACACCTGAGTGCCCTTGCTCCTTCTCCTACGCCTTCAGGCAAGCTCAGCTGAGAAGCATGACTTATTTAAATACAGCCTGCATTTTTAACTATTTCCCTTGCCTCTGCGTCCCATTGGACTTGCATTGTCTCCAAGTCCTGGGGCATCTCCCTCTCCTCTGGCAGGTGTTTTCCTGACTCTGCTTATGAAGTCCCATTGTGAGTGATACTCAAAGTTCTGAGTCTCCCCTAGAAATGTTCAGACAAATACTGCCTACCTCCACCTCCCTAATCATAATTCTTCTTATGAAGAAACTTCTAGACTAGGGTGGGCAAACTTTCTGTAAAGAGTCAGATAGTAAACATTTTTTGCTTTGCAGCTAAGATGGCCTGTGTTGCAACCACTTCATTCAGCTATTGTAGTGCCTGAGCAGCCATAGGCAGTAGTCAGATGAATGGGCCCAGTTGGGTTCTAGTAAGGCTTTTTCCACAAAAACAGGCAGCGGGCCAGATTTGGCCCATGGGCCATAGTTTTCTGACCCCTGTTTTAGACTGTCAGAATCAGCTCCCAGCTCCCGTGATTCCTGGTCCCATATTGTCTCAGGTTGTCCTCTGTGACCCAGACCCGTGTCATCCTTATGGTCAGTACAATATCTGTGTCAGCTTGGAGCTCACCTATAGTTTATAGTCATCTGAAGTAATAAATTCTATGCTGACCTTACTCTCTTTTATGTCTCTCAAATTTGTCGAAGATCACATACAAATGAGACAGGGACCGTGGGATTAGGCAGAGTAAGGTGAGGGCCTCTGGAGAAAAAGCAGAGCAAGATAATTACAGTCAGAACAATGTAGCTGTTGTGCCCAAAGTCGCGAATCCCAGAAGACCACCAAGGAGCCAACACCGATGCAAAAGCAAAGAGCCTTTATTCGAGCTAGCTGGAGCTCAATCTCTCATCTACACCAACGCAGTGGCAAGATGCCAGAGAAAGAGCAAGTTTCAATACCACAAATGTTTTATGGGGTTCTAGGGCAGTTAGTGAGGTGATGGTCGTGGCTCTGGCTGATTGGCTGGATCTAGGGGTAGTTGGTGGGGTGATAGGTAGTGGCTCTGGTCAATTGGCAGGGTCTAAGAGTGGTGGGTGAGCTCTTTGCTGACTGGAGAGGAGAGACCAAGCTCCGATTGGGTGAAATAGGATCCAGGTCCTGATTGGCTGAGGTAGGATCCGGTTCCCAATTGGCTAAAATAGAATCTGGGAGCTTGCCCTTTCAGTAGCAATGTGCAAAGAAGTTCCTGTTGAGACTCTTGGCATTACGCAAAGTCAGAGTCACAGTAATTCTCTAGGGTAAAGATACCAGACTAGGAATACAGACATCTCAGTGAGATCAGTTAAAACTCAAAAGGCCAGCAGCAACTTGGCCTGGAATGTTTGAGTGTTCTTCAGTTAAAGAAAAGTGTCTCAGCATAACCCGTGACTTCACTATATCAATTTAAATCATGACACTGTAAAATTTACCTTAGCCTGCTAAAAGGCCCAGCTTATTTTTTTTTTTTTTGAGAGGGCATCTCTCATATTTATTGATCAAATGGTTGTTAACAACAATAAAATTCAGTATAGGGGGGTCAACGCTCAATGTACAATCATTAATCCATCTCAAGCCTAATTCTCATCAGTCTCCAATCTTCTGAAGCATAACGAACAAGTTCTTACATGGTGAACGAATTCTTACATAGTGTATAAATTCTTACATGGTGAACAGTACAAGGGCATTCATCACAGAAACTTTCGGTTTTGATCATGCATTATGACCTATAAACAATCAGGTCAAATATGAATATTCGTTTGATTTTTGTACTTGATTTATATGTTGATCCCACATTTCTCCTATTATTATTATTTTTTTTATTTTTAATAAAATGCTGAAGTGGTAGGTAGATGCAAGATAAAGGTAGAAAACATAGTTTAGTGCTGTAAGAGGGCAAATGTAGATGATCAGATGATCAGGTGTGTGCCTATGGACTAAGCATTAATCCAGGCTAGACAAGGGCAGCAAGACATCCACGGATGCAGAAGATTTCTCTCAAAGCAGGGCGGGGTGAGGTTCTGAGCCTCACCTCTGTTGATCCCCAAATTCTCACCTGATGGCCTCCCTGCGACTGTGCCTGTCTTAGGTTGTTCCTCCCTTGAGGAATCTTACCCGTCTCTGGCTAACCAGTCATCTTCTGGAAGGCCCAGCTTATTTTAACCATACCTATGTGCTATATTTTCTTCTCTGATCCTAACCAAGTAATCTGCAACCTAGGAAAAAGACTAATTTAGTAAGCAAGCCCAACTATAAACAGCCCAAGAAGTTAAGAAGTAAGATTCTTAACTTACTTCAGCAAACAGGCAACAACCCAGCCCACCTTGGGGGCAGGGTAGGCAGTCTTAACTGACATGCTCCCAGAGGGAAACGCTATCTTGAGAAAGAATCAGAGCAGAAAATTTCTTCTGTTACTCATCAAGAATGAGCATTCTGGGACCACTCAACAAGTCTGCACCTCTAACCCTTTACCCTCATTCCTGAAAATCCTCAACTGTGCATAAAACCCCTAGACAATGAGCCAACCACGGACTCTCTTGTTCCCTCCTGGCGTGAGCCAGGAGCTCTGTCCTCTCACTTTATCTCTAAATAAAAGCCTGTACTTTGCTGTCATTAAAGGGAGTTAAGTGATTGTTCTTACCCCTGGTCAGGGTGGTGGACCCTGGGGCCAGGAGGCACCAGGAGGAGGAAAGGCATCAGGTACGGAGAAGGGCCAGCATTTTCAACTGCGGTCCTGTCTTCCTTCCTCCTTAAGCAAATATTTTATCGACCCTCTGTTATTTGCCACGCCCTATTCAAGCTCTGGGGGTAAATCAGAGGATGGGACACAACTATTCCCTGCTCTCCTGGGAGCTTCCATTATGGTGGGGAGAAATCAATAACCCTTCACAACGTCTGGTGGTGAGAAGTTCATACAGAAAAATAAAGTGGGGTAGAGGGATAATCACCATTGTCTTAGACCCAATGGTTGGGAAGCCCTTTTGAATTATGAGCAGATTTGGAGCAGAAACCTGACTGCATCAGGAGGGAAGACTTCTCTGGGAAGAGTATCGCAGGCAGAGGGATGCCGCTTGCTCTGTGGGGAAGCCCTTAGGCTCAGAGGGAGCCCAGGCGGACATGTCCTGGAGGGAGTTCCATCTGCACCACCTGATTTCTAACTGCCTGTGAAAAGGAGCTGTTGTTCCTACTACTTCCTACAATATGAATACAGGCCCATTGTCAGGAAAGATGCCATGCTCCATTTGAAGAACTTGTGATTTCACTGGCCTATTCGTGAGCTCCTGTGTTGGACGTTTTTAGGCGTCTGAGCAAAGGCTATTTGTAAATATGGTACTGGAACCTCTTATTGTGTCAATCTTCAGCACCACTCATGCGAGAGTCTCCAAAAAGAGCTCCCTCTCTGCCATTCCACTGTAAAGGAGGGCAGAGGGCATCAAGAGTCAGGAAAAAGGACTAATAACATTTAACCTAACTGCCTAAAGCATGGGCCACCCAGTTTTGAATAAACAACCCGAGGCTAAGCTTAGAAATGCGCCTGCTTTAAGTTAGATAACTAAAAGTGGGCAACAACCTGGGGGCGTGATCCGTGGTAAGTCACATATACATGCTTGGGTAAGCAAGAGATAACAATTGAAGTGGTCAGGCAACTGGAGTGTTCCCTAAAAGGTTACAATATAGAATGTGTTTTAAAATTATTGGTTGTAGAAATGCGCGGGCTTCGGTGTAACAGCTGTGAAAATCCTATATAAGCAATACCTAAAGTTGCCTGGGGGTCGGCAGCTTGGACTCAGCCTGCGTGTCAGGGGAGGTGCTGTCGACCCCAGCTTGCTGGCTGAATAAAGACTTTGCCTGTACTTACATCTCCATGCCTGTGTGCTTTGTTCTCTCGGGAAAACCCTGAGTTCCTGGACCCTAACATTTGGGGGCTCGTCCGGGATCCGTGCGGCTGCCCTTAGAACAAAGGACGGCTGGAGGCAAGGTCTAATTGTCCGGACGGGGCAGTGCAATTCGAGGGTCGCCCCCTCGTGTCTGCATAAATCCATTATAAAGCAGGAGTCGCCATCCCGTGTATGGTCTCAGGTTAGTGACCCCGAGTGAGAGAGTCAGGGTTGGTAGTCCCGGCCCCCAGGTTAGCGACCCTGGGTGAAGCCCAGGTAACCAATCCTGGCCCTAAGGTCCGAGTGACTCGGCCTTAGGAAGGCAAGTCCGATCGGCAGAAAACTGGCCCCCGAGGAGGAAAAGATCGAGCTCGTCACCCTGCGGCAGTCCGAGTGGACGCCTTTTGGGAGAATAACGAGAGTTTTTGAGGATCCTGAAAGTGGTGAGTGTGGTGCGCACCAGAGTGAGAGAAGGACCGGTCCGAACGAGTGTGATCAGATGTGGTGTGTGTGCTTGGTGTTTATTTTACTGTGTTTTGGTTTCGGTTTATATTTTTTTATGCGCTTCTTATTTTAAGTTTCCTTGTTCTAAGGCTCTCCTGCTCTCTCCGTTCCTCCTTTCTGCCACTACATCATTCCCCACGGGCACGGGTCGGGCAATTAAGAGCCATTAGGGCGCCCACCGCTAGAAGACTCCCGTGACAGGATAAGGGGGTCACAGCTGCGAATCCCAGATAAATTCACGTCCCCTGCAGAAGAAAAACTGTGCAACGACAGGCACCGGTTCACAAGCACATATAACAGTCATCTTGTTTGAAGTGGCATCTTCATCCTTCGCCTTTGTCTCCCTCATATCCTTTTTCTTCTTCTTTTTCACTATGGGTCAGGCTCAGGCTACTCCTAAGAGTCTGATCCTTTCCCATTTCCCGGAGGTCAAGAAACAGGCCTTAAATATGAGCCTTGGCATCAAGAAGGGTAAGCTTGACACCTTTTGCTCAGTCGAGTGGCCTTCCTTTGGAGTAAGCTGGCCGACCCAGGGATCTCTTTCCCTGGACCTTATCGGCAAAGTCAAAACCATTATCTCCCGACCAGGCCCTGAGAGCCACCCTGACCAACTCCCCTATATCTTGGTCTGGGAAAATCTAGCCAAGAATCCTCCATCCTGGCTGAGGCCCTTTTTGGTGGGGAAACCTCATACTGACCCCCTAAAGACCTCCGTCCTAGTTGCTCAGGAAAAATTAGAGCCCTCTGATTGCAGGGCCAGAAATCCTGTGCGCCCGAGTGCGCCGCCTGTCCTCCCCGACAGCTCTCCTCTCTACCCCCTTCTGCTGATTGAGCAGCCACCCCCATATGTGGAGGAGGGGGGGTGAAGCTGCTGGGAGGATAGAAAACGAGGCTGGGGAACCCAGTGGGAACCAGGCGGCCACAGCTTCCCCAGACTCTTCAGCAGAGGGAGGCAGGAGGCCGGAAAGAGCTTCCCCACACTCCCCAGCTCTGGCCCCACGCTGGGCGCCAGGGAGAACAGGAGGAATGCAATTAAGGCCTCGGGGGACCAGGGAATAAGAAGGGGAGGCTCCCTCCTCCACCTCAGAAGGAGCAGTGCCGGTTCTGCCTGTGCGCGCCATCGGTACAGGCATCGCTCAACAATATCAATACTGGCCCTTTTCATCTAGTGACCTCTATAATTGGAGGACTCAGAACCCTCCTTTCTCAGAGGACCCCAAGTGTCTTATAGGTTTAGTGGAGTCCATTATATTTACCCATTGTCCCACATGGGACGACTGCCAGCAATTGCTCCGCACTCTCTTCACGACGGAAGAGCAAGAGTGTATCCTCAATGAGGCCAGGAAAAATGTCCTCGGAGAGAATGGAAGACCCACTATCCTCCAGCCCATCATCGACGAGGCATTCCCACTTACGCGCCCGGATTGGGACTTCGGGACTGCAGAAGGTAGGGAGCGTCTCCGGGTCTACCGCCAGACTCTGATGACCGGTCTCCAGGCGGCCACCAGACGGCCCACTAACCTGGCTAAGGTAAAAACTATTGTTCAGGGGGAAATAGAAAGCCCAGCCGCGTATCTGGAAAGGCTGTTTGACGCTTACAGGCAGTACACCCCCATAAACCCAGAAGCAGAGGAACACAGATCAGCTGTAGTCCTCTCATTCATCAACCAGGCAGCCCCCGATATCTGGAGAAAACTCCACAAGCGGGAGGACCTGGGGGAGATCTCTATTAGGGAAATGTTGCAGCAGGTGGAGAAGGTCTTCAATGCTAGGGAAACTCCGGAAGATAGAGAAGAAAGGCTGAGGAAAGAGAAATGGGTAATACAGGAGAAAAATAGGAAGGAAGACAGAGAATTTCAGAAGAGGGAAAACAAGAAGCAGAGGGAGGAGATGGCCAGGATATTCCTGGCCGGGGTGAAGGAGGGCCCTAGGCCACCTCGAGGAACAGTACCCCGCCAATCCCGACTAGGACAAGATCAATGTGCCCTGTGCAAGAGATATGGACATTGGAAGAGGGAGTGGCCCCAAAGGAGGGAACAAGGAGGAGGGAACCCTGTTAAAACCCTGCACCTAGGAGAGGAGGATTGATGGGGACGGGGCTCGGCACCCCTCCCCGAGTCCTGGGTAACCCTGTGCGTGGAGGGGACTCCCATTGGGTTCATGGTAGACACTGGGGCACAATATTCAGTTCTCAACCAGGCCCACGGTCCCCTGAACCCAGGACGCACAAGTATAGTCCAGGGAGCGACAGGGTCCAAGAAATGTGCCTGGACCACTAGCAGAAAAGTGGACCTAGGAAGGCATCAGGTCTCTCACTCATTTCTGGTTGTACCTGAGAACTCCGCACCACTGTTAGGTAGAGACTTACTAACCAAGGTTGGGGCGCGCATTCATTTTGAACCAGAAGGGATAAAAATCATGGACAAAGAAGGGCAGCCCCTACAACCGGCGCATGTGTTAACTCTGTCCTTGGCCGACGAACATCGTCTGTTTCAGGCGGATCAAGAAAAGGGGGGCTGGGGAGAAATGGACTCTTGGTTACAGAGGTTCCCTTCCACATGGGCCGAGACCGGAGGAATTGGTCTCGCTAAACACCTATCCCCAGTCGTTGTTCAACTCAAAGCCGCGGCTCTACCCATCCGGGTCCGGCAATATCCAATGCCGGAAGAGGCTAGGAAAGGAATAGCACCCCATATCCATAGACTATTGGAGACAGGAATCCTTAAAACCTGCCAATCTGCATGGAATACGCCCCTGCTTCCAGTAAGGAAGCCTGGCAGTGGAGATTACAGACCGGTGCAGGACTTGTGAAAGGTCAATGAGAGGGTAGAAGACATCCATCCTACAGTGCCCAACCCTTACACCCTACTCAGTTACCTGCCACCCGCACATGTGTGGTATACTACTCTGGACCTGAAAGACGCCTTCTTCAGTATCCCACTCTCTGAAGTTAGTCAGCCTTTGTTTGCCTTTGAGTGGCAAGAACCAGGGGGAGGAAGAAAAGGGCAGCTTACCTGGACTAGACTGCCACAGGGCTTCAAGAACTCTCCCACCTTATTCAATGAAGCCCTAAGCCAGGACCTAGAGCCCTTTCACAGGAGCCACCCCCGCGTGACACTGCTGCCGTATGTGGATGACTTGTTGCTGGCTGCAGAAACCCGTGAGGAGTGTGAAGAAGCCACAGGGAACTTGCTGGCTGAACTAGGCGAACTGGGATATCGAGCCAGCGCCAAGAAAGCCCACATCTGTCAGAGGTCAGTAGTCTACTTGGGGTACGAAACATCTAATGGGGCTAGGTGGCTAACGCAGGCTATGAAACAAACTATCCTGCCTATCCCCGTCCCCTCCTCACCCCGGGGAGTGAGAGAATTTCTTGGCTCATTGGGGTTTTGCAGGCTTTGGATTCCAGGGTACGCAGAAATAGCCTGACCGCTATATGAAGCGACCAAAGAAGGGCCGGGCTGGCAATGGACTCAGGAACGACAAGAGGCTTTTGACAGACTAAAAGAAGCTCTCCTCCGGGCCCCCGCCCTATCTCTGCCAGACCCAGAAAAACCCTTTATCCTGTTTATAGATGAAAAGAAGGGAGTGGCCAAAGGAGTCCTGGCTCAGCAGCTGGGCCCATGGAAGAGACCTGTGGCCTATTTGTCCAAGCGGCTAGACCCAGTGGCCTCCGGGTGGCCACCTTGTCTGCGTATCCTAGCAGCCATCGCTCTACTGGTAAAGGAGGCAGACAAGCTGACTTTTGGCCAGAACCTAAGAATAACAGCCCCACATACCGTAGAGGGGATCCTCAGGCATCCTCCAGGAAAATGGATGACGAACGCAAGACTCACCCACTACCAAGGGCTCCTACTAGACTCTCCACGAATCGCCTTCTCTGACCCGGTAACCCTAAATCCTGCCACCCTTCTGCCGGACCCAGATCCGACGACCCCCATCCATGACTGTGGAGACATCCTTTCCGAAATTATCCAGGTGCGAGCAGACCTGAAAGACACACCGTTACCAAGCTGTGAGCTGAATTGGTATATGGATGGGAGCAGTTTTGTGCAGGAGGGGGTCAGGAGAGCAGGGGCAGCTGTAGTAACCCACGAAGGGGAAGTTGTCTGGAGCGCAGCTCTGCCCCCTGGCACCTCAGCACAGAAGGCGGAACTTATTGCTCTTGCTGAGGCCCTGGAAAGAGCAGAAGGCAAGAGGGCCAACATATACACAGATAGCAGATATGCCTTTGGCACTGTCCATGTCCACGGTGCCATCTACCGAGAAAGAGGATTCCGTTCCGCAGAAGGGAAGGGACTGAGGAATCTGCAAGAAGTCCAAAGACTACTAGCTGCTGTCGAAAAACCCAAAGCAGTAGCAGTTATACATGTACCAGGCCACCAATCAAAGAAGACACCTGAGGCCGTCGGCAACAGCCATGCTGATGCGGAAGCTAAAAGGGCAGCCCTCTCGGACTCCCTTGTACTTGCAGCCCTCGAAATACCCATACCTGAACTGCCCGCCTTGCCACCCAAACCTGAGTATTCCCCCCAGGATCTTGAGTGGATTAAGAAACAAGTCTTGGGGAAAGTGTTTAGGGAGGGAAATTGGAGTAGGGACCAAGAAGGTAGGTTGATCCTGCCTGAAGCATTGGGGCAGTACATGCTTGCTAATCTGCACAAGTCTACCCATCTAGGCTGGAAAAAGCTGCTCAGCCTTTTCCAGTCTGTGCAGTTGGTGTTTCCCCACCAGAATGAGGCAGCTTGTCAGATCACGAATGAATGCAGTAGCTGTGCAAGGCTAAGACCAGCCCCAAGAGGGTTTCACCCGGCAGGTACCCGGGAAAGGGGGAGGGCTCCAGGGAGGAATTGGGAAATAGACTTCACCGAAATAAAACCAGGGAAGTATGGATACAAGTATTTGCTGGTTATGGTAGATACTTTCTCTGGGTGGGTGGAGGCCTTTCCAACCAAGCATGAGACTAGCCAGGTAGTAGCAAAAAGATTAATTGAGGAAATCATCCCCAGATATGGGGTCCCTGAAGCAATAGGTCCCGATAACAGCCCGGCTTTCGTTAGCAAAGTCCTGCAAGGACTAGCCCTAGCTTTGGGAGTAGATTGGAAGTTACACTGTGCTTATAACCCACAAAGCTCTGGGCAGGTAGAAAGAATGAATCGGACCCTGAAGGAGACCCTTTCTAAATTGGTATTGGAGACTGGCGGGGACTGGGTGACCCTCCTTCCCTTAGCTATCTTCCGTGCTCAGAACTCCCCCTATGTACATAGTTTAACTCCATTTGAGATAATGTACGGGGCTCGTCCACCTATAATCCAGCGAGTGCAACTTCCCGGTGTAGAGGACCCATCCCCTGACTATCTGAAGGTGTTGCAAGCTCTTGCTAAAGTGCAGCAGGAAATCTGGCCCCTGATCAGAGCGTATTACAAGGGCGGGAAAATTCCGAGCCCGGAACATGGCATAGTCCCAGGGGATATGGTGTGGGTCAAAAGACACCAAGTGAAGACTCTCTAGCCCAGGTGGAAAGGACCTTACGTTGTATTGTTTACCACCCCCACTGCTCTCAAGGTTGACGGTATCGCTCCTTGGGTGCACCACACCCACGTTCGGAAGATCCTGCCTCATCAGGATCCAGGGGCCCGCAAGGAGGAGCGGAAGGTGCAGCAGCATCCTGCGAATCCCCTGAAACTACACCTAAGCCGAAGATGAAGGGGATCCTGCTGATAAGTGCCTTAGTATGGACCTTAAAGGGAACCACATCTGTGACCAGCCCCTCCCCCCCAGCCATGGGGCCTGACCTGGATGCTGGTCAACGGCGCAACTGGGGAAGTCATCAGTACCACAGAACACAGTGCGCCACTCCGAACCTGGTGGCCTGACCTGTTTTTCTGCCTTCGACGGATCAACCAAGGTTACTGGACCCTTTGGGAGATTGCCCCTTCGGCTGGCACCCAGGCCCAGGGATTTTATGCCTGCCCAAAAGCAGGTAAAGGAGAGTCATGTGGGTGGGGGCCCTTCTGGTGTGCCAAATTGACCTGTGTAACCTCGAACGATGGGGGTCAGAAATGGCCGGTTACAAAAGGGGATGCTGTCAAATTTTCTTATGTCAACCAGGGCCTCCCACGTCACGTGCAAAGGGACAGGGCTTGTGACCGGGACCGGGATTGGGTACGAATTCAATTCACTGAGATGGGCAAAAAGACTGAGGTATCACGTTGGATAAGAGGGCTAACATGGGGGATAAAGTACTATAAATCTTGGGGACATGAGGAAGAAGGCTCAACCCTCACCACTAAATTAACCGTGTTAGCTCCCACCACCGCCGTAGGTCCCAACCCAGTTATAAATCCCCAGAAACCTTCAAGCCAAGATAAGGGCCTGAGCAAAAAGGATGAGAAAATGCCGACCAGGACGCTTGCTCCAGAACCCACGAGAGGACCGGGTCCATCGACCTCTGGGTTATGGGCCCAGCACACTCCCTCCGGGTTAGATAATCCCATGTGGGAAATGGTGCAGGCAGTAGTAGAGACTCTTAACCACACCACTTCCTCCCTCACTGATCCCTGTTGGCTATGCTACCCAGGTTCACCCCCCTTCTATGAGGCAATCGGGATAAATGGCTCCTACACTATCAACAACTCCCATCCCACTTACTGGGACGGGAGACCGTGGAGACTTACAATCGCTCAAGTCTTTATCGCTGGTACATGTGTAGGCACAGTCCCGAAGGCCCAGAGCCAGTTATGCTCCTCCTATAATAGCACCCCGTGGGAGCAAGGAAAGTGGATTATACCCTCCTCGGGTTGGTGGCTCTGTTCAAAGATAGGCCTCACCCTGGCCCTATCCACCTCTGTGTTCAATACTAATAATGAGTTTTGTGTGCTGGTGGCCATTCTTCCTCGCCTAATATATTGTTCTCATGACTCTCTCCTTTCTTATTGGGAAGAAAGGCCGAATCCCCACCGGAGCAAGAGGGAGGCTGTTACTGCCCTGACCATTGGGATCCTTGTCTCCCTAGGGATAGCAGGGGCAGGCACTGGGGTCGCAGCCCTCGTGACACGGGAAAAAGGGCTCACAACCCTGAGGCTGGCAGTCGACAGGGACCTAGAACAGCTCTGACAGTCAGTATCAAACCTGGAGCAATCCCTCACCTCCTTGGCAGAGGTGGTCCTACAGAACTGAAGAGGCCTGGACCTCTTGTTCTTAAAAGAAGGTGGGCTATGCGCAGCCCTAAAAAAAGAATGCTGTTTCTATGTAGATAAGACAGGTGCAGTTAGAGATTCCTTAGCCAAACTAAAAAAAGATCTTGACAGGTAGTGTAAAGAATATGAAAACAGCAGCAACGAAGGCTGGTTTGAATCTTGGTTTAAGCACAAGCCATGGTTTGCTACCCTCCTCTCGGCTGTTGCAGGGCCACTGGTCATCCTGCTGCTTTTGCTTACCATCGGCCCGTGTATAATAAACAGGCTGCTTAAGTTTGTGCAAGAGAAGTTTGACACCGTCCAACTCCTGGTCCTTCGCCAAAAGTATCAGGCCCTAGACACCGCTGCGGAAGATTCCTTAGTCTGATCAAGAAAAGGGGGGAAATGTAAAGGAGGGCAGAGGGCATCAAGAGTCAGGAAAAAGGACTAATAACATTTAACCTAACTGCCTAAAGCATGGGCCACCCAGTTTTGAATAAACAACCCGAGGCTAAGCTTAGAAATGCGCCTGCTTTAAGTTAGATAACTAGAAGTGGGCAACAGCCTGGGGGCGTGATCCCTGGTAAGTCACATATACATGCTTGGGTAAGCAAGAGATAACAATTGAAGCGGTCAGGCAACTGGAGTGTTCCCTAAAAGGTTACAATATAGAATGTGTTTTAAAATTATTGGTTGTAGAAATGCGCAGGCTTCGGTGTAACGGCTGTGAAAATCCTATATAAGCAATACCTAAAGTTGCCTGGGGGTCGGCAGCTTGGACTCGGCCTGCTTGTCAGGGGAGGTGCTGTCGACCCCAGCTTGCTGGCTGAATAAAGACTTTGCCTGTACTTACATCTCCATGCCTGTGTGCTTTGTTCTCTTGGGAAAACCCTGTGTTCCTGGACCCTAACACCACGAGCCCTTTTGCATTTCTCTGCTGTCATATGCTTCCTTGATTCAAGGCAGCTTGTTAGCGTACTGTTCTTGATTTGACCATTATAATGGTCAAAAGCACAATTTCTCTAACTATATCAACAGACTACTTGAATCAGAACCACCAGGGGCCCTTCCCATTGACTTTCTGAATCAGTCTTGGAGATTGAACCCAGGAGTCTGTTATTTTAGACCAGGTACTTGCTACTCAAATTGTGGCCCTCAGACCAGCACCATTGGTCTTAGCTGGGAAGCTGTTAAAAATGCAGAATAGCAGGTCCTACCCCAGATCTACTGAATTAGAATCCATGTCTAACAAAATTATGAAGGGCAGCTTTTGCACATTAAAGTTTGAGATGCATACGCCCAGAAAAGTTTTGTACACCTGGAGTGTGAGAGCCACTAATTGAACACCATCCAAAGGTGAGAGTACGTTTACGAGAATTGGGTCTGCACTGGGATCTGGGCCATGGGCAATGGTTGCTTGGCTTACCCAGAGGAAAAGAAAGTTCCATAGCCTGAAGGTTCCTTTTCTGCATTTGAGACCCCTTCAGTCTATGCACATTTTCTAGTCCTCAATGTGTTCAACTGGAAAAGCGTGTTCTCATCCTGCAGCTTGAAGCTTCCTTGCTGACCATCATGTTCCAGGGATGTTTATTGTGGCCACCAGTTGAGGAATTTCATATTTTGAAGGCTGGCTTTTGCTTCACAAGTTACCAATGACAGTCAGGGGGTGACAATTTAAGCTGGTTGATATTATATCCTATGCATTTTATTCATTCATTTAATAAGCATTGTATTCTAGGTGCTGGGGAAAGAGTGGTGGATATAACACATGAGGTTTGTATTCTCCTAGAGTTTTCATTTGAACAGACAGGGAGAGAAGCAGCCAACAAGCCAGCAAGCCCATGCCTGACAGCAATGCTGCCATCAATACAATAAAACAAGGCGTGAGGATAGTGACTGGGAAGGGTGCATTCTTAGTGGGCTCAAAGTCCGTTCTGGAGTGACAAATGATATCTACTGTCTCTCCCAAGAAGAAGTGGCTGCCACACCTACCCAAACCAACACTTAGTTGGAGCTTAAATGGGTGGTCCTGTGCCCAGGGGCTGTAGGCACAGTGGTGAGGGGACAAGGTCCTGCTCTCAAGCGGCTGATGTTCTAAGGGGTGGGTGGACAACGGAACAACAACAACAAAATAAGCAAGAGAATCTGAGAATCTGGTAAGTGTCATAAAGAAAATAAGAAAGGTAATTTGATAGAAACAGGGAAAGGGGAATGGTCTGGGAGGGTTCTCTGAGAAGGCGACGTTAGTACTGAAACCTCAGTTGTGAGAAAAGGCCAGCCATGGAAGAGGGGGGGGAACAGCATTTTGTCAGAAGGAACAGCAAGGCCCAGAGATATGAAAAGGCTTGGCTTGTTCTAGAAAGGAAGAAAGTCAAGTGCTGCTCGATCATGACAGTGGGGGAGGGTAAGAGTTTATCAAGGTGAGGTTGGAGAAATCTCTCAGGGTCACACAGGCTCAGAACTGAATTCCAGTGGTGACAAGTACTAGTAAGGATTTAATGATGGGTGTGCTGGGACCAGTTCTGCTGCTGGGAGAATGCATGGTGGGGTGGAAGGGTAGAGGCCACAGGGAGGTAGTGGGTAGGAGGCAGAGATGATGGGAAGCAGACCAGGGAGATACATTTTATGGGTACAACCCCTGGGGTCACTGATGGATTGGGTTTGGGGGATGAGGAGAAAGGAAAAATTAAGAATGCCTACCAAGGAGCATGAACAACTGAGCCGACAGTGGTGCCATTTACTTAGGGAGGAAGAGTTGAGGAGGATGAAGAGCGTGTGTGGGCCATGTTGCATTGAAGATGAAATGTTCCGTACTGCACCTTGGTGGTTTTTTGTCTCCCTTGCCCATCCTCCATCCCTTTTTTGCTTCTCTTTTATTCTGTCTGTTAGTTTCTGATGGAAGACAGGAGGGGTTTGAATATTGTCTGACTCCTAGCAAGAGAAACCCTGAGAAACCAAGGTTTAAACAAATGAGTCCAGGGCTGGTTCAGCTGCTCAAGCAAGCCACCAAGGTCCCCAGCCCCTTCTATGTTTCTGCTCCTCCTGCGTTTGTGGCTTTTCTCCTCACATGCAAGGTGGCTGCTGCACCCCTAAGGTTTGGTGGACAATTCTCCATTACTGTTTTGTAGTTTTGCATGGTCCAGGTTTTCTGTGCAAAGGGCATACTTGACTAGCAAAGGAAACTGGAGATAGTGTTTCCCTAAAGGAAAAAACCTCCAGAGAGATTTGGGGAGTTAAAGCCCTTTCCTTCCCCATCCTGAAGACATTTCTTACATTCCAGGGGAATAAACCTAGTGATGTCTTCCCTCTATTTCTAGAAGGAGATTTGATTCATGAGAATCTCAATGGACAGCCTGTGAGACTCCTTTCAGGGTTCCTCTACTGTGATGCAAACCTGTGGCATAATGAGTCATAAGAAATACATATTTAGTCATTCCTATGACTAAATATATACTTCCCAGGTGTATTTGGTCTTCATCTACAGTTTCTGAAAACCCTGCAGAGTCTAAAGGTGAAATGGGTGTTTTGTCATGTTAATGAGAGACTTGTGGACCCCCACCCAAGGCAGGGGCTGGAGGCTGAATCAGCCAAGGGCCAAAAATATAGTCAATCATGGCTATGCAGTGAAGCCCTCGCAAAACCCACAAGAAGAGTTTGCTTGCTGCCTGCTCTGCTTTGCCTGCCCTGCTCGGCGGGTCATGCTTCTTGGTCGGAGACAGAACTTCCTTGCTTGGGGAGCCAGAATGCCTCCACGTGCCGCTGAGCCAGGCCCCAAGCTCCAGGAGGACAGAAGCTCGTTTATTTGGGGCCATGGCCTATGTCTCTCTTCATCTGACTGTTAACTTGTACCCTTGACTAACTGGTGAACCTAAGTGTTTTTCTGAGTCTGTGAGCCGCTGCAGCAAATTAACCAAACCTAAGGGGGAGGTCGTGGGAACCTGCAATCTGTAGCGTGTAGGTCAGAAGCACAGGGAACTGCCTGGGGCTTCCAACCTGCCTCTGAATGAGGGGTGGGGCGCAGTCTTGTAGCATGGAGCCCTTAACCTGAGAATCTGGTGCTGTCTCCAGGCAGATAGCGTCAGAATTGAGTTGAATTCTCCAACACCCTGCTAGTGTTCAAGAATTGTTTGGTGTATGTGTGGGAAGATCCCCTCCTACATACTTACACACATTGGAATCAGGACCGGATATCTGAATGAAGCTATACTACTATTGCTGTTGTGTATAATATTGTTACATATATGTTATAGATATGTTATATATGTACAATGTTATGCATATATGTAGGGGGAAAAGAGACCATTGCATTTGGTGTTGGAGGGGAGGGAATAACAAAACCCCACTGCATATGCAGGTAACATCTGGTTCTTACCGTGTCCTCCCTCGGGGACTGGGAATTGGAGAACTGGTGCTAAGATGCTGCTCTGGCCACTTTTGTATGAGTAATCAGCTGTTTTTCTGGTCCAGAAAACATCTCTCGCCAATTTGTGTGTGTGTATATGTGTATGTGTGTATAAACTGTGGCCGGCTTACTTGGTAGCTTACCAGTAGTGTAACATCTCAGATCCTTTGAAGTTTCCAACTTAACCCCAGGTAACAAATATGAGTCCCAGGGGCACCAGTTGAACCTATTCCTTATAAAAGCTGTCTTGGAACCTTTCTTGGCTTATCTTTGCCTTATATCTCATTGGCCAGAACTTGGTGACTAGGTCACCCCTAAAGGCAAAGAAGTTTGAGGGTACATGTGAGTTTTCTACAGTAGGCCTCGTCACGTCAGAGGAATAAGGTGAGAATGGACATTGGTCAAGCATCTAACGGTGGTCTGTCTCAGGATGTTTGTAATCCTGCTCTTACACTGACGTCTTTCCCAGATTTTCACAACCTCTTATCAATGGCAAAATATTTTCCAAGTTCCAACCAATTTACAGCTAAGGCTGGATGGAAAGAAAATTGGATATGGAATTGGGAGACCTGGGTTCAAATCCCAGCTGAACTGTTTTTGAATGGTGAGCCCTTGGGAAGGTCTCCATCTTGCTGACTCTCAGCTGAAAGCTAAAAATGCCATGGTGACTTAGAAGCATCAATGTGCTAATAAACATGGGGAGTCTTAGTAAATACAAGTCCTGGCTGAGAGAGTGGAAGAGTAAAGGGCAGGTCCAGCATTTGTCATGCAATGGGGCCAGGGCACCTTCCAGGACAAAGCAAAAGCCTGCTTCCATCACATGATGTCTCCAAGTCCACACAAGGTTGGCACAAGACCTCAGGTCCAGACACCCAGCAACACCCATGACTGCTGAACGACACCAGCAATCTAGTTATTACCATTCCTAGGGAAGATGCAGTACACACAGGGAAGATGCAGTACCACATTGTCAGTCTGGATAATGGTCTCTAGATAATGGAACATGAATCCAGACTTTCACTGATTCTGCCTCAGTGCAGATAACTGGGTAACTGGGTAGGCATGTTGTCCTATTTGGATGAATAAAAGTACCTTTGATTGGCATAGATGCTTTCATGCACACAGAGCCATGCTGAGAACAGACCAGAGGAAGGAAAAACATATGACTGAGAAATCAGCATTCGGTCCTTACAACAAACATCTCTTACAAATGTACACATCCAGTTAGATGGTAAAGGGCAGCACTCATTGCAATAACTACTAAGCTATCTGTGCCCTTCTAGATGTATTCAGCAGAAGTATTTCTCAGAAGTAAATAAAACCAGATTTCCGAGTGTTAGAAGGCATCTCTGATCTATATTAATCATGCACCATTCAGCAGTGGAAGAATTCATCTGGAACTGTAGGAGAGAGTGCGTAATTAATACATATAAGAAATTCCAGCAATGAAAGAAGCTTCATTGTTTTCTGGGTGATTTCTAAAGTTGCTTACTGATGAATTAGGGCATGTCTGAATCAAAACTATTTTCTGATTGTTTTGTACTCCCAGTGGGGGCAGCATGCCTCCTCCCAGGACTCAGTTTGTTCTTTTAGGCCTTCAAAACTTTCCTGTCTGGGCAGCTGCTTTGGATAATGTGCCCTGACTCCTAGCCAATCCGTTTTTACATTTTTAAATTTTTTATTATGACATAATTCACATACTATAAAACCCACCATTTAAATTGTACAAATATTTTTAGACTATTACCAATTTGGGCAAACATCATCACCATCTAATTCCAGAACACTTCAATTATCCCCAAAGAAATTCCGTTTTCATTAGCAGTCACTTCTTATTTCCCTCTTACCCAGTGCCTTGCAACCACTAATCTGCTTTCTGACGCTATAGATTTGCCTATTCTGGACCTTTCATTTAAATAGAATCATATAATATGTGAGCTTTTGTGTCTGGCTTCTTTCACTTAGCCTAATGTTTTCAAGGTTCACCCATGTCATAGCAGGTTCATCCATGCTATAACATTCCTTTTATGGCTGGATAATATTTCATGGTATGGATACAGCCACATTTGGTTTATCAGTTGATGGACATGTGGGTTGTTTCCATTGTTTGGCCATTATGAATAATGTTGCTATACACATTTGTGTTCAAGATTTTATACGAGGATGTGTTTTCAGTTCTCTTGTGCATGCCACTAGAAATGGAATTACTGAGTCATCTGGTAACTCTGTTTAGTATTTTGAGGAACTGCCAATTGTTTTTCAAAGTGGCTGCACCAGTTTACATTCCCATCAGTGACGGGTTCTGGTGCGTGTATGAGGATTCCAAATACCCTGCATCCTCACCAACACAATCTTTTTATTCTAGCCATCCTAGTAGGTGTGAAGTGGTATCTCATTATGGTTTTGATGTGCATTTCCCGAAGGACTCACGATGCTGGGCATCTTATGTGTCTGTCTGAGAATATCTATTTAAATACTCTGTCCATTTTTAAATTAGGTTGCCTTTTTATTATTGAGTTGTAAGAGCTCTCAGTATATTCTGGATACTTGGCTCTTACCGGATATATGATTTGCAAATCTTTTCTCCCATTCTGCAGGTTGTCTTTTCACTTTCTTAATAGTGTCCTCTGATGCACAAAGGTATTTAATTTTTATGAAGTCCATTTTTTCCTTTTGTTGTATGTAATTTTGGTGTCATATCTAAGAAATCATTGCCTAATACAAGGTCATGAAGATTTATACCAATGTTTTCTTCTGCGAGTTTATAGTTTTAGTTGTTACATTTAGATCTTTGATCCATTTTGAGCTAAATTTTGCATATGGTGTGAGGTAGGGGATCTAAATTCACTCATTTGCCTGTGGATGTCTGGTTGCCCCATTATTTGTTTAAGGACTATTCTTTCCTCATTGAAAGGTCTTGGCAACTTTGTTAAATATCAATTAACCATAGGTATACGAGTTTTTTCTGGACTCTCCTATTCCATTGATTTCTATATCTATCTTTATGCTGGTATAACACTGTCTTGACTACTTTTGTACTTGTCTTGATAAGTATTTGTATTTGTACTGTCCTGATAGATTTGTACTAGATTTTAAGATCAGGAAATGTAAATCCTCCAACTTTGTTCTTTTTTGAGATTGTTTCGATTATTCTGAGTCTCTTGCACTTCCATATACATTTTAGGATCGATTTGTCCATTTTTGTGAAAAAGGCAGTTGGAACTTTGCCAGTTAGTTTTTGCTTGATAATTTGAGACTATTTATTTGGACCTCTTAGTTACAAAGTTAGGAACTCAGAGTAATCTGAGGGTGATTCAGAGTCCTTGAGCTGAAATGTTACCCCTATCTCCTCAAACAATCTCCATGCACTTCAAGTATAATGATGGATCTTCAGTTTAGAAGGTCAAAAATGCTTAGAGAGACCAGGTATGTCCTGACTCTGAATGTCATCTTCTCTCCACTCTGCCTTGCTGTTCCTGCTCAGATTGGGCTCTAGAAAAAGCCTGAGTGTTCGCCTGTGCCCTGCACAATGGCTGGAGGGCTTCTGGCAGGTCACCTTCTCCTCCAGCAGTCCAGGCCGGATGTGCTCTCTAATCCTCAGAGAGGGCTCTGACTCCCAACTCCCACATCCCAGTGCATGGAGGCCACAGTGAATTCTCTTGAGTGTACAGTCTTATAGAAGCCTCCTGTAAGAGGGCTTTGCAGGGACACCCAGGCAAAAGCATTGCAAGGGTCCTCCTTTGAAGAACATCAGTTTTAAAGAAACAGACAGCTAAGTGTTCTAGTTTATAAGGTCAGAAAGCAAGATATATAAAAAAAGCAGTTTTTAATCTTATAAAAACTAAATGTTAATCCAGTGTAGAAGTCTCAGAGAACTCCACATTCCTGCTGTTTCTCCATGCATTCAGAATTCTTCCTCATAGGCCATGGATAAGTGTTCATTTTCTGTAGCTGCACTGTTCTGAATGTCCCAGGCAGCAATTACTAATGAATTAAACCTCTTGTTTCCTGAGCCTTTTGCTCCACTCCTTTCTGAGGGAGTCAGACTGTAATTCACAGAAGAGCATCTACCTTCCCCTCCTGTTACAGAATTGGGAAGAAGTCATGCAGGCCTCTGTGAGTCACACAAGGGGCCTGGCAGGGGAACTCTGTGGAAGGCACTCTCCTCCTCGTGATGGTTGTGAGACTTCATCCTGATTGGTTGTGAGACTCCATCCTGAATGGTTGTGAGCACTGTAACTACACTGCTGCATCTTACGGCATTTCTGCCACAAGTTGGTTTCCCTGGCCTTTGAGTGATTAAGTACACCTGATATAGGGGGTAGAAAGTCTTTGGGGCTCCCTTCCTGGCCTATATCCCTCTCTGGGAATGCCTCCCTTGGCCTCTGTGTGAACTCCATGCTGAGCGGTGACCAGTCAGACTGTCTCTGGAATGTGCGGCCCACCCAGGCTGGAGTCATTCAGTGGCAGATGCATGGACTAGTGTAGATGTCAAATGGGCACCTCATGTGGACCGAAGTTTGGAGAGCTGGTGCTTTGAGTAAGCAGAGACCAAAGGTTTGGGAGAACGTCATCAAGAGAAGGCAGAAAGAACAGGCAGCACCCGAGGGCAGCCACCCACATCCTCCAGCCCCACGAGGTCCCCAAGTCCAAAGGCCCAGACTGCACCTTAGCCAGCCCCTGGCACGTCCAGCTCCTCAAACTTTGCCACCTGAGTGGGTGGAGACCCAGGGCATGAATGTAAATCTTTGTTATGTCTGGAGGACAATTTTTCAAGTGTGTTGCTTTCTTTCTTTAAAATAAACTGAGGATGCATTTTATCCTAGAATAAATCTATGTTTGCTAAAAAGTGTTTTCCCACAAAGAACTCTGGAGCTAAAACAATGTCTGGTATCCCTGAGGATTCTGAAACCCACTTTGAGAAACCAGGAGTTTGTCCAGCTGTCTGATTTTGCCCGCGAAGAGGCGTGAAGCCCAAAGAAGATGAGGGCTTTTCTTCTTTCCGTCTTGTCCTGGGTTTTCTAACCGGAAAAATTAGGTTATGTGGTTCTCCCAGGGCTGCAGCGCAGGATAAGAGACTGCACGTGAGTAGACGGCTAAGCCAATGCCCTGAGCACAAGCCGAGGAACGCAGTCTCCTCTCTCACTGCATCCCTGCGCTCCCGCCTCCCGCTCTTCCCGCGCCCTTCCTTCCGCCCCGGGCCTCCCCCGGGCCCGCCTCGGCCTCCAACCGGAAGCCTGAGCGCCGAGGGCCTCGAGCAGCGCGCACCCCGGGCCGGCCGCCCGCCGCGCTCCCTCCGCCTCCCGACCGGGTAACTGCCCCCGGTCCGAGCGGCCCGTCCGACCCCGGGGCGGGGGCTGGCCTTCCGCGGCTCGCGGTCCCGGGCCCATCCCCGCGTGCCCCGCCGGCGATCGCGGCGTCCTCTCCGGGGAACCGTAGCGCCGCGTCTGGCTCTTGAGCTTCTCGCGCTTTCGTTCAAGCCCGACTTCAGGGAAGCTGCGTCCGCCTCCGCGCCGCGTTCTGTAGCCTCTAGTTGGGCGCCCAGACTTGGGGGAAGCTGGGAGGGATGAGGGTTTCCAATGCTCTCCAACTTGTGAGAGTTCCTGCAGTTCCAGGAGAGCCCCGAGAAGGATGTCTGCGGTGTTTTTAGAGGCGGGGGGTGGAACCTTATCCTGCAGACCTTACCAAAACCCGTCCTCAGCCCCAGGCTTGGCTAGCCGTACTGCTGCTGGGTGACTTTACAGAGGCAGGGGCCTGCGTGCAGCGTGCTGGCGCTTCAGCGCTGGGGGCCAGTCCGCGGTCACTGGCCAGGGACTTGGCCGCTGGGCTCCAAGTCTCCGCCCTGCCCCACCCCTTCTCAGAAGATTTCTTGACTTACTAGAGTGTTTCCCTGCGTTAGGCAGTCAGTCTCCTTCCTCTTGTTATTTATTCAGGTTAATGGTCAGTTTTTCTACGCTGTCTCCACTCTGGAGCAGGGTTCAGAGGAATCACAAGGGTCAATTATTGTCACATAACAACAATTGAACAGAGTAAAATTTAAAATAACATTTGGCTCTCTTTGAACAATTTGTGAATCCTGCAGCATCCCAACCAGTAAGTAGAGAGGAACTCCAGTGGGCCACCGAAAGATGTTTCTAAAGGCAGACAAGTCACAAAAAAAGGATTATTTCTGGCAAGGTCACCTTTGTCCCCCAAAGGGTATTTATTTAGGTGCTGCTCAGGAAATTCTCTTCTAGGATTACTCTCCTGAGGAAGGTTGAAACTGCAGTTCCATTGGGTGTTAAGCCCCAGTTTGGTGATGTGAGCCTGACACAAGAGAATCCGTTTTAGGCCTTTGGCTTTCTTTTTAACATAAAATCTTAAACCCCAGAAGTCACTTAGCCCAGGCTCCATCTGATGCCTGGAGCCCCTGCAGCAGTGCAACAAAAGTGCCTGATTTGCTTTTCAGTTTTATCACCTCCTGTGGCAGCTGCTGCTACTTCTGGGCCTTTCTTTTCGTTTACCTCACGCTGAACCCAGTGGTGTGTGTGCTCTGTAGCTTCGCCCTGTTGTCTTGAGAAGGCTGCTCCCTGGGATTGTTGGACAGAGCAGGGACAGTCCTTCCCTGGTGAAGATTGCCTGTGCACTGCTCAGTCTGGTTCCCTGCACTGACATGTGCAGAGCCAGGTGTCAGGCCCTCTCCTTTGTCCTGGGTCAGTTTGTCCATGTCCCCCTTAAAGCGGGGAGCTCAGAACAACCCAGTGCTGCAGGTGTGATGCAGTCCAGCTCATCCAGGGAAGGGTGTGCTGCAGATGACTTTCTTCACTGCTGCCTGCAGCGCCTGCCCTTGCCCTCAGGCCTGCGGCTGCTGCTTTGGCAGCTCAGTTATCTCCTCCCCTTTGGTCCAGTCCAGTGATGTGGCCAGGCAGGATCTCCCTCTTGTCAGTTCAGGGTCTTGGGCAGTTTGTGTTGGCTCTAACCCTTGCACAGAGTTACAGAAACTCTTCCCTTTATTGAAGGCACTGTTAGACTCTGGCCTCCCTAACCCGGTTCTGTTTTGTGAAACTCTGAGCCATTTGCTTACCCACTCCAGGTAGCTTTTGGAGTTACTCTGATTTCATTTCTTTTGAGATGTCCTTTACAAGGGTGACCATATGACCCAATTTGCTTGAGACAGTTCTAGCTCACACTCATTGTCCCAGCATAATTATTAATAGTATCCACTTTCACTTTCAAAAGATTCATGATTTAGATGATTAAACTTGGCTCTAAGTTGGATGCCCTTGTGTGTGTAGGCACGAGAATGGCACACAGGGCTCAGAGGTGTCAGAGCTACACTTGAGAACTAGCATTCCTCCAGATCAATGCTTGCTCATGTCTGGGTCCACTTCCGCTCAAAAAAATGACCACCTCAATGGTCATTTAACACTGTTGCCTGTAACCTAGTGGTCCACCACTCTGGTAGTTTGTGGGAGGTGGGGAGCTTCAGGTGTCTGTGCCCCAGAGCGCAGGGGTTCCCTCTGACCCTGGCACAGGTGAATCCAAGCTGATACTGAGAACTGTGTCTAGTTAAATTCATCCCCTGAGGTGCTGTGGGCGTTAAAACCAGAGCCCTGAATTCACTGACCCTTCCAGAGAAAGGCATTCAGAGCTCAGGCCTGGCTCAGCCCAGCCCCTTGACATGTCCCCTGACTCCTGGGAACCTGCCTGTTGTGGAGATGTATCGAAGTTAGGCCTGGGTGCCCCTGGACACTCCCTCTCCCCGACCCCAATCAGAGTACTGAGTCCACAGAGGGCCAACTAGCTGTGGCTGGGCAGTATTAAGGGTATTGTGTTGGTACTTCTAATTGTTCTTCTAGGATTAGGCCCTAATTTTCAACAGAATGACCCACTGCCCTAATTTCCTAGGACTGAGGGGTTTTCTGGGACATGGGACTTTCAGTTTTAAAACTAGGAAAGTCCTGGACAGACTGGAATGAGTTGGTTCCCTGTGATTAACCCTAGGTGCACATTAGAATAATGCAAAGAGCCTCTCATGTACAACTTGTAGTTTAATTGATCCAGGGAGGGTCCCAGGTAGGAGTATTTTTTTTAAAGCTCCCATGTTGATTTTGACAAATTACCAGAGTGGTGAAATGCTATGTTATAGGCAACATTGCTAGCTAACCATTTAAGTGGTTATTTTTTCAGCAGATGTGGACCCAGACATCTCTCAAAAGGGTGTATAACCAAGCGTGGCAGTCTTCTCAAGTAATATATCAAAATGACAATTGCTTTATTATTAGTGTTACCTTTACCCCAAGGCCTTCTTCTCACCTTCCCGGCATGCTCCTGTGCCCCCCTGACAAGGCAGTAGGATTGCCACTGATGTGGGATTGCCTCATTTTGATTGGAGAGATCACATTTGCACAGTCCCAAGTGGGGCTGGCATGAGACTGTAGGGCTCTAGTCTCCCGGTCCCGGGCTGGGACACCTACCGCAGTAAGTGGTGGTCTGGGGCAAGCTGGGGGCTGGCAGTGTTTCACTTTCACCCTGTGGGGTACTGAGCTTGATCAGGTACCTCTGGGACTGTTCCCTCTGCAGGCCTCCAGGATCATGTGGTACGTCAGCACTAGGGGGATGGCCCCCCGGGTCGACTTTGAGGGGGCCCTCTTCTCTGGCTATGCTCCTGATGGGGGCCTCTTCATGCCTGAGGAGCTCCCACAGCTGAGCAGAGAGACCCTGCATGAGTGGAGCACGCTGTCCTACCCCAGCCTGGTGAAGGAGTTGTGCGTCCTCTTCATTGGCTCTGAGCTCATTCCCAGGGATGACTTAAATTGTAAGCACCCCCACCTCCCTGCTCTCCCACTCACTCCCCTGCCAGCCCAGTCCCCCGCAGAGTTGCAAATCCATCACTTAACCCTTGGGAGGTCTCTGGTCACATTTTTCAAACTTGGGAGTTCTTTCCAGACTCTGGACTCCCAGGATTGGAAATATCCCTAAAGAGTTCATCCGTTCCAGCTCCCACTTATTGTGAGATGAATGCTGACATGATCTACAGAGAATTTTTTCCCTTTAGTTTCTTTAAAAAAAAAAAAAAAGCTTTTCAAGAGGGGGATTTTGCCATCATCCTAAGATGCTTGAATGTTGGGATATTTCCTCCCTGCATATAAAGCACCCAGGCCTTCAGATTGCTGTTTTATTTCCTTGAATGGTAGTTCTAGAAGGGACTTTGAGAGTCCTAGGACCAGCTCAAAGTGTAATGTGTAATGTGCCCATCGATTCTTCTTGGGGATCTCGTTAACATTCAGTAGGTCTGGTGTGGGCCTGAGTTTCTACATTCCTATTAAATGTCCAGATGATGCCAGTGCTACTGGTTCACAGGCCAAATATATGATCTAATCCATAAGGTAATGGTGGAGTTTGAAGGTGGAAAGAGGAAGACTATTCAAAATGTGGTCCCATGACCAGCACAGACGCCATTGCCCAGGGACTTATTAGATCCCTCAGGCCCGATGAACCAGAATCTGTATTTTAAGATCTCAAGTGCTAATTTAAGTTTGAGGAACACAGCTTTAGAGGACCTGACTTAGGTAGGATTATGTATAAGCCATCTCAAGGTTCTGGCATCAGGGCTGTGAGATTTAGTAGTGCACAAACAGCTTTCTGCCCTTAGGAAGGAATATTAGAAGAGGTGAGACATCAATTTGTTCATTGCCTAATTGTTTAATTGAACCTGTATTGAAATACGTACTCAGGAGAGATTCAAACAATGAAGCTTATAAAGTAAAAAATTAAAGTCTTACAGCACCTGCTGCTCTAGGGGAATTGCTACGAGGTATCTATGAACGGTTTGGTTCATG
This sequence comes from Manis javanica, assembly GCF_040802235.1. NCBI lineage: Eukaryota > Metazoa > Chordata > Mammalia > Pholidota > Manidae > Manis > Manis javanica. Next base: position 168,955,121 of record NC_133156.1, on the reverse strand, counting down.
TCTTTTCAGACTCTATTTAGAATTATACAATTATAGTCATACACAGTGTCATTTAGGATAAAAATTTGTGGTCTTTTTATCCAGTAGCAGGAGATAGAAACTTCAAATGCAAAAGCCCATCTACAGAGGCTGAGAGAACTTGTTAGACAAGGTAACATCCTTATTCACTGTGCAACCCCCTCTCTCCTGGCAGGTCTGATAGACCAAGCCTTCAGCAGATTCCGCCACAGAGAGGTGGTCCATCTGTCCAGGTTGAAGGATGGGCTGAACGTGTTGGAGCTGTGGCATGGGGTCACGTATGCATTTAAGGACCTGGCCCTGAGCTGCACAGCACAATTCCTGCAGTACTTCCTGCAGAGGAGGAAGCAGCATGTCACCGTGGTTGTAGGTGCGCATTGCGGGTGTGAGCACTGGAGTCCTTGGTGCCCCGACTTGCTGGTCTCCACCCACAGATGGCCTCCAGTGACATCTCTCAGGGAGTGGCTTACTGGGTCTTCTGGAGCAGGGTTCTTGACCTTGTGCCATGGACCCCTTTGACAGTCTGGTGGAGGCTATGGCACCTTTTCAGAATCGTATTTTTAAACACGTAAGATTACATGGTACCAAGTTCACAGATGCCCTGATTTCTATCCACAGATCTCTTGGAGGTTCATGGTCCCCCCAGGAAGCACTAGGTTCCCACCCTCCAAGCCTTTGAAAGTAGATATTGCCTTATTTGGCCACAGTGCTTTAGAGGCCATTTCTTTTCCTTTTCTGTCCCTTTGTCCTAAAGGGGAGGGTTTTTCTTCCCTTCCAGGAACTTCTGGGGACACAGGGAGTGCTGCCATTGAGAGTGTTCAAGGGACAGAGAATGTGGGCATCATTGTTCTGCTGCCCAAGGGTCTCTGCACTAAGATTCAGGAGCTGCAGATGACGACAGTGCTGAAGGAGAACGTCCGTGTGTTTGGAGGTATGTTTGGCTCAGAGGCCCCAGGGACAGCATGGCTCTACTTTGAGTGCGTCTGTTTTGGGAGATGGGCTGGAACAAATCTGATCAATTGACTAGCTGACCATCCTTCCTCCTCCTCCTTCTCCCTCCCTGCTTCCCTTCATCAGTCATATTTTGAGTTTGATATATGTCCTGGGCTTACCTCTGGGCAGGCTCTTGGCTACACAGTCTCATAAGTTATTGGAGGTCACAGGTGCAGAAATCAGTACTGATTGTATAGCCTAGGAGGTGCAGGTTTATAAAATCATACCCCAAAGAATGCTACCTCCATGCATGGTCCACCTGCTGGTGCCATATGTACAAGCAGCTGCCCAGAACCAATAGCCTGATCCAGGGGACTAGAGTTTTGTCCCATGGCACTGAAGTTTAGAAGGTACGAAATGTTAAGTACTTATTTTAGGAGAATGTGTCATTGCAACGTAGAAATGATTAAGCTGTGCTCTGCATAGTGGGTCCAAGGATATAAAATAAGAAGCCACTCCTGGTACCCATGACTAGTGACACACCTGCCTGAGCCACATCAAGAATTGTAGCATTTTATGCTTACAGAAAGGCCAAAATCCATCTCATTTAATGTCAGGCCATCTATTCCAAGTGGATTTAATCATGGTGAAGACCAAGAGTAGAGAAAGGGGGGTGAGTTTGAGTGGAGCCATACATTTTTATTTCCACCTCTCATACCCCACTAGACCCCAGGTAGCCCCAAAGTAGGGGTAGGAATATGAGAGTAGATGTCCTAGAGGTTTTGTACATGATTGCCTTGGACAAGCTGTCCAGGTGGCCTGGCTTGGTTTGGTCACTCAGCCGGTGAGTGTAATCCTGGTATAATCCCTTAGAGGACTTTTTTATATATCACCCGTTTTGTCAAGGAGCAAAAGCACGGAGAAAACAAACCTGACCCATGGGAGTAGCATGCATGTCCTTTCTCCTTTGTTCAAGAGCAAGTAAGAAGCCCCTTCTGCTCTTTTCTTTAGCAAGCACATATATATTCCAGTGATGGGTTCATGGTTTAGCTAATGCAGGTGTTGGCAAAATCTTACACATTAGCCTTGGTAATTGTCCATATTTGTGTTTTTTTGCAGTTACTGCATGATTTTAATGCATGAGATTTCAGGCTCCTGAGGTCCTTACTATACACTAAGCACCAGAATTGCTAGTTATGGATCTAGCATTGCCTGTGCCTAGAATCAAAGGAGAGAATAGCTTTCTATGCCTCTGTGCTACCGTCTACTCTCTTCTTGCCTTTACACAGATATTGGAAGGCATCTATTTAAGGGCATATATGGAAGCTCCATTCTTGACCATGCTCCTTGACAAAATGGTAAAACTATGGTTGTAAAACCATAGCAGAGATGTAGATGACAAATGTGGTATGTCATAAATGTGTTATTGCTGGAGCTGAAGGGGCATTTCTGTATTGCACATGTTCTGAGCTTCAAGAAAACAAGGCAGCAAACTTTAAGGAAGTTAGTTTTTGTTTCTAAACAGCACTGTTCAAGTTCTTCGTTTCCTTTCTGGAACCTTCTGATTTGGTTTCCAGGAGGATATATGTTAGTTCAGGAGCTGACCGTGGAAGTATATTTTCCCGAAACTGGTAAGCTCAGGAAATGGGATGATGGGCCACCTGGATGGCTGTGTGTTGGACACTGATGTTTTATAAAGTCATTGATTTCCATATACATTGTATACTTGGTTCTTTTTAAGCACAGAATTATCAGCAGGTGCTAGTTATATGTTATTTGGGATGTTTTGGACTGGAAGTAACAGAACATCTAACTCAGATAAGCTTGAACAGGAGTTATTTTCCAGCTAGTATAACTGGAAGTCTAGAGGTAGGATGGGCTCCTGATTGGTTCATTCAGTGGCTCAGCAGTGTCTTTGGGGACCAAGGTTCTTTGGATTGTCTTTTCACCTTCTCCAATGCCAAGGCTCATTCCTCTTGGGGCAGATGATGGTTACTTAAGGTAACGAGGTCTCTCTTCCTGTGGCTCTGTCTTACAAGCAATGAATATTTTCCTAGCACCCCAGCACACATCCCCCTTGTGTGTGGCTCTAGAGTCAGCACCCTGGCCTCATTGCTGCTACACCGTGGTGGAGGGTGGAAGGAATTACCACCTCAGTGCCTACTTGACATTTCTCCCAATAAATCTCAACCTTCTCTCCTCCAAGTTTGGAGGCAATGGAGAAATAGACCCAGGTTTCAGATAAGAGATCAATATTGGCTTGATTGCTGGTTGGGCTGGATTGAGGAATGCAACTTGGATTTATAACCACTTCACCCACAAATTTACACAATAATTCATCCATAACTAAACTGTGTAGACACCTGGTTCAGGGAGGAGAAGCCCTCCCCATGCCAGCAGAGAGCAGAGCACCCACCCTTGTGATCTCAATAATGGAAGGAGCGTAGACATGAAACGGCCACTGTTTCTCCCCAGCCCTGGACAGAGGACCGCAGAGTAAAGGATCAGCCCCTTGCCATCTCACAACCGGATAAACCATTCCTCCTTGTCCCCAGGGAGTGGCGGTGGCAAGGAATACAAAGAGGAATTCTTTTCCCAATATCCCAGAAGGTTGACATTTTATATCTAATATTATATAATGGTAGAAACATTGGAAATATGACCATGAAAATATGTGACATGGTTTCTACCCTTGAGGAACTTAATTCTAAGTCTAGAAAACCAGACCGAGACCTGTGAGAGTTAAAGAAACCAAGGCTGAGGGAAGGTCCTGGCAGGATGGGCCCAGCCTGGGGGGTCCTGGTTGTAGGTGAGTGCTGACTGCCTGGGGGTCCTTTGTGCTTCTGACAGCCCCCCTCCCCTCTCTCCCTGGCAGTGGAGGGCAACAGCGATGAGCTTGACAAACCCATCAAGGCTGTGTTTGCCGACGTGGCTTTTGTCAAGAAGTACAATCTGATGAGTCTGAATTCAATCAACTGGGCCCGGATCCTTGTGCAAATGGCCCACCACTTCTTCGCTTATTTCCAGTGTGCGCCATCCTTAGAGATGCATTCCCTGCCCCCTGTGGAGGTAGTTGTGCCAACTGGGGCTGCGGGTAACCTTGCAGGTAAGGGGACCTCTGAACGGACGTGGGCTTTCCAGAAAAATGCTTGTGGCGCTTATTCCTCCCCGCTGCCCTTTGGCTGCAGCTTTAAGGAGAAAAATTGAGAAATAGCTCTGAAAATAACAAGAACTACAGAGAACAAGCTCCTAGAAAACTTTCCCCTAACTACCAGGGGGGACCTCCAGGCCTCTTGCTGCAGGTGGTGCATGGTGGGTTGACTCCACTCAGCAGAGTGTGGAGAGATGGAGTCAAAGTTCAGCTGCATGTCTGACTGGCAGTGCCCTCTTGCTGAAATACAGACTTTACTCCCCATCTCTGCCAGCTGCTGCTGGGAGGGCAGGCAGCTCAAATGGCACATATTCCCCCTCCTAGACACACTATCCAGAGGCCACGTGTGGTGGCAAGGGTTTTGGACTTAGTGTTCTGGCCCCAGTTCTGTCCTTTACTAGCTGAACAGCTGTGGGGAAGTCCCTTAGACTCAGCTGATAAGCTATAAAAAGGAGATTGGATCACATCGCTTATCATCTCAGGACTGCTGTGAGGTGCAAATGAGATTATGTGTGTAAATGAACTTTGTGAGAGTACAGTGCTGTATGGCTGCGTGGCATTAAAATCATTTTCTATAATAATAACATTTAAAAAGCACTTACTATGCAGCAGTTATTGCTTATGTGCTTTCCAATTATTAAGTCATTTAATCCTCACATGCACCTGTGATGGGGACCATTTGTATATCTTCTTTGAGGAATATTTACTCAAGTCCTCTGCCCACTTTTTAGTTGAGTTATTTGTATTTTATTGTTGAGTTGTAAGAGTTCTTGATATGTTCTGGATACAGGTCCCTTATCAGATACATGATTTGCAACTCTGTCTTATTGTGTTGGCTACCTTCTCATTTTACTGATACTGTCCTTGGAAGCATACAAGCTTGAAAAACCACAAAAGTTTCTTAATTTTGATGAAATCCAGTTTATCAGTTTTCCCTCTTTGTTGCTTGTGCTTTTGATGTCATGTCTCAAAAACCATTGTGCTTCTCCTCTCTTGTCTTGAGCTGGGTGCATTGCTCAGAGGATGGGCCTGCCCGTCTACCTGGTCATGGCAGTGAACAGCAATGACATCCTCCACAGGACCATCCAATGGGGAGACTTCTCTCTGTCCGAGGCTGTCAAAACAACCTGGGCCTCAGCTATGGACATTCAGGTGGGATCTGGGGGTGGGGGGTGCAAGTCTGGCCCCAGGTGTTGGTTGGGGGTGGGGTGGTATATGAGGGCTGAGATCAGTGCACCCCCGGGATGCTGCCTGCCTGCCCAGGTGCCCTACAACATGGAGAGGATCTTCTGGCTGCTCTCCGGCTCCAATAGCCAGGTGACGAGAGCCCTCATGGAGCAGTTTGAAAGGACTCAAAGCCTGAGCCTACCCACGGAGCTGCACAGGAAGGTCGGTCACGATGCACACACCATGGAGAAAGGAAAGGGCATAGCCACGGAGCTGGACTTCCAGTTTTAAAATCTGTTCGAGGGGAGAGAATACCAGTTTCTTGAGTCCCTGCTGTGAGCCTTGCACCTTTGCAGCCCCTCTTTGGATCAGTTTATTGAGGGAGGAGGGGCAGCGGGAGCACTGATTTAGTCAGACGGGGCTCAACTCCAAGCCAGCTTTAAAACCTTGGGCCAGGTGCTTAAGCTCTGTGCCTCGATTTTCTCCTCTGTTCAGTGGGGGTAATGCGAATGCCTACCTCACAGTGTTGTGGAAGACTGAAGTCAAATAATGCCCATGAAACTCTTTGTACACTACCTGGCAATGGTGTGCTTGATACACTATTATTTTTATGTATTGTTGACTTCCAGTAATAGCTACTTTGCTTATCCAGAATTTGCAGAGACCAGTGTGAAAAGGAGAAATTTTATGTCTTCAGAGTGGAGGGAATCTAGTTGGGAAGGATTGCTTTTATTTTAATGCAATCTGTTGGTGGTCACTTAATATAAAAACAAATGGATTTCATATGCTGAAGTTGTCTTTCACTTTCTCCACTAATTCTCACTAAGTGGTCATCCAGACTGTGGCTGTCTCCAGTGATCAGGACCGCGCTGCGTCACACCAACTCTAATCATTAGAAGGTTCTTTCTGTTGAGCTAGATTCTTTCTCCTGCTTGTAGTTCATGCACTGCTGAGCCATCTGACTCCCATATTTGAAGAGAATCTTCCGTTACCCACTGAGTCTTCCTGGTTTCTTCAGCTGTCCTTTACATGTCCTAACACTGCCTGGTCGGGGCCCATCTTAAAGGGGTCTTCCCAGAACTGGTTACAGTTCCCTGGGCTCAGCCACCCATACAGACTGGAGTAGAATTTCTGTCCTTTAGAACCCATGCATTTGATGCAACCAGTCTTAGTCGGTTAGGGCTGCTGTAACAAAGTGCCACAGACCAGGTAGCTTAGAAACAAGAGAAATTCATTGCTTGCAGTTTTGGACACTGGAAGTCTGAGATCAAGGTGCCAGCACGGTTGGGTTCTGGTGAAGGCAACTTCCAGAGAAGTTTCAGACTGCCGCCTTCTCATTGTGTCCTTACATGGTGGAAAGAGATTTGGCTAGCTCTCTGGCCTCTTCTTATAAAGGTTGTACATACAGAAGACTCCATCTTCATTTATTCATTCATTTTACATATCTGCTATGAGCCAGGACCTGTGCATAGATAAAATACACTTGCTGTCTTCTGTGAACCCTAATGGGACAGTAGCTATGTAAATGATTTATAATACCCCGTGCTCTCTGTTGCAGTCACGTTTGCGCAGGGTGTTTGGCACATGAGAAGCATGCAATACATTTTCAGGATGAAGAGATAAGAGGTCCGCCCTGAGGGGCACTGTTCCCCTGAGGTAGGGGGTTTCCTGGAGGAGGTGTAGAAAGTTGCATGGGAACTGACAGGAAGGTGTTCTCCAGCCCACAGGAAGGGGCACACCAACAAGAGGCACCAGGAAGGTGTGCATGCCTGAACCCTCATTTGTCAGGTCATTGAACAAGACTATATACTCATGTGCTGATTCATGAGCCAAATCCTAAGTTTATTCTTTATTGACCTGAAACTCAAATGTATCCTTTCCTTGAGTGAATCAGCCAAAAACCGGGGAATGTGGGAGTCCAGATTTTCTCTTGAGCTGAGTGCCATCTATTCCAAACGTTTCGTGTGTCCCTGCTGTTTCTCGCTGTGTTACACAGTGGCATTTTGGTCATCTTTTTCCTGTTTCCCCCCAACCTCGATTCTCACCCCCTGATCCTGGGACCTGTCAGCTTTCAGGGGCAGTGGCGTCTGTGTCCGTCTCGGATGAGACCATCACCCAGACCATGGCCCGCTGCTGGGCAGAGAATCGGTACTTGCTGTGCCCTCACTCGGCCGTGGCTGTGAGTTACCATTACCAGCAGACAGACAGACAGCAGCCCAGGTATGGCCACCAGCACCTGGGCCACTGGGAGGCCCTTTGGCTTTGAGGGGCCCCCCTCTTCCCCAAGCAGGGGAGACAGGAGAGTGTGAACTCACAGCTCTGATGAGCGTGATGGTTGCTGTGTGGAGCTGTGCCCTGAGAACTGTGGTCCCTAAAGAGCATGTGTGATAGATATCCAGGGCCAGCCACTGGGAGAGATGGTGGTCGAGCTAGGCCTCCAAGGAGGAGGCAGTTGCCCGCAGATCATTGCAGAAATAAGTTCAGGGCACTAAACGTTTGCCTCTCTCTCCCCTTTGTGCCCACCGCCTCCCACCCCGAACCCTGCCCTGTTCCTTCTTGTCCCTCCCACCTTCTCCTTTCTGTACCTGTCTGTCTGTGCTCTTGTTCCCACCTGCTCCACCCCCACAGCCCTCCCCGATGCTGTCTGGCCCCTGCTTCTGCAGCCAAGTTCCCAGAAGCTGTCCTGGCTGCCGGGCTGACCCCAGAGACTCCTGCAGAGATCCTGGCTCTGGAGCACAAAGAGACCCGCTGTACCCCGATGCGGAAGGGTGACGACTGGACATGGATGCTTCGGGACGCGATCCAAGACCTAAGCCAGCAGTGGAGGGGTCACTTCCCTAAAGCCCTGGCATAGCCAGGTTGGAAGGGCTTCCTTTAGGCTGCGGGCCCCAGGGAGCTGCCCTGTGCACCTTCTCCCTGCTTTGAGTTGGTGCAGGAGGTTCTCAGGAGGCTGTGCAGTGGGGTCCAGAGCCAGCTGGCTTTACTCTGTCCCATGGCTGCTCTGTGTTCTCACCATGGTGGTGGTGTGCCTGGTCCTCAGGGAGGCTGGGGTGAACCCCCACTGCCGGTACAGGAGCACCACTGCTACAGTGGAAGTGTCAGGGTCTGCAGATGAAGAGGCTGGGCACAGAGTTGACCTCAGTTCCGCAGGTTAGGACCCCCGAACCCTGTGCAGTGGGGGCTGCTTACTCCATCAGCACATGTCTGGGACTCATGATCTCCAAGCATTAGTTTGTCTGATCCCCAAACCAGATCCAGAGATCTTGGCCTTCACTGTGAGAGGCTTCCACCCTGTTGAAAGGTTTGGAATTCCTGGAATAAAAGTGCATGTTCAGTGTGATGACTCTGTGTGGTTTGTGGGCACAGAGTAGTGGCTGCCAACTAGTGATGGTGGTGCCTAGGTATGTGCCACATCTACCTGCCTCCAGGTCATGGCTTACAAAATTAACTGATTTAATCCTGACAGCAACCTGTGGCACATGTGTTACTATTACCTGCACTTTATGGATGGGGAAACGGAGATGCTGAGAGGTGAGTAACTTTCCACTGTGGTATTACTACGGAGCAGAGGATGGGATGTGAACCCAGGCATTGTGGCTTCAAGTTCCATGTGTAGTTTCCATCACACTCTGTCCCATGTAGCTGGTCACATTCAGCTGTGGTCTCCCACTCTCCATCCTTCCCAAGGCCAGGGCTCCGCTTCTGGGCCCTGCTCCTCCCTCCCTCTCACGGGTGAGTTCGGGAGCATCGCTGTGCTTCTCCTGAAGGCCCCCTAGGGGCTGCTGCAGCCTGCTCTCCAGGTCTCTGTAACCCTCACTGGCCCTGGCACTCCAGCCCTGCTGCCTGCTTTCCTGCACAGACGGGTCCCTCTCCAGGCTGCCGTGTTTCTCATGGCCTCAGGGCAGAGTTGGGGTCACCTGGGTCACAAAAATCCCCATCCTCTGGATGGTTTGGACACCTCTCCAGCTCTGAGAGGCCAGCAGATCTATGAGAAAGGACCCAGAACAGTCAGCGGACACAGCACAGATAGATGTGAAACGTGAACTACAGGCTATTCTGGCCCCAATGGAATCATGGGGATGAAGGGAGGAGGCTAAGAGATGAAGTCTGAAGAAGCACCCACCTTGTAAACACACACATACACACACAGATACACAGACACATATACATGCACACATCACACCTACTGGACAAAGCAAGGATCCTGGTCCCAAATGACATTAGAATCAGGTTGAAAGTGTCCTTTGAGTCACCCACCCACAGGTGAGCCATTTCATCTTCATGAACCTCAGTTACCTCATGTAGTAATTACAATAGTCATGTGGCTGGTTTGTGTTGAGGATTATGTGAATTATGTGAGGTAATGTATTTCCAAGTGCTAGGTAAATGCTAAAATGCAGTACAAATGGTTCTTAGGTTGACCCAATTATAGTCTGCACGAAACAATTTGGTACTTTTAAGCTATCCTGTATTTTTTAACTAATTGCTTCATTTGTTTGTCTTACCTTTTCTGTGAGACTGCCTCTTCCTGGAGGACAAAGTTCTTTGGTGTCCATTGTGCTGGCACGGCTCTGGGCAAGGGGCTGGAGTCACCCTCGTTCCCAGGGACAGGCTCTGTGGGGGGTGTTTGGGGCTGAATGTCACAGATTAGTCAGGTGAGGCTCTGCTGGCCGGTTAACAAGCCTTGTTCATTTACATTGAAGATGGTGGTCGATTCCTTCTCTTGGGCACTGGTGATAGGCTAAGCCCTCGTAAAGCTCTTTTCAGACACTGACTTCTTTAATCCTCACCAGGGCTGTATGAGAAAGTGCTGCTAGGCCCTCCATTTTAGAGATGAGGCAGTGACGCTCTGCGGGGTTAGGTAACTTGCCTTAGGCGACCCAGCCAGTGTGTGGTGGAGGTGGGATGTGAGGCTGGGTGTTAGGGTCTGTGAATTCACGGTCATGTTAGACTGGGAGAGGCGCTTTGGGCCAGATGGCTGGCAAGTTCTGTTCAAATCAGAGTCAGCACTCATCTGAAGATGAGACAGGGAGTGAGGATGTCAGGGTGGAGGAGAAGAGGAGAGGGTCTATCATTAGGAGAAGGGCCAGATGCCGTGGGCAGGGAGCCGAGAGCCAGGGCTGCTGTGGGGAGCTCTTCTCTGGCTCAGGCCCCCTCTTGGAGCTGGGACCCTTCCCAGGATGGCTGGGGGCAGCTGTCTGCTGAATGGGGTGGGCAATATCATGGGAGGAGTACAAAGTGAGTATGTGTGAGACAGTTGGCTCCTGGCAGGGAGGCCCAACCTGGTAGGCCCCACTGGAAAGACTCAAATGGACGAAGTCAGGGAGGCTTTACTGAGTTTTCTGTGTCCCAGCTAAACAAAGGGTGAGCCCCAAGGGAGGGCTGGGCCGCTAGCCTCTGTCCTGTTCACTGCGTTTGCCCAAGAAAGCCTCTTTCCAGACCCACCTTTTCAGGCCTCCACCCATCAAGTCATCCATTCATCCATTCCACACCCTGGGTGTCTCCAGGGGCTAATCTAACGCTGAGGGCCAGTGTGGTGACTTCTAGCCAAGTGTAGGGCACTGTGTTGGGCACCGAAGCAGAGAGAACAGGTAGGGAAAGATGAGGCTGGGGTTGACTTGTGCAGAAGGATGAAAGCCTGTGACAACATCCAGGGACTGCCCCAAGACGCAGGGACTACCCCAAGACTGAGCAACTGGCCCTGGAACTCAGGGCCCAGGCAGCCTTCCTGCGGCCCCCTTTGTCCACCCCACTGTGGCACTGACCCATAGTGTTATGGTAGTCGGCTTAGGGGTTGCTCCCACATTACCTAAACACTCCTTAAATACCCCATAAGCCAGGACCTAATCTGCAAGCCTAGCTTTTGCTGAGGATGGCCTGAGTGAGTGGTTGATTGGAACAGAACTGGTGGGAGTTGCTGCAGGGCCCATGAGAGGAAAGGTGACTGGGCAGGAGAGGGTGGGGGTGGGGGTGAAGAAAGCAGGGTCCCCAAGGGTCTGCCCAATAAGGGGATCCTGCTAGGTTCAGGGCTGTTTCCTCCTCCTGGATGTTTGGTCATCACACGATCTTTCAGAAGAAGGCCGAGGGACGGCCTATGGTAGCAGGAAAAAAGGTGTGTGCATGGGGGAGGGGCCGCCTCCCTCAGAATGAATGCTCAGGAGCTAAGGTACCTGTAACAGGTCCAAAGCCAAGTACTGAGGCAGGGCTCTGGGACCTTCGGCCAGAGGAAAGCCCTGGAGCCCCCTCGGTTTGGCCGCTAGAGGGAGCCACAGAGCGCCCCCTTCACCTCCCAAGGGGCTTGTAGCATTGTCTTCCCCTCTCCCTTACCTGGCTTCATGCCTAAGCAGGGACAGCGCCTGCTTGTGAAACACTCAGTCTAGGTCTTGAGGTTTCAGAAGGGTCTGGGCGAGCTCTGTGCAGCGTTCCTGCAAATAAAGGTCATTTCAAGCTGCATTAGCCCCCTGCCCCCAATCTCTGGGCAAAAGCATCCTCCACATTAATCCTGGGCCCGGGATGAGCCAGCCCATGTTTCCCACGGCCAGCAGAGGGCAGCAGAACACACCCCTAAATCCCCCTCCCTCCAAAGGTGCCCAACCCCTAACCCCACCCTCACGCCCCCGTAGGCCCGCAGGTCTGAATTTGTTTTTGAGGAATTACAGCCTCATAGGGATTTTTTTAGTTAATTGTTTCTCGAATTTAATATTGGATGCTCCCTCCTTTAAAGGTAAAAAAAAAGTCCCACAGATGCTTCCAATGTCATCTTAAATTAAGTTTCTGCTTTGTAAGAACGCTAATCAAACGTGCAAACGTAAAAATACCTATGAGCTCCTTAGAATGGTGGCTCTCAAAGATAAGCAGAAATAAAATTTTAAATTAAATGATAACAAATCTACAAAATCAATAAAATCCAAAGTAAGCTCATAAATATGTGTGACACGTCACACGCTGCGCTCAAATCCCAGGTACCAGGTGACTGTGGCACTGCCCTCTAAGACGTGGTTTGGACTGTCGCTTGTTTACCGTGTTTATCTTCCATTTGTGGAGGAATACCTTTGTTCTTTCATCACTTTTTGTATTCTGACTACAGGGGGGCATCCAGGACCAGCCCAGTGTGACATCATAGAGCCTGCACTTGGCACCAGCTCCTCCTGTTTGTCACATCATCTGCCTCTCCTTGTTTTGTGACAGTTGAGAGTACTGTTACTTGCAATGGTAAATACAAATGCAAATGCAGACACTGAAATTATGCAAATAAGGCTTAACTTTGTGACCCGATGGATGATCCAGAAAATGTCTTTAAAACATATATATATATATATATTTTTTTTTTATTGAATAATACCCAATCAGTGGTGTTTTGTGTCAAACACACCCCATCTCCCCCAGCCCTTGCTTTTTACAGATGGACAAATAGGCTCTGGGAGCCTATCGGTGGGCTTAGCCCAAGTCACACAGCTCATCAGGAGCAACAGCTTCTGAACTCCAGGACTCTCTGCACAGCAACACCTCCCATCAACACAGTGTATCTCCCATCAACATGTGTGGACAGCCTGTTACAGGCGTGGCCCTAGGGAAGGAGTTCTGGGGAGTCCCTTAAGGATTAGCCACTGCAGTTTAGGTAGTTCCCTGCAGATTTCAAAAACTTGGAACATTAAAAGAAATTGGATATACACAGCCACTGCTGCAGATGGAAGAATTTGTCTAAAGTCCTTCCAGACTCCAGGCTCTGAAAAGAAGTCCCAGTCTGCACCTTTGTATATGTTCTCATTTTCTGGTGTTTATACATAAGCTTTTTAAAACCTCTAGGTATTGGGGCCTTATTGGATATTTGTTTTAGGGCTTGAGGGAGATGGGTCAATACACCATATCTGTCCTTGCTTCAGGAGAAGGCTTTAAATTTGAGACCTATTAAATCCCAAGGGTCCATAGATAGAATTTGGGGGTGGGGGATTTGACAACCTGAATGGGAAAAAAAATGCATCTTTATTTTTCCTAGCCTGTTACCAAAACTCAGCACTTCCTTAAAATATAAATGTTGTAAACAAACCAATTTAACACTAGCAGCCCTGGGACTCCGTTGGAGAGAGAAATCACATTTTCCTGTGACATTATAGCAGTTGTAGGTATCTTAAAGTATCATTAACACTCATCACTATTTAGAAATATTAGATCTGATACTATGTTTTAATTATCAATAAAGAACATACATGGCATTTCTACATTATAAACACTTTTTAAAATTTGGTAACTGTCTTTCGATATAATTGGTTGCCTTTCTTATCCCATGATGGGATGTTTTATTTTGTGCATTTGAAAATATTATTTGAGGCTGTCAAAGGAGTTCACCCACATAAATAATATGCTTCATCTGGGGGGAACAAATCTGTAAAGAGCTACCATTTTTTTGTGCATCCACTGTCAACTGGGCATACCCTAGGTTCTGTATGTATGTTGTCACTACATCTTGCAACATTGAAGTGAATGTTGTTATCTGCCTTTTATACACAAGCAAACTGAGGTTTAGAGAGCCTAATATCACCTACTCTATAAATTATAATAAGTATGTTCAGTATTAAGAAACAGGGACAAAAGGAGAGTAGCACAGTGTCTGTTTTTGTTCACTGTTGTATCCCCCCTGTCTGGCACCTCTTGGATGCTCAGTAGATGTTCCTTGAATGATTAGATGAGGAGAAATCAAGTACACCTGCCAGGCGTGGGATAGGAAATACTTCAAGGGGAAAGCGAGGGTTGAGATGAGCCCTAGGATTTGGGGAAATGCTGACTGGTGTAATCCAATGGTGGTACTCCATGCCAATTTCAGAAAGGGCACGTCACCGGGTTTTGGCCCAAAAGATGCAAAGGAAAGTGAGAGGCAGGGAGCCACTGCAGCCACCTTGTCTCCACAAAGATGGCAGAGCTGAGAGGGGACAGGACCCTTGGTGCTGAGTGATACTGTGAACCTCTGAGCAGAGCAGCCCTGCAGTTTCTCATCTCTGGAACTTCTAGTTAGAGAAGATAACAAGGCTAGTTATATTTGAGTCCATTTTAGGTGACTTTTCTGTACATTGCAGCTAAAGCCATCCTAGTGATAGAGTGTATATGAAGAGGAAAGCAGGGCCCATATCAGCAAAGACTTCCATACTATTCTAAGGAGCTTGTGGTTTATCCCTGGAGGTGATGGTGTGGGTGGGGGATTAGATGATTTGAAGGTGGGACTGAAATGGTGTGATTTATGCTTTAGGAAAAATATTTTGCACATAGTATAGAGCATGAGATAGTACAAAATGGTTAATAAATAAAATGGTAAAAGAGCGCAAATAAGGAAATAAACAAGCTGGGGTGGGGCCTTATTTTGTCCTGAGCTTTATGAGAAGAGACATGGAACAAGAAAACATGTTAAAATTGGAAGTTTATCAACTTGCAGGGGACACCTTTAAGTGGGTCCCATCTCACAGACCTCATAGGGGACAGGCTGCTGGGGATGGTGCTCAGTATGGTCAAGGCCCTGCCAGCACCAGCAGGGCCCTCAGTATTATCAAAGAAAGAATCAATCTGCATGGTGCCAATTCAGCTCTGGGAATCACCCTTCCAGTGCATACAACCCTTTGAAAATTGAGGATCTTTCTGATTTGAGTGGTTACTCTCAATGAACCAGAATACTCCCCCTTTTTTTTCCTACAGAAAAGAAAGCTTGTTCTTGGGTGTGGAGGTCTGTGCTATTATCAGCTTGAGGGTTTGGGCAGAATGGCTTTAGGCATGGAGGTCGGTCCTGAGCACAGAGTGGGTGCTTGAGGTAGACAGAGGAGTGGCCTGGGACTCAGGAGACCCCTTTCTGCTCCTGCTTCTGCCCACATCTGGCTGGGTACCCTCAGACATACCTCAGCCCTCTCAGCACTGCAACACCTCCTCAGGGAGCTGTGGGGTTGGCCCCACATTCTCTTGTGTTCCTTCCTGGTCCCTACAGTCCTGGACTCTGGCAGCCTTCCACTGGGCCACGCCTTTTACTTACATGGATTCTTCAGAGAGAGGGGATGGGATTTCCCAGAATAAAACATGTTCTCAGTCTCAGGTTTGTTGTTGGTGGTCAGTTGAACATTCTGTATTTATAAAGCCCTACTATGTACTCAGCACTATGTTCGGCTCAAGGAGGCTTCCAGAAGAGCAAGGTACCCCCCACTCTCCAGTAGTTGCCAGAAGACCAGTGTACACACACACACAGAGGTGGTGGGAGCACTGGGTAATATCCTGTGGGGTGGCTCTGAGAAGTGGAGAAGGAGTCCCTGGTAGAGTGTTGGCAGTTAGGAAAAGCTTCCTAGAGGAAGTGTGTAAGTCTAGGGAGAGGAAATCCCCGGGTAAAGTAACTCTAAAAACTGAAATCAGTCAAAGGGGGAAATAAAGTTTCAGACCCATTTATTGCTTACAAACTGCAGTCCAGCACCGTCTCTCTCCCCTGCTCTGGAAGAAATAAGCAAGCAAGCAAGCAAGCAAGCCCCTCCCCTCAACCTCTCAGGTTCAGACAAGCCCTCAGTTGCCCAGGTAATTACCCATTGACATGGAGATGAACTTCTCTCCACCCCTGAGGATATGCAAATGCACCAAAGCCAGGTGAGGTATTCTGGAAATATTACAATTTTACCCACAGAGTGAGTCAAGTATATTGCCAAAAGGTGGTAGGTTTTGGCTAAGGGAGTATTTATCAGCTGTTATGGACTGAATTGTATTCCCTCAAATATTGGTATGTTGAACTCCAAACCCCAGTGCCTGAAAACATAACTGTATTTGGAGATAGGATCTTTAAAGATGCACTTAAATTATAATGAAGTTGTAAGTAATGATCCTATAGCATCTTACTATGCTGATGGTCAGTGACTGTAATGGAGTATGTAAGGGTGACTTGATAATATGGGGAGTCTAGTAACCATAATGTTCAAGTAATTGTACATTAACTATATCAAAATAAAAATTTAAAAAAAATTACAATGAGGTCTTTAGGGTGGGCCCTCATCCAACATGATTAGTGTCTTCCTAAGGGGAGATTAGGACACAGACACACCCAGAGGGAAGAGCATGTGAGGACAGAGGGAGAAGGTGATGGTGTGCATGTGGTCTTGTAGGCCAGCTAGGCTTTCCATGCAGGGATGTTGTGGTAAAATTGTAACAGTTCCAGAATATCTCACCTGGATTTAGTACATTTGCATATCCTCAGGGGTGGAGAGAAGTTCATCTCCATGTCAATGAGTACTTACCTGGGCAACAGAGGGTGTGTCTGAACCTGAGAGGTTAAGGGAGGGGCTTGCTTGCTTGCTTGTTTCTTCCGGGGCAGGGGAGAGAGACGGTGCTGGACTGCAGTTTGTAAGTAATAAACGGGTTTTAAACTTTATTGCTCCTTTTGACTGATTTCAGTTTTTAGAGGTATTTTGCCCCAGGATTTCCTCTCCTTGGACTTACAGATGTAACAGAAAGTCCCTGTTCCCTTGGAGCTTTCATTCTGGGGAAGGCAGTGAGCATGAAATAGAGAAATAAATACTTTATGCAGACTGTGATAAGGCTGTGAAGGAAAACAGAGGCAAAGACGTGATGGAGACAGGAGGGCAGGGCCAGCTTTGGGTGGATGATCAGAGAGGGTCTCTGAGGAGCTGCCATCCCAAGGATGAGGACCAGATGACTAGCCTCAAGAGCATTCCAGGGGGTAGTCACAAGCTCGAGCAGGGGCTCAGGGGTGCAGCATATTTGGGTGTTTGAAGATCCCCATGGAGGTAAGTGCAGTTGCGGCAGGGTGTGCAAGGGGACAGTGGGATGGGATGAGTTCCCTGAGCCTGCCAGGGACCCCATCATGCAGACACCTGTGTAGGGCCCAAGAGAGCCTTGGAACAAAGTGGTTTAATTTGGATGTTTAAAAGATTGTTCTGTACCAGTAAGCCCAGTGCTGGGTATATACCCTCAAAGAATTGACAGCAGACATTTGAACAGATACATGTATACCCACATTCATGGTAACATGATTTACAACAGGCAAAAGGTAGAAGTGACCCAACTGTCCATCAGCAGAAGAATGGATAAACAAAATGCAGTATTACCTACACAATGGAATATTATCCTCCCTCAAAAAGGAAGGAAATGTTGACACGTGCAAAGATATGGACGAACCTTGAAGACATGCTGAGTGAAAGGACAAATCATGATTCTACTTCCATAAAGCACCTAGAATAGGCAAATTCATAGAAACAGAGAATGGTGGCTGCCAGGGACTTGGGGGAAGGGAGAATGGGAGGTCAGCATTTAATGGGTACAGGGTTTCAGTTTGGGTGGATGGAAACATTCTGGATTGTGATGGTTGCTCAACAGGGTGAATGCAATTAATGCCACTGAACTGAATGATTAGAAATGGTTAAAATGGTAAATTTTATATTGAGACAGGCACCATAGGCTTAGACAGAGTAGGGTGAGGCCTCCAGAAAAAACAAAGCAAGATAATCCATTGTGAGATTTGTTTTGCTTTGGCTGTTTGGGGGCCCAGCTTATTTTTCTGACTTTACCCAGGTGCCGCTTTTCTTCCTCCAGCCCTAAACAAATGATTTGCAACCTGGGCAATGTAGCAAGCAAGCCTAAAACAATGTAGAAACAGGAAGGATTCCATCTTGAAGATTGCATCTTAAAACCCAATTAGTTAAAAAGTAAGTTTCTTAACAAACAGAGGATAACTCAGCCCACCCTGGGAGCAAAGCAGGAAGCCTTGAGTGATATGCTCCCAGACCAGGAAGCTGCTATCCTGGGAGGAAATCAGAGCCATACAATTCTTGTAAATAACCAGGAAGACTAATAAGAAACTTAATGTTCCTTCAAAGGTAAACATTGTGGGACCACTTAGCAGTTGTACATCCCTAGCCCTTTGTCTCTCTCAACCGTCTATAAACCCCTAAACAACACACCACCCAGGGCTCCCTTGTCCCCTCCTGGCTGAGCCAGGAGCTCAGTCCTCTTGCTTTCTCTGTAAAAAGCCTCACACTTGCTCTCCTGCCTTGAGTGTTTGCGAAGTTCATTCTTTGACTCTGTGAACAAGTACCAGGGCATCAATATTATGTGTATTTTACAATTAAACAAAAATAAAGATCAGTCTGGTGGCAGCTCAGGTGGGGAGACAGGAACAGATTCCAGACTGGGAAAAAGCGGGCAGGGCAGGCTCCATGCCTTATCAGGCTGGCTCCAGGATTTCCATCCAAGAGCTTTCCTGAGTCCCAGAGCCATGGACGCTGAGCCTGCAGCCGAAGCCAGGACTTCTGACCCTTGGCCTAAGGTGCGGTCGCACCTCCCCTGCTGGAGCACCCGCATCACAGCAGACTGCTCCTGCCACTCCTTCCTGCGCGGTCCCTGGCGCTGCCTGAGCAGGCCCGCGGGGGAATCACCCTGCCCTGAAAAAAAAGGCCAGGGAGGGAGAAAAGCAGCACAATTAAAATCTTAGTATATGAATAATTACATTTAAAAAATCCCCACATTTTTTTTACATCAAAAGGAATTCTGTAATCAGAGGTTTAATTTGCAGATTTAGTGGCATTTGGCAGGTTAAAAGTAGGTGCTGTAAAGTGAGTAGGCGTGGGATTTGGGGCTGGAAGCAAAGAATGGGGGAATCTGCTCAGAAAGAAACCCGGCTTTGAGCTGCCCCTGAGCTCTGCGGCCTCACTTCCTCTGCCCCCAGCCACCCAGACTGGAGAGAAGAGAGAGCTGGAGAGCCAAACTTTCCCGCCCTGCGCGCTCACTTCCCCCTCCTTTGTCTTTAAAATGGTTTTATTTGTTCATTTGTTTTTTTCCGATTATTCACTCATTAAAAAAAAGAATCCTTAGAATACAGAAAAGCGAAAAAAAAACCACCTAAAATCACCTGCAGTTTCCCTGCCTGCGGGTGGGAGGCACCTTCCCTCTGCTCTGACAATGTGATGCAATCCCTTTGCCAGCTGGCTAGGGTCTTACAAATGTGCAGGGTTACTGTTCTCGCCCCTCAATTTTGCCTCTCCTCTCTCTCTTTCCTTTCCCGAGGAAACCGAATCAAACAGGGGCTTTGACACAGGAAGGTCCCGGAGGGGAGATTTTGGCCCAAGGACCAAAGATGCTGCAGAGCAGCCTCCAGGGAGGGGCTCAGGGCAGGGCCGTCCGGGCTGCGGCTGGGAGGCGGGGGTGACCGGCGGGTAATTCCAGGAGGACCTTTTAAGTGGAAGGGAAAGCAGAGGGACTGGGCCGAGTTTATCTTGCATCCCAACCAGCCACTGGATGCGGGCTAGCCCCAGGACCATAGATGTAGTCAGAATAAAGTGAAGGCCACCGGAGGAGGCAGGGCAGGATATTTGCAGTCAGAGCAATGTAACTACATGCAAGGAAACCCCCCTACTAAAACTCTGTGTTAAACATTGAGCTCTAGAATCATTCCTCAGTGAGATCAGTTAATGTTCCCCAGATAAAGAAGAGTAGCACATGTTTTATTATGCTGATCATTTGTAACCATGTGTAAGACTCACTTTAGCATACTAAAAGGCCCAGGCCTATGTGCTGTCTTTCCTCCTTCAGATCTGACACGGTGATTCTGCAAACTGAGCAACTCACTTAGCATGCAGACCCAGCTGCAGATGGCATGGTGAAAGGCAGGAAGAACTCCATCTTAAAGATAAGATTGCATTTTAACACCCAGGAAGTTCAAGAGGCAAGATTCTTTAGCAAGTAGACAATACCTCAGCCCACCTTGGGGTCTGGGCAGGCAGCCTTTTGATATGCTCCCAGACCAAGGCTCCAGTGTCCCAGAGAGAAATCAAGGCAGGAAATTCCTTACAGTTAAGTTAATTTTTAATATTCAGGGACCACTTAACAAGTCCCCACCCCTAAGTATTTTCATGTTCTTGAAAAATCCTCAACTGCCTATAAAACCCCCTAGACAACGCACCAATGATGGACTCTCTTGTCCCCTCCTGGCGAGAGCCGGGAGCTCTGTCCTTTCACTATATCTCTAAATAAAAGCCTGTACCTTGCTCTCCTACCTTGACTGTTTGTGAAGCTCATTCTTCGGCTCCGCAAACAAGAACCCGGGCATCACCAGGACAGGGCCGCCTCAGGGAGGTGACTCCCCAGCTGTGGCAGTTTCCACATTGGGCTGGGGCTCAGCGCTGTCTGCGGGGCAACTCCCAACAGCTGGGGGTGCAGTGTATGCCCTTCAGTGCTGAAGTGTGTGTGTGCATGTGAAAGAGAGATCAGCAGAGATGAAGAGACAGAGAGCTTCCTGGAGCTCCCCGAGGCACAAACGTAACACCAGCACAAGGCAGCAGCTCCTGGAGAAACTTTGCCAGCCGCGCGGAAGCAATGACTTTGTGAAGACGAGTGTAGGAGGAGACAATAGCTGGGCTGGTGTGCAGCTCACTAAGACAGGACAGAGCCATGGGACAATCTGGCTGTTTACGGAAACAGGACAGACACTTTCAGAGACATGAAGGCAAAATCCAAGAGTGACTGAAGCAGGACTTTCCCAGGAAGCCCGTGAAGGAACCCCACCCATAAGATGGCGAACTCCCCCCCTAATCCCAGCACCTAGCCAATAGCCACCAGCCCCGTAGAAGTGACACCTCAGTCAGCTCATACCCCTTCCTATATAACCCAGTACCTTTCCCTAATAAAGCGGAATTCTCCGGTGAATTGCTGCTGTG